>NC_092720.1:191477507-192130584 GCF_047496885.1 Scyliorhinus torazame
CACATTAAACCTATGCCCTCTAGCTTTGGACTCCTCTACCTTTGGGAAAAGATATTGACTATCTGCCTTATCGATGCTCCTCATTATTGTATAGACCGCTATAAGATCACCCCTAAGCCTCCTACGCTCCAGGGAAAAAGGTCCCAGCCTATCCAGCCTCTCCTTATAACGCAGACCATCACGTCCTCGTAGCATCCTCGTAGATCTCTTCTACACTCATTCTCGTTTGACAATCTCCTTCCTATAAGAGGGTGACCAGAACTGAGCACGGTATGCCATGTGAGGTCTTACAAATGTCTTGTATAACTTCAACCAGACATGCCAACATATTCAGCAGCGCCAACACCCTTCCTTCCATCGTTCCCGTTCCAATTAAGCCCTCCTAACTCACGGGGTCTTCCCCGCCCAAACCAATCCAGAGGTCAGCACATTGACCTTCTTAAAAACGACTTAGGGAGGAAGATTGGGAGGTTCTGAAACACAAACAGAAATTTTGGCAGCACGCCATTTTTTCTATCTGCACCCGCCCTGCCAGCGACAGTACACCTCTAAAGTCCGTCCTCATCTGCTCTACCAATCGAGCCAGGTTCAGCCTGTGCAACTGCGCCACCTGAATACCCAAATATCTAAGATTCACCCCCACCGTCCTGTGTGGCAACTCCCCTCGCCCTTTGGTCTAAATTGCGAACACGTCACTTTCCCCTATATTCAACTTATATCACTAGAACCAGCCAAACTCCCCAGGTTCCCCATGATGACTCCGATAATACCCGCCGGGTATATATACAGCGGCAGGTCGTCCGCATACAATGCGACCCTGTGCCCCACCCCGCTCAATCCCTCTCCTGTCCCTCGGCAAAGAGGCATTTCTATTGGCTTTATCGCCAAGGTGAAGAGGTGTGTCGAGAGCGGGCACCCTTGCCTTGTCCGACGATGCAGCCCAAAGTACTCCAATCTCACTTGGTTCATCCGAACGCTCGCACAGGTGCCTTATGTAGCAGCCGGACCAGACCATGAACCCGTGTCCAAACCCGAACCGCCCTTGCACCTCCAACATAGAAACCTACTCCACCCGATCAAACGCCTGCTCCGCGTCCATCACCACCACTACCTGCACCTCCTTCCCTCCGACCGCATCATGGTTAAATTAAGTAGTCTCCCCACATTTGCCGACAACTGCCTCTGCTTCGCAAAACCAGTTTGATTTTCTCCTCACACCCAGACACACAGAATTCGATTTGCGAAGCCAACACCCTGACAATCAACTTGCCATACACGTTTTATAATGATATCAGGTGGTACGACCCACATTGCTCTGGATCCTTACCTTCTTTAAAATCAGGAAGATGGACATCTGCGACATTGTATGGGGGAGGTCCGCACTCTCCCTTGCTTCGTTCTACGCCCTTACGAGAAGTGGCCCCAGTTCCACCCTAAACCTTTGATAGAACTCTACTGTGAAACTGTCCGGCCCTGTGGCCTTCCCTGACTGCATCTTCCCCTTACTCTCCATCACCACCTTCAGCCCAATTGGGCCTCCTCCCTGAAGCAGCCGTTCCTCTATGGAAAACTCGAAACTCTCCAGGATCTGCTGCATCCCCTCCTCCCCCATCAGGGGCTCCGACTTATATAGATTCCAAAAAAGGACTCAAACACCGCATTCACTGATGCGCCAGTGTCCTACTCGCCTTTTAGCCATACTCACACACTGCCCCTCTGGCCCTCTGCAACTGCCCAACCATCTTCCCGTAGAACCTAATTCAAACTCCACCTGGAGCCTCTGCCTCTCCGTCAGCAGCCCTGCCTCCAGCACCTCCGTCTATCACCTGTCCACCCTCAAAACCTCATCTACCAGTCTTGCCCTCTCCTTTCGCTCCGTTTTCTCCCTCTGCGCCCGAATTGATATAAACTCCCCCCTGACTTGAGTGCCTCCCACAGCATGGCGGCCATGACCTCCACATATCCTTTAGCTCCATGCATCACCGAATGGCAACCAGCAACTGCTTGCACACATACTGATCTGCCAAGAACCACACCTTCAGCCTCCACTGCGGGCGCCGGGCCCCCAGGCCTCGAGCAAATCCACACAGTGTGGCGCCTGGCCTGAAAACAGAATCACCGAATACTCCGAGTTGGCTATCCTTGCCAGTGTCGTCCAGCACGAAAGCTCAATGTGGTTGTACACCCGGTGCACATGGGAAAAGTGTGAGACTCCTTCGCCATTTATCTCCCAAACCTCCACGGAGCCATCCCCTCCATGCGCTCCATCACCCCCCTCAGCTCCTTTACAACTCCCGACACTCTTGACGACTTGGGACTCGACTGATTCAAGCTCGTATCTATGACCGTATTAAAATCCCCTCATAATCAGCCGATGCGAGTCCAAGTCAGGCATGCTCTCTTACACCCGCCTCATAAAACCCACATCATCCCAATTTGGGCATAGGCATTTACCAGAACCATGGGCATCCACTCCAACTTCTCACTGACCATCACACACGCCCCCCCCCACCAGATAGTCACAATGCTCCCTATCTCAAATGCAACAGTCTTATTGACCAATACCACCAGCCCCTCGCCTTCATATCCAGCCCCACCCGTTCCTTCTTCAGCCTTGTTTGGTCCCCTATCTTCGGGTTTCGTCTCCAGCAAAAAATAAACGGCTGCCTTCAAACTCCTCAGATGCGTAAACACACATGACTGTTTAACCGGCCTATTCAACCCCTTTGCGTTCCACATGACCAGCTTGGTTGAGGCTCTTTAAAGTGCTTGGTGGTATGTTGAGGGCATTCCGCTCCCCGCCCCCTGCCGCTCAGCCATACCGTCTTTTCAGCCAGTGCCCGACTTACATCATGCGGCCAACTTTTGGTGCGTACCGTCATCAATCGCTTCCAGACCGTGCCACACCAACTACACCTATGTCAGACATCCTCCCCTGCACCTTCAAATAAAGAAACAACTCCCTTCCCCTCCCCCATGCCTTCCTCCTGGCAACACCCACTTCCCTCCCGTTAACTAGTCCCCACAGCGAGCATGCTGCCCCCCGCCCAAGGCCTACAACCATCCTATCCTCCTCCAGTTCCCTTCCCGCCCAACCATCTATCCCTCAAGAGTAACAGAAAGCACACTCACCATCAGTGCTCCCTCATAAAATCGTGCCCTAGAAATCCCACCGCCAAGCACTTTAAAGAGCACACAAAATTCATCCAAAGTTCAGTGCCCTCACACTTCTCCCAGTTCGTTGTCCCTCATAAATTCCATCGTCTCCTCTGGTGTGTTGAAATAAAATTCTCACTGCTGGAAAGTGACCCGCAGATGGGCAGGGTTCAGTACCATACGGCAAAGTCACTCCCTTTTTGAAGAAGGTAGCTATAAGCAGGTTAAACCCGCCCTCGTCTTCGCCAGATCCACGCCAAGCATGTTTGCCGCATACGCAGTCTCCGCACCTTCAATGCCTTCAGCTATCCCGACAATCCTTAGGTTTTGCCTTCTGATACGATTCTCCAAATCTTCCACCTTCTGCCCCTGCCTCTTCTGACTCTCACGCATCACTCCCGTCTGCCAACTGGGCGGCACGTTAGCACAATGGTTAGCACAGTTGCTTCACAGCTCCAGGGCCCCAGGTCCGATTCCTGGCTTGGGTCACTGTCTGCGTGGAGTCTGCTCTTTCTCCCCGTATCTGCGTGGGTTTCCTCCGGGCAGTCCAGGTTCCTCCCACAGTCCAAAGGGGTGCAGGTTAGGTGAATTGGCTGTGGTACAATTGCCCTTTGTGTCCAAAATGGTTAGGAGGGGTAACTGGGTTATGGGAATAGGGTGGAGGTGTGAACCTAGGTACAGTGCTCTTTCCAAGGGCTGCTGCAGACTCGATGGGCTGAATGGCCTCCTTGTGCACTGTAAATTCTATGACCAACGAAGCCAACTGCTCCTCGTGCTCCCCACCACGTCCTCCACTTTCTGGATCATCAGGCCTTGAGACTCCAGCGTCTGCTCAACTTGCTCGATCCCAAATCTCATCGGTTCCACCACCTTGGCCAGGTCTTCCAGGACTTCCTTCCTCTGTTGCCGAAACGTATTATTCATGAAATCCACCAATTGCTGCACCAACTACTGGGACGGCAGAGCAGCCCCCTTGTGAGCAGCATGCTAGCACAGTCATTAGCATTATTGCTTCACAGCTCTAGGGTCGCAGGTTCGATTCCCTGCTTGGATCACTGTCGTGCAGAGTCTGCGCGTTTTCCCTCTGTCTGCGTGGGTTTCCTCTGGCTGCTCCAGTTTCCTCCCATAAGTCCGAAAGACCAGCTGTTAGGTGAATTGGACATTCTGAATTCTCCCTCCGTGTACCCAAACAAGCGCCGGAATGTGACGGCCAGGGGATTTTCACAGTAACTTCATTGCACTGTTAATGTAAGCCTACTTGTGACTATAAAAATTATTATTATTATTGTCCTCCGCCATCCTTCCCTGTGGCGCACCACGAAGACTCTCCAGCTCCAATAGCAATTTCTTTTTCCTGGCAATCCTCGTCCGCTGTTCCGTGTACCAGCCACACCAGCAGATTATTGACTTCCCCGGCACTCCTGTAGACTTTTTCCTCAAATACGTTGCCCTTCGGGCGGGGAAAAGACCAAACAATTCCGCCTTGCGCTGGAGCCAGCCAGTGTGCGATCACTCACTCCATGGCAGCCACCGGTAGTCCCCTTCACGATTTATTTTAAAAAATAAATGTAAACAATGGGTTGCAAACACAATTTCTCCCGACCAACTTGTGAAAGTCCAGAATTTCGGGAATGTGTGTCACGTGGAAATGTGCCCCTCAATCGGTGTTTTGCCCTGGTTCCGAATAAGACTGGTTAGCATCTGCTGTGTTTGATAGCATGTCATTGTTGAATGTAAGAGCAAAGGTGGCTTGCTTCTTGTCGCTTGTCCCTACTCGTGTCGAATGGTTTCCTTATAATGGTCGGCACTGCTTCACAAATCACTCTCGGAAATAAGCCACCCTGTTGCTTTTCTTTGAATTCGTGACATTTGTCTGTATTCACGTCCCATAGTTTAGCCGAATCGTTATAGACGTACGTGCCTCTTTTGCAGTCCTGAAGTTCTCTATCTGAAAAAATAGAAATGCAATAAAAAACGTTTACTTTAATCATATCGTAGAAGATGCAATAAATTCGGCAATAGAATATTTACAAAAACAATCCAATTTAAATTGTCTTACTGCATTCCTCAGCCGATTTATCTGAATACAGGCATCAAAAACATATTGGATTAATGCACTGAACCATAATCGTTTGTTAAAAAATATTGATCTGTTATCTCGCCGAAGGAGTTCCTTGCTCGTCACATAGCAAGTGATTGGGAGCAATTCCACGACCCCCCCCCCCCCCCCGCCGCGTTTTAATCCAAATTTCGTGAGGTAAAGCCTCCACGCGTTACTTGAATGAAAAAAATAATTCGCTTTGAATGAAACATATATTAACAACAATGTTGACTCCTAAATAAAAACGTCAACAAATCCCCGTTTTTGCCTTTTGCTAGGTTAAGTTTAAACGTAAATACACGAAGTGAACGCCAGGATTACAGAAGATTTTATTTTGAGAATGTCGATGCTTTGATAGTTATACTTACTGCCCTGTTTTCGAAGTTCTTCCAGCTCTAAATAAATAATTAAAAATATGAAACGCATGAACATAATCACATAAACATTCATGCATTTATAGTCGGAATAGATTCGTGTGAAATAGAAGATGTAAATAAGGTTCCACCTTGGATGATTAAGCAGACGGTTGATTAATTAATTGATTGATTAATTAATTCACTCAACTTTCTGAAACATACCTTCTTGTGGAGAGAATGAACGTCTTTATCTAATGCTTAAATATCTATAACACCAAACGAGTTATTATAAGGCCAATGAGAATCTCGCACCAACCACGAAGCGCAAAGTTATTTAGAACCGAGTTGTAAACTGCAATAAACCCGTAAGCCCTTCATATACAGAGCGTCTGCTACATATTCCGCACTCCTGCGCTCTATTTTCTTATCATGGACAGAGGCGAATAGTTTCGGCCCGATCTGTCGATACTCTTTCGAGGGGCTTTTGCACTGGAAGTTTCTATTAGAGAAACATATCTAAAATGCACGCGCTATCTGTGTGAACAAGACAAGCAACCGTGCATCCCTCTTTGAACAATGGGAAAGAAGAATAAATCAGGCGCAATAATTCGAACCAGGAAATCTCAATTGGGCGTCCGTGTTAAATCCGGGAAAATAAGTGAAACAAGGAGATGAAAAGAAAGGATAGATTAAGATGGGTTGCTAAACAAATCACATAAAGTTCAAAAAATGTTTTTACTTTATAAAATCTACAAGAATGATGGAAAGCTGAAGAAACGGCATCCCGGCTTCCGGTGTCCGCTATGAGCTGGGCGATCTCACGAAGGTGGTTCTGGTCTAAGAACATCGATTGAGGCCTTTTAACCACAACAAAGGGGCACCGAAATTACTCAGAATCCCCCATAAGAACCCCACCCCATCGAGAGCAATGCCCAGCAGCATGGGAAACAATTAACTGCCCAGCCGAAAAGCCAGTAAAGTCCAGGGTAGAGAAACGGTGGAGCGTCAACACGGCAGAGCTCCCGGCGCCGACCCAGCCTCTAATAGATAAATTGATGGGCGTCATCACCTCTGAGCTCCAGAGTCAGAGGGAGGAGATGTAGAAAGACCTCCTGGCAGCCGTCGAGGCGACAGTGGAGGCCACTAGGGGGCTCCCATGAGGGAGGCAATGGAAAATGTGGAGCGGTCGCTGGAGGCCCAGCTAACGAAGACACGGGACCTCGAACACGCCGCCATGGACCAAGGGGACTGGCTCGCGGCACTCAAGTCAATGTGGCGAGCCCGGTCAAGACCCAGAAAGGGTTGAAGGAGAACGTCGATGACTAACAGAACAGATTGCGCCAGCAAAACCTGAGAATCGCAAGGATGCCGGGGAGTAATGGAGGGGAGATACTCCACAGAATGCAGAGCAGTGAGGCGCTAGAAGCTGGTCAGCGATAGACCGTGCCCACAGGTCTGGGCATGGCTCAGGGCTGGGGTTCCACCTCGTGCGATGCTGCACAGAGATGAAGAGCACGAGAGGGATATTACACCTGCTTGTACAAGGACTTGGTGCTGACCTGGAGAAGGGTCGGGCAGAATTGAACGGTGCCACATCCGCGCTCTACAAAAGTGGGGTGACGTTTGGCATATTTTACTCTGCAAAACTAAGGGTCACATAAAGCACATTATTTTGACGCCCTGGAGGAGACCAACAGGTTTGGCCAGAAAAAGGGACAGGGTAGCCAACAATAGAGTGCAATGGCCACAGCACAGCTGAAATAATTCGAGAGGGGCAGGGGTGACCACAGCCAGAGACACGGAGAGAAGGGGGAAGGGGAAGTGGCAGACAGGGGTTGAATGAAGGAATCCGAGTGTGAGGGGAGCAGGCCTGTGTATGGACATACAGTGAAGGACCGAGTGTCTGGCAGAGGGGAAGGGAAAAACAGCTTCAGGGCAAACAAAGGGCGGAGGGGGCAGGCGGGGAGGGGGGGGGGGGGCGGCGAGGGAGGTATAGAATGGGTAAAGCCAAGGTAGGAGGAGGGGACGAGGAGGGGAAGAACAAGGGTAGGGGAGTACAAGGGGAGAAACAGAGTGGGGAGATTGGAGAGCTGGTGGCAGCAGACAAGTAATGGCGATGGTGAAAATGAGGAGGTAGTTGGCGGTCATCTTGAATAGCCGGTGAGCAAGGGCAGGCCCAGATGAACAGGGCCAGGCTGACAGCGTGTGCATAGCTGACCCCACTTGGAGAGGGGAAGCCCTCGCCCATCCGGATAGCAACATGGAACGTGAGGAGCCTCAGTGGGCCGTTGAAAAGATCCGCGGCGTGATCTTTTGCTTCTGAGACTCAGTGTTGACGCCAACACAGATTCTGTGGGCTTTCACGACAGCAATACTGGCGCCACACCTGGACGGATTCCACTACTGTTGAGGGGCCAAGCACCAGCCTCACGTGGAACAGAATTGATTGTAATGAGGAACGGTGCCAGATTCGCAGATTTCGCGATTGACACTTAGGCGGCTGGCAAGCTGCAGCCGCAGATACACACTGCACTCCCCACACACACCATCCCAGCCAGCGGGATGGCAGCAAGTATACCAGGTCCACACTTCACCGACACCGAGCTGGAGACTCTCCTGGATGCGGTGGAGGAGAGGCGGATGACCCTGTACCTCGGCTCGGGAAGGAGGTTGCCAGCCCCCACCGTTCGTCATGCCAGCACGCAGGTGGCAGAGGCTGTCAGTGCCACAAGCAACACAGTCCAGACCGGCCAGCAGTGCCGGATGAAACTGCACGACCTCCGCAGGATGGCCTGGGTGAGTAGGCAGCACTGCGCCCTTGGTGTTAACCCACGTCCCGCACACCAATAACCCTGACCCCCACAACCCAGAGGGCGGCCGAACCCATGCACTGCCCCATGTGCCGGTACCCATACCGGCCGCCATGGCCGCGTGCCCTGACCACCGAGGCCACCAACTATTCACCCCCTGGGCTGCATCAGTCGGATTGTCTAACACAGTTGTTCTATGTCCCCCTCACAAGGGGAAGGGCACACAGAACGTCCGTCCGCGGGCGAAGTCAAGGTGGAGACCGTCGGACCTGGAGCCCCTCACTGTTGCATAGCCGTTGGCCCTGTACGTCGTTGGAAGCTCAGAGGAATGGGGCTTCGCCGAGCTCGAGCTGGGCCGCAGCGCGGAAGTGAGACCTTGCTGAGCTGCAGTTCCCAGTTACATGTGTGCCAACCATTCATCGCCCCCACCACCCTTACACCGGCACTACCCCCATACTACTCTTACCACAACATCACCCTCACACCCCCATACCACCCCCAAACCACTCTCACCACACCATCAACCTCACATCCCCACACCACCCTCAGCCCCACACCACCTTCACCCCAATACCACCCTCACCCCCAAACCACTCTCACCACATCACCCTCAAACCCCCATACCACCCTCACCCCCAAACCACTCTCCAGACAATATAACCCTCATACCCTCTTACCACCCTCACCCCCACACAACATCATCCACCCCACCCCACACCACTCTCACCACAATATCACCCTCACCCCCCACACCACCCTCACCCACACAACACTCGCACCATACCATCACCCTCACCCTCGCACACCACCCTATCCCCACCCACACGCCCACCCCCGCTCCCCCTGGCTCGGAGTCCAATCATGCGTCTTGTCTTGGGTCTTACAGGCAGAGTTGGGGACGGGGCGTGTGCAACAGGCATCCTCCACCCCAGCCGTGTCACAGCCGGAGCCCCCCGCCGTGAGCCGAGCAGCGGCGAGGAGAGCAGCTCGGACACCAGCCCGCTGCCTGGGATGGAACCAGAGCTCGGGTCGGAGGATGACAATGATTTTCCATCTCAGCTATCTCCAACACCTCCACCATCCCAGAGACACACACCTCGGTTGGGAATGTTAATGAAGAGGCTCTTCGCATACTATCTGGTGCTCACCACACAGTTGCCCTGGTACAACAGGTAGAGGTAGGAGAACCCGAAGGGGCGCACGTTCAAAGGCAAGCCGATTCGAGAAACGTGCTGCCTTCCAGACGGGTATCGAGTTTATGGAACAGTCACATCGATAGTGGAGATGCAGTCGCAGTGTCAGGGCCTACATGAGGGGTTGTCGTCGAGCATCCAGTACAGAAGGTGCAGTTGGAGGAGTCCGACCACGTGCAGCAGCAGGAGACCGTGCTAACCTTGTGTGCCATCCAGGCCACGGATGTCGTGTGAGGTGGAGGCATTTGGGGCGACGGTTTCGGCTGTGGATCGGCATGCCCAAATCCTGGGGAATTCTGTTAAGCCGCTGGCCGAGACCCAGGACAGAGTTACCGCCTCACAGGCGCCCATGTCCCAGAGCCACCTGAAGATTTCAATGGTGCTCCTGAGCGTGGCCCAGTCACAGCTCAGGCACGAGGCAGAAAGGGGTGGCACCATGCCACTCAGGACACCCGAGCAGCAGCCGCGCTCATCCTGGCCCTGTCGCCCCAGAAGATGCCCGCCAATGGGGACCCAGGCTGCAGGCTAGGAATCACAGTAGGTCGCCTCACTCCTACTGTCTGGCGAACCATCTAGACGTAGCGTTAAGGTCAGTAAGGCCAGGAAGTTAGGCACTAGTTACGTTGGCACGGGTGCAGGGCACAGTTTAGTTATCGGGTCTATGGCACAGATCTGAACATATTCATTCACATTAAACACTTGTTGCCACCGTTATAACCTGCCTCGGTGCTCTGTCTTATGGGTGTGAGGGATGGGCTGGTCTGGCCTGGCCGGGTAAGGGGGGGGCTGGGAAATAGGTGGACGTTGGGGCAGGAATGGGTGGCCCTTTTGGGTGGCCTGGGCTCCACCTCCCCCCCCCCCCCCCCCCGCCCGACCGTATCCCACCACCGTCACCCCAGGAATTCAATGGGACAGTGTGACGGGATGGCCAGCTCAAATGCAGGGATAACCGAGGTGTATGGTGGAAAGTGATACCGTGGAGAGCAGTCAGGATTTGTTAGACAATGTGGAATACTGGAGCTCACCGCAGAGCGGTTTGTCATCATCCTCAATTCCATGGACCAGATGCTCTGTTACTGCCAACCCAAGGACCGCACCCAGTAATGTGGCAGGTGTGCAGCATGGAGGGAGTTGCAGGCTGGGGGTGGGGTGTCCGGGAGGGGTGTGTGAAGGGCTATGGGGTCGGGTTGCGGTGTCCATGCCCCCAGCCAGTCTCCCGCCCCGCCCCCCCCCCCCCACCAGTCAGTGAACCTGGAGGCGACCAGAGCAAGTGGGGAGTATTCCATTACACTCCTCAGTTGTGTATTTTAGATAGTGGACATGCTTTGGGGAGTCACGAGATGAATTATTCGCCGCATGTTCCTAGCCTTTGACCTGGCCTGGTAACCGCAGTGTTTGTATGGCTAATCCAATTGCATCTCCAGTTAATGGTAACGCCCAGGATCCTTCGCACCCTGTGGCTCCGCTGACCTTGTTATCCGATTGTAGATAAAGGAATATGAGCGATATAAAGAAAGAAAATGTCTATTTTGTGAGAAGGAACCTGGCAGGACTGCATTAAATAATTGGTACAATTCCTAAGGGAGGGGTGATGTGGTGGTCGTAGGAGTGGGAGGGGGATGATGGGTGAAAGAATAAGGAGGCGAGTTGGATATATCCCAGCATCATTGACGGAAGGGCAAGTTAAGAATGCGGATTATTAGCCATAGAGCACATTAAGCTGTATTAATAGAAGCATAGAGTACAAAAGCAAGGACGTTATGTAAAAGATGCTTACGCACTGTTTTGGTCACAGTTGGAGAATTTGCGTCCAGTTCTGGGCACCTTGCTTTAATAAAGATGCGAAGGCATTCGGGACAGAACTGACAGGAATCCCAAGAATGATTCTTGGGATCAGAATGGGACGCAGATAGAATGTTGAATCTGGATCTCCTTTACTTGGAGGAGAGTGGTTGAGAGGGGATTGTATGGACGTGTTCAGAATCACGAGGCAATCGTGAGGCAATTTTCAAAAGAAGCAGCGAGGAAAATCATCTTTACCAATTGTTAGGACCTGATATGAACTGCTTGCTAATTTGTTTTAAGTCGGGGCAGGAGAGGGATTCGAAAGGACACGGCATCATTGGCTTAAAATGGAAACATAACGTGCTCGAATGGAGGGGAAAAGCGAGCTAAATCTCGCTTGCTGAGAAACAGCATACCAAAGCCGAACAGAATAGCCTCCTGCTGCGTTATGGCCATGCTGATTAAATAACATTAACATACTTAATGTTGAAAGAAAATCATTAATTAAGCTAAACTAAGCGATTGTGCACTCTGTCGCAATGCAAGAAATCTGAATATTTTCAACATTGATTTATCACATCGAGCCTGCCATTGGTAGGAACCTAATTCGCTGCCTTCGCTTATGTATGCCTAAACGACTATGCCACCACCATCACAGGCTTCATCAGCAAGTGTGTCTAAGATTGCGAGCCAAAGAGGTAAGTATGTACGTTCCCCAACCGGAAACCATGCTTTAATCAGGAGATTCACTCCCTACTGAAGGCCAGATCTGAGGTGTTCAAGACAGGCAATCCTGACCTTTTCAAGAAATCCAGGTACGAGCTCCGCAAAGCAATCAGGTGTGCCAAGAGACAATACCAGACCAAGCTACAGTCAGAGACTAACGTCACGCACTCTCGTCAGTTGTAGAAAAGCTTACACAACTATACGAGCTATAAAGCGTAGCCAAGTAGAATCTCCGGCAGCAGCGCACCCCTTCCCGATGAACTTAATGTATTCCATGCTCGGTTCAAGCAGGAAACCAACAAACCATTGCCAACTGCCCCAGCAGCCTCGGACTCACCCATACGTACAGTCACAACTTTCGAAGTTACATCATCCTTCTTGAAAGTGAACCCTTGGAAAGCGAGGGATCCTGATGGGGCCACCGGCCGTGCACTCAGAGCCTGCGTAGACCAATTCGCGAATGTTTTTGCGGACATCTTCAACCTCTCCTTACTCCGTTTCGAGGTTCCCATCTGCTCCAAAAAGACCACCATCATACCGGTGCGAAAGAACCAGCCAATGTGCATCAATGAGTATCAACCGCGGGCCTTGACAACGATCATTATGAAGTGATTCGAGAGGTTAGCCTTGAGACACATCAACTCCATACTCCCTGAATACATTGATCCACTGCAATTCGCCTACTGCCATAATTGGTCCACAGAAGACGCCATCTCCCTGGCCCTACATTCATTCCTGGAGCATCTTGAAAGCAAGGACTCCTACGTCAGACTCCTATTCATTGACTCCAGCTCCGGCTTCAACACCATAATCCCAGCCAAATTCATATGAAAGCTCCAAAACCTAGAACTTGTCTCCTCCCTCTGCAACTGGATGCTCGACTTCCTGACCCATAGACTACAATCAGCAAGGATAAACAACAACACCACCTCCACCATAGTCCTCAATACTGGGCCCGCAAGGCTGCATACTTAGCCACCTACAATATTCCCTATGCACACATGACTTTGTGGCAAGATCTTGCTCTAATTCCATCTACACGTTTGCTGATGACATGACCTTGGTTGGTTGGATCTCGGACAACGATGAGCCAGAGTACAGGAGGGAGATAGAGAACCTAGGTCATGGTGTACCGACAAAGATCAATGTCAGCAAAAAAAATGAACTGGCCATTGACCTTAGGAATGAAAGTATTGTGCACATCCCTGTCCGCATCGATCATGCCGAGGTGGAGATGTTTGACAGCTTCAGTTTCCTAGGTGTGCACATCACCAACAACCTCACCTGGTCCACCCACGTCGACGCTACGACCAAAAAACCAAAAAAGCACAGGAGCGCATGTACGTCCTCAGGAAACTAAGGGAATTCGGCATGTCCACATTGACTCTTACCAATGTTTACAGATGCACCATAAAAGCATCATGTCTGGCTCAATCACAGCCTGGTATGGCAACTACTCGGCCCAAGACGGTAAGAAACTACAGTGAGTCGTGAACACAGCCCAGTCCATTAGACGAACTCGCCTCCCATCCATTGACTCTGTCTGCACCTCCCGCTGCCGTGGGAAAACGGGCAGCATAATCAAATACCCCTCCCACCCGGGTTATTCACTATTCCAATTTCTTCCATCGGACTGGAGATACCAAAGTCCGAGAACACGCGCTAATAGATTCAAAACAGCTTCTTACCCGCTGTTACCAGACTCCTGAATGACTCTGTTCTGGACTGCTCTGATCTCTTCACACATCTTATCTACTGAGTAGTACTGCTCTTCGTATAGTTCACCCAATGCCTGTGTCTGTGTATTTATAATGTGTATTTTATATTTGTCCTATATTTTGTTCATGTGTGGAATGATCCGACTGAACTGTACGCAGAACAATACTTTTCACTGCACCTTAATACACGTGATAATAAAACAAATCCAATGTAGCAATGTCAAAGTCAATGTCAGTGGCACAAGTGGCAAAGTAAGGCCAGGTAAATCTTCTCACTTGTAGTAGATACGAGATGGAGATGAATAGATTTATGGGAACTGAGGGCATGAGCAGATATGCAAATTAGGCAGGAAAGTGGAGTTGTTGACGTTGGCTTTGTGGTTAACACTGCTTGCTCATAGTGCCAGGACCTGGTTTAATTCCGACCTTGGATGACGGTGTTGAGTATGCACGTTCTCCCCGTGTCTTGGTGGGTTTCCTCCGGATGCTGCGGTTTCCTTCCACAGTCCAAAGCATTGCAGGTATGGTGGATTGGCCATGCTAAATATCCCATCGTGTCCAAAGGTTGGGAGTGGTTACAGTGATAGGACAGGTATGTGGTCCTGTGTATGGTGCTCTTTCAGCGGGTCAGTGCAGACTGGATGGGCCGAATGGCCTTCCTCTGCACAGCAGGGATTCCTTGATTATCGCATCAAATAGTGAAACGGGCTAGCGCAGTCTCCTGTCACTACTATTTCCTATTTATATCTTCCGTTAAGCTTTTGACAGTTGTTTGCACATTTCTGAAGTATCTTGACAACAATGCAATGCAGGTTTCTGCCTCGTATACCACAATCGTTAGCTGTAGAAATTCAATATATCAACAAAAGAATTCGGAGAAAAAGGCATTATAATAATCGTTATTATTGTCATAAGTAGGCTTACATTAACACTGCAATGAAGTTACTGTGAAAAGCCCCTAGTCGCCACACTGCGGCCTCTGTTCGGGTACACTGAGGTGGAATTCAGAATGTCCAAATTACCTAACAAGCACGTCTTTCAGGCCTTGTGGGAGGAAACCGGAGCGCCCGGAGGAAACCCACGCAGTCATGGGGAGAACTTGCAGATTCCGCACGGACAGTGACCCAAGCCGTGATTCGAACCTGTGAAGCCACAGTGCTAACCACTGTGCTACCGTGCCGCCCATCGACACGTTGAGCCTGCTTCCCCCATTAAGTCGGACGATGGGTGAGCTGATTGTAGTCTCAACTCCACGTTCCGCATACTCCCAATAACGTTTGACTTCCTTGTTAGCCAAAAGTCTTATCTGCCTCTGTTTTAAAAATATTAATTGACCTGTCTCCATCGCTCTCTGGCGAACAGAGAAGCACGTTCTTCTGAGAAAAAAATCTGCTGGTCTCCGTCTTAAATGAGAGACGCCTTAGTGTTAATAGCTGGAGATTCATTAATATTTCATATTTAGGATTACCTCGAATACTATTTGGCGATCATTATTTCTGATGTTGATCGTCGACTCCAACTAGCAGGAAATCTCGATCAGCGGCAACTGGAAGATGCGACTCACGATTTCCGCCTGGAAATTAGTGAGGGGGGAGCGGGACGGTATCGCAGGGTCATTCACGACAGAGAAAGACATTCGGCCCAACGTGGTTATGCAACACGTCTGACAGAGCTATCAGACACTCGGACTCTGCGACTCTTGCTCCGGGAATGGCCTTTTGGGTAAATTGGCTGTTTCTTCCTGACGTTTTGTTTCAAGTACAGTGCAACACCAGGGTATCGCCCTTTCATTTTCGTGTAATTCATTAGTTCTATAAAAAGAGTATAAAGCTTTCTTCAGGCCCAGGTAGCGGCGGACGAGGGGATCGTCCGACTCTCTCCCGCGGCTATGTTCCTGCCAGCTCCCGGAGGAAGCGCACGCGGTCTCCACCGTTAGCTCCAACCGTTGGGCTCCGGCGCATCACAATTCCCGGGAACGATATTTTGGTTTACTTAGTTAAGTTCCATTTGAAGTTGTGACTTTCAGTTACAGTGCCCGACCAGGGGCTGTCAACCCTCCTGAATTTGCTTATTTTATCGAACATTAATTTTTTTGCGAAGTGTAGAAGGCTATCTTAGTTCCACTGGCCACCGTAAGCGTGGTATTTGTGGGTAATACCAGCACTACAAAATAGATATTCGATTCTGGGCCGAAGTGATGACGTGTTGTTTTTCACCGCAAAGTTAATAAATTCAGACCAAGATATGTTTATTTTGCTCTTCAAAAGAATAGGATGAAGTGGTTAGGGAGAACCGTGTCGCCGTCACTGTTATCAGCTTGCTTTTCCATGCGAGTTGGATGGGCTGTTCATGTATATTTTAAGAACATGCCTTGACTATTTACTTGACTTTGCAGCAACAAACCAACAGCGCTATCAATCTACTAAGTTTAGACTTGTCCACCGACATTTCACCAGCTTTTTAACTGAAATTCCCTAAGCCGTTTCAGCGCATCTGGGGTCTGTCTGAACACCGCGGACAACTGCGCATCTCCTTTACCAATCAAACGAATGAATCGTTACAGAGATGTGTCGCGTCGGCAGCAGGAAGTATCCGTTAAGAATATTGCCCTTTTGAAAATTATCTCATAGGATGTTTGTGTCGCTGGCAAGACAAATTGCCATTGACCCCCAATTACTCTTAAATTAAATGGCTCCTAGACAACTTAAGATGGCAGTTGAGTAAATCAAATTGCTGTCTATCTTCAGTCACACGTAGACCAGCCCGTGTATGGCTGAAGGATTTATCTCCCTAAAGGACAACTGTGATTCAGATTTCTCTCCCTCAAGGACAATTGTGATTCAAATGATATTTTACAGCAATAGATGCCCAACGATGTGCAGATTAGGTGGATTCACAATGCTGAAGTCCCTTAGTGTCCAAGGATGCAGGTTACGGGGTTGTGGAGACGCGGCAGTGGAGTGGGCCGAGTTAGGGCGCTCTCGGAGGTTCGGGTTTGGGGCAATAGGTCGAATGGCCTCTTTCTGTCCTGATGGCATTCTATAGTTTTATGAAAATAATCATGGTCACCATTACTGCGACTTGAGTTATTTCCCAAATATTTGGTAATTGGATTTAAATTCCTCCAGCGGCCATAGTGCGAGTTGAACTCTTGATCCTAGAGCCTACTGATTAATAGTGGTGTGTCATTGCCACTCCGCCACCATCTCTCCCAAATATTCAACACTGGGCCATATAAACACATTGAGTGTATTTGAACGGACGAAAGAGTGACAAATAAAATGTTGAATGAAAAAGTGAAAAAAATGTTATCTCCAACAATGGTTGAAAGCTGAAGGAATGTAACGCCACACTTGTACAATTTTACTGTTATTCGGAGTAAGAGTGTATCGGACGTAATACGGCCTACAAGGGCGTTTAAATAGCAACTTAGAATAGAGCTCTAAGAGGTTTCTGGTAAGTTCAGTCGTTGTCTATGCGTCCAGTACAGGATATTCGCACCATTGAATACATTTCATTTGACGAATTATTTGGCGAGATGAGATTTTGTGGAACCTTTCGACGAGCAATGTGGAAAGCCCCGCCCCGAATTCCCCGTTGAACTGCACATGCACGGGATGTCGTTGTCTGAATTAGTCATACAGAACGATGGCAGATGTTAGCCTGTCCGTTCTTCAATAGTTTCAACCGGCCTCTCATGTTTTTAATTCTTACAACAGCAGTTCAGAACCCGTTGTTTGCAACACAGGAGCATGTTGTGAGGTCATATTTCTGTCTGATCATGAGCTGTCGCCATCCTCACCATCAGTCAAGTTGCTCAACACCGCCCTCTGTAGTTTCGGGTAAAGGTTACCATCAGGGAGATGTGCTGATTTGACACGATTTCACCCGTTAGCTCCGGTTACTAACCTTTATCTTTCAGACGTAGCAGTTCCACTGTGGAAACAATGGGGACACTCATTATCAATGGGCTTGCAATGAATATTGGGGATAACTTCATCATTCAAGCACGTTTGCCAGCATCAAATTCACGTTAACATGAAAAGTTTAACTGGAGGATAAATCGGAGCACGGGCACATCTTCCTCAAAATCAAACGTTGACCTTTTTAAGCAATAGAAATGCTATATTTCTCACCGATATCCTTTTGAATAGCTTCCAATGTATCTCTGTCTGAAACAAATGCAACAAAGTTACTCGTCAGGTTGCAGAACGTAAATAGTGGAACACAGTCATCGAAGGACCTGAACTAACTCTCTGCCTTCTGATCTAATCACGATGCAGAGCAATGTATCCAGCTCTGGCTATCAAGAATAAGGTTGGGAACGATGAAAGGATGGAGGCTCAGCTTCAGAGTGCTAATAATAACAGGAAAATAGTTAGATGGAATGCTCTACCTGGAAGTGTGGTGGAGGCAGTTTAGTTGAGTCATTCAAAAAGACATTATATGATTACTAAATAGAAACTTGAAGTGGAATAATATGCAGGAGGAGCGGGAGAAGGCAGGAGAATGAAACTAAGTCATATTGCCCCGTTGGAGAGCCAGTGCAAACACGATGGGCCAAATGGCCTCCTTTCACACCGTAACAAGTATGCGATTCAGTGAAATCACATCAGATTAAATTGACAAGTAAACGACTGCTACGCAGTTTGATAGGGACATCTAATGTTATTTAGGAGGTGAGCAAAACTCATACCGCCGATTTTACATTAAATTAAAGGGTTTGATCAAGAGATATATATGTCTCCTACAATTCCTACATTGTCCCAACCTGTCCCAGGTTTCTTCCCTCAACTGCGGCATGTTCTGAGTGAGATGTTTGGTGGCCTAAGCTATAACGCAGTACGTGAGAATGTTAACCACAATAACACTCCGAATAAATGTCGAGAGTGTGTTCCTTCGTCAAATCTAATGAATCCTTAACTCGAGCTCAAAGTTAAATGTCCGTGTCAGCGTTTAAATCCATCCTTGACTTTTTCTGGTGTCTACACGTATGGCTCCTTCAACGAAGCCAATTAATTTAAGCTCACTGCCAAATCCTGATAAATAATTGATACCGTTTACCTACAGAGGAATAATTATTACTCTTCAAAATCACATCAGGTATTTCTGAATGATAAAGAATGTGTACATTTTAAGGCAACCTTAAGTAGGATGACGATTAAGTGGCATTTATGTCTGCCAAAACATGAAATACATGGTTTTGCTGGAACTCACAGTTATACAGTATGGCGTATGGGAGCGTGGTGTCCCCCATATTAGAATAAAGAAAGAAGTCAACTGCCCGCGATTCCTGAAGAAGAGGGCCGAGGTAGGGGTGGGCTCACCACTGTTACAGAGAAAGGATTTGGCGATTTTTGTGATAAACAGGACTCGAGGTTCAGAAACTAATGTCAGGTTTCATAATTAATGCGGGCGGTTGAAGTAGAATGCTGGGATGGGAAGATATAGTTTCAGTGACCATGTAGGGAGACGGAGATGGTCGCAAGACCACAGAGTTAGTGACAAAAGGTGAATACATTAACTTTTATCTTCACAATATTTACCTGGACTGTGCCAAACATTGGGCGACAATGAGTTCCGAACAAGAGACACCTCAACAAACATGTTTGGGTGACCAGTTCATTTATGCTTATCACTCGGCATTTGCACACCCACAGTTGAAGCCATAGATTATTTGGCCCATAGTGGAATGTAAGTAAAATATCCTTGTCTCAAAACAATTCAGGATATTAAAGTTAATGTCGCCATCAAAATATGCGAATATCGGGCTAATAATGATTTTGTATGATTTGCGAGCAGTTGGTTTTCAGTTGCACTGCATCAAATGAGATGTGTTTGGATTATCACTTATAGTGCCATCCCGATTATCTGCACGTATCAATTCGCCAAGGAAAACAACTGAGTGCATGTCTCACTGTCTCCAATGACCAACTGCCTTCTCGGTCCCTTGATCATTACAAAGCCGGACCTGGAGCTGTGCAATTTATATATTTGTAGCAATATGCTCGGTGATCCAATTCGGAAAATGTGGGCTGACATGTAGATTTCTTGTCATGTCGATCTGTAGAGTTGGTGTGCTACACTGGTAGAGATGATATCCGTCCTTCAACACCACCTGAAATGCTGTCTCCAGCTCTGTTCTCAGAAGTTTCTGGGATTTTCTGTAAACTGCTTGTTGGCTTTTGCCTGACTGCTAATTTCGCCTGCTACTTCAATGGCCGGGTAATTAAGGTCTCCTGTGCGATGAACATTAAATGTTTATTTGTACTTATAAAATAACTGATACAAATATTATTTTATTTTCCACAATTCATGCTTATTAATATGCTGACCATTAATTTTATATACAGAGCAGATTATATTGTTCAAAAGGGTGATTTTCTGCTTCAACGCATATTGGGAAAGTGTGAATTCTCAATCAATGAGTCAAAATTATACCAGCTTGTATACTTTACCACTCGTAGTATGAATTAGTTTGCTGTTTCATTGATACAGACATTTGACTACTCACCTTCGCTCCTGCCAGATTTCTTTTCTGTGATATTAAGGATATTGAACGGCATTAGCAGAATCAGATTCAGATTCCGAAAGAGAAAATGCTGAAAAATCTCGGCAGGCCTGGCAGCATCTGTCGAAGAGAAAAGAGTCCGATGACTCTTTGGATTCAGATTAACCTATCAAAAATAATTTATTAAGAATTATCTTTACATTCCTCCAGATGAACGGAAGATCCCTTCCTGCTTTTCACTTCTGCTGGACGGTTTGAATTTGTCACCTTTCACAGGGCAGGTGAACCAAAAGCGCACCAAGTGGATTTAAATCAGTTCGCATATATCTCCATTCTGTGGAGAAATGCTCCGCGGCCGATGATGTAAGGGAGACGTGTTGAGTCTTAAGACATTCGCTGGTGTTGTGGGAATCGTTATCTTCTGAAATCTACAGGTTTACCGTAGAATAAATTTGCGTTTCAAAGTTTACCAAGGGCCTTGATTTTGCACGTTCCGTTTCAGATTCAGCGCCGTTGTGATTGGTCAATGAACCAATGGAGAAAGGTAGCACTCGAACAACTGCATGCATGGGGAGTGGCTGGGGGAGAACATGTATTGCATCGGGTTTCAGACAGGAGTTTCAAAGTGACGAAAAGTTGACAGGAAACGAACGGTCTATAATGGCAGATGCTAATGACATCCGAGTTACAGGACTATTTTCATCTGACCTATCTGGGAAGGGATCAGTTCGATTCCAAGTCTGATTTTGCACCTTGTCCGCTTTTAAAAATTGTTAATTAAGTTCAATAGGAATACTATTGCTCAGGGAATAAATATGCGTTCCACTCTGCCCGCCTAACCCCCTCAACGACAGGCCGGTTACAGTATAATTACATACAGCCTCTGCTCTCTGATGGCATTATGCTTTCAGTTCCACAACCCAACATAATGCTCATACCTTTTCAAGGCAATTTTCTTGTTCACATTCAAATATTTCTCTTTTAAGAGCTACGAAGAATTTATTTGCCAGCATTGCTTACAGTATGACATTTCACAGTGCGGCAGTGCTTTGCCTGGCAGCTTTATCCTAATATGCATGACTCTCTGTATTGATTGCAGTCAACATTTTAGACTGCCTTTGCAGCGAATATTTCAGGACGAATCCTTACCAGCTTCCCGGAGGCGATCCTTCAGTGAATTTATTTCTAATGACGTGGATAAACATGAACGGAATTAGATCACTGCAAAATGGAAACCGTTCTTTCTAAATAATTGAATGTGCTAGGATGCCCCTGTGTTGGAATGTTTCGCCATCCACAGACCGAACTTGAGCCGTACGACCACAAGACAGAGGAGCAGCCGTAGGCTATTCGGGTCTGCTCCGCCATCCATTTTTAAAGTTCATTTAAGGGATGTGGGCGTCCCTGGCAGGGGCAGCATTTATTGCCTATCCCTCATTGCCCTTGCACTGAGAGGACTTGCTCGCTCATTCCAAAATAAATTTCAGACTCAACCACTTTGCTGTGGGTCTGGAGTCACAGAGAGGCTAGACCATCTGAGGATGTCAGATTTCTGTTCCTAAATAACATTAGTGAACCAGATGGGTTTTGTTTTTACGACAATGGACAATGATTTAATGATCGCCATCAGAAATTTAATTCCAGATTTTAAAATTCGATTCAAATTTTACCATCTGTCGCAATGGGAGTCGAACCCGAATCCCGAGAGCATTACCCCGGGTTTCAATATTATTTCGTCATTTAAATAATATTCAATTTCTTCTCTTTGGAAACAAATCTGAAATCCTCCATGGATGAGCCCGCTTACATCACATGGCGTTGTTAAGTGTGATGTTTTGGGCCCAGGTTACAGTCGGGAGCGTTGCGATTGGTTGTATTTCAAGGACTTAGCTTACCAGAAATTTATCTAAGTATTGCTGACTTTTTACTACCATTCTAGAAAACGATGCACACTTATTCGAGGAAAACGAATACCAGCAATCAAACTTTGAAGGCTTAAGAAAACACGAAGCAGGAGTTTAGTCTCCAAAATGGTCTTTGAAAGGAGCAATTCATCACAAATCTCAAAAATCCACTGGTATAGTTGATGCACATTGCAATTATTAGCTTAAGTGGAATAACCAGTGGAAACATATCGAAGTAAAGGAAAATCATATTTGAAGAAAATACGAGAAAAATGCTCGATAGAGTAGCAAAGAGTAGACTTACACCCATCATTAGAAAGCAATATCTATCATCCCAACTGAGGCAATAAGTAAAACGTTGGACTACGGTAAGTAGGCTTCGAATAGGATTCGACTTTTTACCTGCGTCTTTCCGATCCAGTGCTCGATCTAACAGACAGATGCACAAGCTAATGTAACAATCGAGTCAATTAGAGAAAAGGATCTGACTACGTAACAGCAAACTTTGGAATAGAAAAGCTAGTTGTAAATCAAATTAATCACATAAAACAGAAGCACATGAATAATATTCGTTGAGTCACATCGAGTGGCTGCACTAAGGTGAAAGGAAGGCTCTATTAAGACGAGTATCGTGACAGGGTTTTTTTCGTGGTATCTCCTCAACTGTACAGTAAGAAGTCTTACAACACCAGGTTAAAGTCCAACAGGTTTGTTTCGATGTCACTAGCTTTCGGAGCGCTACTCCTTCCTCACCACCCAATTCCAACGCCGGTATCTCCACATCCTCAACTGTAGTTTATAAGCGTTTTCCAAAATTCAGTTTTGCTTGTAAACTTCTGTTGTTTCAGTGAGCTAGCACTGAGCCACGCCGATTTTACTCTTCTGCCGTGTACTGTAATTTGTTTTTAGTTATCTTATACTTCTACTGGTTATTCTTCCCTCAGCCTCCAGAGATTTAATTTGTCCATTCTGAATATTGCATGAAACTTCGTAGCCAAGAAGCAATTAGTGAATATTAGTCTTTCTCTGTCCTTTACGGCCTTTCCTTCCTGGTAGCCCATATATCCAAGTCATCTGCCGGAAATAGAGAGGCCAACAGGGAGCAAACGCAGGAACCTTAAATGAATTATATTCTTACATTCCTGTACGTCTTTCTCTAAATCCATTATTTTAATTTCCTATTTAACCTGTTTCTTGTTCAAAGTCGGAACCGCCACGCATTCTGACGTTCTGTGAATTGGACGGGACGATGTTAAACTTCTTGCAAACTTGCACCTAAGTAACCTTTTTAAAATAATTTTTATTGGCATTTCCCAGTTTTTACAGTGTATCAGTGTAACACATAGTGCACCTGATATTCACAGGGTATGACGATTCTTATTTACAGATTTTACATATATTCCTTCCGTCTTGCCTCCCCCTCCTTGCTCTCTCTAACTCGCCACCCCTCCCCCGTTGGTAGCCTGACACCCCATTTCGCCCTGGATGCCATATTGCTGTATTGCCCTCCTTTCTTTTGCGGTTCCTGTTGTTGTCTTTGTAGGTTTGATGGGAGCAGGAGCAGGGGGGTGGTCTCCCTACCCCTTCCCTCCTTTTTTCCCGGTGTCCCCTCCTGCTACTCCCAGGGGTTCCCTCCTTGCCTTACAAGCCCCCACCCATCATCTGCTCAGCTCCATTCTGTATGCACTTCTCGGTCCCCGCTCCCTCCTTTCTTCCTATCTGCGATTGGTCTCGACAGGTCTTGGAACAGACTGATGAATAGCCCCCATGCTTTCTGATACACGGATGCTGTACCTGATCTTCTCCAGGTAAGAAATTCCGACGGTCTGCCAGCCAGTCTGCAGCTGTGGGAGGTGCTGCTGATCACCAGCTGAGCACTGTTCTCCGGTGTGCGATTAAGAAAGCAAAAGTAAGGACATCGGTCCTCCTCCCTATGCAGTTCTGGCTGGTCCGACATCCCGAAGGCTGCCACTCTTGGCACGGCTCCATGCCCACACAACCTTGGACATCGCCTCGAAGAAGGCTGTCCAGAAGCTGACAAGTCTGGGGCAGGCCCAGAACATGTGGGTGTAAATGGCTGGGCCTCCCTGCCACCGTTCACATTTATCCTCCACCATCCGGAAGAACTTGTTCATTGTGGTTAAGTGTCCTCTACGTACCAATTTAAAATGCGTGAGGCTCAGCCTTGTGCAGGAGGAGGTGCAGTTAGCCCGACTTAGTGCTTTGCTCCAGAGTCCAAATCCACTTCCAACCCGATGTCGTCCTCCCATTGTTGCCTCGCTCTGTCCAGTGGTATCCTTGCCCTTTCCAGAAGTCGACCGTCGATGTCCCCGCAATACCCCTCTCCTTTCTGTCCGTATTTATTAACTCCTTCAGAAAGTGTCTCTGGGGGCCCTAGGGCACTTCATCATCTCTTTGCGGAGAAAGTGTTTGATTTGAAGGGTCCGGAGTTCCTGTCTTGCCGGTAGCTCCGGGTCTTCCATTAGCTCGTCCCGTGTCCCCAAGGTAAAAGTTCCGAACCGCTAGCATCTCCCCATCCTGTCTTGATTTTTTAAAGATGGCACCCAGCATGGCTGGTGGGAATTTGTGGTGACCGCAGATGGGGGCCATGCAGGACATCCCGGTTTAACCGAAGTGCTGCCTCATCTCGTTCCAAGTCCTTAATGTAGCTACTAGCACTGGGCAGGATGTGTAGTTTGCCGGGGCAGATGGGAGCGCTTCCATGGTTCCAGAGAGTCGTTACTTTGACGGAGGACTCCTCCAACCGCACCCATTCGATGTTAGGTTCCCATAGTCATCCCTCCACCCCGTCAGCTGTGGCTGGCCAGTGGTGGTATTGTCGATTATGTAGGGACCTTCTAGCCTTTTGCGTTTTGCAGAGCGATCAATAAGGGTTCAATTGCCCGGGCGACCAAGGGCGTGGACAGTGGGAATGCTTGTCTTGTGCCTCCGTGCAGCTGGAAGTATTCAGAGATGGTGGTTCAAACACACGCCTTGGGGCGTTGAACAGGGTTTTCAGCCAGGAGGTGAAACCCGTCCCTAGCCCAAACCGGTCCAGTACATCGATGAGTTACTGCCATTCCACGCTTTCGAAGGCCTTTTCTGCGTCCAGGGAGACGATCACCTGTGGCTCTCCGCGGAGGGGTCATTATTACATTCAGCAGCCGCCTGATGTTCGTAGTTAGCTGTCTACCCTTGGCAAAACACGTCCAGTCCTCTGCGACCAACTCTGATATACAGTTCTCCAGTCTCTTTGTCAGGACTTTTGCGAGTGTCTTCGCATCCACATTGAGTAGCGAAATAGGGCTATAAGATCCGCATTCCGTCGGGTATTTGTTGTATTTGCATCAATATCGTAGCCTGTTTCAGCATTGGAGGCAGGGTGCCCCTTGCTAGCGAATCCAAGAACATTTCCCATAGGAGTGGGCCTATGTAACATTACACGTAATGTAATAGATTTATCTTCCCCAAGAAGCCTGACATATTTTCCAGTCATGTATTTCATCCCGTAAAACAGTTATGATCCTCTTTTATCAGTTCCTACTCGTTTATTGATTCATTAATACCTCTTTCAGGATTATCTGCCGTGAATGCACCGACTGAAGCCATCAAACGCACAGATCTATAGTTCGCAGGATAATCTTCCCCAATGACCACTAGTGTTGCGTTTTCTAAGATGAATTCCAGATGTACCTTGTTAGGTCTCGTAATAAATATCTACAATGTACATTTGTCTCTTACCCATTCTTCAGATTTTCTTTGGAATTTTGTATCTCATGTTACCGCCGTTGACGAGTCCCAGCTCTGGGCACATTTAAGAGTAGTTTGACTAAGTAGGTAAAGGTTAAGTGACTCATTGCAAAGTCCCTGTGAAAAAGGGCTTCACGCTAAAGGAACAATTTGAGTATATACGCCCGCATTGCGCAGCGCCTGACATTCGTTTATAACATATTATTAAATGCAAGGCATTGGGTAAAGCAGGCAGCTGCTCCGATTCGGTCCGTTTTGAGCTATTGCCTGAGGCGTAATTCTCACCATTATGTTCGAGCTAGGGATTTTTTAGAAAACCGAATCCGAATTGAATAAGCTTTGCAAGAAGGCAGCCTCTGGGATACTCCACCCTTCAATGAACATTAAATAGCATTTTAGTGGGAAATGTAGTTCCAAAACGACAAGAATTTATTGACTACTATTGAAATCAACACGAAAGCTGGAGTGGTTCCAGTTACTGACCTTTATCTTCTAAATCTCGTTTCAGTTTTTCATAATCTGTCAAGCAGATTCAAACCATTTAATCCACTACCTTTTAGCCTGATCCGTCCTCTCATTTAATATATACTGAGAATTTAAATGTGACGTCTCATATGTGTGTCTGCCACACCATTCTATGCACAGTTCACAGAGGTCAACGACTGAATTGATTGGTAAATTAGGATAACAAAGTAATCTACAAATTGCAAAAAATAGTTCGCGCTGCATCATTAAAGTATTTTCCTTCACTCATCCGGCAGGTATATAAAGACATTGAACAATAATACCAGATTAATGAGTTGATTTGAAACGAATGATAATACAACGAATATTCTTATCGATTGTTGGCGAGTAGGAAAAGGTTGCAGGGGCAGTTTACAGGCTGACACCGGAGAGGGCAGTAGGTCAACTGCGTAGGGCAAAGGAGGTGCAATATGAATATGGGGAGTAGGCGAGTCACATGCTGGCTCATGAGCTGCGGAGGCTGGCTACGTCCAGGGAAATATTGAAGATAGCGACTGGGGCTGGGGATGTGATGTTGGAGCAGGGGAAGATGAATAAGGCGTTTAGGGAGTGCTACCAGGGACTTTACGAGGCGGACCCGGACGGCGAGGAGGGGGACGTGGGGCAGTTTCTGGACGAGCTGGAATTTACCCAGGTGGAGGAAGCAAAGAGGTAGGCGTTGGAGCAGCCCCTGGGGCTGAGGAAGATGCTAGATGCTATCGGGAGTATGAAGTCGTGGAAGGCCCCTGGGCCGGATGCGTTTCCAGCGGAATTTTACGAGGAATTTGCAACTCACCTGGCACCAGATCTGTTGGGGGTGTTTAACGAACCACTGGAGAAGGGGGAGTTGCCAGAGATGATGACGCAGGCAGTAATGACACTAATCCCGAAAAAGGGGAAGGATCCTGGTGGAATATGGCCCATGTCACTATTGAACAGGGATGTAAAAATATTGGCTACGTTGTTGGTGGGGAGGATGGAGGATTGTGCCTCTGGGGTGGTGGCAGAAGATCAAACAGGATTCGTGAAGGGTAGGCAGCTGTCAAGTATTATAAGACGGCTGTTGAATATGGTGATGAATCCGTCGGGGGCCCTGATACCGGAGGTGGTTGTGTCCATGGACGTGGAGAAGACATTTGATCGGATGGAGTGGCGGTACTTGTTCGAGGTTTTGGGAAGGTTTGGGTTAGGGCCTAGATTTGTGGCATGGGTGCGATTATTGTATGTGGCACCAAGGACGAGGTGAGGATGAATGATATGAGCTCACAAAGTTTTGACTTACACAGAGGTACGAGACAATGGTGCCCGTTATTGCTGTTGCTGTTTGTGCTGACCATAGAGCTGGTCGCAATAGCTCTCAAGGTGCCGGCGGACTGGTGGGGAATTATGAGGAGAGAGAGCATCGGGTGTCGCTCTATACCGATGACCTCTTGCTGTATGTTTCGGATCCGTTGAAGGGTATGGGAAGGATTATGGGCCTGCTGGGGAGGTTTCTCAGGGTACTAACTGAATGTAAGGAAAAGCGAGGTTTTCCCTGTGAATGAGCTGGTACAACAGGCTAATTTAGGGGGATGCCATTTCCAGTAGTGAGGGGTAGGTTTGGGTATAATGGCATTCCGGTACGAGGCAACGGACGGGGCTCGATAAGTAGAACTTAATGAAGCTGGTTAGGAGGCCAGGGAAGATCTTAAGAAGTGGGAAGCACTGCACTTAACATTGGCAGCAGGGTCCAAGTGGCGACGTCTAGCTTTGACAAAGGATCATCTGGACTCGAAACGTTAGCTCTTTTCTCTCCCTACAGATGCTGCCAGGCGTCATGAAAGTTTCCAACACTTTATCTTTGGTGAAAATGAATATTCTGCCGAGGGTTTTGTTTATCTTTCAGGCTCCCGATCTTTATACCAAAGTCCTTCTTTCAGAAAGTACACACGATCATTTCGGACTTTGTATGGGTGAGGAAGGTGCCGAGGGTGCCTCTACAGAGGCAGAAGCAGCGTGATGGGGGGAGGGGGAGGGGCAGGGTGCGTTGCCAAACTTGCTTCATTATTATTGGGCGGTGAATTTGGACAAGACGCGGCGACGGTGGGAAGGAGAAGGGGTCGGGTGTGTTAGGATGAAGGAGGAATCTTGTAAGGAGTCTAGTTTGAGGGCTATGGTGACGGCAGCGTTGCCAGTGGTTCCGAGTAGGTATTCAGGGAGCCTGGTGGTGCAATCCACGGTGAAGATATGTAATCAGTTGCGGAGGCATTTTAGGGTGGAAGGGATGTCAGTGCTAACGCTACTGTGCGAGCATCATGGGTTTCAGCCAGGTGGGGGATGTGGGGCGCTGGTGGATATTGTATACAGGAGGTGCAGGGAAGTGGGGTTGGTCAAGGTGAGGGATCTGTATTTGGAGGAAGCGTTCGCCGTTTGGAGTAGCTAAGGGAGATGGTAGATCCGATTTGGGGGAGGGAGTACAGGTATCTGCTGATTAGGGACTTTGCATGAAAGGTCTGCAGGCGTTCCCTATGTTGCCGGGTACACCCCGTTGGAATGACTGCTGCTTCCGGATGTGGAAGTGGAGGGAAGAATTGGGGATATATACAAGTGGCTGAGGGTGGAGGGAGGCGAGCGGATGGTGGAGATCAAGGAGAAATGCGAAGCGGAATTGAGAGCAGCGATTAACTGCGGAGTATGGAGTGAGGCACCGCATAAGGTAAACGGGACCTCCTCTTGTCCAAGGATGAGCTTGATACAGTTTAAGATGGTGCACAGGGTGCATATGACTCAGGCGCGAATGAGTGGGTTCTTTCAGGGAGAAGCATATGAGTGGGAGAGCTGTGGGCGGGGGCCAGTGAATCACACTCACATGTTTTGTGGATTGCGGTAAATTGGGAAGATTTGGACGATACATGGGGCTTCAGAGAAGCCGGAGCTCATGGGGAGCAGGAAGGCCGATATCGTGGCCTTCGCCTCTCCGATTGCATGGCGGAGAATTTAACTGGAGCGGCGGTCGGCATTGCCACCGGGGGTAGCGGTTTGTTTGAGAGACCTGTACGACTTCCTGTGGTCAGAGAAGAAAAAGTATGAGTTCAGGGGCTCAGTAGGGGGGTTGAGAAAAGGTGGGAGATGTTTGTGACCGTGCTTGAGGAGCTGTTCGTCGCTCAGTAGGGGGGGGGGGGGGTGGTGAGGGGAGGGGAGGTTGAAAATTTGTACAGAAAATCTGTACAGAAAATCTGTATAGTTGATTGTTGGGAAGTATGTCTTTCAGGTGCCTCTTGGGTAAACAATCTTCCAATCTCAATACTGAGTTGAACAACTTGACACGATCTCCTTTGCATTCAGTTTTCCATTCGAAAGCAGCTGTGAATGTTGCTGCTGCATTTTCCAATAACAACTCCTCTGGATCCACATTTTGTTCCTCCGTTATCCTGTTACCACCTCCTTCCTCTCGCACCATTATGTAATTTAATATGTCCTGCTTCAACTACTGTTAATGAGACTAAATGGGACAGGTTGGGACTGTTCTCCTCGGAGAGGTCGAGGGGAGATTTAATAGAGATGTTCAAAATCATGAGTGCGCTGGACAGGATAGATATGATGAAACTGTCCCTGCTTGTAAAAGGATCGAAAACGAGTGAGCACGGTTTTCAGGTGATTCGCAAAGGGAACAAATTCGATATGAGGAAAAGCTTTTGCACACAGCGATTCGATCGGCAAATGAATGCACTGTCTGGAAGCGCGGTGGAGGCAAGTTCAAGGCATTCAAGGTGGTTGTAGGTAATTATTTGAATAGAAACAATGTGCAGGGTTGTGGGGAAAAGTCAGGGGAATGGCACTATGTCATAATGCTCATTGGGAGAACTGATGTGTCTGCAATAACTCTGTAATTATGTGTCTTCCACCCTATCGCTGAACTTCAGTGAAATTGACTCCCCTCCTCCTTTGTCCTTGCGTCCATGCTCGCTTAACACCTGTGGCTCCTCTAGCTTTTCCAGTGCTGGTGAACGACCATCGACTTGGAACAAAAACTCTTGTTTCGCTCTCGCGGATGCTGGCAGCCATGCTGAGCATTTTCGACATGCTCGATCTTTATTTTAGATTTCCATCATTCGCAGTATTTTGCTTGTAAATTAATAATTTCACCTCCAGCTGGGACCCCTGGATCTGCAAGGGAGACAAAAAAAGTTTGAAGGTTTGTCGAACAGAAGGGATGAAGCATGTACAGAAGCAAATTCGATGTCAGGTGTTTCGTTCCATTCTTTTGACTTTTCGAAGTACGCAGGGGAAACACAAAAGTAATAATTTGATTGCATTCGAGTGAACGCCAGATACAGATATGGAGCTGAAGTATTAATTCTTGCTGAGTATTACATGTTACCAGATGGGGTTGAAATTGATCATTGGGGCGGGCAAGTAAATAGACAGTGGCAGGTTAACTTTTTAACACGCACACTGCCCGATTTGCAATTCTACTGATGAGAAGGGAACTTTGAACAAATCTCGATCAATTAGTCGGTCTAAACAATTCAAACACAGTGGGGTGCAACTTTCCGTTTGAGAGACAGGGTCTCAACAGATGGTCGGCGGAAATGGCAACAGAGTGGAAAATCACACGAGGTGGAGAAGAGATTATCGATTTGCAATTTTTCTATTTTCGCCACACCTCGGGAATTTGAATTGCTGAGTTCTCAGTTCAACTATAGTTTCCTTTGAACATAGGAATTCAGTGCAGGCGTGAGCGTTTCGCCACCCGTTTCCTCCCTACACTCTTCCCCCTCCCTCTTTACCCCACCCCTTCCCCCACCCCACACCCACTCCCCTTCCCTCCTCCATCCCATCGACACTCCTCGTCGCCGACAACACTTCCCTCTCCTCCTTCCCCCCTTCCCCCCTCCTCCCCTTTCCCCACCCTGCTTCGCCATTCAATAGGATCCTGACTAATCACATTGTGGCCCTCACCTCACATTTCCTCTACCCCGATAACCGTTAACCTCCTCGTTAAGAACCTATGTTTCTCCCTTGAGAATATGCAATGAACCTGTCTCCACTGCGCTGCGAAAGAGATGTTGAAAAACTTATGAGGGAAAAGGAAGATCCTCAACCCCACCTTTAATGAGAGTCCCCATATTTTGAAGAGATGTCCCACTAGTTCCAGAGTCACCCCCCACTATGGAAAACATTTGTGGCCTCGTCTTCTCAAAGTCACGAACTTTATATGGATGCGGAAGATCAAGTGACTCCTCCCAGTTTAGTCTGTACCCAGGATATTCCCTTTTTCACTCCATTATAGTGCTCACCCGAAAGTTCACTGATTCCAGGCGTTTTGGTTGTTCACCGTTTTCACTGGGAGGTTTATTACAATTCTGCTGGAACCTTGTAGGAATGTGAGTATTATTGTATGGTTTTGCACGTGTCTCCATAAACAAACTGGGAAGACTCTTCACACAGTTCAAAACAACGATTTAAATTTAAATGACTTCCCATGCACCACCTTAAAGATTCATTCCCTCAACCACTGTCACACCCTGGCCGCGATGCAAGTCCTCTCAAACATGGATTGGATCAGCACGTCAGGGCTCCTTACAAACTCGAGATTTGTATCACCTTGACATCCATGTGACCAATAGCACCTGTACGTTCCCCTCCAAGTCACACATGTAGCCATTTGGGATGGCCACTTTCAGTATACAAAATGGATACTCGCAGAGCCTGTAGGGAATAATGGAAAATACAAAGCAACAAGCAGGCACAGAGCCTGAATATATATTTGGAAGGCAGTCTGCAAACGGAACCGAAACTCTGGATCGATTTACATATTGATGGCTCATCTCCGGGAAACAAAGAACGAGTGCTCAGGTAGCCTATACTGACTCAGACATTCCGACGCCACTACTGCAACCAGAAGACACAAACAAAGCAAGTCCAACGGCCACCTAGGACACGCCGAGCCATCAAGGCACCCGCCCCTTTATTGGCTTAGATCGATGGCAGTGATCGAGAAGCTGCCCAATTAATTGGGACCAAGTTTAAGGTCCACCTAAAAGCGCGTGAAGCCCCTCCAAGTGTGAGAACGAACCACGGCGAAAGGTTCAGCCTCTTTGATTTGGCTCTCAAGCGGAGAGACCCTTCCACCAGCACCACCAGAAGCAACTAAGTTCAAGTTCAACGCTTGCTACCAGACGGACGACCTTAGCTGTACTCCTGTTACCTCTTCGAACCCAACAGCCTCAGATCCGAACAACGGCCATTGTTCCTCTGACCTAAGTGGGCACCCGAAGTTAAGTATAGGTGTTAGTGGTAGATATAGTTTAGCCTGTAGTGTTATTGTGCATGAGTAAATCATACTGTGTGTAAATAAAGTAGGATTGACTTAGAACTAACTAACTGGTGTATTGGCTCTTTGATTGGTATTCGGGTTGAACCTTGTGGCTGTATCGAGAGATACCTGGCGACTCTGAAAGCATACTCACAATTAGGATTAAGAAAGGCGACCTTAGTAACCACCATATTTATAGCAAGTAAACAGAGGAACACACACCACCCTGAATTTGTATAATTCGGCCATTCCTTCATTGCCTCTGGTTCATCATACCGACACTCCCTCCCGTAACAGCACCGTGGGTGCAGTCAAGTCACATTATCAGCAACGTTTCCAAGAAGGCACTTCACTGCCACAGTTCTCAAGGGCAACTGGCGATAGGGAATAAATACTGGCCCAATCCTAAACTTGATCAAAAAAGTATATATTCTGTATGAGCCTGCCTCACTTGAATGGATATTTACATTGTTGTCCAAAGACTGGCAAGAAATTGTTGCATAAACATTAACAGAGTTGCAGAGCTTCCCAATTTGGTTTACCATCACGAGAGTAAACATGAGTCAAATTACATCAATTCATCTGCTGCCATCCTGCTGGTTGCACGAAATAATTATAATACAGTTGTTGGCTAACCACAGCAATCAATAATGAGGCCTTGCGGCGCAGTGGTAGCAGCTCTCCGGCTGAATCCGAAGGTCCAGCGTTTGATTCCAGCACCAGAACTTGTCTGCCAAGAGGGCGAGGGCTGGTAATCAGTTCGGAAATCCTTCGCCCACTATTCCCCAAAGAGTGGGCATGAAGACTAGCTAAATCAATGACAACCAATCTCTGTCAATTAATTTGCATGACATGAGGCAATAATAATCCTAAATGGTGGAAACGTTTGGGAACCAATTGCCTGAGACATCCATGGCGCACTGACTATCAAAGATGTTTCAAAATGTTAGGCGAAGGACCAGCGCTTTGCCGTTAAATTGGGCTCGATAGTTTGCCAACTGGCTTATCACGCAACCTTCCACTTCGCAACGTGAACTTGACCAATTGGTAGAAACGATCCTCATGATCTGACCGCCTCCCAATCATTCCGGTTGCTTTTATGCTTTCAATTGCGGCAGTGTCCTTCCTTTATTGATCTGACCAGATCTGTTTGTAATATCAATTTCAGTAAATGTAATATCAGAAAACACTTTTCAGGCAGTCCATGAAACTCCTCATCGGTTGCAATGAGACCAATTTGGAATGCTCAAAATAAGGACTTTCATTCTGTATAAACTATTGGAATCCATTATCAGGAGAGGAGCTCTGCAATTTCTACCATATACATCATTTTTGAAAGAAAAACCTGTAGTCAACGCAAATCGAACTGGAAAATGTTAACTTTCTTCATATTTTTGAAGGAAATGACAGCAACAAACGTAGAGAATGCACTATAAACGAGTAAAGTTGCACGCTTAGCTCACAGCCTTGACTTAATGCTCAACTTTAAAAACTCTATTTCGAACGATTTACCTGAAATCCTAACTACTTAAAAAAGATAACCGACTCTCTGTTTATAGTGATATTTTCTGGAAGTAATCATAACCTTTCCATTTCCATTTATTTTATGCAGACGTGTTAACTGTACTCTGATTAAAATCTCTTTTGTTTTTTGATTAATTATCCGAGGAAGTAATGTTTATTTAAAGTTTAGCATGTCCATCCTTAATTTAGGCCATCCTTTAAAACCTTAACCTCTACTCTCACTATTCTTGGACAATAGAACTTCTCTTTATGCCATTACATCGGCACCCGTTTCTATCTGACAATGTCTCCACCCTAAACAGTTGCGATTTTCAGCACGTTTCACAATGTTAAAAACCACGGTACCCATTCTTCCTCTCTTACCTTGTTTCTTGAGTTGCTTAAGCTCTATATGGAAAAAATGCAAATGATGAATAAACCACAAAAAAAATGGGGCATTGAAATGACAAGAATTTGATTCTTAAAATATTTTACCATCCATGCGGACTGTCAAGTAAGCGGGAAACCGATTTCTGGACGCGAAGGCCTGCCTTCAGCGACAGCTCGCCACGGGTTCATATCAAATTGGCAGCCCCTCAACGCCCGGCCCATTTATAGTACAAGCGAAAATTAGATGAACTGTAACACCGAATATTCACTAAAAGATACTAATGGAAGGAATAGGAGCAGAAGCAGATAATTTGATCCCCGAGCCTACTGTACCATTGAATGAAATCATGGAGGATCTGAGTTATAGCCTTAAATCCACTTTCCTGCCTGCCCCATAAGCCTTGACTCTCCTGTAGATCACAAATAGTTCGACGTCAGCATTAAATTAATAACCGAGGCTCCACGGCTCTCTGAGACAGAAAGCTCCCATGATCAATGGCTCGCTGTGAAAAACCATTCCTACTCATCGTTGTCTTAACTAATTACATAATTTTGAATCCCTTAGTTTCAGTTTCCCAAGAGTTTCCCAACCTTCTCGTTGCCTTCCCTGTTAAGGATCCCCAGGATCTGATACCACTCAATAATGGTATACCTCTCCTTCTCCAAATTTCCATGAATACAGCCCCAAACTCCTTAACATTGCCCCATAGCACAGCCTCTTTTTCCTTGGAATCAATTCAGTGAACCTTTTCTGTACGCTTTTCAATGTACGCATGTCCCTTGTTTAGAAGGAGACCAAAAGCGGACAAATTAATTTTATTTGGTCTTACCAATTAATTTAACAGTTGTAAGAAAACCTCCCTAGTTTATCCCATTCCCCAATAAACGCCAGAATTCTCATTTGCCTTTTTAGATACTTATTGTACCATCATGACATCGTTGTCGGTGTCAGATTTGAAGATAAACAGATCTTGCTGTTCCACGGGATTCTGTTGCCTCTCTCCATTGAAATAATGTTTTGCTTTCCCTCATCTGCAATGGGCAACCATGTTTCCCACATTGTGCTCCATCAGCCAAACGTCTGCCCACCCATATCATGTATGCATATCATCTTGAAGACATTATGTGTCCGCCTGACAGCATGTATTTATTCCTCTCAACCTATACATGGTCAGAAAAGTTGCCTATATTATATTCGATCTCTTCAATCAAGTCATTAATTTCGATTGCCAATATTTCAGGTCCCAGCTTTCATTCCTGTGTAGCTCCGCTTGTTACAGTTTGCCAACCAGAAAATGATCTATTAATTTCGACTCACCGTTTACTAATAGTTTGCTCACTTTCCATCCTCATCACCACGGGCTCTCTTGTCTTGTGAGCAAACTTTTATGTGGCAACTTATCGAATTGTTTTTGGAGAAACAAATACACTCTATCTACCCGCCCCCCCCTATTTAGTTGCCTTGTGATATTCACAAAGAGATCTAGCACATTTGTAATAGGCCATTTTCCTTTCATAAAACGACATTGACTCTGAAGGTATTTTGATTTTCAAAATGTACCATAACAACGTTTTAAATAATGAATTCTAACATTTCCCAAAGATGTGGATGGGTAAAGTAACTGCCCTAAACTTACAGACTCTCTGTCCCCTTCTTTCTTGAACAGTGGGGCTCCATTTGTGGGGTTCCAATCCACTTGGACATGCCCAGAATCTATGCCATTTTGTTAGATTACAACCAATTCATCCATTTTCTATGCAGTCAGTTATTTTAAGACTCAAGAATGTAGGCCATAAGGTCCAGGGAACTGGGTGGCCTTTAATCCTACTTGGTGTCCTGATTTATTTTCCCCTGAGATAGTGAGGGCTTTAAGTTTTTCCCTCCCTTTAGACAGCTGATTTGCTACTATACTTGGAATCTTTCAGTATTATCTACCAAAGAGACAGAATGCATTTTTCCAAGTCGGTGCAATTTCTTCGTTTCAGTTGAACTGTCACACTGATAATATCACACTCTCGTTATCTGACAGGCCAATCTTTACTTAAGTTACTATCTTCCTCTTGTATGAAATTTGAATATTTTAATGCTTTAAAAATATTATTGCTAGCTTACTCCCCAGCTCTCACTTTCCCACTTTTTTAAGTCATCCTTGGCTGGTTTCTAAATAAATCCCTGTCTTCTTGTTTGCAACCAGTAGTCAAAGCATTGGACTCACATTCTCTCAGTTTGATACTACCATTAACCTACGTTACTCCTTGAGGGCGAATACCTATCATAGAATATCTCTTTTTCTATGAGATGTATCTTGGTTGAGAATTGTGAAATATTATCTTAAATATTTTCACTGCATTTTTACTGTCCTATCTTTTAACTTATTTCCCATTCAAAAGTATATATACTTTTGTGATTACCTTTACTTAAGTTTAATACATTAGTTTTTAGACCAAGTTTCTCACCATCAAACAACAAATTCTCCAATGTAATGAATACGCTTCTTTGCAGTTTTCTTTATCATGAGATCCTTGCCTGATTACACATAAGCAGTTTTAATTGGGGAGGAGGAAGGGGGGGGGGGGGGGAGCGGGGGTTGGTATAAACCACTGCCGTCCGCTAGGTCTTTCCCTTCCTACTTCTTATCCACAACCAAACAGTAAGCAGAAAGGTGACACTGTGGGTAGTACTGCGGAATGGTGGCAAGTAGTTAGCACTGCTGCCTAACAGTGCCAGGGATCCGGGTTAAATTCCAATCTCGGGTGATTGTGCCGAGTTTGTACATTCTCCCCGTGACTATTTGATTTCCTCCGGGTTCTTCGGGTTACTCCCACAGTCCACATATATGTAGTTTAGGTGGATTGACCAGTCTAAATTGTCCTTTAATGTCCACTGGTTAGGTGCGGTTATGGGTTTCAGGGATGGGGCGGGAGAATGGGTTGAATGCTCTTTCATTGGGTTGGTGTAGACCGAATATCCTCCTTCTGCACTGTAGGGATTCTATGCTTTCCCATCTTGATGTACCAAGCTACATTTGTCACTACTGGCCTGACCTCGCCTTTTAGTAACCTAGATACCCCAACTTTTTCTGCTTTCCTACCACTCTACCTCGATGTCAGATCCCCTTGAACATTCAATTCCCAGCCTTGGTCGCTCTGCAATCACACCTCTGTAAACATCATATCCGTTTATATATTTGTCTTTCTGCTGTCGTTTCATCGATCTTGTCACAAATTATGTGTGTATTCAGGTAAAGAATGTCAATTCTCTTCATTTTCCAATTTCCCTACTCTGACCCTTTCTGCTGGCGCACTTTCATGCTATTCACGCACTGTCCCTTTCTTTCACACTCTAGTTACCATTGCTCGTATCGCTACTCCGCACTATTGTCATGCCTGTTCTTATTTCTAAAACTCTTCTGTCCCATTGTTTAATTCGAAACCCCCTTCGAGTGGCTTCGTTGAATGATTTGTAAGGGTGTTGGCACCAGCGGCTTTCAGTTGCATACAATTATTTTCTAATCTTCTTTAGTGTCATGTTACATTTCCCCATCTGGATAAATATCTTAAACATTTCACAGAATTGAATTCCTAATCGATTATTGTGGACGGAATTTTCATCTCCTTTCTTCTAACCGAATTGTGCAACCTGAACAGATTTACTGAAGTAAAATGCTGCAATAATAATTTGTTTTGAAGACCGCACACATTTCTGCCTATGACCAGGTCTGAATTTTCTTTTCGAATGAAAGGTTATAAGTGCAATAACGTTTTAGTAGTATGCTTCATTCGGTGCCGTGATTGGGCCGCCCTCCCATAACTCCATTTTTAAAGCATGCTGACTCACATTCAGGAGAATGTGTGGGAGAATGTGTGAAGAAACTTTTAAAGATGAAAGGTATCAGTCATGACAGACGAGCAAGGAGCAGGAGTATCATATTGAGCACATCGGGCCTACTCTACCATTCAATAAGATCATGGCTGATGATGATAGCAACTTCATCTATACAATTTTCCCCCAACTCCAGTAACCTATAACCCTTTGCTCACCAAGATTTTTTCCACCTCTGACATAAGATATATTCAAAGACTCTTCTTCAATTGCCTTTTCAAGAAGAGAGTTCTTAAAATCACCATCCACTGGGAGAAAATAAATCCCTAGTCTACGTTTTAAATGGGCAACACCTATTTTAAAAGAATTACTTCTTGTCTGGATTCTCTCAAAAGTGGAACCATCCTGTCCAAACCCACCCTGTCAAGATCCCTGAGAATCGTATTTGTTTCAATCAAGACTGCTCTTACTCTTCTAAGCTGCAACTGAGTCTAGCCCGTCCAACCTTTCATTATAATACAACATGCCCACTCCACGCATCAGTCTGGTAAACATTTCCTATGTTGCTTCAAACGCATTTTTTACATCTGTCTTTAATTAGGGTGAACAATACTGTAAGCTTTACTCCAGATGTGGTCTCACGTGTGCCCTGTACAACTGGAGCATAACTTCCCAACTTTTGTATTAATTTCTCCATGCAGTGAATAATATCATTATATAGCTTTCCTTTTTTATTAAATTATTTTTATTAAAGTATTTGCAAATTTTTATAACAATAACAAAAACAATAACAATGACATTGACATGGTAAAATAAACATTTCCCCACCCGACCCAATCTTCACACACCACAACCATCTAACACCTATCCACCCTTTGGAATACTGCTTCTGCTGACATTTTAATTTTCCCCGAGAAAATCGACGAACGGCTCCCACCTCCGAGAGAACCCCAAGATTGACCCCCTTAATGCAAACCTTATCTTCTCAAGCCTGAGAAACCCAGCCATGTCACTAACCCAGGTCTCAACACTCAGGGGCTTCGAGTCCCGCCAAAGGATGCATCTCCGGGCTACCAGGATATCGGCCTCTTTCACTCCCTGAACTCCCGGATCTTCTGACACTCCAAAGATCGCCACCTCTGGACTCTGCTCCTCCCGTGTTCCTAGCACCGTGGACATTGAATTCGCAAACCCCTGCCAAAACCCTCTGAGCTCCAGGCATGCCCAGAACATGTGGACGTGGTTTGCTGGGGTTCCCGCGCACCTCGCACATCTATCTTCTACCCCGAAAAACGTGCTCATCCTCGCCACCGTCATATTTGCCCGGTGGACCACCTTAAATTGTATTAGGCTAAGCCTGGCACATGAAGAGGAGGAATTCACCCTGCTTAGGGCGTCCACCCATAGGCCCGTCTCTAACTGTCCATCAAGCTCGTCCTTCCACTTGCCCTTAAGCTCCTCCACCAGGGTTTCCTCCGCCTCCAACAGCTCCTGGTAGATATGCGACTCTTTCCCGTCCCCCACCCAGGTACCGGGCACTACTCTATCCTATATCCCCCCCTGGCGGCAGCAGCAGAAAGGCCGGCACCCGCTTTCTCAGGAAGTCTCGCACTTGCAAATATCTAAACCCATTCCCTGGCGGCAGTTTCAATTAATCCCCCAGCCCCTTCAAGCTGGGAAAGCTCCCGTCGATAAATAGATCCCCCATCCTTCTAATTGCTGCCTCTGCCAGCTCTGGAACCCGTTGTCCAGCCTGCCCGGTGCAAACATGTGGTTGTTACAAATCAGGGTCCAGACCGACGCACCCTCCACCTTCTCATGCCTCCTCCACTGCCCCCAGATCCTCAGAGCTTCCACTACCACCGGACCTGTGGAGTATCAGGCCGGCGAGAACGGCAGAGGAGCAATTACCAATGCCCCCAGACTAGTGCCTTTACAAGACGCCGCCTTCAACCCCTCCCATGCCCACCCCGCCCCCATTACCCACTTCCGCATCATGGCAGAAGTTCGGCAACGCCAACCCACCCTCCTCCAACTATGCGCCAACCACATTCTCTTCACCCGCAGGGTGTTATTCGCCTACACAAAGCCCCAGATGATCTTGTTCACCCGCTTGAAAAAGGCCTTAGGGACGAAGATGGGGAGGCACTGAAAGACAAACAGAATCAGGGGAGGAGCGTCATTTTCACGATCTGTACCCTCCCCGCCAGTGACAACGGGAGCATGCCCCAACTCTTAAAGACCACTTCCATTTGCTCTACCAACCGGGATAGATTAAGCTTATGCAGTGCCTCCCATTTCCGAGCCACCTGGATTCTCAGATAGTGAAAGCTCTTCCCTAGCATTCTAAGCGGCAGCTCCCCCAGTCTCTCCTCCTGCCCTCCAGCCTGAATCACGAACATCTCGCTCTTCCCCATGTTAAATTTATACCTCGAAAAACTGCCAAATTCCCCTAAGATCCACATGACCTCTCCCATCCCCTCCAGCGGGTTTGAAATGTACAAAAGCAAATTGTCCACAGAGAGCGAGAGCAGAGCCCCCCCCACCCCCTTCGAACCAGCCACTGACAGTTCCTCGCAGCTCTTAGCGCCATGGCCAGTTGCCAGAGCAAACAGTAACGGAGAGGGGACGCACCTTGCCTCGACCCTCAATGTAATTTGAAATACTCTGAACCCAGCCGGTTCGTATGTATGCTCGCTACAGGTGCCTGGTAGAGCAACCGCACCCAGCCAGTAAAGCCCTCTCCAAACCCACATCTTTACAGCACCTCCCACAGATACTCCCACTCCACCCAAACAAAGGCCTTCTCCGCATCCATCGCTGCCACACCTCTGCCTCCCCTCTCTCTGAGGGCATCATAATAACATTTAGAAGCCTCCTCACGTTGGCCTTGAGCTTCCTGCCCTAAATGAAGCCCATTTGACCTTCCTCTATCACCCCTAGAATACAGTTTTCTATCCTTGTGGCCAATACCTTAGCCAACAACTTGGCATCTACATTCAAAAGCGAGATCGGCCTTTATGACCCACACTGCTCAGGGTCCTTCTCCCGTTTAAGAATAAGTGAAATCGAGGCCTGCAACATTATCGGGGGGGGGGGGGGGGAGGATTCACTTCCCTCTAGCCTCGTTAATCCTCCTAACCAGCTGTGGGCTCAATATTCCTGAGACCTTCTTATAAAATTCCACCGGGTAGCCATCCGGCCCTGGAGCTTTGCCCGACTCCATGCCCTCCAGCCCCTTGATAACTTCATCCATCTCAATTGGAGCTCCCAGCCCCTCCACCAGGTCCTCCTCCACCCTCGAAAACTTCACCGATCCAAAAAGTGCCTCATCTCGTCCACACCAGCCGGGGGTTCCGACTCATATAATTTACTGTAAAATTCTTTAAACACTTTGTTCACCCCCCTGGGTCCAAGACCATGTTCGCGTCCCTATTCTTCATTCTACAAATCTCTCTGGCCACCTCTCTCTTCCTAAGCTGTTGTACCAACAGCCTACTCGCCTTTTCGCCATACTCATAAACCACCCCTTTTACCTTCCTGAACTGTTCCACTGCTTTACCTGTGGTCAACAACTCAAAATAGTTTGAAACTTCCGCCGATCCCTCAGGAGCCCCGCATCTGGGGCTTCCGCATATCTCCTGTCCGCCTGGAGTATCTCCTCCACTAATCTCTCCCTCTCTACCCATTCCCCTTTACCCTGTGGGACCGAATCGTAATGAGCTCCCCTCTAACACCCGCCTTCAGAGCTTCCCACACCGTCGCCGCAGATATCTCTCCCGTGTCATTTGTTTCCAGATAGTTCTGAATGGACTTATTCACCCACCCGCAGACCGCTTCATCCGCTAGCAACCCCAGATCCAACTTCCATAACGGACATTGCCCTCTCTCCTCACCAATCTGCAAATCCACCCACTGCGGGGCATGATCCGAGACTACAATTGCCGAGCATTCCGTCCCCACCACCCTCGGTATTAGCGCCCTGCTCAGAACAAAAAAGTGAATACGCGAGTAAACCTTATGAATGTGAGAAAAAAATGAAAACTCCTTCGCCCGCGGCCGTATAAACCTCCATGGGTCTATAACCCCCCCCCCCACCCCCCCCCACACACACACACACACAATCTGTGCCATAAAGCCCTTCAATTCCTTTGCCACAGCCGGCCTCCTCCCTGGCCAAGATGTTGACCGAATCAATTCCGGATCAATGACCATGTTAAAGCCCCTCCCCCCCCCCGATCTGGCTATGCGAATGTAAGTCCGGGATCCTACCTAACACCCCCCTCATAAACCCAACGGCGTCCAAATTCGGAGCACATATGTTCACGTGCAGCACACGTACACCCTCCAACCTTCCGCTCATCATTATGTACCTACCCCCCTCATCTGACATGATTCTCCCAGCCTCGAATGTCACTCGCTTACTGATGAAATTTGCGACGCCCTGGTCTTTGTGTCCAGCCCTGAGTGGAACACTGGCTAACCCAACCCTTCCTCAATCTCGTCTGATCTATGACCTTAAGATGTGTCTCCTGCAGCACAGTCACGTCTGCCTTCGGTTCCCTTAGATGCGTGAACACACAAGCCCTCTTGTCCGGCCTATTCAGTCCTCTCCCGTTCCACGTAATCAGCCTGGACGGGGGGGGGGGGCTTCCCCCCCCATCCCCGCCGACTAGCCATCATCCTTTTTAGGCCAGCCCCAGGCCCGCGCCCCCCCCCCGCTTCTCCGAGTACTCCCATGAGCAGCTGCTCCTCCCGATCTCCCATTTATTCCCCGACAATAGTTACTCCCTTGTCAGCAAAGCAGTCTCTCCCCCCTTTCCACCCCGCAAAAAAGCACCAGAGACCTCACCCCCCCCCCGGCCCCCAGGCAACGCACAAGTTTAACTCCCCACTGCGCTCCCGAGAGGCAGCTGAACTATGCTGATCCCGATAACCCCCGCCCCTGGCCCCAAACAGTCTGTCTCCCTATTGTTCGAACCTCTCCCCCCACATGAATAAACCTATTAACAGCATCACATTCCCCAGTAAGTAAACAGCAGCAAAAACAAACAAACAAAAAGATGCAATTAGCAGAAACCAGTGACGAGACCGTCCCGTCAGGCAAAATCTAGTCTCCCAAAGAACTTGAAGACCCCCCCCCCCCATCAAACCCCTGCAAGGCAAAGCATACTACAACCTTCACCGCAGCCCATAATTTCACCCAGAACGAGATGACATCTTTTTTCTTTTGAAAAACCAGTGCAGTATTACTAGGCACCGCTACAAAACCTCGCCACAACTTAAGTGTCTTTCAATCGTCTACAGCTTCTTTTCTTTAATGAATGCCCATACATCGTCCGGCGTCCCAAAATAAAAGTCTCGCTCCTAGTGCGTAACCCACAGCCGTGCTGGGTACAGCATCCCGAACTTTGCCTCCTTCGTGAAGAGGGTCGCCTTTGCCCGATTGAACCCAGCCCGTCTCTTGGACAGCTCCGCCCCCAGGACCTGATAAATACACAACTCAAAGTTCTCCCACTTGCTGCTCCGTTCTTTCTTGGCCCACGGCAAGACGTGTTCCTTATCTGTAAACCGGTGAAAACGTACCACCATGGCCCTCGGCGGGTCATTCGCCCAGGGCTTCCTCGTGAGGGCTCTATGTGCTCTATCCACCTCCAGGGGCCGAGGGACCGCCTCAGCCCCCATCAACCTCTCCAGCATGTCCGTCACATATGCCCTCGCATCCGATCCTTCACTGCCTTCAGGGATGCCAACGATCCTGAGGTTCTTCCTCTTGGACCTATTCTCCAGGTCCTCCAGCTTCTCCTGCGTCCTCTTCTGGCGATCATCCAGCACCTTTTCCTTGTTCTCCAGCACGGTTATATAGTCCTCCTGGTCAGATAACTTTTGCTCGATCTCCCGTATCGCTTTCCCCTGGATCTCCTGATTCAAGACTACTTGCTCAATCGAAGCCTTGATCGGGTCCAGCGTATCCTTTTTCAGCTTGGCGAAGCAATCCTCAAAAACTTCACCATCATTTCATTTCATTTAATTTCATTTCAGCTGCTCCGTCGACCACTGATCCGTCTCTCCTCGGCACTTGCCCTCCGCCATGCTGTTCTGCGATACCAGCTCCGCTTGCCTCTCACTACCAGGACTGAGCCGTTTCACACAGCCACTTCTGGTCCAATTCTCCATACACCAGAGATGGAATCCTCCTTACTGTAGCACAGTTCGCCGATTTATCACAAAAAAATTCAAGAAAAAAGAGGACAAAATGTCCGAAAGTCCATTACAGGCGGGAGCTATCGAATGTGCGACCGACTCCTCCATGGCCGCCATCGGAAGTCGTTATATAGCTTTCCCAATGACGTTTCTTCAAAGTTCCTCTGTTCAACAGTTTTACCGTTACATTAACCTGCTGCACTTTCTGGCATTGTACAGCCATATATAATTATTAAACTTGAAGAACTGAGCTATTGTTACTGAAGACTGCACTCATTGATAGCTCCCCTTTCATATTTTGTAAAACTGTGGGGATTTTAGCAGCCAACGGTAAGGTAGAATAATTCAAATTGCCTCTCAAAAACCGTCCAGACAATCTCTTTATGTGCAATCGATAGAGAGGTCCACGCGTACTCAGAAAGCCGAGAAACAATCTTTAAATGCATTGGCAACTAAGATAGGAACAGGCGGACGTGATTGTATCGGTATGCTCAAACTAGGAATATGCTCAATAAAACGATTCTCTGGAATACTTGTGGTTCACAGTTATTATAGATGTAGAACAAAAAGTTAAGAATGGCCTTAGATGGTTCTGAGGAAAGGCCATGACATTAAACTTTAACACTGCTTCCCTCGCAATAGATTCTGTCAGACCTTCTGAGCATTTCTGGCATACTCTGCTTTTTTCAGTGGAATTAAACATCGGGAGAGAAAGCAGATGAGAACATATCAGCTATGATAGAATGGTGGAGCAGGCTCAATGGCCAAATGTCCTAATTCTGCTCCTAAATCTTATGAACTTATGAACTTAAGGATAGGCCAGGGAATCTATGTGTGGAGCCAGAGGAAAACGGCGAGGGGCTAAATGAATATTTTGCATCAGTAATCACCAAACAGAAGGGATTGGTGGATATTGAGCCGGGAGAAGGCCGTGTAGATAGCCTGGGTCACATTGTGATCCAAAAAGACGAGGTGTTGGGCGTCTTGAAAAATATTAAGGTAAATAAGTCCCCAGGGCCTGACGGGATCTACCCCAGAATACTGAAGGAGGCTAGAGAGGAAATTGCTGAGGCCTTGACAGAAATCTTTTGGTCCTCACTGCCTTCAGGTGATGTCCCGGAGGACTGGAGAATAGCCAATGTTGTTCCTTTGTTTAAGAAGGGTAGCAAGATTAAACCAGGGAACGACAGGCCGGTGAGCATTACGTCAGTGGTAGAGAAATTACTGTTGAGAATTCTTCGAGACAGGATCTACTCCCATTTGGAAGCAAATGAACGTATCAGCGAGAGGCAGCACGGTTTTGTGAACAGGAGATCCTGTCTCACTAACTTGATAGACATGATGTGGAGATGCCGGCGCTGGACTGGGGTGAGCACAGTAAGAAGTCTTACAACACCAGGTTAAAGTCCAACAGGTTTGTTTCGATGTCACTAGCTTTCGGAGCGCTGCTCCTTCCTCAGGTGAATGAAGAGGTATGTTCCAGAAACACATATATAGACAAATTCAAAGATGCCAAACAATGCTTGGAATGCGACCATTAGCAGGTGATTAAATCTTTACAGATCCAGAGATGGGGTGACCCCAGGTTAAAGAGGTGTGAATTGCATCAAGCCAGGACAGTTGGTAGGATTTCGCAGGCCAGATGGTGGGGGATGAATGTAATGCGACATGAATCCCAGGTCCCGGTTGAGGCCGCACTCATGTGTGCGGAACTTGGCTATAAGTTTCTGCTCGGCGATTCTGCGTTGTCGCGCGTCCTGAAGGACGCCTTGGAGAACGCTTACCCGGAGATCAGAGGCTGAATTGCTCAAGGGCATTCAGCCTCTGATCTCCGGGTGAGCGTTCTCCAAGGCGTCCTTCAGGATGCGCGACAACGCAGAATCGCCGAGCAGAAACTTATAGCCAAGTTCCGCACACATGAGTGCGGCCTCAACTGGGACCTGGGATTCATGTCGCATTACATTCATCCCCCACCATCTGGCCTGCGAAATCCTACCAATTGTCCTGGCTTGATGCAATTCACACCTCTTTAACCTGGGGTCACCCCATCTCTGGATCTGTAAAGATTTAATCACCTGCTAATGGTCGCATTCCAAGCATTGTTTGGCATCTTTGAATTTGTCTATATATGTGTTTCTGGAACATACCTCTTCATTCACCTGAGGAAGGAGCAGCACTCCGAAAGCTAGTGTCATCGAAACAAACCTGTTGGACTTTAACCTGGTGTTGTAAGACTTCTTACTGTAACTTGATAGAGTTTTCGAGGAGGTCACAAAGATGATTGTTGCAGGTAGGGCAGTGGATGTTGTCTATATGGACTTTAGTAAGGCCTTTGACAAGGTCCCTCATGGCAGACTGGTACAAAAGGTGAAGTCACGCAGGATTAGGTGTGAGCTGGCAAGATGGATACAGACTGGCTAGGTCACAGAAGGCAGAGAGTAGCAATGGAAGGGTGCTTTTCTGATTGGAGGGCTGTGACTAGTGGTGTTCCGCAGGGATCAGTGCTAGGACCTTTGCTGGTCATAGTATATATAAAAGATTTGAAGGAACATGTAACTGGTCTGGTTAGTGAGTTTGCAGATGCCAAAAAGGTTGGTGGAATTACGGATAGCGATGAGGACTGTCAGAGGATACAGCAAGGTTTAGATCATTTGGAGACTTGGGGGAGAGATGACAGGTGGAGATTAATCCGGACAAATGTGACGTAATGCATTTTGGAAGGACTAATGCAGGTCGGGAATATACAGTGAATGGTAGAACCCTCAAGAGTATTGACAGTCAGAGAGATCGAGGTGTACAGGTCCACAGGTCACTGAAAGGGGCAATATAGGTGGAGAAGGCAGTCAAGAAGGCCTAAGGCATGCTTGCCTTCATTGGCCAGGGCAGTGAGTATAAAAATTGGCAAGTCAATTTGCAGCTGTAAAGAACCTTATGCCAAACTTGGATTATAGTGTTCAATTCTGGTCGCCACACTACCGGAAGGATGTTGAGGCCTTAGAGAGGGTGCAGGAGCGATTTACCAGGTATTGTCTGGTATGGAGGGCATTAGCTATGAGGAGACGTTGAATAGACTCGGGTTGTTCTCACTGGAACTATGGAGGTTGAGGGGCGACCTGATACAGGTCTACAAAATTATGAGGGGCATAGACAGTTTTTCCCAGGGTAGAGAGGTCAATTACTAGGGGGCATAGGTTTAAGGTGCGAGGGGTAAGGTTTAGAGGAGATGTATGAGGCAAGTTTTTTTACACAGAGGGTAGTGGGTGCCTGAAATTCGCTGCCGGAGGAGGTGGTGGAAACAGGGACGAGAGTAACATTTAAGGGGCATCTTGACAAATACATGAATGGGATGGGAATTGAGGGATACGGACCCCGGAAGTGCAGAAGATTTTAGTTTGGATGGGCGGCATGATTGGCGCAGGCTTTGAGGGCCGAAGGGCCTGTTCCTGTGCTGTACCTTTCTTTGTTCTTATGAAACCAGCTGATTGCTCACTATTACCTACCTTAAGCATTGGCATAAAATCAAAATTAATTCCACCTCATTTTCGCACCACTGGAATACCACGGAAGAAATTAACTAAATACAGAAAATAGCTTACCTTCATCTTTCATACGCAGTAGTTGCTCTGAGAGAGAAGACATAGAAGGTAGGAAAGGAATTAGATAAGTAGGTGATGTAACCTTAACTGCTACCTAAAGTTTCTCACAGTATCCATACAGTGCAGAAGAGGCCATTGGACCCCTGAAAGAGCACGCCACCCAAGTTCACTTCTCCGTCCAATCCCAATAACCCCTTAACGTAACCTACACGTCTTTGGTCACTAAGGGGCAACTGAGCATGATCAATTCACCTAAACCGCACAGCTGCACACCCACCCGGTGGCACTTTGCTCATGTTGCATGGGTCACTTAACTAACGCTTTTAATTCGGATATTTTTACTTCAGAGAATCATAGATATGCTGAACACAGGAGGCTATGCAATCGATCGAATGTGTACAGCCTTCTGCCCCTTTCGCCAATTACCTTAAAGCTTTGCTGTCTGGTATTTGACACTTCAGCCATTGCAACCTGTTTATGCGCGTAACTGTAAAATGTAAAGTAAAGTCACCATAGTCCCGGATGACCATAGGCTGCTCTTCCATTTGAGGTGGAGAGCGGAATGGTGGTTACTAGCCTGCGAGCACCACATCTCAGGATGGGGGGCAAGGTTGAGAAGGCAGGATTTTTATGAATAACCGCAGGCGGTACGTTAATTCCACGTGCGCTGCTAGCCTCGCCGCGTCTCAGGAACCAGCTGTCTGGCCACCTGAGCTAAACCAGACCCCGGTACCCAGTTCGCTGGACAGTTGGTTCGTGATGCTGAGCAAGGCCAACGGTGGCGGTTCAATTCCCGTATCGACTGAGGCGGTTCATGAAGGCCCGTCTTCTCAGCCTATCCCGTCGCCTGAGCTCTGGTGACCCTCCGGTGAAATCACCACCAGTCAACTCTCCGCCTCAAAGGGCAAAGCAGTTTATGGTCTTCTGGGGCTACGGCTTTACTTATGCATGTAGAATCTTCATAATTTTATAGAAATATCCCTTATCTTTTCTGCAGTATCACTAGTCTGTCCACGTGACTTATCGCTGGAGGTAGTCTTGTAAATGTGTGATGTGTTTTCTCCAAATCCGTTTTGCTCTTCCAAAAGCCGCTTGCCCGAAATTGAATATATTGCACCAGCTGGTGTCGCATCCATGCTTCACATAGATTTCACATAACTCTGTTTCCAGGATTCAATATAGTTACTTAGTCTGCTGCAATTACGTTCAAAGATCTGCGCATAAACACTCAGTATCTCTCTGCTCCTGCATCCACTTTGAAATTTAGCTTTTATTGTTTATTCTCGTAAAAATAATATCGTATTTTCCTGCATTGAAGTTGTTTTTACTTTGCCCCAGTCTTGACGTCTATTACATTTCTCCTCTCTGTACTTCCCCGTTTTTGCATAATATGGTTTTTTTTTCTAAATAGTGTTTCGGCAAGAAATACAAGTCATTAATATATATCAAAAATAGCACTAGAACAAGCAACTGTGGAACATATACCTCCCTCGAGTTCCAAAGAAATAGCGTAGAATAACAAGCAATTTTCAAACGTTAGCCTATTTTGAATCCATGCTAGCTAGCTCCCTTTTGACCCAGGAGTTTAATTTTCATATCCGAGGTTATTAAACGCATTTGGTAAGTGTATATACGTTCTCCCAACTGTAGTATCTTCATCCAGCTTCTCTACCAGTTCATCAAACGCTCAAACACAATCGTGAAACAGGACTTTCCCTTACTCAACCTGTTTAGCCTTCTTGATACAATATCTGTTTAATAAGTTATTATCTTTCTCTCGCATTACAGCTTCTAAACACTTCTTCACCACAGACGGTAACTAAATTAGTTAGGTTGATCCTGCCCTGCATTTGTGGACGACAAGAAAGTATTTGCAATTCTCAGATCTTTGGCGGTGCCTTTTTGCCGAAGGACAATTGGAAGAACGTGGCTAGGTTTAAGATCTTTTCTACTTTTCCTTCCGGGAGCAACTTAGGATGCCTCTCATCGGAATTGGGCGCCTTTTCTACTTTGAACAGTTTTAGTCCCCCCCCCCCCCCCCCCCACACACACACCCGCCCAGTACGCCCTCCTTTCCATTTTTACAACCCCCAGCATCCCGACAACCTCGGCGTTTCCTGGGCATTAGCCTGAGCTTTTGCTTACATTTCGATTTTGATCCCTAACTGGCACATCACTCCGTCAAAACCCCTTAAAAATTTTTTTTTGTTCGATCTTAATCTGCATCGAGAACAACCTTTTGATTCTCTGTCCTGTTAGATGTTCGTCTATACTCTTACTACATCGCTGCACAGTTAACTTTTTACATTCAGTCTGTTTGTTCTCTTGCGTTGACAAGTTGACACCCCTTATATTCCATTTTTATTACTTCATACGACTCTCTAATATAATCGTCATTTGGGAGGCTTAGCTTTGGTTGCCCTCGCTTAACCATATAGAAAATATACTTAAAGTCATCAGGATAATGTGCTTGCTCAGCTGAACCGAATTTGCCAGGATATCCCTTCTAAATGCACTCTTCCGGGGTCTTCTGGTAGAGCTCTGTAGGGGGAAGACGTGCACGGGGCAGCTCCCGCTAAAGGACTACACTTTAAGGGATTTTATTTGTTTGTTTGTTTAGTCCCGGGGGTATTTTAATTCTTGTATTTTTTTAAAGAAAGAACCCACGTAGCGCTCCCCTGTATGTACGAACAGGAAGAAAAAAAGCTAAGGCCCGCGAGAGAAGCCGGATAATAAAAAAAAAGGTACGGGAGGAAACGGAACCTGAGGCTCAGAAGCGGCCGAGGAGAGTCGCGTCCCCGAACAGAACGAGCGCCGAAGAGCGCGAGTCTGCAAGCCTGCGAGCCTGCCCGACCGAACACCCCAGAACGTGGGCGGCAGAACAGAAGCGGCAGCCCGGACCGCAAAGCCAGAGACTCAAGCGCTCGGGAGGGGAGCCAGCGGTGCCAACGACCAGGAGAGAGAGACACACACACATACCCTCCCCCCCACCCCCCCACCCGGCAACGGAGCGGCAGGGACCACGTGGTGAGAGGCGAGACATAAAGGGACTCCATCTGCACCAGGAAACTTCTCTCCCAAACCCTCCTGACGTTGTGAGAAGGAAAGGGAAAAAAAAGAGAAGGAGAAGGGGAAAATACAAGTAAATAAATAAATAAAGAGGCAAAGCGAGAAAGGAAGGTAGTGAGGAAGGTAACCAACCACGCCCCCCCCGCCCCCCAACAAACAAAAAGGGAAACCCCGAAGCCTGAGGCAAGCCAGCGAGAGCAGAGGAGAGGCGGAAGAGAGAGCAACCCCAGGGTAAGGAACAGCAGCGGGGAAAGAAGCAGAGGCAGACAGATGGCTGGAGGAAAGAAAAACATCAAGATGAAGGGACAGCGAGACGCAAGCAGGAGCAGCAGCCAGGGTAAGGCGCATGAGCGGGGGACACGCAGGCAGGCGGCCCCACAAGACGAGACGGAGGTACAGGCGAGCCCGAAGGGGAAAACGATGACGGACCAAGCAGCAGAGCGTGAGCAGGACGCAGCCACCAGCATAAAGGAGGCGCTCTGGTCGGAGCTCCAGGCAATGATGAAGGAGAGCATGCACAAAATGCAGCAGACCATCGAAGGCCTGGAAAGGGAAGTGAAGGCGCAGCAAAAAATTATTCTGGAGTTGCAGAGGACCGCCTCGGACCAGAGTGACAGGGTGATAACCCTAGAAGCCGAGGTCAAAAGGTTAGTACGGCCCAGGGGAGCCTAAGAGCGAAACTGGAGGACCAGGAAAATAGGTCCACATGGCAGAACATTAAAATAGTGGGTCTGCCTGAGGGGATAGAGGGCAGAGACCCAACAGGCTACAACACCCAAATGATGGGCAAGCTAGTGGAAACGAGGTATTCCCAAACCCACTGGAAATAGACACAGGTCGCTACGATCCAAGCCCAAAGCTGGGGACCAGCCCAGAGCAATTATTGCAAAGCTGCACCGCTGCCAAGACCGGGTGAGAATCCTAAAGTGGGCACGGCAAGCGAAACAGAGAACGTGGGAAGGGAAGACCATAAGGGTGTATCAGGACATTGGGGCAGACCTGCCTTAAAAGAAGGCTGAATTCAACAAGGCAAAATGGGCACTGAACAAAAGCAAGGTAAAATTTGAGATGTTATTCCCGGCCAAACTCTGGGTAACATTTAAGGGGAAAGAGCTGTATTTTAACACCCCAGCGGCGGCTGATACGTTCGTTAGAGCGAACAAGCTGGGAGAGGAGCACACGCAACCGCAATGAAAGACATGGGGACGGAAAAGGAAGGGAAAACCAGAACAAAGAGCGGAGGGCAGAACGCAAACAATGACAATTGACTCATGAACTGTGCACATGTGTGGTATGCCTTGTGCGGCACCGTGCTGTCTTGTTTCAGAGACTGTCTCCTCTCTCAATGCAATCGGTGGGAGTGGAGCGAGGGAATTGAGGGTGAGGAAAGCAAACAAGAGGGTGAGACTAGGGCCAATAGGAGAAAGGTTAAACAGGGACAGAACTTGGCGAATACTGGGAAGAGGGCCACTGTACTAGCGAGGAGGGCCAGCACGGGAGAGCAGGAAGGAAGGAGGGCCACGGCGCCTCTCTCAGGGGGGAGCAGCGCCTGGCACAAGGAAGGTGGGGCAGAAGGGGGGCTGAGAACGGGGGGTGGGGGGACAAAGGGACAGCGGCTAGTGCGGAGAGAGGAGTCTGGGGGAGAACTCAGAACAAACGAAAAGCAAACAGAAGGGTGAGATCGTGAAGTAGTACAGACATAGGCCTCGGTGGGCATGGAGCAGGGCGAGGAACAAAGAGGGCGCTGAAAACAGCCACTCGAGAGGCCATCAGGACAGAGGAAGATCCCGGATCGCAGGCCGCAACTGTGTGGCGTACACACAACTGGTGGCCACATTGGGTGCCCCCTGAGCGCTGGGGCATGGTGAGAGCGGTGACCCTGGCCATTTTGGACGTTGCCTAGCAAAGGGAAACCCTGGAGTGCAGGGGCGCATCCACCAGGTAACTGTGGGTGATCCCACAGGACCGGGGGGGAGGGGGGTCAGACCCCCCCCCCCCCCACCAGGATGATTACCTGGAATGGAAGGGGGCTCAACGGTCCAGTGAAAAGACCCTGAGTGTTCGCCCACTGAAGACACCTAAAAGCAGACATAATCTACCAACAAGAGATGCACCTGAGGGAGAAGGACTGCCTGGTGGTAAGGAAGGGCTGGGTGGGACAGACGTACCACTCATGCCATGGGACGAGGGCTAGGGAGGTAGCAATATTAATTAGCAAAAGGATGTGGTTTACAGGAACCAGGGCAGTAACCGACCCAGGGGGAAGGTACATCATGGTCAGCAGTGTCCTGGAAGGGGCACCGGTTGTACTGGTAAATGTCTAAGCTCCCAACTGGGACGACTCAGAATTAATAAAGAAAACCATGGCGGAACTCCCAGACCTTGACACACACCGACTGATTATGGGGGGCAGCTTTAACTGCGTGCTGGACCCGCTGACCGGCTGATCAAACCCCAGAATGGGGAAAATTTCTGACATGGCTAGGGAGCCAGGGGCCTTCATGGAACAGATGGGGGCGGTGGACACATGGAGGTTCCTGCACCCGGGAGAAAAGGAGTTCTCGTTCTGTTCGCAGGTGCACAAGCTATACACCCGTATCAACTTCTTTGCAGTGGGCAAATCGGTACTTCCAGGGATCATGGGAACGGACTACTCTGCGATCGTTATCTCCGACCACGCTCCACATTATATGGATGTGAGGTTGGAGACAGGCCGGGCCCTGTCATGATATCTAGATCAACATATCATGGTGCAATCACACACACATTGATTGACAGGCATTTGGACCAACCAGCACACACACAACATTGCAGCCAATCACTAGTAAGAGCACACGCACTATAAAAGGGGGAACACGAGAGTTCCCACTCACTCTGGTAGGAGACAGCTCGGGACACAGAGCTTGCAGCGTGACATTGAGACATGGACAATGTACTGAGCGCCTCACCAACATTAGTGATAGAGCTAGTTCCATAGGTTAGCTGGTAGTGAACGTACCCAAGTCTATAGTTAGTTGCATCTGTCAGTTAACATAATAAAATCAAGTTGTACCATCTACAGCCGTGTTAGCTCATTTGTGGATCAGGACACCCAACACGACAGGCCCTGCACCCCACATGGAGGCCGGACACGGACCTCCTGGCTGACATGGCTATTTGCCAAAATATATCACAGGCCATAGGCGATTACGTCAGTAACAACCAAAACTGAGTGGTCTCACCACGTTTTGGGAGGCATTGAAGGCCGTGATCAGAGGAGAGAACATAGCCTACAAGACAAGTAGAGATAGGGAAGAGATGGTGGCCAGGCAACAGCTAGTGGACTTCATTCTGGAAGTTGAGAGGAAGTACTCCGAGGCCCCGACTGTAGAGCTACTGGCGGAGAGAAGAAAAGCTGCAAATGGATTTTAACCTGCTATCCACTAGGAAAGCAGTATACCAACTCGGCCAGGCACGGGGGCCTTCTACGAACACGGAGACAAGGCTGGCAGCCTAGAGGCTCACCATCTCAGAAAGCAGGCAGCCACGAGGGAAATAGTGCAGGTTAAGGATAGCAAAGGCAAAAAGGTACAGAGCCAAAGGAGGTTAATCGGGCATTCAAGATCTTCTACCGGAGACTATTCAACTCCGAGCCCCCCGACGGGGATGCGGGAATGAAACAGTTCACAGACAGACTGGAACTACCAGTGCTGGGGAAGACAGATGGGAGGGGGGCTGGAAGCACCAATGAACCTGGGAGAAATCATGGAGAGCATCAGCTCCATGCAAGCGGGGAAGGCACAGGGACCCGACGGGTTCCCGGCGGATTTCTACAAAAAATTTGCACCGGTCCTGGCCCCACCTAAGGGACATGTTCGCGGACTCGCCGGCAGGGAGCACCCTGCCCCCAACGCTAGCGCAGGCCACAATCTCACTAATACCCAAAAAAGATAAAGACCTCACGGAATGTGGATCATACAGACCCATTTCACTGCTGAACATGGATGTGAAAATACTCGCAAAGGTCCTGGCCAAAAGGCTGGGGGGCTACGTACCAGAGGGAGTCGCAGAGGACCAAATGAGCTTTAAGGGAAGCCAGCTCACAGCGAACATCAGGTGGCTGTTGAATGTGATAATGACCCCCCCCCCCCCCCCCCCCGCCAGGAAGACAACACCAGACGTGACCGTCTCCCTGGACGCAGAAAATGTCGCAGAGTCGAATGGAGCTACCTCCTCCAATGGTTTGGGGTAGGAGTGGGATTCACCGCCTGGGTGAGGCTCCTGTACAATGCTCCCAAAGCGAGTGTCTGAATTAACACCACCAACTCGGAATACTTCCAGCTACAGAGAGGAACAAGACAGGGCTGCCCCTGTCCCCACTCTTGTTCGCGCTAGCGATCGAACCTCTGCCTATAGCCCTGCCGGACGCAAAAAGCTGGAAGGGAATCCAGAGAGGAGACAGAGAGCAGAGTCTCACTCTATGCAGATGACCTGTGCCTCTACATCTCAAAGCCACAGAAGGTAATACTGCAAATACTGAAAGTGTTTGGAACCTTCTCGGCCTACAAACGTAACCTGGGCAAAAGCGAGGCATTCCCAGTGAATCCATAGGAGGAGGGACAGAGCTGAACGGGCTCCCGTTCATAACGGCCCAGAACAGATTCCGTTACCTGGGGATCCAAATAGCCAGAGGCTGGACACAGATCCACAAGTGGAACCTGACCAGCCTGGTGGAGGAAGTAAGAAAAGATGTTCAATGGTGGGGCTCACTCCAACTTTCCCTGGCGGGAAGAGTGCAGACGATCAAGATGAACGTACTGCCAAGGTTCCTCTTCCTGTTTAGATCCATCACGATCTTCATCCACAAAGCCTTTTTCGAAAACATAGACAGGCTAATCATGGCGTTTGTGTGTGTGTGTGTTGCGGGGTGGGGGGGGGGGGGGGGGGTTGGGGTGCGGGGTGGGTGGAGAGGCAAGAACCCGACAATTCCCAAACCGACACTGGAAAGGGGGAAAGTCAGAGTGGGCCTGGCTCTACCGAACTTACAATACGACCACTGGGCATCAACGGCAAAAAAGGTGAGGGGGTGGGTACAAAACCCGACACAGATTGGGTACAAATGGAGGAGACATCCTGTGAAGGGAAAAACCTCCGGGCTCTGGCCACAGCAGCACTCCTATCCTCCCCAACAAGGTATGCGACAAACCCAGTCGTAGCGGCCACACTGAGAACGTGGACCCAGTTGAGATAGCACTTCGGGATAACCAAAATGTCCCTTATGGCCCCCATCTCCGTCAATCACAGATTCCGCATAACCATGCTAGATACCACCTTCAAAAGATGGAGACGGGACGGGGTCAAACTAACGGTCGGGGACTTCTACACAGGGCGCAGACTGGCGACACTGGATGAGCTGACATGGAAGTGGAAACTAGCAAGAGGACAGGAATTGAGATATCTCCAAATAACGCACTTCCTCCGCAAAGAGACAATAAGCTTGTCCCAAACTTGCTGGGTTCTGGACAGCCTTCTCCGAGGCAATGTCCAAGGTTGTGGGGTGAGGGTGAAGCCATGCCCAACAGTGGCAATCTTCGGGGTATCGGAGCAGCCAGAGCTACACATGGGGAACGGGGCCAACGCCCTTGCTTTCGCTTCCCTAATCGCACGCCGGAGAATCCTGCTCGTCTGGCGATCGGCAGCACCATCCAAAGCTGCAGACTGGCTCTCTGACATCTCGGAATTTCTCCAACCAGGGAAGATTAAGTACGCCATCCGAGGGTCAGAGGAAGGCGTCCTGGATACTTGGGGCAGTTCGTCGGCCTGTTCCAAAACCTGTTCGAGTCCAGCAACGAGGAGGGAGACAGGGAAAAGAAAAAGAAAGAAAAGATGAAGAACCAAAGGACTGCGTAACCCGGGGGAGGGGGGCGGGGGAGGGGGTGAGAGAGAAAAATGGGGAAATCACAAGAGAAGAGGAAGGGTGCTGAAACCAATGGGGGTGGGGGGGGGGGGGGGGGAGGAAGGGGGGATATCATAGACCGATTCAGAGGGCAGCAAATAGTAGGTACAGTTAGCCATTAGAAAGACAAAACACACCTCTGTGTACAATAATGCAAATTAGCGCGGGCTAGAAAAATGTAATGTATATAAGTAACAACTGTTTATAAATATGAGAAAAGCCAATAAAAAGATTTTCAAAAAAACAAAGAAAATTGCTCTCTTCCAGTTAATTTCTGCATTATTCTAGATTGTTTTTTGTTCTATAAAAATAACGCGAGCCTTATGAACAGAATTCCATAGTTCACTGTACGCATTAGATATGCAATGAATATTTAATACCTTTGATTCAACCACAGATTGTGCGAAACCGTGCAAGGGCGTTTAATATAATGTTCTCTCTGTCGTGTAAATTGCACGCTATGTCTTACCCACAGCCTCAAGAATTTGTTGTAATTTCTGGAGTTCTGCAAACAAACGTATGTTGTTTATTTTCGGCCATTTTACTGCAGGCATAGCATCACAAGACCTTTCAGATTTTTTAGGCTAAAGAGCCGAAATCCCCACAACCTATTAGCAGGAAACGTTATTGATCTCATTCCAACTATTTCAGAAACTGGAACGCACAAACTTAGTTTGGTGGTCACCGAGAAGTCAGGCACGAGCGTATAACGAAATGGATTTATCATTAAAGCGACTTATTTACAGGTCACCGCTCTAGGCTTCTATCTGGGCCGCTTTTGTGTCCCGAATCAATTACTGCGCTGGTGGGTCCCCGCCACTCAGCGGCGCAGCTCGTATTCTACAAGCCTCACGGAGAGGCTAATGGATTCCCTCCGTGGGTCTCGTGAGGGTTATAACACTTAGGTTGCCACTCTGGTGCAGTGTCGAGCGAGAGAGGGAGAGCGCCGCAGATTCACGAGTGACATCTTTGGAATGGAACCTCAAAACTCCAGGAAACGTACATTATCGCCTGGTGCTATTCCGGGAAAGAGCGAGAAGCTCTTTTTAATTTAGAGTACCCAATTACATTTTTTTCTAATAAATGGGAAATCCACCTAACCTGCACATCTTTGGGATGTGGGGGTGAGATGCAAGCAGACACGGGCAGAATGTGAAACTTACACACAGACAGCGCCCCGGGGCCGGGATCTAACCTGGGTTCTCAGCGCCGTAAGCAGCAGTGCTAATCACTGCTCCACCGTGCCGACCAAGAGTGGGAAGTTATTACCATTACCTTGGGTAAAATTACTCCAACATTATTAAACCTTTATAATATAGTTGTTATCACATTGCTGTTCGCGGCATCTTGCCGTCCGCATTACTGATACAATTTCTGACTTTGCAGCTACAGTAAATTCCAAAATTAAATATCTCCGAAGCGCTTTGGGGACTTCTTGTGGTCATGAAATGTGCTGTATTTATGTAAATTGATTATTTCTTTAATTCGGCGGGACCTGGTCATTTATTCGCTTCATTAATGCCCAAAGAGCAGAACGGTGGGCAGCTCGACTGCAAAGGAGGCGGAGTCTTCAGGAACAAGCGAGCTTCTCCTCCGAGTCATTTGATTCTCCTGTGGGAGGAGCTCCAACTGAAAACCAAAGATGATTGCATAACGCTAGTAAACTGTTTGCATTGTATTCTTCTCAGAGGTCCACATAAGCATAATTGCACAAAGGCTCAAGAAACACCTGGAAAAATTGTAACGCCGTCAGTGGAATGTGACACTGTAACTTACGGTGCAGTTAGCAGCAGAGTTGTAACGTCACTGGGCTGGTAATCCAAAAGACCATGCGAATACGCTGTGGACTCGGCTTCAAACCCGCCATAGCAGCTGGTGGGATGCCAAACTTGATTAATCAATGTAACTAAAAACACGCGCCTTACTGTTGACGGTTATTGTAAATAGGCCATCAGCAATCTGGTTGACGGTTAACTCGACGTTCAGCGAGGAACCAACTCAGTTCAAGCCAAGTTAGAGATGGGGAACAAATGCAGACCTTGCCAGGGACGCCCACATCACATACAATAATAAAAAATACAAATAAATGCACCACCGCAGGAAATAAAAAGGCAATGAATATGTCACCTGTTCGAGCTTCCCTCGTTCTGTCGTCTGCAAAATAATGGAGAAGCAAAGCGTAATGCTAGCAGTACATATCAAGAATGAACGTCACTTTTAGTTAAGCAGTTGTTTACAATAGAAAGAACATGACATGTGATGTAGCAACACTTTCACTATTATGTAGCATACAAGCTACGAATTAAACAAGTGGCTCAATGACGGAACAACTGCGCCTGAACGATGTGATAAAATTAGGATGAGATTGCGAAGAGCGTTGGATGTTCTGGGAATATTTGTCCACATTCCTGTTCCGAGAAGTGAGTGCGTTCTTTCAACAAGTGCTCAATAGCTTCCATCCGTATAGCACTCATTATTGATTTACTCACCATCTGATTTCCTGTGGTCGTCCATCTCTATAAGGGCAATAAATCATTATAATTGTCAGGTTCATTATCATTAACATCAATTAGATGATTCTTCCCCAGCATTGTACATGAGTGAATTGAAAAATGAAAATTCACCTCCATGATTTTGTAGCCCGTATTGTTTGAATGTGGTCTTGACTGAACCATTGTAAAGCTCGGAAGCACTTCCTTCCGTTGCCCTCTCTGAGTCAATCTACCTGTTACTCGTACACCTCCGTATTGGGATGAAGTTGCCTATGTCTGTTTTCTTCATATTTCTATACGTCACTCTGTCATCGATAGTGTCTATCTGTTTCCACCCTTGAATGTATAATATTATGTTTTAGTTCTCTTAATCATCCGCTTTGCATTCTGCTCTAGACTGTGGAAAAATATTCCTCATCCTCTTCCATAACCGCCACAATAACGAAGAATAATTCCCGTTCTGCAGAAGAGTCATCTTGGACTCGAAATGTTAATTCTGTTTCTCAAACGTGCCACGTGACTTTTATTTTTTCCTCACGTGTTTCGTAGTTCCCCCCAATTTTCATGAGTAAACGCCCTTACCAGTTCATTGAATCCCTACAGTGCAGGAGGAGGTCATTCGGCCCATCAAGTCTGCACCGACCCTCGGAAAGAGCGTCCTACCTAGGCCCACTCCTCTGCCCTATCCCCATAATCTCACCTAACCTGTACATTTTTGGACACTTAGGAGCAATTTAGCGTGGCCAACCCACCTAACCTGCACATCTCTGGACTGTGGGAGGAAACCGCAGCACCCGGATGAAACCCACGCAGACAAGGGGAGAGCATGCGAATTCCACACATACAATTACCCAAGGCCGAAATTGAACCAGTTCCCGAGCGCTATGAGACAGCAGTGCTAACACTGTGCCAACGTTTGTTAATCTGCAGATCACATTTTGGTGGATCGGGCATAGGGTTGGATCAGTCTAGTGATACAAGAACATTTACGTCATCCTTGGTATTTGAACATCACTGGCAGTCAATTATTGTACATCTCTGATTTCCTTTGGGAAGCGTCATGCTGGGCTACCTTCTTGAACAGTTATAGGTCAGGTTCTGTATGTACTGCCCTGGTGCACTCAGCGAGGGTCCTCATGACTTCAGCGGCAGTGAAGGAATAGCGATATATTACCAAATCAGAATGAGGTGTGATTCGTGGTTATGGGCCCCATGCGCCTGTTGCCCTTGTACTTCCAGGCAGCTGATTTTGCGATTTTGAAACGTTGTCGGAGGAAATTTGAAGAATTGCGCAATCATATTTTGAGAATTCCACACATTGAGCTATTGTGCGTCGCTGGCGGAGAGAGTGTGCGAAGGCATGCACAGGTGGATGGGTTGCTGATAAAGTTGCCTACTTTGATTTAGATGGATTAGAAATTCTGGAGCTGCATTCTCTCAGATAAGTTAATAGTAGTTCATCACACCTCTGCCTTGCGCTTTGTAGGTTATAAGCTTTGCGAAGTTGGAAGGCGAATTACCCCTCGCAGAATTTGCTGCCTCAGGTCGACAGGATTCACATGGCTCGTCTGGCTAATCTTCTGTCAAGGTACCCCTAAGGTTCTGGTAGTGGGAGACTCAACTAAGGTAATGCCATTGAATATAAAGAAGAGATGTTGAATTATCTTTTGCTGGAGATGATCATTTTGAGGCACTTATCATTTATCAGCCTGTGCGTTGCACGCGAGCACAAACGGCTTTCTTGGCTGAAGCATTGTGATTTGTTGTGAACAATGTGAAATCATCAGCCAACATCACAGAACTGACCTTATGTTGGATGAATGCCACAGATGAAGATGCTTGGGAACGGGACGCTGCCCTGGGAAGTTCTTGCAGTAGTGTCTTTGGTATAGGCCCCAACAAATACAACCATCTATCGTTGTGCTCGGCATGACTCCATACAGATTTCCACCCATTGACATTAAGTGCTAGAATGTATATTCATGCTCTACGACTTCCCTACATCAACTAACGAGACCCTCAATTCTACTTCAATGTCATAGAGGTTCTTTAGAGGTTCAGTCAAACTCCCCAGCTCAAACTGTCCAGTTGCTCGTTGAGTCTGAAGAACGCCATGTGCTACTTGGGAATTTTCTAAATTCTGTGGTGATCTTCAACCCCCGTAAACCGAGCCACCTGTGACTTACTGTGCACATTGTTTACCTCAATCCACTGCGATCAATATCGTCGTCTGTCGTTCCATTATGCGCCAGATCAACTAAGGACAAAGAACGAAGAAAAGTGCAGCACAGGAATCGCCCTTTCGGTGCTCAAAGCCTGTGCCGATCATGATGCACTAACTAAAAAAACCTTCACCCTTTCTCGGTCCGTATCTCTCCGTTTCCTTCCTATTCATGCATCCATCCATATGCCTGCTTCCACCATATCCTCTGGCAGCGCGTACCAGGCACCCACCACTCTCTGCGTGAAAAACGTAGCCGGCACATCTCCCTTAAACTTTCCCCCTCTCACCTTGAACCTGTGCCCCCTTGTAATTGACACTTGCACCTTTGGAAACATTGGAAACATCCTCTGACTATCCACCCTGTCCATGCCTCTCATACTGTTGTAGACCTCTAGCAGGTCTCCCCTCTGCCTCCGTCTTTCGAGTGAAAACAATCCTAGTTTGTTTAACCTTCCTTATTGCCCACACCCTCGATACCAGGCAACATCCTGGTGAACCTTCTTTTCACTCTCTCCAAAGCTTCCACATCCTTCTGATAATGTGGCGACAAGAACTGCACCTAATACTCCAACTGAGGCCTAACCAAGGTTTTATATACTAATAATAATATTTATTGTTGCATTAACAGTACAATGAAGTTACTGTGGAAAGCCCCTAGTTGCCACATACCGGCGCCTGTTCGGGTACACAGAGGGAGAGTTCAGAATGCCCAAATTTCTAAAAGCATGTCTTTCGGGACATTTGGGAGGAAAGCGGAGCATCCAGAGGGAACCCATGCTTACATGGAGAGAACGTGCAGTCTCCGCACAGACAGTGATCCAAGCCAGAATGGAACCGGGGATCCTGGAGCTGTGAAGCAACAGTGCTAATCGCTGTGCTGCTGCAATATGATTTCCCAGCTCTTGTACTCAATGCCCCGGTTGATGAAGGCAAGCATGATATCTGCCTGCTTAATCACCTTGGCACCTGTTTTGCCACTTTAAGGGAACTGTGGACCTCCACACTCACATATCTCTGTATGTTAATGTTCCTGAGGGTTCTGCCATTTACATTATAATAATTCATGCCTATATTTAATCCTCCTAAATGCATCACCTCGCATTTGTCCGATTAAACTCCACCTGCCTGCCATTTCTGTGTCCAAGTCTCCAATCTATCTATATCCTGTTGTATCCTCTGACAAGCCTCGGCACTATCAGCAACTCCACCAATCTTGATGTCATCCCCAAACTTACTAATCAGAACACCCACATTTTTCTCCTGGTCATTTATACATACTACAAACAACAGAGATACCAGCACTGATTCCTGCGGAACACCACGAGCTACAGATCTGAAAAGTACCCTTCCACCACTACTCTCTGCCTTCCAAAACCAAGCCAGTTCTGTATTCATCTAGCCAGGCAACACCAAATCCCCCGTTTCTTTAGTTTTTGTACCGGTCTGCCACGTGGGACTTTGTCAGGTGCCTTACTAAAGTCCATATGAACTACGTCTACAGCGTTCCATCATCAATATTCTTTGTCGCCTATTTGAAAAACTCAATCAATTTGGTGAGACAAGACCTTCCCCTTATAAAACCATGCTGCCTGTTGCTAACTAGTCCATTTTCCTCCAAATGTCCATATATGTCACTCAGTATCTTTTCCAAAAGCTTCCCCGCCATTGATGTCAGGCTCACCGGCCTATAATTTGCTGAATTATCCCAGCTTCCTTTGTTAAACAAGGGGATGAGATTGCCTATTCTCCAGTCCTCTGGAACCTACCCTTTGGTCAAAGTGGATTTGAAACAATATGTTAAGGCCCCAGCTATTTCTCCTCTTAACTCCAGCAGCAACCTGGTATAGATCCCATCCGGTCCCGGGGACCTGTCTCCCTTAATGCAATTTAGGATACTCAACACTTCCTCCTTTGGTATATTGACGTTCTCAAGAGAGCTCACACACCTATCCTGAACTGAACATCCGTCATGTCCTTCTCCCTGGTGAATACCGATACAACGTATTTATTAAGGATTTCACCCACACACATGCATAACTTTGCTCCATTGTCCTTGCGTGGGCCTCCTCTTTCTCTTGCTACCCTCTTACCATAATATAGCATAAAAAGTCTTGGGATTCTCCTTGGCCATGTTTGCTAAAGATATTCCATGGCCCCTTTTAGCCTTCCTCATTCCGCATTTACGTCCTTTCCTACTTTCACTGTACTCTTTAAGTGCTTCGTCAGATTTTTAGATGCCTGTGCCTATCATAAGAATATAAGAACATAAGAACTAGGAACAGGAGTAGGCCATCTGGCCCCTCGAGCCTGCTCCGCCATTTAATGAGAGCATGGCTGATCTTTGTGGACTCAGCTCCACTCTCCGGCCCGTACACCATATCCCCGAATCCATTTATTCTTTAGAAAGGCATCTATCTTTTTCTTAAAAACGTTTAAAGAAGGAGCCTCAACTGCTTCACTGGGCAAGGAATTCCAGAGATTCACAACCCTTTGGGTGAAGAAGGTCCTCCAACACTCCGTCCTCAATCTACCTCCCCTTATTTTGAGGCTATGCCCCCTAGTTCTGCTTTCCTCGACCAGTGGAAACAACCTGCCCGCATCTATCCTACCTATTCCCTTCATAATTTTATATGTCTCAATAAGATCCCCCCCGCATCCTTCTAAACACCAATGAGTACAGTCCCAGTCTACTCAACCTCTCGTCATAATCGAATTCCCTCAACTCTGGGATCAACCTAGTGAATCTCCTCTGCACTACCTCCAGTGCCAATATGTCTTTTCTCAGGTCAGGAGACCAAAACTGAACACAATACTCCAGATGTGGCCTCATCAACGCCCGAAACAATTGCAGCATAACCCCACTAGTCTTGAACTCCATCCCTCTAGCAATGAAAGACAAAACTCGATTAGCCTTCTTAATCACCTGTTGCACCTGCACACCAACTTTTTGTGACTCGTGCACCAGCACACCCATGTCCCTCTGCACAGCAGCATGTTTTAACACCTTACCGTTTAAATAATAATCCATTCTGCTGTTATTCCTCCCAAAATGGATAGCCTCACACTTGGCAACATTGAATTCCATCTGCCAGACCCTAGCCCATTCACCTAACCTATCCAAATCCTTCTGCAGACTTCCGGTATCCTCTGCACTTTTTCCTTTACCACTCATCTTAGTGTCGTCTGCAAACTTTGACACATTGCACTTGGTCCCCAACTCCAAATCGTCTATGTAAATTGTGAACAACTGCGGGCCCAACACTGATCCTTGAGGGACCCCACTAGTTACAGGTTGCCAACCAGATAAACACCCATTTATCCCCACTCTCTACTTTCTGTTAGTTAACCAATCCTCTACCCATGCTACCACTTTACCCTCAATGCCATGGATCTTTAGTTTATGCAGCAACCTTTTGTGTGGCACCTTGTCAAAAGCTTTCTGGAAATCCAGGTATACCACATCCATTGGCTCCCCGTTATCGACTGCACTGGTAACGTCATCAAAAAATTCTACCAAATTAGTCAGACACGACCTACCCTTTGTGAACCCATGCTGTGCCTGCCCAATGGGACAATTTCCATCCAGGTGCCCCGCTATTTCCTCCTTAATGATAGATTCCAGCATTTTCCCTACAACCAAAGTTAAGTTTACCGGCCTATAATTACCCGCTTTCTGCCGACCTCCTTTTTTAAACAGTGGTGTCACGTTTGCTACTTTCCAATCCTCTGGGACCACCCCAGAGTCTGGTGAATTTTGATAAATTATCACGAGTGCGTTTACAATTTCCCTAGCCATCTCTTTTAACACTCTGGGATGCCTCCCATCAGGGCCAGGCGACTTGCCCAATACTGCCTCCTTCGTGATTACAATCATCTCAAGGTCCTCACCTATCATATTTTTATTTTCATCAGTCACTGGCGTCTTATTTGTGTCCTCCACTGTGAAGACTGACCCCAAAAAACCTGTTCAGCTCCTCAGCCATTTCCCCATCTCCTATTATTAAATCTCCCTTCTCATCTTCCAAAGGACCAATATTTACCTTAGCCACTCTTTTTTGTCTTATATATTTGTCGACGCTTTTACTATCTGCTTTTATGTTCTGAGCCAGTTTACGTTCATAGTCTACCTTACTCTTCTTTATGGCTTTTTTAGTAGCTTTCTGTTGTCCCCTAAAGACTTCCCAGTCCTCTAGTCTCCCACTAATTTTTGCCACTTTGTATGTTTTTTCCTTCAATTTGATACTCTCCCTCACCTCCTTAGATATCCATGGTCGATTTTTCCCCTTTCTACCGTCTTTCTTTTTTGTCGGTATGAACCTTTTCTGAACACTGTGAAAGATCGCTCGGAAGATTCTGCACTGTTCCTCAACTGCTTCACCATGAAGTCTTTTCTCCCAGTCTACCTTAGCTAGTTCTTCTCTCATCCCATTGTAATCGCCTTTGTTTAAGCACAAAACACTAGTGTTTGATTTTACCTTGTCATCCTCCAACTGTATTTTAACTTCCACCATATTGTGGTCCCTCCTTCCAAGAGGATCCCGAACTATGAGATCATTAATCAATCCTGCCTCATTACACAGGACCAGATCTAGGACCGCTTGTTCCCTTGTGGTTCCATTACATACTGTTCCAGGAAATTATTCCGGGCACATTCTATAAACTCCTCCTCAAGGCTGCCTTTACCAACCTGGTTAAACCAATCGATATGCAGATTAAAATCTCCCATGATAACCGCTGTACCATTTCTACATGCATCCGTTATTTCTTTGCTTATTGCCTGCCCTACCATCCTGTTACTATTTGGTGGCCTATAGACTCCTCCTATCAGCGACCTTTTCACCTTACTATTCCTGATTTCCACTCAAATTGATTCAACCTTGTCCTCCATAGCACCAATATCATCCCTTACTATTGCCCGGATGCCATCCTTAAACAACAAAGCTACACCACCGCCCTTACCGTCCATTCTATCCTTTCGTATAGACTGATACCCTTGGATATTTAACTCCCAGTCATGACCATCTTTTAACCATGTTTCAGTAATGGCCACTAAATCATAGTTATTCACGATGATTTGCGCCACCAACTCATTTACCTTATTTCGTATACTACGAGCATTCAAGTAAAGTACACTTATGCTGTTTTTTATGTCTTTGTTATGGATCCTAACACCTTGATTCGCAATTTATTTTTCCTCTTACCCTTTCTCCTAATTTTCCTTGTCTTTTAACCCATATCTCTACAGAATAACCTGTCACGTCACCTGCTGCCTTGATCTCCATTAACCATTGTACTGTCCATAGCTTTACATTTCCCTCCCCCCCCCCCCCCCCCCCCCCCACCTTGCTAGTTTAAAGTCCTTGTGACCAACCTATTTATCCTATTCGCTAGAACACTGGTCCCAGAATGGTTCAGGTGAAGACCGTCCCAATGGTACAGGTCCCTCCTGCCCCAGTACTGATGCCAATGCCCCATGAAATGGAATCCCTCTTTCCCGCAGCACTCCTTTAGCCACGTGTTAACTTCTCTAATTTTCTCAACCCTATGCCAATTGGCACGTGGCCGGGTGGCAATCCAGAGGTTATAACCCTGGAGGACCTGTTCTTTAATTTAGTCCCTTGTGTTTGATAATCCCCAGACAGGTCCTCTTTCCTAGTCTTACCTATGTTGTTAGTCCCAACGTGGACCACAACAACTGGTTCCTCCCCCTCCCTCTCCAAAATCCTTTCAAGGCAATCAGAGATGTCCCTCACCCTGGCACCGGGCAGGCAACATACCATGCGGGACTCTCGATCTGGCTTACAAAGGATGCCATCTATCCCCCCTAATTATAGAATCCCCTACAACTACCACTTGTCTTTTTGCTCCCCCCTCTTGAATGGCTTCCTGTACCACGGTGCAGTGGTCAGTCAACGCATCCTCCCTACAGCCCTTTTCCTCATCCACACAGGGAGCAAGTACCTCATACCTGTTGGACAAGGTCAAGGGCTGAGGGTCCTCAACTCCTAAACTCAGGATCCCCCTACCTGCTTCCCTTGCAGTCATACCACTCTGTCCCTGACCACTGTCCGAATTAACAGTACTTATTCTACCGGGTGTGACTGCCTCCTGAAACAAAGCGTCCAGGTAATGTTCCCCCTGCCTGATGTGCCGCAGTGTGTGCAGCTCGGTCTCCAGCTCATCAATTCTGAGCCGAAGTTCCATGAGCAGCCAACACTTGCTGCAGATGTCGTCACTGACGGTCTCAATGGGATCCACCAGTTCCATCATCATACAGCAACAGCACATCACCTGTCCAGCCATATTCAACTAGTTAATTAATTTAAATTTTTTTTTGTTGATAGAACCTCAAGGATAAACCCAAACACAGCCGTCTCTCGCCACTCACGAGAACTCAGTCACTCACCTAAACTCAGATGCACTCTGTTCCAATCAGCACTCAGTCACTCACCTAAACACAGATACACTCTGTTCCAATCAGCACTCAGTCACTCACCTAAACTCAGATGCACTCTGTTCCAATCAGCACTCCGTGACTAAAGGCACTCCTGCCACACCTTTTGTGCACTCACCTCTCCCAGCATTGTCCCGGCTCTCTCCTCCCGCGCTTCTTAAATATCCCGGCTCTCTGTTCCCGCGCTGTTTTCGCTGTCCCGGCTCTCTCCTCCCGCGCTTTTTAAATCTCCCGGCTTTCCCCTCCGGCGCTGTTTTCGCTGTCCCAGCTCTCTCCTCCCGCGCTTTTTAAATCTCCCGGCTCTCTCCTCCGGCGCTGTTTTCGCTGTCCCGGCTCTCTCCTCCCACGCTTTTTAAATCTCCCGGCTCTCTCCTCCCGCGCTGTTTTCATTGTCCCGGCTCCCTCTCCTCCCGCGCTGTTTTCGCTGTCCCGGCTCTCGCTCCTCTCGCGCTGTTTTCGCTGTCCCGGCTCTCTCTCCTCTCGCGCTGTTTTCGCTGTCGATTGCTTCCTTTTTTCCTTTGACTAAGCTTATAACTTCCCGTGTCATCTGTGGTATCCGAATCCTGCCATTTCTATCCTTCATTTGTGCCGGGACATGGCTGTCCTGCACTTCAATCAACTGGTCTTTAAGAGCCTCCCACATATCAGACGTAGATTTGCCCTTAAGTAGCCGCTCCCGATCCACATTCCCCAGTTCCTGTCTAATTTGGATGTAATTGGTCCCCGCTCAATTAAGCACCCTCACCCACGGACCACTCTTGTCCTTATCCATGAGTACTCGAAATCGTATGGAATTATGGTCGCGAAACCCAAAATACCCCCCCCTCCCCCCCCCCCCCCCCCCCACCCCCGCTGACGCATCAATCACTGGCCTGAATTCATTCCCCAATACCAAATCTAGCATGGCTCCGTTTCCGATTAGTTTGTGAAAATACTGTATCAAAAGCCCTCCTGGACTCTTCTAACAAATTTCTCATAATCCGAGCCTCTGGCTGTGAGGGATTCCCAGTCAATCTGGGGGAAGTTAAAGTCACCCATCACAACAACCCTGCTTTGTTCACACCTTTTCAGTATCTGACTACACAACTGCTCCTCTGCCTCCTACGGGCTGTTGGGAGGTCTATGGGACACTCCCAACATTGTCTTAACATGGACGGTATGGATCAAAGTCCCGTTCATGGAAGCATCCGCCCTTAATCCCCCCCCCCCCCACACCCCCTAATTCTGTGAAAGATCTTATGTCCCACTGGTTTTCCATGAATATCAATGGATCACAGGCATAGCTTGCAGTTGTATATCTCAAAGTATCACCGATATTTGTGTTGTCTCCCTTTATTGATGGTCGGAGATGTGTTTCCTACCGGACCTCAAGCAACCGATTAATATTGTTATATCAGAATTAACTTCTTTAGTTCCCCTGATCTCTTCGCACGCCATGACGCCATCTCTTCACCGGAATACCAACAGCTACAAGGAAGACACTGAGAACAATTCTCGGCTGGCAATCGTCTGTTCTGATAAAATGCCCATTGGTCGGCACGGTGGCGCAGTGATTAGCGCTGTTGCCTCACGACGCAGAGAACTGGGGCTCGATGCCAGCACGGGTCACTATCCGTATGGAGTTTGCACATTCTCCCTGTGTCTGCGTGGGTCTCACGTCCACAACCGAAAAAGATGCGCAGCTTAGGTGGGATGGCCACGCTAAATTGCCTCCTAATTAGAAAAAAATAATTGGGTACTCTCAATTTTTATTAATAAATGCAATGCCTGTGAGATGCCAAACACGGCTAGTGGACAGCCGCAGAATTGCGCTAGTCATCCACATAGACTACTTTACGCCATCGACTGCTTTATTAGAAACATCTGTATCGTTTTAGTTACCTTTGTCTTTTTTGTTGAGATTGTTTCCTGAAAAATCATTACAAACCATGGTTACCAACAACATGGGAACATATCAACCCGATGACAATAAAAAGAACAAAAAATGAAAAGTGTCAATTGGAATTTTGAAACCAGAAGCCTAGTGATAGGCAACTTGGACGAGTGAGTGGGCGGAATGTGTGGCTCTCCTTCATCTCAGTGGGCCGCAAGATTGAAATCGGGCACGGTCATTGGCCATGACACAATGCATAAGATTAAACGTATTAAGTAAATGCCGAATATTTTATAAGGAATTATAGGAAATGCTTCATCATTCATGTATATAGAACTATCATTAACTTCAAATGGTATAAAAAATAAGTATTTACGCTTTGATTGGACCTTGAAGGAGCAATCAGCACGCACCTCATTTCCCGTGTCCTTTCTTTAAATACACCAGTCATGCCGGTAGAAAACAAAAACCGCGCCGACGGAAACCAGTAGTATTACAGTGAGCAAAAAGGATGGTCATTGAAGAAAAATGGTGCCTTCTGATGAATAACTTAAAAAAAAAGCCAACAGCCGTCTTCTTTATAAAATCTGTCCTGCTTAACAGCTCCAGCTAGACTTCCGGTGGCGTCTGCGAGCGGAGCGGCCACGTTCAGAAGAAACTCCCGCCGGCCCGCGATATAGCGGTCTTTTTCGGCGGTTCCCCGCAAATTTTTTGGGAAGGAATAAACCTATCCGGGGTCGGCCCTGCCTCTCTCGCCCTGCGATAGCATCAAAGGAGGAGGAGCGGGGAATCACGACTTATTCCCCAAGGAGCATCCTGAAAGCTGAAGGGCTCAAAGAACACGTAGAGGAAATGAGAACATTTTTTTCTGTTTTTTCTCTCTCCTGAAAACTTGAAAGTAGCAGCGGCGCGGAAATAAACGGGGACCAAGGCGACAGGCCAGAAGCCAGGTCGTGATGCAGGAGGGATGTCCCACATCGGATGGCTCCCGCCTAGAATGTGGTAAGAAGACTGAAGCCCGGTCCCAGGGAAATTCTGGAGGTATACAAAAAAAAAAGAGAAAGAAGGTTTAAAGAAATTTGACATTGAAGAAGGAAGGAAGAGTGAGAAAAAGGACAAATAATAAGCCGTTAAAGGACGCGAAAAGCAGCTTCGAGGAAGGGAGAAAACGCGGGCTCTCTGTTGAATGAGATGACGAGCAAAGATGCTGACAAGTTGGCGGAGGCCGGACCGCATGGTGGGGCCGCACTACTTACAGTGGAGAAGATGACCGACGTGATGGCGGTGGAGCTAGAAAAGCAGTTTGCGAGGCACATGGAGGCTTTGAGGAAGGAGATGGCGGTCACATTGAAGTCATTGGTGGAGGAAGCAATCGCCCCAGTGAGAGTAGCTGTGGCAAAGACATCGGCCGAGATGAGAGAGCTGGGTGAGAAGATGAAGGAAGTGGATGAGGCCGCGTTACAGCACAGCGACCAGCTCACCTCGATGGGGGACGAGCTGCGGAGGGCAGTGGAAATCAACAGAGGGTTTCAAGCAAAGCTTGAGGACTTGGAGAACCGCTAGAGGTGGCACAATCTAAGGATCGTGGGCTTGCCCGAAGTGATAGACGGTCCAAGGCCAACAGAGTACTTTGCTAAGAAGTTGGCAGAGCTGATGGGGGAGGGTGAGAACCCCTCTCAGTACGAACTGGACTGAGCTCATCGGTCGATAAGGCAGATGACCAAAGTGAATGAGCCGCCAAGAGCAGTAATCATCTGTTTCCATAAGTACTGCATGAAGAAGGTGTTCAGCGTGGCGAAGCAGAAGTGTGAGGTGCAGTGGGATGGTACTGGAGTTCGAATCTACCAGGACTTGATGGTGGAGTTGACAAAAAGACAAGCGGCGTTCGGGCGAGTTAAGGTGGCACTGTACAAGAAAGGGGTGTGATTTGGTACGGTATATCCGGCGAAGCTGAGGGTGACGTATGGTGCCAAAGACTTTTATTTCGAGACAGCAGAGGCAGCTGAGGCGTTCGTGAGGCTAGAAGGCAGTATAGCATGGCGGGGTGAGCCACCCGTGCTAGCTAACTAAAGTCGGCTAGTGAACGGAGATGAGGTGAGAGGAGGGCTGCAGACATTGGAGCCTGGTTGGCAGGTTTCGATGGGCCGACGAGGAGGGGGGGGGGGAGGGATTGATGCTGGGAGATGTTTTTTCGAGATGAAATGTAGGGGGAGTATTGGGAGGGGGGGGGGAAGGGGTTTGATGTTAATAATGGTTAGAGGCCGGTCAGGCTTATGAGGCAGGGCCCAGTGGTATGATGATTGTGGATAAGTAGGGGGGGGGGGTGGTGAGAGACCCCAGGTAGGATAGTCACGTGGAACGTGAGGGGGTTAGGAGGTCTGGTCAAGAGATCAAGGGTGCTTGCGCATCTTAAAAGTTTGAAAGCCGATGTAGCAATGCTGCAGGGGACTCACCTGAGGGTGAAGGACCAGGTGAGACTTATAAAGGGCTCGGTTAGTCAGGTGTTTCACTCTGGACTTGACGGAAGGGCTCGAGGGGTAGCGGTAATGGTCAGCAAAAGGTACGCTTCCAGATGGAGAAGGTTGTGGCAGATCAGGGGGGGGTAGATATGTGATTGTGGCAGGGGCGCTGAAGCGGAGGTTAGTGGCGCTTTTAAGTGTATATGGCCCCAATTGGGGCGATGTGGGATTCGCAAAGAAGGTGTTTGGGGCCATCCCCGACTTGGACACACACAAACTGATATTGGGGGGGGGGTGACTTGATCCTGGTGCAGGAACCAAGGTTGGACAGGTCACGGCCGTGCACAGTGGTCCCATCGGGGCGGGGGGGGGGGCAAAGGCGTTAGCTGGGCTAATGGTGCAAATGGGGTGGTGGGGGTGGGGGTGGACCCTTGGAGGTTTCTGCACCTGAGGGAGCGGGAGTACTCAGCAGTCCATAAGGTATATTCGCGGATCGACATTTTCGTAATGGGGAAGGGTTTGTTGGCTGGGGTTAAGGGGTCGGAATACTCGGCATTTGTAGTGTCAGATCAAGCTCTGCATTGGGTGGATATGTTGCTGGAGAAGGGGGTAGCGCAGAGGCCAGGGTGGAAATTAGATGTGGGGCTTTTGGGGAACCAAGTGTTCTGTGACAAAATTGAAAAGGTAATTAAGGAATATGTAGGTTTCAACTGTACGGGTGAGGTGTCGAAGGCGGTCGTCTGTGAGGCTCTAAAGGCGGTGGTGAGGGGTGAGGAGATTTCGTTTAAGGCCAGGGTGGACAAAGAGGAGAGGTTGGCGCGGCAGAGGGTAATAGATGAGATGTTGGGGGGTAAATAGGAGTTATGCAGAGGATGGGGACCTTGCACAGCTGGAAAAGTGGAAGGAACTACAGGCGAGCTTTGACCAACTATCTGCCAGGGTGGCGGTGTGCCAACTGAGATGAGCAAGGGGTGCAGTTTACGGACATGGAGATAAGTCTGTTAGCAGGTCAGCTCTGGAGGGAAGCAGCGGCAAGGAAAATTGTGCAGGTGAGGGATTGGGCAGGGAAGTTGGTGGTGGCCATATTCGGGGTGTTGGACCAGCCAGGGTTGGAAACGGGTGCGGAGGCAGATGTTGTAGCCTTCGCCTCGTTGATCGCCCGAAGGCGGATCCTGATGGGTTGGAGGGCAACCTCGCCACCCTGTGCCCTGGCGTGGCGGGCAGGATCTGTTGGAATTCCTGACTCTTGAGAAGGTTAAGTTTGAATTGCGGGGAAGGATGGAGGGGTTCTACAATTCATGTGCGTTATTCATTATGCACTTTCAAGGACTGGATAACATCGAACATTATTTGAGGGTGGGTGGGAGGGTTACGGGGAAGGGGGGCGATGGGTGTTAATGGTGGCTATGGCTGATTCCTGAATACTTTTTGTCAGTTGTTTATGTGAACATGTTGGCGAATGTTTTTGGGTTTGGTGGGAGGATGTGATCGTTGTTATTGATATGGGGATTGATATATTTGTTACTGATTATTGTTCATTACTGATTATTATTTATTGTTAATGGGTGTAAATTTGGGAGAAAATGCGAAAAAGGAGGAGAATAAAGAAATATTTAAAAATAAACATGTCCAGCTAGCCCAACCAGTAAGCTACTTTTATATCAATAACAGAGAAGGTGTTCTTTATATATTGGAGTGTTAAACATAGAACATAGAACATAGAGTAGCTATTAGCAGTCAAAAGCTGGAAGAGAGGAGATCAGTGGATTTTGTGTAAAGTGGCTTTCGACTAATCAAACAAACATGTTTTGCACACGACATTTTACTGTTGATTAGACAGAAGTTAATGGGGAAAAGAGTGAGCTGAGGGGAATGAGCCAGTGAGGAGTTTGTTTTGGAAAGAGAAAACAGGAACGGGAAGAAAGTCTAACATACTTTATGCAAATAAATAACTGAAGCTGAGCGCATTTCAAGATAAATTGACTCACCAGCCTCTTCCAGCTGCTTTGTAATCTTCGCTAATTCTGCAATTGGGCACCGACAAAACAAGGTTGTGTCTCTGCAAGAACTGGCACCCATGCTTGCAAATCATTCGTTTAATATTTTGGGAACAATGGCTTCATTTCTGGGGGGATGCGAAAGGGGGGTGGAGGTGGGGGGGGGGGTGGTGGAGGGTGGGGGGTGGGGGTGGGGGTGGGGTTGCGGGTGGACCTGAGGCCACTGATGCATATGAGACACGAGCGGCGATATCTCGACAGCAGAGTGGATGTCCGGTGCCACATCATGACAATAATGGCTGTTAAGGAACCTCTCCAGCTGCCTCTCAATGTTCTCTTGACCATTAGTATCCTGAGCAGAAACATATTTCGTTTTTGTATACGTAGTGTGACCCATGCGAGTATAATGCCCAAAAGGGACAATGAATCTCACTCAATTTCACTCCAGTATTAGGAGGAGTGCCCTGACTCTGGATCTATGCTGAATTTGTAATGTGGCCTTAGCTATTGTACCGAATAAATTGCTTGGCAACGTGTTACCTTTGCACTTTTATCAATAAACATCGGAAATAGGAGCAGGAGTTGGCCATTTAGCCCTTCGAGCATGCTCTGCGATTCAACATAATCTTTGTTGATCAGAAATATCAATGCTGCGACACTTTAGCACACTCCCCATACCCCTTGACACCTTTAGAGTCTAGAAATTGAATTTCCTTCTTAAATATATTCAGTGATACGGTCTCTACAGCCTTCTGTCGCAGGGAAGTCAATAGGTTCACCACCCTCTGAATTCTGTATTCCAAGGGAAACCTTCCCTACACTTTCTCAATGGCAAGCGTACGCTAAGGAGACCAAAAGTGCTAAAACATTTCCAGGTGTGGTCTCACCAAGTCACTGAACTGCTGCAGTAGGAGGTCCTCCTTGCTCTGTGCTCAAATAGTACCAAGAGTAGCTTCCAATTCCAGTTTCCTTGATTAGAATTTCACTAGCAGGCATGGCGAGATTAGAATCCGTGTTCCCAGATCCCAGCCTGCCTTAGAATGCCAACCCAGTGACATTACAATTAGCCAACCATCTTCCACTGACCGGGAGAGGAATTATTCTTAGCCTGCCTCTGAATTGTTAGTCCAGTGACATTACCACTACCCAACCGTCTTCCCCTGATCGGGAGAGGAATTATTCCACCTTCAATCACCTTTGCACTGATGCCGACGGATTTTCAATTTCCCCCAGAAACTGGATTATTCTCCACAGTGAACTCGCAAATCCCTTTGCATGGTGAAAAAACATCCAGCGGTCTGAACAAAATAACCAATCATCTCAATATTATTCTGCAACTGTCGTATTTGGGTGCTGGTAGCAACCAAGAAAGGCTTCCTGTACTTTCTGAAGTACTTCTATTCCCTTTTCAATAGAATGGAAGCCGCATCTGTGTACAGATCTGTAAGCACAGCCTGATTAGGGTGCAGCTCAAGTTGAAGCGGTGATCACTCCTGAACATTACGCCCCAGAAAGAAATTCCTTTTTTTGTCAGCGTTTTGAATTAATTTTCTGGCCTGCGATTCTGCTTTTAATGTTTTTTCACTTCATCCCTATCTCTGTTGTTCTGCCTCCCTTGTTCTCTAGTGTTTGGAGACATGATCGATGTTTCCGAATTTCCGAGTGAAATGCATCACCTCACCTTTATTTTGTTAGAATTCATTAGCCAGCCAGCTGGCAAGGATACGCGTTTCCTCGTGGCGTCTTGTGTTATCTTGCATTTTGTTTCAATGTTAACTTTGATCATCAGTTTGGTACCATCTGCAAATTTAGTTATTATGTTATTTATTCCCAAATTCGTCTCATTCATTTAAGGTATTTCTAGAATGGATCCTTGTGAGAAACTGGTTCATACATCCCTCCAATCTGAAACGCTGAGCACCGATCTTCATATTTTTGAAAGTAATTTGTTATCCATTCCGACGTTTGACTTCTGAGCTGACATTCCCTAACCTTTGTCACGGACCTATCTTACTGTAGATTCTAATCACATCTGGAGCGAAACGGCGCTTAAAGTGCAAAGTGCAGTCTCCACGAAGAAAGTGGTGCATCAAATTACTTTTATCTCCTGTGGCACCGACCATAAAATTGAAAAGAGAAATCAAAATGACCACTGGAACTAATGGAAGACTGGTCGTATGTTTCAGTTGACTTACCTGCATCTTTTATGAGCAATTCTTGCACTGTTAATTAAATTGATAACTGACCGTATCATAATTACTCTTCCATGTTAATGTATGCAGCACAGAACTGCTCTTCTGTGCCAGCTTTGAAAATTAGCATCATATTCTATAATTTAATAAACACAAAGTTCACAAATAATTCATAAATTCTGGCAAAATAAATGCAAATTTATTACGGACTTCTTGACCGCCGGGCCAACTTTAGCCCAATTCCCCAAGTGAGGAAACTGACGCTAGGCTGTTTAGCACAGGGCTAAGTCTCTGGCTTTGTAAGCAGGCCAGCAGCACGGTTAAATTCCGTGAACAGCTCCCCGAACAGGCGCCAGAATGTGGCGACTAGGTGCTTTTCACAGTAACTTCATTTGAAGCCTACTTGTGACAATAAGCGATTTTCATTTCATTTCATTTTCATGTCGACGGCAATGTTGATTTATCGTTCTGATCGATTTTACCCTCCATCGAATATAATGGAAAGCGGGTGTAAAACCTGCATGCTAGTTTCCTGACTGATAACGTTCCTTAAAATGACCTCAAACCAGATCCCTGAAATAGCATGGTCGGTTCTCTTTTCGCGCTGGCAGCGCCCCCACTCCCGTGGGTTTCCCGGCGGCATGGGGTGGGTTCAATTAAATACCCAAAGCGGAGGAAATCGAGAATTGCGCCGCCAACGAGCGCCGCGCCGCTGAGTAACAGGCTGCTGGGGAAACGGAAAATCCAGCCCCTTGATCTTTATTTGCTTTAGTTCAATATCTCCCGCAGCTTTCGTTATCCACTGAAAGCAGGGAGAAGACACAACGGGAATTAAGGTGGGTCGGCGGAGGGGGAGGTGTGAGGGGAGTGCGGGCGGGTCAATTAAATCAGGTACATAGGTAGGAGAATTCGGTACTCACAGCGAGTGTCTTAGCTCCTGGTAGCTGAGCATGCCATTTTTGAATTTTGACTGCAAACAGACAGGCGGTAGGGCAGTATGGAGGGCAGTATGGAGAGCGCCGCCCGTTTGCACCTTAAGGATCACCCCTTGAATGCGGACGACTCAGGAGTATTAGGGATCGATCAGACTGGTCCTTTTTCATTCATTTATGTGTCCCTGGTTAGACCAGCATTTATTGCCATGCTGGACCATTTCAGAGGCCATCAAAGAGTCACCCACATTTTTGATGCCCTGAAGTCATATGTTTCTCTTCGATGATTGCTTCACATCTCAGATTTCAACATTTCCCAAGTGTGTTTCGAAACCATGTCCCCAGGGCATTACTCTGGCTCTGCACTGCTGATATAGTGACAATATACCCCATGTTCTCTGATAAATTGCCCCATTTTCTCCAATAAAGTCCCTCAGCTCCTCTATGGGCTACGTCCAGTACCTTCTGTAACAGATTCCCCAGTAGGACTTATTGCAACCTTTAAGTTACAATAGTAACATGCTATCTCCTACCCCCCGTTTCCTCACATTACATACTCACAAAATCTGATTAAACTGCCCCCAGGTTCTCAATTGTGGGTGCGGCTATGACATTGGGGGCAGAAGTGGAAATGTTTTGATTGGCGGCCCTAATTCCATGGCCCTTTCACGAGCCGCACTTCAGGGTTATCACTGTGCTGATGAGCCCATTGGCCAGGGGCTGGAGATTTCGAATACCCGTTTAAGGTAACATTCAGACTGCAAGCCCCTGCTAAATGTTTGCAGTTTGTTCTGACTACCGCATTTCAAGTCCCATACTGGCCTATCTAAACGAGAAAAACAGCACAATTTCAGTGACGTGCGATATCAATCAATTGATGCTCGCGGAAGCCTCTGCCAAACCTTCTCCAACCGTGAAATGTAACTGGGAGGCCTGACAGTACCAAATGCTTTTTGATTGTTTGTGCTGAATGGATATCGACCGTTGACATCCAGCATATACCATCTGTATCCAGCTGAGCAGAACTTGTGGTGGTGTGCAATCTCCGGCATAACTGTCCATGCCAAATGCCCTTGTTCATTTGTAAAGTGAATGTGAGAGGTGATAATCCAACTATATTGTTTACTGGTCCCACCCAAGCGCCAGCACCTAAGTTGGTTCGTGGCGTGCATGAGCCCAGGTGATATGATATTAAACATGACGGTTTCAACTTTTTATGAACATGACCATATGTCACGCCTTGTTGATATAAAATTAAGAAGCTTTAGTGGTCTATGAAATATGGTTATCTTATGTGTAATTGTGACACGAGTAGATGGAAAACCCTCATCTTTTATGATCAAGATCCAACTGATCCCCAATGCCTCCTCATCTACCCTTGTGAGTTGTGAGGGTTAGCATTGACTCACTGTCTTTTCATTCTCTTGTCCGCTTCCAAAATTGAAAGAACAGACATATGAGTGAATGTAATGACTTGTGCTCATCCAATCCTTGCACGTCCACCCCATGTGTGCGTGGGTTTCCTCCGGGTGCTCCGGTTTCCTCCCACAGTCCAAAGATGTGCAGGTTAGGTGGATTGGCCATGATAAATTGCCCTTAGTGTCCAAAATTGCCCTTAGTGTTGGGTGGAGGTGTTGGCTTTGGGTGGGGTGCTCTTTCCGGGAGCCGGTGCAGACTCAATGGGCCGAATGGCCTCCTTGTACACTGTAAATTCAATGATAATCTATGATTAATCTGGGACAAAGGTTCGGCACAACATCATGGGTCGAAGGGCCTGTTCTGTGCTGTATTTTTCTATGTTCTATAACCTCGTGATAATGTTTGCCGGGGAGTGGGATGACATTACAGAAGGATGGGCTTGAGTCCCCACGCTGAATGGATAGATGAAAATGTTATGTGAAGAACTACACGAAATGGTAGGGATGGACTAATTTGTACGATGATGATTTATTTTTGTAAAAAGCCACCGTCGGACGTGGTTAACTTACTTCTGAGATTTCCACGCACTATTAGACTCGTCAACGCACTGCCCCCCAGAACCCCTTTCAAATAATATGAGCTGTTTGCCATGGCCGACCGTCGTGCATTCCTCCTCCACCTCTTTCAACACTTTGTCAGAACAGTATTACAATAATGGTGTCGACGAGGGTATGTATCACAAGTCATCGTCCGTCCATCTCATGGCTGACACGCTGTTTCTTCTTTCCAACGTAACGGTAAATGATTTTCCAATTTCCTTCCCGTTTCTCACATATTTCGCTCTCACTTTTCAGCCAAATATGTTTACTAATTTCTGGACTGGTTGGGAGGGGGGGGGGGGCGGATGCAGGGGGGGGGGGGGAGTGTGGTGTTCCGGGTTGGGAGGGGGTGGGGGCGTAAAGTCCCTTCACATTGTACTCCAACTCCTCCACAGCCTTTAAATGCCTGGGACGTGGATAGTGAATGCACAACGGCATCCAAATCAAGTCGAATGTTTCCCTCACCCAGTCTCCACGGGCGGAAAGTTGCGATGGATTCCTCCTTGATGCAAACGCAGAAAAGCTTATTAAGTACACAAGGAGGACCGAAGGCTTTTGTTTTGTATGCTCACTGAAGCAATGAGGAATACACCAAAAGGGATAACATTTTTAAACAAGCAGAAATAAACAGGGACATGCTTAAAAATATGTTTGTTTTAAAGTCTTTGTTGTGACTTACTGGCGGCTTGAAGAAGTTTTTTCAACTCTGAATAGAATTACAAAAAATGCATCGCAAGTGAATATATCGCAGCGAGGCTGAACACTTTAAAACCAAAAAACAAACTTACAGAAAGTGCTGGATATACTCGGCTGACCCGAGCAGCGCCTTTGGGGAGAGAAAGGGTTCACAGTTCGAGCCGAGTATGAGTCTTTGAAGGAAGTCACATTGCACTTAAACCTGTTTTCTCTCGTCACAGACCTTGACACACCTGTTGAGCATTTCCAGAATTTTATATGTTATTTAGGATGAGCAGCATCCACAGGTTTCAAATTATGTAAGACATTTGACAATACGAACCGTCGTAGTTTTTGTTTTTAGAAATGTAGATACGGTCTGTTCACTTGTGCTCAATAACAACAAATTATATTTATACAAGTTCAACGTAAACAATCCAATTCGCTTTACAGAAGTGTAGACAGAAACATTTCACACTGAGCCACAACAAACGATACTAGAGCAGATGGCAAAACGTTTGGTCAAGTAATATTTAAATTGCAATTGATGCAGGAATACTCGAATAGGCAACCGGTACAAAACAGTAGCCAATTGATTTTGCATAGTTTATTTCGATCGATCCCATTGGTCGCACTCACTCGGCCTTTCCACATATCTGCAATATTTTCTGTTTCAAGTTTATTTTCCAATTTCTTTTGAAGTAAATCGGTACCAATCACCCTATCTAGCAATGCATTCCTAATTTGGTCTCAGAAGAAAAATCCCAGATTCTCTTCAATATAAATGCACGTAACATAATCTTTCATCCCGGGCATATATTCATTAATCATTTGTGTACGGGCTCCAGACGCTGGCTATCTTCCTGAGGTATGCTCACTGAACTACATAATCATAAAGAGGGTAGACCCTTTAGGCATGGCATACCGTCATGACCTTTGTATTCTATGGTCTGCTCATAAAGTCAAATATTCTATTAACTGATTTGTTAACATGCGCTCCTGCTTTCAAAGATCTATGCACAAGTCAACCAAGTCTCGCTCTTTGTATAGACGCTTCAAAGCGCATAATGCAGCGTGTCTTGTCATGCCTTATCTGATTTAAACGTATATTCACACATGGTAAGTTGTTGAGTTTAATCTGTCACGTGTTCGTCCATTTCACTTGCCTGTCTAGGTACCGTTAAAGATTATTATTATTTGTTATTATGAGCTACATTTCCTAGCTTTGGTCATCTGCAAATTTCGCAATGGGGCTCTGTAACCAGAAGCTCAACTTATCGATGTACATTTAAAACAGCGCTGATCCTAGTATTGAATCTTAGAGCACACCACATTGTACCTCCGTTGATGCCCATTCTCTGATTAACTCTCCGGTTCTCTCTTTAGCTTTTTCAATTTCGCTCTATACTTCTAAAATCAGCCTGATTCTGCCTTTCATTAACAATGTGAGATATATCATATTTTCCTTTTCTTCACGTAATCAGAATGTCTAAATTCCTGTTCATCCGGGAACTTAATCTTTAGTTGGGTTCACTTTCCCCTTTGTGGAAATTCATCTGGACTGTACACACAACATGCCCCCTTGAAGAAAAAGTTCAATTAGACGACTGTCTGTCAGTCTTTGATTCCAATTCAACTTGGCGAGCCCCGTCTCAATTCACTGATACTATTCCTCTCAAGTGTGCAATTGCTATCTGAGTCTTCCCCATGCCTTCTCTAGTTCTCTAGAACTTATATCTAATCACTCTGCATGCGATACTCCAATATTGTGAGATTCTCTGGTTGAATACCAACTCCCCCCCCCCCCCCCCCCCATCCAGTGGACGAGATTCATCAATGCCCAATGCACAGTCGGGAAAGCAACAGAGCAATGAATAAAGTTTTCATAGACCCACTTCAGAAATTCCACCCCCTCCCCCCACACCCCGTCCATAACACAATCCCCGGCCTTTTCAGTTTTCGGATGAGTAGTGCCCCATTTTCATTCCTCCAAAAATGATGTCTCGTGAAACTATTTATTTGCAAGTCCGTTGGCCTATGTCCTTCGCACTCTGTGGTAATCTATCACAGGAGTCAGGAGTGTACTGGTTTCCCCAGGGTTTTTCATCTATATCCGAATGGATTCTATCCCTGACATCGCAAGTAAACTTGGCCTGTCAATTAATTCTTGCGCAAACTGCTCTCTTTTCAATTCCCAAACAATGCATCAGTCAATGAAACAATACTCAAAAACAGAAATATACAACACGTTTTTACCTGAATTTTTGTCTCGCATGGCTTCTGTGGCAAGGCGAAGGATGCAATGTAAATCAAGATCTGCAACCTGTCTCTATTCATCAAAATGCTCTTTTCTCGGTTGATTAAATTATTTATCCATATTCCCTAATTATTTCGTCAAACTGAATAAGTTGACAAGTTAATAACATTATTATAATAAGATGGGTGGACAAAAATATTTCGTCATATTTTTCCAGCTGCAAGTCAGGAAAATATTAGTTGTAAAGTGATGTATATAACTGCTTTCACAATTCAGCAACAACAGCAACAGTGGGAAAGATCAGACAGTGCCCGCTTTGCGCGAACGCCAATGGTTAATGCGTGCTTGAAAGTGGACTGAATATTAGACGGGACTGGCAAGAGGCAACCCATTCCTCAACGCCATTTTCACGTTCCCCATCTATGAATGTAGACTCCAGTAATCAGTATAATTGCCTTTTTATGCTAAAGCGTTATTTGCACGAGATGAGATGAGATGCACCCATGAGGTAGTGCTCTCCACGTTGAGCTCAACTGTGTGTTGACGTACACCGTCGCCATCAATGTTGCACCTTTCATGTCAGTTAAAGTGGCCAGTTACGAATGACATCACTTCGGCACGAATGAACTGCTGAATTCGTTCCCTTAATGGAATCCCATCGATTCCACTTGCCGTCCTCTTCATCTTTGACTTGTCAACCAGTCGCTCGAACTCTGCCGACTGACCTTTCTTGGGTGCGGAACTCAACTTTCGTAATGCGCAAACCAAGTGCAACCGTTAAGCCTTCAGGTCGACACCTGCCGAATATCCATGTTCATTGACGGTAGTACCGTTGAAAAATAGGAGGAATGTACAGGCATCTATCTGCTATTGCCCATGACTCCAGAACAACTTGATTCACGTTCTGTTATCGAATCTTAGTTTCCAATGATTGCCTCGATTCCTGCAACAGCTCTGTCATGGAAACAAGTAACAAAGAGCTCACGGGATCATGCTAACTTACAGCGCACTTTTGTAATTTCTTTCTCTGAGTGATTTGGTTAGGAACACCCACATAACAGTATCTACAATGGACGTTTCACCAAGCTTACTTTCCTCCTCTTCTGTAAAAGAAAAAGGACACGTGTCGTTCTGAGAAAATTTTCAGGAGGAGCTATTTCGAGCACTTCCTTATTGTGACACAGTTATCTCTGAAATTCAATACAGAGGAACAAGCATAAATATTAACATCGATTGAAATATTTGAATATCTCCACGTTGGAATTGAGGTATTTTAAACATTGTGAGAAGGCCTTGAGGCCACTGCACGGTATGGCATTTATTTTAAATTGTTGGAAGTCCCAGGTTCCCCGGCATTGACATAGACAATAAGTTACTGACTGACGTAGTCAGCGAGTAGCCCATTGGAGCGGAAAGGCTACGTTATATTTCACGCTTATTGAAGTTAGTTTGTCAGAGCTTTGCATTTGCTTGCTGATCCAATACAGCGTAGTTTGACTATCATCTTGAATCTCAGATGGAGCAAGCAAAACAAAGTCGCAAACGATCTAAAGAAATGGACAGAGCCTTGTTGGCTAGCAGCAATTTTATTATGAACGTCAATGAAAATGAAAATGGGATGAAAACAAATGGGTCAGGTGGGGTAGAATTAATCATCTGAAGTTGTTGAATTAGATGTTGAGACCGGAAGGCGGTAGCGTGCCTCACCGGAAGATGAGATGTTGTTCCTCCACTTTGCGTTGAGCATCACTGGAACATTGCAGCAGGCCAAGGACGGACACGTGGGCATGGGAGCAGGGTCTTTTCTTGAAATGGCAAACACGGGGAAGGTCCGGGCCCTGAATGCGCACAGACTGAAGGTGCTCAGCAAAACGATCACCCAGTCTGCGTTTGGTCTCTCCGTTATAGAGGAGACTACATTGGGAGCAGCGAATGCAATAGACCAGATTGGAAGAGGTGCAAGTGAAGTGCTCCTTAACCTGGAATGAGTGTTTTGGGCCTGGGGTGTTAAGCATGAAAGAGGTAAAGGGGCAGGTATTACACCTTCTGCGTATGCATGGGAAGGTGTCATGGGTGATGGGAGAGGTGTTGGGTATGGTAGAGGAGTGGACTAGATTATCTCGGAGGGAACGGTCTCTGCCGAATGCTGAAAGAGGAAGGGAAGATGTGTTTGCTGGTGACATCACGCTGAAGTTGGCGAAAATGGCGGAGGATAATGCTTTGCATGCGAAGGCTGGTGGGATGAAATGTGAGGAAGGGCGGGACTCTATCCTTGTCTTGGGAGGGAGGGCAGAGGGCGAGGGTAGTGGCGCGGGAGATAGACCGCACACTGCTGAGGGCCGTGCCAAGAACTGACGGTGGGAAATCACGGCTGAGGAAGAAGGAACACATTTTCGAAGCACCATTTTGGAAAGTGGCATCATCGGAACAAAGGCAGCAGAAGGGGAGGAGTTAAGAGAAAGGGATCGAGTCCTTACAGGGTGTAGGGTGCGGCGAGCTGTAATCCAGATATCCGTGGGAGTCAGTGGGCTTGTAGTGGATATTCGCTGCTCCCAATGTGGTCTCCTCTGTATCGGAGAGACCAAATGCAGTCTGGCCGATTGCTTTGCTGAGCATCTTAGGTCTGTGCGCATTCAGGACCACGACCTTCCCGTTGCTTGCCATTTTAACAACAGACCCTGCTCCCATGCCCACATGTCTGTCCTTGGCCTGCTGCAATGTTCCAGTGATGCTCACCGCAAACTGGAGGAACAACATCTGATCTTACGGTTAGGCACGCTACAGCCTTCCGGTCTCAAAATCGAATTCAACAACTTCAGATGATTAGCTCTACCCCACCTGACCCATTCGTTTTCATCCCATTTCATTTTAACTGTCTCTTACCATTTCTTTTTTTCTTAATCATATATTTAAACCAACGCCCCAATCTTATCCACCTTTCCTTGCCCTTCTCCTCTTTGCTTCCCTCTTCCCCTCCCTCCACATCTCCATCTGTCACAGTTTAGCCTCTGATATTAGTTTCTCTGCTGTTTGGCCTCTCACACCTTTTGTTCTCTATGGGGACTGCCATTAGCACTTCTTTCCCTTGGTTTCGGTGGCTATTAGCACCCCGTTTCCCTGGGTTTCTGTGGCTATGACTCATCTTTCATTCTCACTCCACAGTATAAATATTTCCCACATTCTCTGACTGGTAGGTTTGACAAAGAGTCATTGCACGCGAAACGTTAGCTCTTTTCTCTCCCTGCAGATGATGCCAGACCTGTTGAGATTTACCAACATTTTCTCTTTCGTTTCAGATTCCAGCCTCCGCAGTAATTTCGAACCCTGGCCCCCAGATCATCCTGGTTCCCTGGATTACCAGTCCAGCGACAATGCCAGTGTGCCACTGCCTCTCCTACCTCATCACCTGCTGCCTGATTTAATTTTAAGTGATCACCGGTGTAGGATGATTTTTCTGCAGTGAAATATCTTATTTCAGAATTACAAAACAGTGCGACATTTAAATCTGCAAAACTTGCGTTCATTAAATTATCCTGTATTACGAAACAGCATTAACATTTAAAACATGGGTTAATTCAATACCTTAAAATTACAACAATTATTAGAAGGCGGCATTTTCCGTGTAACATGAGATCTTAGCAAAGGTCTATCCCGTGATCTCAATTTTCAGAACGAAGCCTACGAAGGCTTCACAACTGAAACGTGTGAGATTTCAGTGTCCTGGGTGGCTGTTACTTACCTTTGGCAGAGTCTGCTGAGAGTCAAAGAAAACCAATGAAACCATTTCATGGAATGAAGTTTGCCACATACACTGATGGGAAAAATGGACTGCTATTTGATATGTAGTGCGATACCTATCAGTTAGCGATAGTTTCACACATACTCGTGAAGATAATCCTGTCAAGAAAAATGGTGAAATCTTCCATATTCAACGGTGAAATTTATTTTCAGTCTCTCGATGTCCTACATGACAGCAACGTACCGAATGTTGCAATTATTACAGGATTGCTTCGGGTTTTATATCTGATGCAAACATTGAATCCACGCACATAAATCGCAGCCATTCATGTTCTGCAGACGGATATACGTCAGATATATTTTTCCATGCTTCGAGAAACCCTGAAGGTTATGAGGTTTCTCAAAAACAAATACTTCCGTAATATCCAAGCAGAAACTATTTCGACTTTTATTCCGGAGAAGACCAATAGGTGTCCAGAATGTCAGTGAAGGCTTGTGTTCGAAATAAATGCCGATGGCATCGGTTATACCTGATATTCTGTTTCCACCAAAATTGCAAGCGGCAGGCGGCTCATCGGCCTGTTTCAACACTTGCTTGAAACATCGCCTGTCAAAAGCTAAACATTGCGATTGCTTGTAATCCGAAATAAGTGCAGCGAATGCTGGAAATGCAAAGTTCGACGTAGAAACCCGACACATGGTGAGTGCTCTGAAATGTCCACGTTGACTGCAATTGCAAAATACTGTGGGTTCTGTAAATCCGATTTTTTTTGTTGCATGTGGTGGAAATGCTCGGCAGGTCGGCCATCAGTTGTGAAGAAGAAGCAGATAACGCCCTTGAAGCATTAACTCTGTTCCGCTTCAAATATAATGCCTCACCTGTCCAGATGTCTTCCACATAAACCTATTTATGTGGTATCCCTCGCCACAGACGCTGCCGAACTTGGAAAGTGTTTCCAGCATTTTATGCTTTAATTGCACGAGAAAAAAATGTTGCCAATCATATGGTTCTGAGCACTTGATCCTGGTCCTTTGACAGCGAGATACAGGACCATAAAAAACTAAAAGGAGGACATACACAGCCAGTCTGCTTTTAGATCAGCCCGTCCCCAGCTTTCAGGGGAATCGTTGGAAATGTCAGATGGAGGGAGTCACAAGTAAGTAATCCACCGATGTAGCGAAATCCATAATTTTGAGTTGTGTGTTATTTCGTGGATTGAGCAATCCCGACGGTCAAATTTGCTAAACATGTGGCATGGGTGTTCTGCTCTGCATCCCGCAAGATATTCTTGCACTGAAATCAATAATGATAATTTTGAGACTGTTGATATTGTAAAACGCCCGATATTGGCTCGGTTAGGCCTTTCGATATTCGCATCAAGCAAATGAACATTGAAAGTGTGGTGGTACATGTGCGTAGATGGGCTGCCTGAACGGAAGAAGTAACACCACTTAATTGAGAAGATATCTTTGTAAATAATGTTATATCGGATTTTTTTACCCGGAATGCTTTGATTACCCTTGCCTAGAGGATCCTTTCCCACAGAATCACACGTGAACCCTGTCCTACGCTACCAGATCTAAAATACACCGATGCCTGGTGGCTTCCAGAACGTGCTGTTCTCAAATTCCTGTCAAAATAAATTCTATGACTCATCCACAAGGCCGCCATTTTCGAATTTAATTTCTCAAATTGAAATAGCTTTATTGCCGTATCTCATTATTTCGTGTTGTTGGCTCTCCCCTACAATCTAGCGCAAATTAGTTGGTCTGTAAACTGCAGACCAACGCAGATGGTCACGGCTCCATCTCGATCCCCACCACTCTGGACATAACCTTGAAAATCGCCGCCGTGAACCCCCTGAGTCTAAGGCAAGACCAGAACATGTGCGTGTGAGTTGCGAGTCTCTGGGGGACCGTCTTTGCTCCTTGTGGAGAATGGTGCACAACTGCAGGTACCTGAGCTCAGTCCTTTTTCGGGAGTTAGACACTCTCTGACAGTGCCCCCAGGGTCACCAGTCTATCATTCAAGTACATGTCCTCTACTCTCAATGTCCCTCTGTCCTTCCTCCTTATCCCAAATGGGGCATCTATTCTCGCCGATCTGAACGTATGGTTGTTGCAGACGGGGGCCTGTATGGACATCTCGCCAAGTTTGAAATGGCTACTGAACTGGATCCATGTCGTTAGTGTGGCCACTAACAGAGACCCGCTGGAGTGTGTGTGTGTGTGTGTGTGTGTGTGGAGGAGGGGGCGGGAGCGGTGTGGTGGCCAGCACACAGAGAGACGCAGAAGTCTCCCTCCATTCGGACCCAGTCAGTCTCTGGTTCCCTTCGCCAACCCCCACCCTCACCGCATTTGCCTCCCAGTGTTGGAATAGGAGGCTCGGCACGCCCATCCCTGGCAAGTGCCACCCCCGCTGTAAGATCGTCTTGCGTATCCCAGGCACAGGCTCCCCCCCAGCCCAACCCCCACCATCCAAGTCGAAGTCCTTCTCGATCCTGGTGATGAAGGATTTGGGTATGAAGAAGGGGAGTGATCTGAATACGTAGTGGAACCGACGTTAATCTTGGCCATCTGTATCTTTCTCAACTTTGTAGGCTCCTCTATACCTCTTCCAGCAAACTGTGGAGGTTCCATTTACGGAGCTTCATCTAGGTGTAGGCACAACGATTCACAACTACCTGAACTTGGTTTGGGTTACTTTAAACAATAGTTATTTCAGCTCCGCTCTTCCCTTTCAGGGTTTCACCGCGAAGATTTTGTTCTTTTCCTGATTGAGTCTTTCCCATGAGACGGCACCAACTCCCTGAAGAGCCCTGTTACCATGCTGGGTAGGGGGTTAGACACATGTGGCGCAGGTCATCCACACAGAGTGAGACTCTATGCTCTCTGCCTGCTTGCCGAATGCCCGTTCACCACTCTGCCACTCTAAGGGTGATGGCCAGTGGTTCGACCACCAGTGTGAAGAGGAGAGGGAATAACAGGAACCGGAACCCCCGTCTCGTTCCCCTGTTAGCCAAAATAACTCAGAGCTGGTGGAGTTCGTTCTCCGTCGGAGCACTTTACAGGCGCTCCACCCACGTGGAGAACCCTGCTCCAAACCCAAACTGTTCAAGCACCTCCATGAGGCACCTCCATTCTATGCAATCGCAGGCATTCTCAGCGTGCATGGAGAAGATCTCCTCTGGTGTCCCCTCCCCGGCTGGGGTCATTTTTACATTCAGCAGGCGTTTGATGTTCGCTGTTAGTTGCCTGCCCTTGACAAATCCAATCTGATATTCCGTGATTACTTCCGGCTGGCAGCTCGCCGGGCGCCTCGCCAGTGCTTTCACTAGGACTTTTGCAGCAGTGTTTAAGAGAGAGATGGGTCGGTATGCCTCCTTTTGGGGGACATTTACATCGAGGTCAGGGCCAGCGTGGGAGGCACGGCCGCCCTTGACAGTGAGTCATTGAACTTCTTCCGAAATTACGGAGCCAGCGCTGCTGAAATCTCTTTGTAAACGTCTGCTGGGAATCATCTGCTCCTGGTGCTTTCTGTGTCTGCATGGAATTATTGCTTTCTACGATTTCGTGGTGCTTTCAGTCCTTTATTCCCGTCCTCCTCCACTGGTGGTATATCCAATTTGTCAAGGAAATGTTCCATCAACGAGTCTCCCTCCGGGGTTCGGACATTTATCGCCCTTGGTAGAAGTTTAGAAAGGCCTCGTTAAGCTAATTTGGATCTGTTATCATCCTATCGTTTATGTCCCTAACTCGCGCTTTCTCTTTCACCACTGCCTGTTCTCTCAACTGGTGGCCTGCATGTGGCTGGCTTTGTCTGCATGTTTTCGAAGCCCCCCCCCCCCCCCCCCCCCCCGGTGCCTGGACAAGCTGCTGGACTGCCCTCCTTGTGGAGAGCAGATCGAATTCAACTTGCAGCTTCATCCTTTCCGCCAGCAGTTCCACGGTTTGGGTCAATGAATCCCGCCTATCCACATCTAGTATGGAGTCGATCAGTTGTTGCTTGGCTGCCTTAATTTCCTGTCCCTAAGGCCCATATAAGCTATGATTTAACCCTTGATCGCCGACTTCAGTGCACCCCAGAACGTGTCGGGTGAAATGCCCCATTCGGTTCGATGGCATGGGCTTTCTTCGTGAGCAATTCCGAATCGGCAAGGGGAGCTGTGTCCAGCCACCATGGGAGTAATTGGGCCTGGCCCTTCACCAACCTCACGTCCCGGTAATGTGGCGCGTGGTCGGAGATTACAATCGAAGAGTGTTCTGCCGTTGTTTACTCCTGAAAGCACCCCTTTCACGACAGAACAATCTACGTGTGAGTAGGTCTTGTGCACGTGGAGAAAAAGGTGAATTATTTTTCTCTCGGGTGATTGAACGTCCACAGGTCAACCCCCCTCCCCCGCTATCCTCTGCATAAAGGCGTTCAACTGTCGTGCCACAGCTGACACGATTCCTGTCCTGGGGTTGGCTCTGCCCATTGCCGGGTCTTGTACGCAGTTAAAGTCCGCCCCCATGGTAAGTCGGTGGTTGTCTATTTCCGGGATTTTCGCCTCGTCTTCTTGACGAATTTGCCGTCGTTCCGGTTTGGACCGCATATATTTACCGAAACTACACGGTCCCCTTCCAGGCTCCCGCTGGCCATTATGTATCGTCCCCCTGGGTCCGTCAATACGCATATCAGAGTGAATTAAAGAGCCCTGTTGATTAGTTTGGCCACACCCAATGTCCTGGTATCGAAAGCTGAATGAAACTTTTGTCCCACACAGCCCTCACTTACCTGCACTCTTTCTTAAGTGTGCCTTCTGTTGGAGGTCTCTGACTAAACTCAGATTTTGAGATGGGCGAGGGCTATGAATCTCTTCACCGGTCCCTCACGTTCCAGGTTACTGTCCAGAAGGGAGGAGGGATGTTGCGCCATCCCTCCCATGGGGTACCATATTCACCCTGTGGGCCTGGCCTTGTTCGTCCGACTCCATTGCTCACGGGCCATTCAAGATGGCCGCTGACAAATTGCTCATTTTCGACATCTGCACGTTGCTTGTTGCAACCAGTGCTCTACCCTTCCCCTCCCCTCCCCGTGCCCCCGCGCTCTTTCACCCCTGTACACCCCTACCCTTGTGCCTCACCCTATTTCGCCCCCTCCCCCTCGGCTTTACCCCTTCTGTGCCGCCGCGTATCCGTCCCTTTTCCCCTTTGTTTCCCCAGAAGTTCTATTTTACCTTTCCCCTGTGCTAGGTGCCCTCTCCCTCCCGGTAGCCGCGCCCCGGCCTCCTCCTTCACTCTACTCCCGTGCACCAGCCTGCCCGCTAGTCTAGCGGCTCCCCTAACAGTCGGGTTCCCCTAATTAACTCCTGAATTGCTCACTCCCGTGCCGCTGCTCCCTCCGCGCCTCTGCCTGTGTTTGCCTCTGCCCGTCCCGACCTCTTGTAGCCCGCGTTCTGGCCATGGCCCTCTATCGTTGTTTGCCCAGTCCAGATTTGTTGGTTCATCCGGGGCATCAAAACACTCGTCTTTACGCTGGTATGTGCCCACTAGCGTGGCAGGGAGGAGCATTGCAATCCGCACCCCACTTTCGTACAGGACGGATTTGGCACTGTTGAATTCTGCCCGGCGCTTTGCCAGGTCAGCACCAATGTCTTGGTACAGGCGGATGGAATGTCCTTCACACTTACATCATCTCACGCTCTTCGCCCACCTCAGGATGCACTCTTTGTCCTTGTGCCTGTGGAGTCTCACGATTATTGCCTGCGGTGGTTCCCCAGCCCTGCACCACTGTCTAAGCTGTGGCGCAGTACACGTCTCGTAGCTTGGTTATGCCCTCTTCGCCGAACTGCTTCACGAGCATTGCTGCTACGTATTCGGTGGTGTTTCTCCTCTCTAATCCCTCCGGCAGCTCCACAATTCTCAGATTCTGCCGATACGATTGGTTCTTCTGTTCAGCGACTTTGTCCTTCAGCCCCTTCTGAGTTCAGAACGGCCTCTCTACCTCGGCCCTGAGTGCAGCGATCTTGTCCTCTTATTCCGTGGTGGCTTGTTCGAGGTCCATTGTCATTGTCACCTGGTCTTCAGTGTCCGTTCCAAATTGTCCATTACCTCCCTCATGGTTAGTGTCGCGGCTTGACCTGCCGCCTCGATGGCTGCCTTGAGGTGTCTTCTCTCTACCACCCTATGACTCAGAGTTCGGAGGTGATGATGCCCGTCAATTTGTCCAACGGCGGAGGATCTGCGCTGGGAGCTATGCGAAGTTGACCTTCACCGGCTCTGTGCCTCCACGTGCCCTGCTCAGCTCTGAGGCTGAGGTTTCCCTCCCTTCATCTCGACCGTCTTTTCGGCTGGTTGGCTCGTTCGTTCCTTTCCTTGTTGGCAGTGTGCCGACGGGGAAGGTTGGTGGGGTGGGGGGGGGGGGGCGTTAAACTGGGGGATTATAAATACTTTTTGTGCGTGTTTGTTGGAGTTAAGAGGCTGTAGTCGAAGTCCTTAGATTAGAGGCAACTTTTATGCCAGTGCTTAGCTCATGACTGTCACTGGAATTCGATCTGCAATTTGTTGCCCAGTTGCATAGCCTCTCCACATATCATTGAAGCTTCCATCATCATCTGCGTAGTTCACACGCCAAACTAGTTTTGAGCCATCTGAAAACTTGTGAAATGCTATATTTGATTCCTATGCCCAAAGTAATGATATTGTTTGTGAATAGCTGGGGCCCGAGCATTTAATCTTACTTGTCTCAGCCTCCCAACCTGAAAATGATTGATTTATTCTTACGCTTCCATTCGTAAGATATTCACCACAATCCTGTGTTTACTTGCCTCCTTTGTGGGACCTAGTCAAAAGCATTAGCAAAATCGAAATAGATCGCATCTGCCGGTTCTTACTTATCCATTCTGCTTTTTATATCCTCAACATACAATAGGTTTGCCAAATAAGATTTCTCATTCATTAATCCATGTTGCCTCAGCCCAATCCTTTCATCATTTTCATAGCGTTCTGCTGTTATATTATTTTTGAAAGATTCTAGAATATCCCTTCCTACTGGCTAACAGGTCTGTGGTCCAAGTTTTCACTCTCCTTCCTCTCTGAAATAGTGGGGTTACATTTTCCCACTTTCCATCTTCGGGAACAATTCTAGCATCTATAGAATTCTAAAAGATGATCACCACTGCATCTACTACCTTTACAACTACCTCGTTCAATACTCTGGGATGCAGATAATTAGATACAGGCTACATCCCTACTTTAAATTCCATTAATTTCTCAAGCTTCTATCGTTGGGATCTGAGTACCCAAGCATATCAATCCGAAAACATGTGCTTGTCCGGCAATTAATTCAGAAGGCTAATACAATATTTATTGCAAAGGAGACAGACCTAACAGTAGAGATGTTTTTCTACATCTGTACAGGACATTGCTGCAATCACACCGAGAATATTATTTTGTTCTCTTTACTTAACGAGGGAAACAGTTGATTTGCAGACGGTCAGTTAACTGGTACTGGGTTGATTTCTGGGATTAAACTTTTGTCTAACGGGGACAAGTTGACCAATTTTTGTTCTATAGGCATTGAACTTTTGAAGAATGAGAGGTCATTATTGAAAAGATATAAGGGTCTGAGGCTTCCGAAGAATGGATGTTGAGAGAATGTTTTCCCGCTTGAGGGCTTCTAGATCTATGTCGCACAGTTTCGAATAAACGTTCTCCCATTTAATAGAATGATGAGGAACGTCTTTTATCAGACGTTAATTTATTGCTTCAATTTTCCTTGATTTTTCCGTTTAAAGCTTGGAGTCTACCGCAATCCGGAGCCGTATGATTCAGAGGCAAGAGTACATCAAATTGACATACCATCATCTGGTGAAGGACTGAGACCTGTAAAAAGAAATATGAGGCTGCATAGTATTCGTATGAAATCTGCAATCGTTCTGCTCGTCTACTTGTATGGCTCAACCAAAAATGTGCGTTTACTGCGTGACTTTAACGATTTGGATTCTTTCAGCACCAGTTCCAACGAAAAGCAACGAACCTGACCTTCAACTGACATATTAAGTGCAATGGTAGCTAAGTACACATTTTAGTTTATAATGCATTTTATATATTATCAAACCTAGCCAAAAACCCATTGAACCAGACCTAGAAAAAAGCTAATTACTGCGGACGCTGGAATCTGAAACCAAAGAGAAAATGCTGGAAACTCTCAGCAGGTCTGGCAGCAACTGTTGGAAGAGAAAAGAGCTAACGTTTCGAGTCCAGCTTTGACAAAGGGTCATCTGGACTCGAAACGTTAGCTCTTTTCTCTCACTCCACAGTATAAATATTTCCCACATTCTCTGACTGGTAGGTTTGACAAAGAGTCATTGGACGCGAACCGTTAGCTCTTTTCTCTCCCTGCAGATGATGCCAGACTTGTTGAGATTTACCAACATTTTCTCTTTCGTTTCAGATTCCAGCCTCCGCAGTAATTTCGAACCCTGGCCCCCAGATCATCCTGGTTCCCTGGATTACCAGTCCAGCGACAATGCCAGTGTGCCACTGCCTCTCCTACCTCATCACCTGCTGCCTGATTTAATTTTAAGTGATCACCGGTGTAGGATGATCTTTCTGCAGTGAAATATCTTATTTCAGAATTACAAAACAGTGCGACATTTAAATCTGCAAAACTTGCGTTCATTAAATTATCCTGTATTACGAAACAACATTAACATTTAAAACATGGGTTAATTCAATACCTTAAAATTACAACAATTATTAGAAGGCGGCATTTTCCGTGTAACATGAGATCTTAGCAAAGGTCTATCCCGTGATCTCAATTTTCAGAACGAAGCCTACGAAGGCTTCACAACTGAAACGTGTGAGATTTCAGTGTCCTGGGTGGCTGTTACTTACCTTTGGCAGAGTCTTTGGATGCTGAGAGTCAAAGAAAACCAATGAATCCATTACATGGAATGAAGTTTGCCACATACACTTATGGGAAAAATGGACTGCTATTTGATATGTTGTGCGATACCTATCAGTTAGCGATAGTTTCACACATACTCGTGAAGATAATCCTGTAAAGAAAAATGGTGAAATCTTCCATATTCAACGGTGAAATTTATTTTCAGTCTCTCGATGTCCTACATGACAGCAACGTACCGAATGTTGCAATTATTACAGGATTGCTTCGGGTTTTATATCTGATGCAAACATTGAATCCACGCACATAAATCGCAGCCATTCATGTTCTGCAGACGGATATACGTCAGATATATTTTTCCATGCTTCGAGAAACCCTGAAGGTTATGAGGTTTCTCAAAAACAAATACTTCCGTAATATCCAAACAGAAACTATTTCGACTTTTATTCCGGAGAAGACCTATAGGTGTCCAGAATGTCAGTGAGGGGTTGTGTTCGAAATAAATGCCGATGGCATCGGTTATACCTGATATTCTGTTTCCACCAAAATTGCAAGCGGCAGGCGGCTCATCGGCCTGTTTCAACACTTGCTTGAAACATCGCCTGTCAAAAGCTAAACATTGCGATTGCTTGTAATCCGAAATAAGTGCAGCGAATGCTGGAAATGCAAAGTTCGACGTAGAAACCCGACACATGGTGAGTGCTCTGAGATGTCCACGTTGACTGCAATTGCAAAATACTGTGGGTTCTGTAAATCCGATTTTTTTTGTTGCATGTGGTGGAAATGCTCGGCAGGTCGGCCATCAGTTGTGAAGAAGAAGCAGATAACGCTCTTGAAGCATTAACTCTGTTCCGCTTCAAATATAATGCCTCACCTGTCCAGATGTCTTCCACATAAACCTATTTATGTGGTATCCCTCGCCACAGACGCTGCCGAACTTGGAAAGTGTTTCCAGCATTTTATGCTTTAATTGCACGAGAAAAAAATGTTGCCAATCATATGGTTCTGAGCACTTGATCCTGGTCCTTTGACAGCGAGATACAGGACCATAAAAAACTAAAAGGAGGACATACACAGCCAGTCTGCTTTTAGATCAGCCCGTCCCCAGCGTTCAGGGGAATCGTTGGAAATGTCAGATGGAGGGAGTCACAAGTAAGTAATCCACCGATGTAGCGAAGTCCATAATTTTGAGTTGTGTGTTATTTCGTGGATTTAGCAATCCCGACGGTCAAATTTGCTAAACATGTGGCATGGGTGATCTGCTCTGCATCCCGCAAGATATTCTTGCACTGAAATCAATAATGATAATTTTGAGACTGTTGGTATTGTAAAACGCCCAATATTGGCTCGGTTAGGCCTTCCGATATTCGCATCAAGCAAATGAACATTGAAAGTGTGGTGGTACATGTGCGTAGATGGGCTGCCTTAACGGAAGAAGTGACACCACGTAATTGAGAAGATATCTTTGTAAATAATGTTATATCGGATTTTTTTACCCGGAATGCTTTGATTACCCTTGCCTAGAGGATCCTTTCCCACAGAATCACACGTGAACCCTGTCCTACGTTACCAGATCTAAAATACACCGATGCCTGGTGGCTTCCAGAACGCGCTGTTCTCAAATTCCTGTCAAAATAAATTCTATGACTCATCCTCAAGGCCGCCATTTTCGAATTTAATTTCTCAAATTGAGATAGCTTTATTGCCGTATCTCATTATTTCGTGTTGTTGGCTCTCCCCTACAATCTAGCGCAAATTAGTTGGTCTGTAAACTGCAGACCAACGCAGATGGTCACGGCTCCATCTCGATCCCCACCACTCTGGACATAACCTTGAAAATGGCCGCCGTGAACCCCCTGAGTCTAGGGCAAGACCAGAACATGTGTGTGTGAGTTGCGAGTCTCTGGGGGACCGTCTTTGCTCCTTGTGGAGAATGGTGCACAACTGCAGGTACCTGAGCTCAGTCCTTTTTCGGGAGTTAGACGCTCTCTGACAGTGCCCCCAGGGTCACCAGTCTATCATTCACGTACATGTCCTCTACTCTCAATGTCCCTCTGTCCTTCCTCCTTATCCCAAATAGGGCATCTATTCTCGCCGATCTGAACGTATGGTTGTTGCAGACGGGGGCCTGTATGGGCATCTCGCCAAGTTTGAAATGGCTACTGAACTGGTTCCATGTCGTTAGTGTGGCCACTAACAGAGACCCGCTGGAGTGTGTGTGTGTGTGCGTGTGTGCGGAGGAGGGGGCGGGAGCGGTGTGGTGGCCAGCACACGGAGAGACGCAGAAGTCTCCCTCCATTCGGACCCAGTCAGTCTCTGGTTCCCTTCGCCAACCCCCACCCTCACCGCATTTGCCTCCCAGTGTTGGAATAGGAGGCTCGGCACGCCCAGGCCTGGCAAGTGCCACCCCCGCTGTAAGATCGTCTTGCGTATCCCAGGCACCCCACCCCCCGCCCAACCCCCACCATCCAAGTCGAAGTCCTTCTCGATCCTGGTGATGAAGGATTTGGGCATGAAGAAGGGGAGTGATGAATACGTAGTGGAACCGACGTTAATCTTGGCCACCTGTATCTTTCTCAACTTTGTAGGCTCCTCTATACCTCTTCCAGCAAACTGTGGAGGTTCCATTTACGGAGCTTCATCTAGGTGTCGGCACTACGATTCACAACTACCTGAACTTGGTTTGGGTTACTTTAAACAATAGTTATTTCAGCTCCGCTCTTCCCTTTCAGGGTTTCACCGCGAAGATTTTGTTCTTTTCCTGATTGAGCCTTTCCCATGAGACGGCACCTAACTCCCTGAAGAGCCCTGTTACCATGCCGGGTAGGGGGTTAGACACATGTGGCGCAGGTCATCCACACAGAGTGAGACTCTATGCTCTCTGCCTGCTTGCCGAATGCCCGTTCACCACTCTGCCGCTCTAAGGGTGATGGCCAGTGGTTCGACCACCAGTGTGAAGAGGAGAGGGAATAACAGGAACCGGAACCCCCGTCTCGTTCCCCTGTTAGCCAAAATAACTCAGAGCTGGTGGAGTTCGTTCTCCGTCGGAGCACTTTACAGGCGCTCCACCCACGTGGAGAACCCTGCTCCAAATCCAAACTGTTCAAGCACCTCCATGAGGCACCTCCATTCTACGCAATCGCAGGCATTCTCAGCATGCATGGAGAAGATCTCCTCTGGTGTCCCCTCCCCGGCTGGGGTCATTTTTACATTCAGCAGGCGTTTGATGTTCGCTGTTAGTTGCCTGCCCTTGACAAATCCAATCTGATATTCCGTGATTACTTCCGGCTGGCAGCTCTCCGGGCGCCTCGCCAGTGCTTTCACTAGGACTTTTGCAGCAGTGTTTAAGAGAGAGATGGGTCTGTATGCCTCCTTTTGGGGGACATTTACATCGAGGCCAGGGCCAGCGTGGGAGGCACGGCCGCCCTTGACAGTGAGTCATTGAAATTCTTCCGAAATTACGGAGCCAGCGCTGCTGAAATCTCTTTGTAAACGTCTGCTGGGAATCATCTGCTCCTGGTGCTTTCTGTGTCTGCATGGAATTATTGCTTTCTACGATTTCGTGGTGCTTTCAATCCTTTATTCCCGTCCTCCTCCACTGGTGGTATATCCAATTTGTCAAGGAAATGTTCCATGAACGAGTCTCCCTCCGAGGTTCGGACATTTATAGCCCTTGGTAGAAGTTTAGAAAGGCCTCGTTAAGCTCATTTGGATCTGTTATCATCCTATCGTTTATGTCCCGAACTCGCGCTTTCTCTTTCACCACTGCCTGTTCTCTCAACTGGTGCGCCTGCATGTGGCTGGCTTTGTCTGCATGTTTTCGAAGCCCCCCCCCCCGCCCCCCCGGGCCTGGACGAGCTGTTGGACTGCCCTCCTTGTGGAGAGCAGATCGAATTCAACTTGCAGCTTCATCCTTTCCGCCAGCAGTTCCACGGTTTGGGTCAACGAATCCCGCCTATCCACATCTAGTATGGAGTCGATCAGTTGTTGCTTGGCTGCCTTAATTTCCTGTCCCTAAGGCCCATATAAGCTATGATTTTACCCTTGATCACCGACTTCAGTGCACCCCAGAACGTGTCGGGTGAGATGCCCCATTCTGTTCGATGGCATGGGCTTTCTTCGTGAGCAATTCCGAATCGGCAAGGGGAGCTGTGTCCAGCCACCATGGGAGTAATTGGGCCTGGCCCTTCACCAACCTCACGTCCCGGTAATGTGGCGCGTGGTCGGAGATTACAATCGAAGAGTGTTCTGCCGTTGTTTACTCCTGAAAGCACCCCTTTCACGACAGAACAATCTATGTGTGAGTAGGTCTTGTGCACGTGGAGAAAAAGGTGAATTATTTTTCTCTCGGGTGATTGAACGTCCACAGGTCGACCCCCCTCCCCCGCCATCCTCTGCATAAAGGCGTCCAACTGTCGTGCCACAGCTGACACGATTCCTGTCCTGGGGTTGGCTCTGCCCATTGCGGGGTCTTGTACGCAGTTAAGGTCCGCCCCCATGGTAAGTCGGTGGTTGTCTATTTCCGGGATTTTCGCCTCGTCTTCTTGACGAATTTACCGTCGTTCCGGTTTGGACCGCATTTATTTACCGAAACAACACGGTCCCCTTCCAGGCTCCCGCTGGCCATTATGTATCGTCCCCCTGGGTCCGTCAATACGCATATCAGAGTGAATTAAAGAGCCCTGTTGATTAGTTTGGCCACACCCAATGTCCTGGTATCGAAAGCTGAATGAACCATTTGTCCCACACAGCCCTCACTTACCTGCACTCTTTCTTAAGTGTGCCTTCTGTTGGAGGTCTCTGACTAAACTCAGATTTTGAGATGGGCGAGGGCTATGAATCTCTTCACCAGTCCCTTACCTTCCAGGTTACTGTCCAGAAGGGAGGAGGGATGTTGCGCCATCCCTCCTATGGGGTACCATATTCACCCTGTGGGCCTGGCCTTGTTCGTCCGACTCTATTGCTCACGGGCCATTCAAGATGGCCGCTGACAAATTGCTCATTTTCGACATCTGCACGTTGCTTGTGCAACCAGTGCTCTACCCTTCCCCTCCCCTCCCCGTGCCCCCGCGCTCTTTCACCCCTGTACACCCCTACCCTTGTGCTTCGCCCTATTTCGCCCCCTCGGCTTTACCCCTTCTGTGCCGCCGCTTATCCGTCCCTTTTCCCCGTTGTTTCCCCAGAAGTTCTATTTTACCTTTCCCCTGTGCTAGGTGCCCTCTCCCTCCCGGTAGCCGCGCCCCGGCCTCCTCCTTCACTGTACTCCCGTGCACCAGCCTGCCCGCTAGTCTAGCGGCTCCCCTAACAGTCGGGTTCCCCTAATTAACTCCCGAATTGCTCACTCCCGTGCCGCTGCTCCCTCCGCGCCTCTGCCTGTGTTTGCCTCTGCCCGTCCCGACCTCTTGTAGCCCGCGTTCTGGCCATGGCCCTCTATCGTTGTTTGCCCAGTCCAGATTTGTTGGTTCATCCGGGGCATCAAAACACTCGTCTTTACGCTGGTATGTGCCCCCTAGCGTGGCAGGGAGGAGCATTGCAATCCGCACCCCACTTTCGTACAGGACGGATTTGGCACTGTTGAATTCTGCCCGGCGCTTTGCCAGGTCAGCACCAATGTCTTGGTACAGGCGGATGGAATGTCCTTCACACTTACATCATCTCACGCTCTTCGCCCACCCCAGGATGCACTCTTTGTCCTTGTGCCTGTGGAGTCTCACGATTATTGCCTGCGGTGGTTCCCCAGCCCTGCACCACTGTCTAAGCTGTGGGCGCAGTACACGTCTCGTAGCTTGGTTATGCCCTCTTCGCCGAACTGCTTCACGAGCATTGCTGCTACGTATTCGGTGGTGTTTCTCCTCTCTAATCCCTCCGGCAGCTCCACAATTCTCAGATTCTGCCGATACGATTGGTTCTTCTGTTCAGCGACTTTGTCCTTCAGCCCCTTCTGAGTTCAGAACGGCCTCTCTACCTCGGCCCTGAGTGCAGCGATCTTGTCCTCTTATTCCGTGGTGGCTTGTTCGAGGTCCATTGTCATTGTCACCTGGTCTTCAGTGTCCGTTCCAAATTGTCCATTACCTCCCTCATGGTTAGTGTCGCGGCTTGACCTGCCGTCTCGATGGCTGCCTTGAGGTGTCTTCTCTCTACCTCCCTATGACTCAGAGTTCGGAGGTGATGATGCCCGTCAATTTGTCCAACGGCGGAGGATCTGCGCTGGGAGCTATGCGAAGTTGACCTTCACCGGTTCTGTGCCTCCACGTGCCCTGCTCAGCTCTGAGGCTGAGGTTTCCCTCCCTTCATCTCGACCGTCTATTCGGCTGGGTGGCTCGTTCGTTCCTTTCCTTGTTGGCAGTGTGCCGACGGGGAAGGTTGGTGGGGTGGGTGGGGGGGGGGGGGCGTTAAACTGGGGGATTATAAATACTTTTTGTGCGTGTTTGTTGGAGTTAAGAGGCTGTAGTCGAAGTCCTTAGATTAGAGGCACCTTTTATGCCAGTGCTTAGTTCATGGCTGTCACTGGAATTCGATCTGCAATTTGTTGTCCAGTTGTATAGCCTCTCCACATATCATTGAAGCTTCTATCATCATCTGCGTAGTCCACACGCCCAACTAGTTTTGAGCCATCTGAAAACTTGTGAAATACTATATTTGATTCCTATGCCCAAAGTAATGATATTATTTGTGAATAGCTGGGGCCCGAGCATTTAATCTTACTTGTCTCAGCCTCCCAACCTGAAAATGATCGATTTATTCTTACGCTTCCATTCGTAAGATATTCACCACAATCCTGTGTTTACTTGCCTCCTTTGTGGGACCTAGTCAAAAGCATTAGCAAAATCGAAATAGATCGCATCTGCCGGTTCTTACTTATCCATTCTGCTTTTTATATCCTCAATATACAACAGGTTTGCCAAATAAGATTTCTCATTCATTAAGCCATGTTGCCTCAGCCCAATCCTTTCATCATTTTCATAGCGTTCTGCTGTTATATTCTTTTTGAAAGATTCTAGAATATCCCTTCCTACTGGCTAACAGGTCTGTGGTCCAAGTTTTCACTCTCCCTCCTCTCTGAAATAGTGGGGTTACATTTTCCCACTTTCCATCTTCGGGAACAATTCTAGCATCTATAGAATTTTAAAAGATGATCACCACTGCATCTACTACCTTTACAACTACCTCGTTCAATACTCTGGGATGCAGATAATTAGATACAGGCTACATCCCTACTTTAAATTCCATTAATTTCTCAAGCCTCTATCGTTGGGATCTGAGTACCCAAGCATATCAATCCGAAAACATGTGCTTGTCCGGCAATTAATTCAGAAGGCTAATACAATATTTATTGCAAAGGAGACAGACCTAACAGTAGAGATGTTTTTCTACATCTGTACAGGACATTGCTGCAATCACACCGAGAATATTATTTTGTTCTCTTTACTTAACGAGGGAAACAGTTGATTTGCAGACGGTCAGTTAACTGGTACTGGGTTGATTTCTGGGATTAAACTTTTGTCTAACGGGGACAAGTTGACCAATTTTTGTTCTATAGGCATTGAACTTTTGAAGAATGAGAGGTCATTATTGAAAAGATATAAGGGTCTGAGGCTTCCGAAGAATGGATGTTGAGAGAATGTTTTCCCGCTTGGGGGCTTCTAGATCTATGTCGCACAGTTTCGAATAAACGTTCTCCCATTTAATAGAATGATGAGGAACGTCTTTTATCAGACGTTAATTTATTGCTTCAATTTTCCTTGATTTTTCCGTTTAAAGCTTGGAGTCTACCGCAATCCGGAGCCGTATGATTCAGAGGCAAGAGTACATCAAATTGACATACCATCATCTGGTGAAGGACTGAGACCTGTAAAAAGAAATATGAGGCTGCATAGTATTCGTATGAAATCTGCAATCGTTCTGCTCGTCTACTTGTATGGCTCAACCAAAAATGTGCGTTTACTGCGTGACTTTAACGATTTGGATTCTTTCAGCACCAGTTCCAACGAAAAGCAACGAACCTGACCTTCAACTGACATATTAAGTGCAATGGTAGCTAAGTACACATTTTAGTTTATAATGCATTTTATATATTATCAAACCGCCAAAAACCATTGAACCAGACCTAGATAAAAGCAAATTACTGCGGACGCTGGAATCTGAAACCAAAGAGAAAATGCTGGAAACTCTCAGCAGGTCTGGCAGCATCTGTTGGAAGAGAAAAGAGCTAACGTTTCGAGTCCAGCTTTGACAAAGGGTCATCTGGACTCGAAACGTTAGCTCTTTTCTCTCCCTACAGATGCTGCCAGACCTGCTGAGATTTCCAGCATTGTCTCTTTGGTTTTGAATTACAACTATTTGCGTATCCCAGCAGAATAATTTTGCGAATATCAGTAAAATATTGTCCAATTCATTGACTTGTAATGAATGTGACACATTGTTTTCAAGTATATTGATAGAGAACAAATGTTGCTATCCATCATTCTCTAATATCGAAACGCTGCGCTCTGTTTACCTTTATGTCGAGGTGCAGCCTGTTTACCCAGTGGTTCCTTACTGAGTTCCAGTTGGACGACATCTCGGCAGCAGTACTGACGCTTCCATCTCCCATTGCTCCTGTTCTTCTTCCAAAGTAGCTGGCGGTAAGATATTTGCCGGAGTGCCCATGGTATAGGCCACAATTAAAGACGTGTTTTCCCTGAAAATGTCCCACTACTCTGCCGAATTGAATTACTTGTCCCGCGTTTCACCGTCAAACTTGAACGTGAAAAATGAACGCAGCATGTAAATAAAGTATCTTTGAAAATACTGTCTATAGGCAAAGGGAAAACAGGGGGAACATGCACCGACTCATAGAATTTCCAGTGCAGAAAGAGACCATCGAGTCTGCACCGGCCCTTGGAAAGAGCGTGCTACTGAAGCCCCGTGCCTCCACCCTATTCCCTTTATCCCTGTAACCCAGTCTAACCTTTTTGGAGACGAATGGTAATTTAGCATGGCCAATCCACCTAACCTGCACATTTTTGGACGTGGGGTGAAACCGGAGCAACTGGAGAAACCCACGCACACACGGGGCAAACGTGCAGACTCACAGACAGTGACCCAAGCCGGGAATCGAACCTAGGACCCTTAAACTATGAAGCATCTGTGCTAACCGTTATTCTACCGCGCTGCCCCCTCATTCAGCGTCGTTCGGTGCTTTGCCGTTGTTTACTTTATGAAATAAGGAAAATCGCACTACACGTTTATCAGTCCACCTGCAAGTGAGATTTGGAGTTTAAATTCATGATTTATCTGCTACGGACAGGAAAATGCGAACTGCAATCGGAGTGTTGCGATAATAGTGTATGGTGTTGTGAAAATAAAGCTTTGTCCAGTCCTTTTGAGTGTTAAATCGATTTATTTTGCAATTGTTTTGAGAAAAGCCAAGTTTTTCCGTACGTTCCACAAGTTGACACGCATGGTGTAAACAAACATGAGCTCGGAGTTCTGCGGAGGAAGGTATGGCGTCTCCAGGGAATTTTGTTTATGGAGATATAAAGTTGAATCCTGCAAAAGTAAAACAAATTAAAATGCGAATCAGAAATCTTGCGATTATTGGATTTCAAATAATAGTATTTGGGACAATCACAATGTGCTTAAGCAATTGGCTGGGAAGACTGGGCTAGTTTAACTAAGCTCTCGGTCAGGAGGAGAACATAGGTAGATAAACCGTGTCACAGATCCTGGGAATGCGTAAAATAACAAGCCCATTAAAATAGAGAGGTGGGTGTTGAGGGTGGGAGAGGAGGTGGAGTGCCTATGCGAGTTTGAATTCGTTCAACTTTGTCTCATAAAACAGAGAGAACATTGCACGTTTAATTTGCAATAGGATAATGTCTCCATTGGTGTGGGCGATGCACGCAGAAAGATGGATCGTCATAATTTAGCGAGATAGGTCTGAACTGAGTAAATAGGACACCAAAATAGCAATCACCGGATTATTCCCGTAAAAAAACAAGCGCACGTGAGTATGAAAATAGGAGGATAAAGCAGATGAACGAATGGCTGGATGGTACGCGAGGGAGGCATTTCGAATGTTGGAACATTGCTATCAGCTTTGAGGGCGATGGGAGATATACAGGCCGGATATTTTGCGGGACTGCGTCTATTTCCTGATATTACTGAGGGGGTGTTAAATTAATATAGCAAGGGATGCAGGAACCAGGAGCACATACCGGGGATGAAAGCAAATTACTGCGGTTGCTGCAATCTGAAACCAAAGAGAAAATGCTGGGAAATCTCTGGCAGCATCTGTAAGGAGACAAAATGCTAACGTTTCGATTCCAGATGACCCTTTCTCAAAGCTATAAAACAGAGAAAGTGGGGAATATTTATTCTGTGGAGTGAGAATGAAAGATGAGCCATAGCCACAGAAAACTAGGGACACGGGTGCTAATAGCCACAGACACCGCGGGGAAATAGTGCTCGTGGCAGTCCCGAGAGAACAAAAGGTGCGCAAGGCCAAACAGCAGAGAAACAAACATCAGAGGATAAACTGTGACAGATATTGATGTGGGGGGAAGCAAAGGTGAGAAATGGTAAGGAGAGCTGGATAAAATGGGAGTGGGGGGGGGGTGAACTATATATAAAGAAAGACAAGAGAGAAAGAAATGGTAAAAGACAGTTAAAATGAAAGGGGATGAAAACAAAGGGGATGAAAACAAAGGGGTCGAAAACAAAGGGGTCGAGGTGGAGTAGAGATAATCATCTGAAGGTGTTGAATTCGATGTTGAGACTGGAAGGCTGTAGCGTGTCTAACCAGAAGATGAGATGTTGTTTCTCCAGTTTGCGTTGAGATTCACTGGAACATTGCAGCAGGCCAAGGACAGACATGTGGGCATGGGAGCAGGGTCTTGTGTGAAAATGGCAAGCAACGGGAAGGCCAAGGTCGTGAAAGCGCACAGACCGAAGGTGTTCAGCAAAGCGATCAGCCAGTCTGCGTTTGGTCTCTCCGATATAGAGGAGACCACATTGGAAGCAGCGAATGCAATGGACCAGATTGAATGAGTTGCAAGTGAAACGCTGCTTAACCTGAAAAAAGCGTGTTGGGCCTGGGATGTTGAGCATGGAAGAGATAAAGGGGCAGGTGTTACACCTTCTGCGACTGCATGAGAAGGTGCCAGGGGTGATGGGAGAGGAATTGGTATGGTGGAGGAGTGGATTAGATTATCTCGGAGGGAACTGTCTCTGCGGAATGCTGACAGAGGGAGTGAAAGGAAGATGTGATTGGTGATGGCATCATGGTGGAGTAGGCGAAAATGGCGGAGGATTATGCTTTGCATACAGAGACTAGTGGGGTGAAATGTGAGAACGAGGGGGACTCTATCCTTGTTCTGGGAGGGAGGGGAGGGGGCGAGGGTAGTGGTGCAGGCCACACACTGTTGAGGGCCGTGTAAACAACTGTAGGTGGGAAATCATGGTTGAGGAAGACGGAACACATTTTCGAAGCTCCATTTTGGAATGTGACACCATTGGAACAAATGCGACGGAGGCGAAGAAGCTGAGCGAAAGGTATGGAGTCCTTACAGGTGGTAGGGTGCGAAGGGCAGTAGTTCATATAGTTGTGGGAGTCACTGGGTTGTAGTGGATGTTAGTAGATAGTCTATTGCCGGATTTGGGAACAGAACGATCAAGGAAGGGAAGGGAAGTGCCTGAGATGGACCAGGGGAAAGTGATGGAGACGTGGAAACTGTAAGCAAAGTTGATGAATTTGTCCAGGTCTGAAAGAGAGCACGACGCGGCACCAAAACAGTCATCAATGTACCGGTAAAGGAGTTGTGGAAGGGGCCGGGGTAGGCCTGGAACAAGGAATGTTCCACATACCCCATAAAAAGTCAAGCACAGTTAGAACCCATGCGGATACCCATTGCTATAGCTTTGACTTGGAGAAAATGGGATGAGTTAAAGGAGAAGCTGTTGAGAAATAGAAGGAATTCAGCCAGGCGGAGGAGTGTAGTGGTGGATGGGCTTTGCCCAGGCCTTTTTTCGAGAAAGATAAGAAGAGCTATCAGGCCGTCCTGGTTTGGGATGGAGGTGTAGAGAAATTGCACATCCATGGTGAATGGGATGCGGTTAGGGCTCGCAAACTGGAAGCTGTCAATATGACGCAGGATATCAGAGGAATCCCGGGTGTAAGTGGGGAGGGTATGGACCAGAGGAGTTAGGATGGAGTCAAGACAAGAGGAAAGAAATTCCTTCGGACAGGAGCATGCTGACACAATGGATCTGCCGGGAGAGTCCTTTTAGTGGATTTGGGGAATTTGGGAAGGAAGTAAAAGCGGGCTGTCCGGGGTTGGGAGGCAATGAGGCTGGACACCGTGTGCGTGTGGGGGGGGGGGGGGGGGGGGAGGGGTGGGGGGAGGGGGAAGGGGGGGGGGAGAGGTAGCCGGAGGAAATGAGGTCGCTAATGGTGACATACCGGGGAGGAACATTAAGGCGCACAAATCCGTGACAAAATAGGTACAACTCGAATAGGGTAAGGTGTTAGAAGGTCAGAGCAGGGGAGAAAGTAATAAATTGTAAATCCCATGAAGGTGAATATACAGAGCGTGGTAAACAAATTAGGGAGTTTCAGGCACAGGTTGGCACGTGAAAACATTATATGTGGCTCTAGCACAGATGTGGTCAAAGACTGGAAGGTTGGAATTTTAAATATTTATGTATGCAACGAGTTCTGAAAATAAATGAAAGAAAGAAAAGGACTGAGTAGTGCATCGAACAAAAAGCGCATCGCAGTGATGGAGAGAGAGAAGATGTCCCAGAGTCTTCAAGGAAAGACAATAATTGGCTAGGGCTCAGCAAGAAGAAAGGTGCAGTTGCATGGATTCATGTAGTCTGTAGACCGCCAACGAATGGGAAAGATTCTGTGGACCAGATTTACCAGGACCTGACAGATAGTTACAAGAATTTGAGTATAGTTATGATGAGGGATTTTCATGATCCACATATAGAACAAAGAACAAAGAACAAAGAAATGTACAGCACAGGAACAGGCCCTTCGGCCCTCCAAGCCCGTGCCGACCATACTGCCCGACTAAACTACAATCTTCTACACTTCCTGGGTCCGTATCCTTCTATTCCCATCCTATTCATATATTTGTCAAGATGCCCCTTAAATGTCCCTATCGTCCCTGCTTCCACTACCTCCTCCGGTAGTGAGTTCCAGGCACCCACTACCCTCTGCGTAAAAAACTTGCCTCGTACATCGACTCTAAACCTTGCCCCTCTCACCTTAAACCTATGCCCCCTAGTAATTGACCCCTCTACCCTGGGGAAAAGCCTCTGACTATCCACTCTGTCTATGCCCCTCATAATTTTGTATACCTCTATCAGGTCGCCCCTCAACCTCCTTCGTTCCAGTGAGAACAAACCGAGTTTATTCAATCGCTCCTCATAGCTTATGCCCTCCATACCAGGCAACATTCTGGTAAATCTCTTCTGCACCCTCTCTAAAGCCTCCACATCCTTCTGGTAGTGTGGCAACCAGAATTGAACACTATACTCCAAGTGTGGCCTAACTAAGGTTCTATACAGCTGCAACATGACTTGCCAATTCTTATACTCAATGCCCCGGCCAATGAAGGCAAGCATGCCGTATGCCTTCTTGACTACCTTCTCCACCTGTGTTGCCCCTTTCAATGACCTGTGGACCTGTACTCCTAGATCTCTTTGACTTTCAATACTCTTGAGGGTTCTACCATTCACTGTATATTCCCTACCTGCATTAGCCCTTCCAAAATGCATTACCTCACATTTGTCCGGATTAAACTCCATCTGCCATCTCTCCGCCCAAGTCTCCAGACAATCTAAATCCTGCTGTATCCTCAGACAGTCCTCATCGCTATCCGCAATTCCACCAACCTTTGTGTCGTCTGCAAACTTACTAATCAGACCAGTTACATTTTCCTCCAAATCATTTATATATACTACAAAGAGCAACGGTCCCAGCACTGATCCCTGTGGAACACCACTGGTCACAGCCCTCCAATTAGAAAAGCATCCCTCCATTGCTACCCTCTGCCTTCTGTGGCCTAGCCAGTTCTGTATCCCTAGACTGGGATAGTAGTAGTGCAAAGGAAAGAGAGCGGAAAGTGTTTCTCGAGTATGTTCAGGAAATGTTTCTGCAGCGGTATTCCAATGAGGGAGTGGCGTTGCTCCACTCAGAACTTTAGAACGAGGTAGGCCAAATGGGTCAAATATCAGGAGTAGAACATTTAGTGGACTCTGATATTTGTAGTTTATTGCTTTACATCTGTCTTTAGCAAGGAAGATAATGCGATTCCTATGATGAAAGAGAGTTTATTAATACGGTTGTAGGGGTTAAATGTAAAATAGGGAGGTATGAGATAGACTGTCCGAATTAAAGTTGGTAAGGCATCAGGGCCAGATGCAATGCATCTAATGAAACTGAGAAAGGAGAGAGCAAAAATTGGGTGGCATTCTTCAGTCTGTTTAGACTCAGGGATGCCAGAATATTGGAAATTTACAAAAGTTACACCCATGTTCGAAAAATAGTTTCATCATAAGTTTAGCAAGTACAGGCCAGTTAGTTTAATTAATCACCTGGCCAAATGAGAATAGATTACGGAACTTTGGCACAGTGGTTGGCACTGCTGCCTCACAGCACCACGGACCCAGGTTTGGCTCTGACCTTGCATGGTTGTCTGTGTGGAGTTTCCAAATTTTACCCGTGCCCTTGTTGTTTTGCTCCGGGCGTCCGGTTTCCTCCCACAGTCCAAAAATGTGTTGGTTAGGTGGATTGGCCATGTTAAATTGACCCTTAGTTTTCAGGAATGTATAGATTGGCTGGGGCTGCGGCGAGTGGGCCTGGGTAGGGTGACAGACACGTAGAGTATTGGTTAATGGATATTTGTCAGGCTGAAGGAAGGTTATAATCGACCCTCTGAGGGCTAAGTATTGGGATGCTTTCCTTCCTAGTACATACTAATTACCACGGCGGCGAGGTACAGGGCAGGTACAGGGCATCAGGGTTCGCCGTTGACACAAACCTTGGGAACATTATGAACTTTTAGAAGGACAGAGTCGATGTTAAATGCAATAGATCAGTTGGATGGCCCGAATGGCAGATGAAGTTCAGTGCGGAGAATGGTGAAGAGATTCGCATTGATTGGAAGAACATAGTACGACAGTATAAACTAAAATGTACAGACCTAAAGGGGACGCAGGAGCAGTAGCACCTGGGCAAATATGTTAAAAAGTCAATGAATGACATGGCCTGGGGACCTCTGGTGGCGGCCATGGTGTACGTGGTCGCAGACAGGGCAGTTCCTGCTCGAAGGCATTGGAAAGGGCTTTTTATCCGATATCATAGATTATCATAGAATTTAACATAGAATTTACAGTGCAGAAGGAGGCCATTCGGCCCATCGAGTCTGCACCGGCTCTTGGAAAGAGCACCCTACCCAAGGTCATCACCTCCGCCCTATCACCATAACCCAGTAACCCCACCCAACACTAAGGATAATTTTGGACACTAAGGGCAATTTATCATGGCCAATCCACATAACCCGCACATCTTTGGACTGTGGGAGGAAACCGGAGCACCCGGAGGAAACCCACGCACACACGGGGAGGATGTTCAGACTCCGCACAGACAGTGACCCAAGCCGGAATCGAACCTGGGACCCTGGAGCTGTGAAGCAATTGTGCTATCCACAAGGCTACCGTGCTGGGTGTAATTTCGATGAAAAGGTATAGTTGAAGGTCGGAAGAGTAGTTTCCGCCGGGAACAGTATGTCCGCTGGTTACCAAACCCGGCAGAAGATGGTGAAAGACGTGGCCAAAGCGTTGGAGGAAACCTGTGACGCAGCAGCCGGTGGACGGATGGCGGAGAGGGAAGGGCTGGTGCAGGCTGGAAAGCCCCAGATGGAGCACTTGATGGCTTTTATTAAGGAGGAATTCCGCCAGCAGAGGAAGGAGATGTGGGTGGATCGCTCGAAGGCCATCGAAGGAGCTGTGGCATCACTGAAGCGTTCGATGGAAAGGGTGGAGAAGCGTTTGGAAGTGCAGAGGTCGCAGATCTGACATATCAAAAGAGTGATCTCGGACCACAGCGATCGAATGGTAGCATTGGAGGTGGAGGTGGGGCTCTTCCGAGACCTTTTCAAAACGTTGAGGAGCAGGAGAACCCCTCGAGAAGGCGGAACCTGTGAATAGTGGCCTGCCTGAAAGAGTGGAGCATGTGAGTGCCATGAGGTACGTTTCAAAGATGCTGGCTGGGCTGGTGATGGATGGGATGATAGATAAGGCCCCTGAAATGGACATAGCGCACAGGTACCTGAGGATGAAGCCTAGAGCTGGGAACCCGTCACGGGCGGTGATCATGAAACTTCACAAACTTGTGGAGAAAGAGGAGATCTTGCGTTTCCCCAGGGAGAAACACACCTGCCAATGGGAGGGGAACAAGGTCTGAATGTATCAGGACATTGGAGGCGAGTTGGCGAAACGGCGGTCAGTGTTCAAAAGACCAAGGTGGTGTTGTACCGGCGGCGGATCCATTTTGGGGTGCTCTAACTGGCGAAATTATGGGTGACGTTTGAAGGCCGGGAATATTACTTCGAGACCACAGAAGCGGCTGACGACTTCATCAAAGAGCTTAAACTGGGGGAGAACTGAGTGGAACAATGCTTATGAACAGTGCGCCTGCTTGAAAGAGTGGAGTTTGTGAGTGCCACGAGGTACGTTTCAAAGTTGCTGGTCGGGCTGGTGGCGGAGAGGAACAACGAAACTGATGTGCTGGCATTTGGTAACGGCTGGGAACCCTGTTGAAGTGGGAGTAGGGATTCAGAGTTTTTTGTTCCTTCCGGTTTGGAGGGGTCGTTTTGGTATTGACTGTTGGGTTTGTTAGGGGCGGTAGGCGCGAAAGGTGAGAACGGGGGGGGGGGGGAGGCGAGGTTGACGCGACATTACACGGGCGGGGAAGAGGGCCATCTGCGATGGGCTAGGTACAGGGTGGTATTAGTAGGGCTGGAGTTAAGTGGGGAAGATGACGGACGGTAGAGGGGAAGCTACGGGTAAGTGATGTGGAACGTCCGGGGAGTTAATACACTGGTTCTAAGGTTGCGGGTGTTTGCGCACCTCAGGAGGTTGAAAGCGGGTGGTACTTCTGCAGGAGACACACCTCCGCGTGAAGGACCAGGTTAGGTTAAGGAAGGGGTGGGTCGGGCATGCTTTCCACTCGGGATTCGATTCAAATCGATAGGAGTGGCAGTTTCAATGAACAAGACAATGATATTTGTGAGTGAGAAGGAAGTGAGGGATCTGTTGGGAGATTTGTGAGTGGGGTATTGGAAGGGGCATCGGTGGTGTTGGTAAATGAGTATGCATCAAATTGGGAGGCTATGGATTTTATGAGGGGGTTGCTGGCAGCGACTTGGCCAAGGATCAGTTGATCATGGGAGAAGATTGTATCTGTGTCCTGGAGCAGGCCCTGAAAGAGCACCTGGGTCTGAGGGAGGTGCTGGGCAGTATCAAGGGTATGAAGCCGGGGAAGGTCACAGGGTCGGATGGATATGCGGCGGAATTCTATAAGGAGTTTGCGACGAACCTGGCACCACATCCTTTGGCGGCATTGAATGAGGTATTGGAGAAGGGGAAGCTGCCGGAGACGATGACGCAGACCCAGGAGCACTTTCAGGACCTGCCTCTTTACTTCCTCCAACTGTGGAAACTCCAGCTCGTCCAAAGAGTCGCATGCCCCGCTCCTCTTCCCCGGGTCCGCCTTGCACAACCCCTCGTAATACTCCCTAAATGCCTTATTTACCTTCCCCTGCTCCGACAGCACGTCTCCAGCCCCAGTCCTTATCCTCACTATTTCCCTGGACGCAGCCTGTCTCCATGTACTAGCATGTGGCATGCCTTCTGTCCATACTCATACTGCACCCGCTTGCCCCATGTATCTGTTCTATCGCCCTCCCTGTTGTCAGCCTGTCAAATTGCCCCTGCAGCTTTTCCTCCTCGCCAATCTCTCCGTGGTGGGCACCCTCGAATACTCCATGTCCACCTCCACTATCTCGCTCAGTAGACGGTCATGTTTCTCCCTCATTTCCTTATCCGCACGAGCCTTGAACAAGATAATTCCCCCCCGTACCACTGCCTTCAGCACTTCGCACAAAAGGGCCACAGACACCTCCCCATTTTCATTCAACACCACATACTCCTTAATCGCTACCCGCACCTTGTCACAAAAGTCTCCACCCAACAACAATCCCGAATCAAAGCTCCACCCCAGCCTCTGCTCTCGTCCCGGTTTAAGCCGAATCTCCAACCAGTGGGACGCATGGTCCAAAATAACTATCCCAACGTACTCTGCCCCATCCACTGATTACGTTAATCCCGAAAAAGGAGATGGACCCGGAGGAATGTGGCCCATAATACTGTTGAATACTGATGTGGACGTATTGACTAAGTTGTTCGCAGGAAGGATGGAGGATTGTGTCCCTGGGGTGGTTGCAGAAGATAAAAGAGGCTTCGGGAAAGACAGGCAGCTCTCCAGCAATATAAGAAGGTTGTTGAATGCAGTCATGGTTCCTTCTGGAGCCCTGGCACCGTAGGTAGTGGTGTCCAGAGAAGGCATTCGACCGGGTAGAGTGGTGGTACGTGTTCGAGGTCCTGGATAGGCTTGGGTTTGGGTCGAGATTTGTTGCATGGGTGTGCTTGCTATATTTGGCAAGGGCGAGTGTACGGCGAATTATGGAGCTTCAAATGACACAGAAGTACAAGGCAGAGGTGCCCGCCATCGCCATTGTTGTTTGCGCTGGCCATATAGCTGAGGATTGGCAGAGTGGGAGGTTATTATGAGGGGACAGAGGGAGCATCGGGTATCGCTTTATGCCGACAACCTATTATTTTATGTTTCAAACCCGCTGGTGAGTATGGCAAGGACCATGGGCCTGCCGGGAAGGTTTGGGGAGTTCTCGGGGTATAAGCTGAATGTAGGGAATAGCGAGGTGTCCCTGGTGAATCAGCTGGGACGGCGAGCTAATCGTGGAGGGTGGGGGGGGGGGGGCGATTCCATTTAAGGTGGCTAGGGATATGTTCAGATATTTGGGGGTTCAGGTAGTGAGGCAATGGACGGTCCTCCAGAAGTGGAACTTAAATGAGCTGATAGAGGAGGTCGGGGGGTTCTTAGGAAGTGGGATGCATTGCAGTTTACTTTGGCGGGGGGGGGGGGGGGGCTAAATGGCAAAAATGAATATTCTGCATGGTTCCTATTTATTTTTCAGACACTGCCGACCTTTATGCCAAAGGCCATTTTTTGGAACGTGGACGCGATTATTTTGGACTTTGTATGCCGGGGGCTTGTGCCAAGGGTTAGGAGGAACCTGCTACAGAGACAGAGGCAGCTGGGGGGCGAGGGGGTGGGTTTGGGTTTGCCGAACATGTTTCATTGTTATTGGGCGGCGAATGCGGATAGGTGCGGCGATGGTGGAGAGGAGAGGGGGTCGAACGGGTTTAGGATGGAGGTGGAATCTTGCAAGGAGTCCACCTGAAGGGCCATGGTGACGGCAGTATTGCCAATGGCGCCGAGTTGGAATTCAGGGAGCCCGGTGGTGCAGTCCACGATGACGATTTGGAACCAGTTGAGGAGGCATTTTGGGGTGGAGGGGATCTCTATGTCAACGTCCCTGTGTGCGAATAATGAGTTTGAGCCCGGGGGATGAGGGGGTGGGGGAGGGTAGCGTTGATAGTGTGTATAGGAGGTGGAGGGAAGTGGGGCTGGACAAGGCGAGGGATTTGTATTTGGAGGAAAGATTTGCCAGTTTGGAGGAGCTGAGGGGGAGGGTAGAGCTGCCGAGAGGGAGTGATTTCAGGTACCTGCAGGCGAGGGACTTTGAGCGAAAGGCTTGGAAGGAGTTCCCTCGGTTGCCGAGATACACCTTGCTGGAGCAACTGCTGCTTCCGAATGTGGAAGGGGAGGGAGGAATTGGAGATATATATAGGTGGCTGAGAGAGCAGGGAGGCGAGCGAGTGGTGAGGAGTGAGGAAAATGGGAAGGGGAGGATGGACGGGAGATCAACTGCTGATTATGGAGTGAGGAACTGTGCAGGGTAAACGGGACCTCCGCCTACAGAAAGATGAACCTGATACAGTTTAAGGTGATACACAGGCGACATATGAGCCGGAGAAGAATGAGTGGGTTCTTCTAGGTGATGGCAGATGAGTGTGAGAGGTGTGGGCAGGGACCAGCAAATGATGCGCACATGTTCTGGGGTTGTGAAAAATTGGAGAGATTCTGGGCGGGAGTGTTTGCGGCCCATGCAAGGATAATGGGGAGGAGGTGGACCCGGGCCCTTTGGTGGCGATATTTGGGGTTTCGGAGAAGCCCGAGCTCATAGAGAGGAGGAAGGCCGATGTTGTGGCCTCCCCCTCTCTGATTGCCCGGCGATGAACAAGGGGAAAAGATTGTACAAACTGTGCAGTTGATTGTTGGAAGTATGTTTCCCGGGGTGTTTATGTATTTAAAAAAAAAAATTTAGTCGACCTAATTTACGAAATAAGGTAAATGAGTTGATGGCGCAAATCATCGTGAATGACTGATTTAGTGGCCATTACTGAAACATGGTTAAAAGATGGTCACGACTGGGAGTTAAATATCCAAGGGTATCAGACTATACGAAAGGATAGAATGGACGGTAAGGGCGGCGGAGTAGCTTTGTGTTTAAGGATGGCATCCGGGCAATAGTAAGGGATGATATTGGTGCTATGGAGGACAAGGTTGAATCAATTTGGGTGGAAATCAGGAATAGGAAGGCGAAAAGGTCACTGATAGGAGGAGTCTATAGGCCACCAAATAGTAACAGGATGGTAGGGCAGGCAATAAGCAAAGAAATAACGGATGCATGTAGAAATGGTACAGCGGTTATCATGGGAGATTTTAATCTACATATCGATTGGTTTAACCAGGTTGGCAAAGGCAGCCTTGAGGAGGAGTTTATAGAATGTGCCCGGGATAATTTCCTCGAACAGAATGTAATGGAACCTACAAGGGAACAAGCGGTCCTAGATCTGGTCCTGTGTAATGAGACAGGATTGATTAATGATCTCATAGTTCGGGATCCTCTTGAAAGGAGCGACCACAATATGGTGGAATTTAAAATACAGTTGGAGGATGACAAGGTAAAATCAAACACTAGCGTTTTGTGCTTAAATAAAGGCGATTGCAATGGGATGAGAGAAGAATTAGCTAAGGTAGACTGGGAGAAAAGACTTCATGGTGAAGCAGTTGAGGAACAGTGCAGAACCTTCCGTGCGATCTTTCACAGTGTTCAGAAAAGGTTCATACCGACAAAAAAGAAAGACGGTAGAAAGGGGAAAAATCGACCGTGGATATCTAAGGAGGTGAGGGAGAGTATCAAATTGAAGGAAAAAACATACAAAGTGGCAAAAATTAGTGGGAGACTAGAGGACTGGGAAGTCTTTAGGGGGCAACAGAAAGCTACTAAAAAAGCTACAAAGAAGAGTAAGGTAGAGTATGAAAGTAAACTGGCTCAGAACATAAAAGCAGATAGTAAAAGCTTATACAAATATATAAGACAAAAAAGAGTGGCTAAGGTAAATATTGGTCCTTTGGAAGATGAGAAGGGAGATTTAATAATAGGAGATGGGGAAATGGCTGAGGAGCTGAACAGGTTTTTTTGGTCAGTCTTCACAGTGGAGGACACAAATAACATGCCAGTGACTGATGGAAATAAAGATATGATAGGTGAGGACCTTGAGATGATTGTAATCACTGAGGAGGCAGTATTGGGCTAGCTAATGGGGCTAAAGGTAGACAAGTCTCCTGGTCCTGATGGGATGCATCCCAGAGTGTTAAAAGAGATGGCTAGGGAAATTGTAAACGCACTAGTGATAATTTATCAAAATTCACTAGGCTCTGGGGTGGTCCCAGAGGATTGGAAAGTAGCAAACGTGACACCACTGTTTAAAAAAGGAGGTCGGCAGAAAGCGGGTAATTATAGGCCGGTAAGCTTAACTTCGGTTGTAGGGAAAATGCTGGAATCTATCATTAAGGAGGAAATAGCGGGGCATCTGGAGGGAAATTGTCCCATTGGGCAGACGTAGCATGGGTTCACAAAGGGTAGGTCGTGTCTGACTAATTTGGTAGAATTTTTTGAGGACGTTACCAGTGCAGTAGATAACGGGGAGCCAATGGATGTAGTATAACTGGATTTCTAGAAAGCTTTTGACAAGGTGCCACACAAAAGTTGCTGCATAAACTAAAGATGCATGGCATTGAGGATAAAGTGGTAGCATGGGTAGAGGATTGGTTAACTACCAGAAAGCAGAGAGTGGGGATAAATGGGTGTTTCTCTGGTTGGCAACCTGTAACTAGTGGGGTCCCTCAAGGATCAGTGTTGGGCCCGCAGTTATTCACAATTTACATCGACGATTTGGAGTTGGGGACCAAGTGCAATGTGTCAAAGTTTGCAGACGACACTAAGATGGGTGGTAAAGCAAAAAGTGCAGAGGATACCGGAAGTCTGCAGAAGGATTTGGATAGGTTAGGTGAATGGGCTAGGGTCTGGCAGATGGAATTCAATGTTGCCAAGTGTGAGGCTATCCATTTTGGGAGGAATAACAGCAGAATGGATTATTATTTAATCGGTAAGATGTTAAAACATGCTGCTGTGCAGAGGGACCTGGGTGTGCTTGTGCACGAGTCGCAAAAGGTTGGTGTGCTGGTGCAACAGGTGATTAAGAAGGCTAATCGAGTTTTGTCTTTCATTGCTAGAGGGATGGAGTTCAAGACTAGGGAGGTTATGCTGCAATTATATAGGGTGTTGGTGAGGCCACATCTGGAGTATTGTGTTCAGTTTTCGTCTCCTTACCTGAGAAAGGACATATTGGCACTGGAGGGAGTGCAGAGGAGATTCACTAGGTTGATCCCAAAGTTGAGTGGATTAGATTATGACGAGAGGTTGAGTAGACTGGGACTGTACTCATTGGAGTTTAGAAGGATGCGGGGGGGGGGGGGGGGATCTTAATGAGACATATAAAATTATGAAGGGAATAGATAGGATAGATGTGGGCAGATTGTTTCCACTGGGCGGGGAAAGCTGAACTAGGGGGCATAGCCTCAAAATAAGGGGAGGTAGATTGAGGACGGAGTGTAGGAGGAACTTCTTCACCCAAAGGGTTGTGAATCTCTGGAATTCCTTGCCCAGTGAAGCAGTTGAGGCTCCTTCTTTAAACGTTTTTAAGAAAAAGATAGATACCTTTCTAAAGAATAAAGGGATTTGGGGATATGGTGTATGGGCCAGAGAGTGGAGCTGAGTCCACAAAGATCAGCCATGATCTCATTAAATGGCGGAGCAGGCTCGAGGGGCCAGTTGGCCTAATCCTGTTCCTAGTTCTTATGTTCATTTTTTTCCAATTAAGGGCCTATTTAGCGTGGCCAATCCACCTACCCTGCACATCTTTGGGTTGTGGGGGCGAAACCCACTCAAACACGGGGAGAATGTGCAAACACTATATGGGCAGTGACCCAGAGCCGGGAACGAACCTGGGTCCTCGGCTCCGTGAGACAGAAGTGCTACTCACTGTGGTACCGTGCTGCCCTTTTATGTGCTTCTTTGATACACTTTTGTAATAAAGTACATTAAAAAAAAATGAAATGGCCTGTTGAGAGAGCCCTTGATAAAACATAAGGTACCCATGCTTCATTAATAGTGCAACATAAAAGGAAGCTGTGTAGGACTTGTGTAATTGAAATGAAATGAAAATCGCTTTAGAACATAGAACAGAGAATATACAGTGCAGAAGGTGGCCATTCGGCCCATCGAGTCTGCAACGACCCACTTAAGCCTTGGCTTCCACTCTATCCCCGTAACCCAATAACCCCTCCTGACGATTTTGGTCACTAAGGGCAATTTATCATGGCCAATCCACCTAACCTGCGTGTCTTTGGACTGTGCAAGGAAACCGGAGCACCCGGAGGAAACCCACGCACACACGGAGAGAACGTGCAGACTCCATACAGACAGTGACCCAGCGGGGAATCGGACCTGGGACCCTGGCGCTGTGAAGCCACAGTGCCATCCACTTGTGCTACCGTGCTGCCCTATTGTCACAAGTAGGCTTTAAATGGAGTTACTGTGAAAAGCCCCTAATTGCTACATTCCGGCGCCTGTTCGGGGAGGCTGGCACTGGAATTAAACCGTGCTGCTGGCCTGCCTTGATCTCCTTTAAGCGCCAGCGATTTAGCCCTGTGCTAAACCATCTCCCCTAGCACCAGTTCATCTTCAGCGGGATACCCTGCCCTGTTATATGTATGATACTTCAGGAAAATGTGAATATATTGGTGAGAGTGCAGAAAGATCGTTGAGTATGTTTCCGTGGTTGAGGAAAGTCCGGCACGTGGATGATAAATTGGAGACCGCCATTTTGCAGAAATAAAATTCTGAGAGCAGATTTGGTAGCGGTTTTGATATTCATGGGAGGTTTGGACAGGGGAGAATTGCTCATTTTTAGCAATTAAGTGACAAAATTAGCGTGTTCAATCCACCTACCTTGCACATTTTTGGGTTGTGGGGGCGAAACCCACGCAAACAAAGGGAGAATGTGCAAACTCCACACGGACAGTGTGCCAGGGTCGGGACTGAACCTGGGACCTCGGCGCCGTGAGGCTGCAGTGCTACCACTGCGCCACTGAGCTGCCTTTGCTGGGGAGAATTGTTTGCACTCGTGCGAGGATCGTGAAGGAGAGCACAGACTTGAAATGCGTGGCAAAATAGGAACAAAATGGCATCAGGATAAAACTTCTTCACGCAGCGAATAGCTGAGAATACACTGCGGAGGCATGTTCTGGAAGTATACAAAGGGGAATTGAACTGCCATCGGAAGGGAAGAGTGTGCAGGGTTACGGATAGGATTCAGCGGAGAATGACAATCAGTGAACTGGTCATTCGCAGAGGCGGCGTACACACTGAGGACGGAATGGCTTCCTTCTGAGCTGCAATAATTCTGTTGTGATACTGTGCACATAACCAGGCGATGAACACTGTAGATCACAACCCAGAACATTCTCCACGGTAATTATGTTAACAGTGCTTTCGTTCGCGCAGGGTAAGTTGATCCTTTTAAAAAAATCAACGTGTTAAAGACCACATCGAGTAATTATTATCATCTTTAATTGTAAGTCGAACAACACGTTTTCTAAACGGATTTTAATAAATTTCCTCACCCGCATCTTTCAGTTGAGCGAGAAGTTTCCCAATTTCTGAAATCAGACATGTGCAGGAGCATGGGTTTGCTGTACTGCAGAGGCTCTAAACCTCACGACATTAACGTTACTAATAATACATTGGCTAAATTGATTTATTTTAAGCAGTTATCCAAATTGGAGTTTGGCTGAGTTTTACATCCTCAAAAGAAATGATGCGGAGCGAAAAAAGGGCCCCTGTTTGCTTCTGCCAGTTCGTGAAATCACTGGGGAGAAATCCATACCCGATTCTGTCGAATTCCTGGAGTGTGAAGATGCAGTTACAAACTGGTGTTGCACAATCGCCGAATTCATGGACCAATTCTTTGCACTCATTTCATAAAAAATTCACATTATACATCAATACATGTTGAATTGGATGTTTCCTGTAATTGCGTGTTCAAATTTCAAATGTGGGAACAATGGTTTAACTTTTGGTCCTTAGTGGAATTGGCCGATCCCAAATTAACCGCCCATTTATCACAGCTGATTTTCTTTGCAATTGATCTCAGTGGATATGAAAACCAGGCATTACGCAGAATACACGACCAATTAATATCATGTGTTTAGCACCATCGCTCAAACAGAAACACTTTGTTCCACGCCTATCATGTTTAATTTTGGAAGATAAACTTTATGTTTTCATTCAAAGCAAACTCTTTCAACTTGTATATGTATTGGAAATGCGCTATGATGCTTTAGCGCCACATTAAAACACTCCAGACAATACTTCGAAATGTTAAAAAAAAAGATATGCAAGCAGCTCTATATTTCAGAACCCGTGCAGAATTAAGGATAATATTGAAGCAGGAAAGGAGGTAGTTCCTGTCACACTTGCACTGCTGCCTCAGATGTTACGGGCTACGGTTTCTCACTTTGAGACACATCTGAATGCATTATTTGATAGATGGACTCTAAATTCCCCAGCGAAAAGTAGGCTTTGTCCATCCTAGTACAAGTAAATGTTATAAGGCCTGGTATGTCTTAATTACTGCCAAACAACCACATTGGTTCAATGAAGATTAAATACAGGATACTTGCGTGGCAAACAGCATAAGCAGTAAGTAATAGACAGAGCTAAACGATTCAACAATGAACGCATCAGATCTAAGCTCTGTAGTTCTGCCACATCCAGTCCTGAATAGCGATGGAGAATGAAACAACTCACTGGAGAAGGAGGCTCCACAAATATTCCCATCCTCAACGATGGTGTAGCCCAGCACATATACGCAAACGATAAGGTTGAGGCATTCACAACAGTGTTCAGCCAGAAGTGGATGATCTATCGCTGTCTCTTCCGGTGGTCCCCAACATCACAGATGTCAGTCTTCAGCCAATACGATTCACTCTTTCACTCTTTCTGATGTCATGAAACGGCTGAACGCAATGGATACTGGAAAGTCTATGGGCCCTGACAATATCCAGGCAATAGAGCTGAAGACTTGTGATCCTGAACTTGCTGCCCCCTAGTCAAGTTGTTCCAGTGCACTAATATTTACCTGGAAATGTGGAATATTGCCCAGTTGTGTCCTGTACACAGAAACAGGACAGATCCAACCCAGCCAATTACAGCCCAATGTGTCCACTCTCCACCACCAGCAAAGCAATGGATGACGTCATCAACAGTGCTATGAAGCGGCTTACGCGGTAATAACCTACTCATGGACGCTCTGCTTGGGTTACGTCAGATTCATTCAGCTCCTAATCTCATTACAGCCTTGTATCAAACATGGACAAAAGAGCTGAATGCCAGCGGTGTGCTGAGAATGGCTGCCGTTGACATCAAGGCACATTTTACCGAATAGTGTCAAGGAGCCTTAGCTAAACTGGAGTCACTGGGAATCAGGAACAAAAACTCTCCGCTGGTTGGTGTCATACCTGGCACAGAAGGGAATAGTTGTGGTGGTTGCAGGCCGGTCAATTCAGCTCCAGGACATCACTGCAGGAGTTTCTCAGGGTAGTGTCCTAGGTCCAACCATCTTCACCTGCTTAATCAATGACCTCCCTTCCATCATTAGGTCAGAAGTGGGGATGTTTGAGGATGACTGCACAATGGTCACCACTATTTGCATCACTCACTCCTCAGATAATGAAGCAGTCCATGTCCAAATGTAGCAAGACCTGGACAATATCCAGGCTTGGGATGACAAGTGGCGTTACATTCGCGCCGCACAAGTTCCAGGCAATGACTATCTCCTACAAGAGAGGATCTCATCACTGCCCTTGACATTCAATGGCACTATTATCTCTGAATACCCGACAATCGACATACCGGGGGTTACCCTTGATCAACAAACTAAATTCGACTAGCCACATTAATACTCTGGTACCAGGGCAATTCAAAGGCTAGGAATCCTACGACGAGTAACTCACTCCCTGCCCCCCCCCCCCCCACAAACGCCTATCCACAATCTACAAGGCATGTCAGGAGTGTAATGGAACACTCTCCACTTACCTGGATGAGTGCAGCTCCAACAACACTCAAGAAGTTCGACACTATCCTGGACAAAGCAGCCCGCTTAATTGCTCCCCCTTCCACAAACGTTCAAACCCTCCACCACCGGCGAACAGTGGCAGCCGCGTTTACTATCTACAAGATGTATTCACCAAAGGATTCTTTGGGCAGCACCTTCCAAACCCATGACCACTACTATCTAGAAGGAGAAGAGCAGAAGCTACCTGGGAACCCACCACCTGGCTGTTCGCATTCCAAGTTACTCACCACCCAGACTTGGAAATATACTGCAAAAATATATTCTTCTCTGTCGCTAGGGCAACATCTACAACGTCCCTCTCTAAGTATACAGTTTGTGTACCTACATCTGAAGGGCTGCAGTTGTTCATGAAGACAACTCACCACCACGTTCTGAAGGACAACTAGGAATTGGCACTAAATGCTGGCCTAACCACTGACGCCCAGATCGCGTAAATTATTTTTAAAAAATAGGCATTGAAAGCAACCTTTCTAAGTGCGGTGTTTCAGTTCTTCAGCTTTTATGATTTTCAGAGAGATTTTTAACATTAAATAACGCGCGATTGTGTTTTAAGTTGTCCATTCTCCTGTCGCTTTTCCTTTTGGAGCGATTTAATATTTTAGATTTCTAGTTCATAACTTTTCTCGGCTGTGTAACTAACGATTCTTAACTATGGTTGCTCCCGGGGTCCCAGAGTTAGTTCCTTTACTCATATCGGGCCCGGACGAACTGTCGAGGGCGGTGTATGAAAATGGCCTTCCAATCACACCTCGCTCTATTGGCAAAAACACCAGGAAACCAATGGCTTGTGAAACTGCCGATTAGCTGGCGCTGTTCTTTCACGGCTGATCGCAACAATTGGCCATTAAGTGATTATAGTCTTGTTTCAATACCGTGACATTGATATCATCTGAAATTAGGAAAGTGGTGCAGCAGAAACATGTAGACAATGGATGTTCCGCCCAAGGTATTGCATATAGAAAATAACATTGGGGGATGAATTATTGCTCGACTATTGCATAGTTCAAATTATATTATACTTCCAGAGGTTAGGTATAATATTTCGCTGTCTTTGATCTCCGACGTCGTCCTGTTTCTACCTGTATGGTCATTACAATCTCCAATATTCGTCCTGGTTTAAAGTATAATTCTGTTTCACGTTGTTACTGAGGCCTGACAACGAATGTAATGAACACGCACCTTCTAAATATGGCATTATTTAAAAAATGCCGCGATCAGATCATTAGATGGAATCATATTACAGTGATCAATGACCAGTAAATTTAAAGGTATGGTTAGAAATGCAATATGTGAAGGTTTAAGAACAGTACGTATAGGTGATATGAGTCATTTACCGATATCTTTCACAAGCAGTTGCCTCACTGTAATACAAGTCATCAAATTGTTTTATTAGCTATTGTTGGAATTCTATGAACACAGACTGCAGAAATATATTAAACGAACGATTCTAAAGTATAAGATCCATATTGCTGTTTCGAAAATTGTAATTTAAAGCACGTTATGACATTGCTTTCCGTCGATATCTTTTAGAGAGAAAAGTCCAGAGATTATCGCGTGGGATCCAAGCTGGCATTAAATATTGGCAGGATTAACTTCTTAAAAGTCTTACGGAAAGCTCCATCAATTTCACTATTCGACAATATGTTACTGCTGGTAATGCCACAGAGCAGATTTTCGTTGATGTCTTTTAGAGAGAAAAGTCCAGAGATTATCGCGTGGGATCCTAACTGGCATCATATATTGGCAGGATCAACTTCTTAAAAGTCTTAGGAAAGTTCCATCAATTTTACTATCCGACGATATGTTACTGCTGGTAATGTCGCTGAGCAGATTTTCCCCTTCCTTGATCCGCCGAAAGAACATGCCAGAGAAGAAGCCCTAATTGCCAATTATAGGCGTTTTCTGTTGATAATCGTATGGTTTGTCAGGGTAAAGAATAAAAGAATTGGAATTCCAGCAGTTTTAGCCTCAATCGCTACCTCACATTTGAAACGGATATTTCAGCGCATATGGCGGTTGATCATAAATAGGGGCACCTCATCCAGCTACTCAAATCCATTAATACCGGTACTCTGAATGCATGAAAGCGCACACCTGACTGTGTGCGATGCACCTCCTTTCAAGATGGCATCGGTAAATTCCACGAATTAAAGTTGCAGGCTCAGCTTATTTTAGCTGAAGTCGCTATAATTGTACAGCTTTCATTTTAATAATACTGTTTATACTTCTCAAAATGCAGGAACGAATGTTGTGGGAGGTTGAAAAAAATTTAGAGGTTTAAACCAGTTCTTACTGCTCGCTTGAAGAAGTTTTTTGCATTCTGTTAAGGGAGAATGTAGAAAAAGAGCACCATAGGTAAGTAAGTAAATAATATTAATCGTCGTTTCAACGATAATACCAGATCGATGAGGAATCAACATAGAAGAAATACTTGCCAAGTTTCTTGACAAATCCGAAGAAATGTCGCCGGAAGTCACATGTCTCTAAGTTTGCTGAATGTGTAACACAACTCTGAGATGTTGGTCTATACGATGGTGGTCAATAAAGATACTTGGTAAGTACACAGGGGTTGTGACAGACCTTTGTAATGCTTAATTTGTTTGAAACGTAATTGAAATCGATTTGGATTTATGGTTCATTAATTAGTAATGCGGCAATGCATTCTTGTTTTACTCTGCCGTGAAGAGGCTTCCTCAGGGAAATGGCGGCTCCCGGTTTCGTACTCGAACCAACAGTATTGTCGGTTGGGATAAAACCTGCGACGCATATATTCCATGCCAGTTGCCCACCTTGCCCTTTCGGTTAAACATTCTTTCATGCCATAATGTTGGCCCTTTTCGCCTGTATTAGAGACAGCAGATACAGATCAGAAAAAAAACTTGAAGGAATAAGTGATTTAGAGCATCAATGGATAGGCAAGTTGAGCTTCCAAGAAGATCACATATTGACAACAAAACCGGTTGAGTTAGTGCTATTGCATGTCTTGTGTAATATACTTACATGGCTCGGATCAGACCCACCCTGAGCAAAGTTTCCACAATTTGGATAAAAGCAAAAATGCAAAACCGTAGAAAAATCTTTAAATTGTCAGGCAAAGCAGGAATGTTCTCTGTTCTAACCTGCTAGGCCAAGCAATAGAAAATTGAATTCAGTGGAATCACCTTGCATTAATCTGCACAGCAATAAGCACGTTAACCAACTCATATATGTAAGAAGAAAACCCTGTTTGCCAGAAAACTGATGAATTATTGATCTCGATAAATGGGTAAAACCGACCTTCCACAAGTGAGCACATTAATGCGGAAAACAGATGAGTTATTTTGGGGGTTTTAAATCGATAGCCTGAGTTAACGAAACCGGCTTCAGAAGGGCAGCATTGAACGATGCACTGGCTACCTGCTGGCATGTGAGTCTTTTTCATTATTTCCACGCAAGGATTTCTGCTGCTGCAGCTGCTGCTTGTAATTCCTATCAGGACATCTGCTGTGGTGGTATGTCGCGGTCGTCGGTCTTGCGTCATCGGCCGTCGCTTGTCCACAGCTGTTCTGTGGGGTCAGGCAAGGATTAATTTGTTCCAGAAGAATCAAGTCAGGAATTCTTCTTGTGAATAGTGCAAAATCGCTTGATTATGTTAAATAGTAAATGGTATGCTCCGGACATTTGTTTTTCAGACCTTCATTGGAACGGAAAAATTGACAACTGGAATTTCGTCTCATGAAGCTATTTTGCACTGCTGCCTAATTCATTTTTTTTAATAAACATTTTATTGAGGTATTTTCGGTACAGTAACAACAACAAAATAAACAATGTACATGAAACCATAAACATCGTGCAAAAGCCATTTACCCCTCGTAAACGTCCCATCCTTATTGACCCCCTACCCGAATCTCAACTACTCCTCGCCCCCCCCCCCCCCCGCCCCCTGTCTGCTGACGATTAATTTCCCGCAAAGAAGTCAACGAACGTTTGCCACTTCCGGGCGAACACTAACAGTGACCCTCGCAAGGCCAGAACTATACACAATATTCCAAGTGTGGACTAACTAGAGTTTTATAAAGCTCCAGCAAAACCTCGCCGCTCTTAAACTCAATCCCCCTGTTAATGAAAGCCAACGCACCATATGCCTTTTTAACAACCCTATCAACCTGGGTGGCAACCTTGAGGGATCTACGTACGTGGACCCCAAGAGCCCTCTGTTGCTCCACACTTCCAAGAATCTGGCCTAAACCCTGAATTCAGCATTCAAATTCGACTTTCCAAAATGAATCACTTCACATTTATCAAGGCTGAACTCCATCTGCCACTTATCAGCCAGCTCTGCATCCTGTCGATGTCCTGTTGTAACTTGAAACAACCCTCAACACTATCTACAACTCCAGCAACCTTGGTGTCATCGGCAAACTTACTAACCCACCCTTCCACTTCCTCATCCAAGTCATTTATAAAAACCACAAAGAGCAGAGGTCCCAGAACAGATCCTTGCAGGACACCACTGGCCACCGACCTCCATGCGAAATACTTCACATCCACTACCACTCACTGTCTTCTTTCGGTCAGCCAATTCTGTATCCAGACAGCCACATTTCCCTGTATCCCATGCCCCCTAACTTTCTGAATGAGCCTACCATGGGGAACCTTATCAAATGCCTTACTGAAATCCATCTACACCACATCCACTGCCCGACCTTCATCAATGTGTCTCGTCACATCCTTAAAGAATTCAGTGAGGCTTGTGAGGCATGACCTGCCCCTCACAAAGCCCTGCAGACTTGCTTTAATCAAACTATGTTTTTCTAAATAATCACAAATCCTATCTCTCAGAATCCTTTCCAATATTTTGCTCACCACAGATATAAGACTGTAATTCCCAGGGATTTCCCTACTCCCTTTCTTGAATAGGGGAACAACATTCGCCTCCCTCCAATCATCCGGGACTACTCCAGTGGAGAGTGAGGACACAGAGATCATTGCCAACGGCGCAGCAATCTCCTCCCCCCGCTTCTCGTAGTAACCTTGGGTATATCCCGTCAGGCCCAGGGGACTTACCTATCCTGACGCTTTTTAACAGTTCCAGCACATTCTCCTTCCTAATATCAAACTGTTCGAGCCTATTAACCTGGTTCACACTGTTCTCATGGGCAACAAGGTCCCTTTCTCTCGTGAATACTGAAGCAAAGTATTCATTTTGGGCCTCCCCCATCTCTTCAGACTCTTGGCACAAGTTCCCTCCATCCGATCCCTGATCGGCCATACTCTCACTCTGATCATCCTCTTATTTCTCACATAAGTGTAGAACGCCTTGGGGTTTTCCCTAATCCTTCCCTCCAGGGCATTTTCATGCCCCCTTCTAGCTCTCCTCAGTCTATTTTTGAGTTCCTTCCTGGCTACCTTGTAACCCTCTGGAGCCGAGTCAGAGTCTTGCTTCCTCGACCTTATGTAAGCTTCCGTCATCCCCTTGACTAGAAGCTCCACTTCTCTTGTCATCCAAGGCACCTTCACGTTACCATTCCTTCCCCGCCTCAGTGGGACCAAACTATTCAGCACTCGCAGCAAATGCTCCTTAAACAATCCCCACATTACAGGTGTGCATTTCCCCAAGAACAATTGCTCCAACTTTATGCTCCTCAGCTCCTTTCTAATAGCAGTATAATTTCCCCTCCCCCAATTAAATACCTTCCCATACTGTGTGTTCCTATCCCTCTCCATGACTATGGTAAAGGTCAAGGAGTTGTGGTCACTGTCACCGAAATGCTTCTCCACCGAGACAGCTGACACCTGGCCTGGTTCGTTGCCGAGTACCAATACGGCCTCCCCTGTAGTCGGCCTATCTACATATTGAGTCAGGAATCCATCCTGTACACACCTGACAGAATCTGCTCCTTCCAAACCAATTGCACTAAGGCGGTTCCAGTCAATATTAGGGAAGTTGAAGTCACCCATGACAACAACTCTGTTACTCCTGCACCTTTCCAAGATCTGCCACCCTATCTGTTCCTCTATCTTTCTGCTGTTATTGGGGCGTCTATAGAAAATTCCCAATGAAGTGACTGCTCCTTTCTTGTTTCTGACTTCCACCCATACTGATTCAGTAGACAAGCACTCCTCAACTACGTCCTTTTCTGCAGCTGTGGTGCACTCCCAAATTAACCGTGCCACTCCCCCTCCTCTTTTACCTCCCTCACTATTCTTCTTAAAACATCAAAACCCCGGAACATCTACCAACCATTCCTGCCCCTGTGAAATCCATGTCTCCGTAATGGCCACAACATCGTATTTACAAGTACTGATCCAGGCTCTAAGTTCATCTCCCTTATTCCCGACACTCCTTGCATTGAAACAGATACACTTTAACCCATTCCACTGAGTGCAACTTTGCCCTATCAACTGTCTATCCTTCCTCACACACTTGCTGCATACTATTTCTGCCTGTTCAACAGCTACCCTATCCTCTGATACATAGCTCCGGTTCCCATACCCCTGCCAAACTAGTTTAAACCCTCCCGAAGAGCTTTAGCAACCCCCCCTCCCAGGATATTGGTGACCCTCCAGTTTAGGTGCAACCCGTCCTTCATGTACAGGTCCCACCTTCCCCAGAAGATATCCCAATGATCCACATATCTGAGGCTTACAGTCCTGCACCAACCCTGTAGCCACATGTTTAGCTGCACTCGCTCTCTGTTCCTTGCCTCACTTGCCGGTGGCACCGGTAGCAATCCTGTGATCACTACTCTGCTTGTCCTGCTCTTTAATTTCCAACCTAACTCCCTAAAATCACTTTTTAGATCCTCATCCCTTTACTTAGCTATGTCGTTGGTGCCTATGTGCACCACGACTTCTGGTTGCTCCCCCTCTCCCTTAAGAATCCTGTAGACTCGACCCGAGACATCCCTGGCCCTGGTATCCGGGAGGCAACATACCTTCCGGGAGACTGGCTCATGGCGACAGAATCTCCTATCTATTCCCCTGAAGTCCCGCACCTGCAGAGACCTGAATTTGTTTCCCCTCGCCAACCCAAACTTTTCCTCCAACGCCCTCATACTCGGAAAGAGCCCCTCTATGAACATATCCCCCATCCTCTCAATCCCCGCTCTCCGGCATAACCGGAACCCCACGTCCATACTCCCCGGCACAAACCGGTGATTATCACAGATTGGGGCCCAGACCGATGCTCCCGATGTTCCCACCTTCCTCCTCCATTGGCTCTAAACTCTCAGGGCCGCCACCACCACTGGACAGGTGGAGTACCGTGCCGACGGGAATGGCCGAGGTAAAGTTACCAACGCCCCCCAAACTAGTGCCCTTACATGAAGCCGCCTCCATGCCGACCCCTCCTCCACTATCCACTTCCTGATCATGGCTATATTAGCCACCCAGTAATATTTGCTAAAATTTGGCAGTGCCAGTCTGCCCTCTCCCCGACTCCACTCAACCATTACCTTCCTTACTCGCGGGGTCTTGCCCGCCCAGACGAAACCCGTGATCACTCTGTTGACTCGCTCAATAAAGGACCGTGGAATAAAGATGGGGAGACACTGAAATACAAATAGGAATCTCGGGAGTACCGTCACCTTCATCGTTTGCAACCTCCCAGCCAGAGACAACAGAAGTGCGTCCCATCTCTGAAAATCGTTCTTCATTTGGTCCACCAGCCGGGCCAGAGTTAATTTATGCAGCCGGTCCCATTTCCGCGCGACTTGGACAGCTAGGCACCTAAAGCTTCCCTCTACTAACCTAATCAGCATCTCTCACACAGTCGCCTCTCCTGGACACAAATATCTCATTCCATCCCGCATTAAACTTATACCCCGAAAACCGGCCAAATTCCCCGAAAGCCCTCATGATTTCTTCCATCCCCTCTATTGGGTCCGAAACGTACAGAAGCAGTTCACCCACATAGATCGAAAACCTGTGCAAACAACAGTGGGGAGAGGGGGCATCCCTGTCTCGTCCACTGGTGAGGTCTAAAATAGTCCAATGTCGCCCTATTCATCCGTACACTTGCCACAGCAGCCTGATACAGCAACCTGTCTCAGTCGATAAAGCCCCGCCCAAATCCGAACCGTCCCAGTACCTCCCACAAATAGTCCCATTCTACCCGATCAAATGCCTTTTCTGCATCCATTGCGATCACTACCTCCATCTCCCAACCCTTAGGGGGTATCGTGATCACATTTAACAGCCTTCTTACATTGGCCACCAACTGTCTGCCCTTAACAAACCCACTCAGCTCCGGGTTCTTGTCCCGCTTCAGGATCAGCGAAAGCGTGGCCTGTGTCATCATCGGTAGAAGCACCCCTCTTTCCCTTGTCTCATTGAACATCCTGGTCAACACCGGCTCCAATATCCCAGAGAACTTTTTATAGTCCTCCACTGGGTACACGTCCGGCCCCGGGGCTTTACCCGACTGCATGGCCTTCAGACCCTCCACTATCTCTTCCAATCCGATCGGAACCCCCAGACGTTCTACCCGCTCCCCGCCCACCTTTGGGAAAGTCAGCCCCTCTAAGAAGTGCCTCATCAACTCCGGCCCCGCAGGTGGTTCCAACCTTTACATCCTGCTGCAGAAACTCTAAACGCCTTATTCACCCCTACTGAATCACCAATAAGGTTCCTATCTCCGTCCTTTACTTTCTGTATCTCCCTAGCTGCCTCCCTCTTCCTAAGCTGCTGTGCAAGCATTCTGCTGGCATTCTCTCCATGTTCGTAGATCGCCCCCCTCCCCTTTCTCAGCTGCTCCATTGCCCTCCCTCTGGTCAGCAAGCTACACTCCGCCTGTAACCTCTGCCATTCCCATATAGCCCAGGCTCTGGGGTCTCTGCATACCTCCTATCAATCGGTAGTATCTCCTTTACCAGTCGGTCCGTCTCTGCCCTATCCACCTGCTCCCTATGGGCCCAGATCGAAATCAGCTCCTCTATGACCACCGCTTTCAGTGCTTCCCACACCACCGCTGCTGAAATTTCTGCCGTGTTATTGACTTGCAGGTAGCTCTGAATACATTTCCTCAGCCGCTCGCAGACCCCTCTATCCGACAAACGTCGCACATACAACCTCCAGTGCGGGCGCTGATTACTGTCTTTACTAGCCTGCAGGTCAGCCCAGTGTGGAGCATGGTCTGAGATTGTATTCACCGAGTGCCCCATGTCCACCACCCCAGCCAGCAAGGTTCTGCTCAAAATAAAGAAATCAATCCGGGAGTACACTTCATGCACGTGTGAGTAGAAAGAGAAGTTCTTCACCCTCGGCTGCCCGAACCTCCATGGATCCACCCCCTACCATCTGCTCCATGAACCCTCTTAGTTCCTTTGCCACTGCTGGCACCCTGCCCATTTTCGAGCTTGACCGGTCCAAGCCAGGGTCCAAACTGTGTTGAGGTCCCCTCCCATGACCAACCTGTGCGAGTCCAGGTCCGGTGCCTTCCCCAGCATCCTCTTTATAAACTCCACATCATCCCAATTTGGCGAATATACATTTACTGATACCATTTGCTCCCCCTCTAGCTTCCCACTGACCATAATGTACCGACCTCCCACGTCCGAGACTATCGTACCTGCCTCAAACACCACCCACTTATTGATCAGGATCGTGACCCCTCTAGTCTTTGAATCTAATCCCGAGCGAAAGGCCTGACTGATCCAGCCTTTCCTCAGCCTAACCTGGCCCGTTATTCTAAGGTGCATCTCCTGCAACATTACCACGTCCGCCCTCAATCCCCTAAGATCCACGATGCCCTTTTGACCGGCCCATTTAAACCTCGAACATTCCATGTGCTCAGCCTAGTTGGGGGGGGGGGGGGGGGCTCATTGCACCCCCCCTCAGCCAATCAGCCATCCCCTTTTTAGGCCCGCCTCCATCGAGTGCTCCGCGCCTCCACCAGTCCATCCCCAGGCAGCCCCCGCACACAACCTCGTCTCTGTCCCTCAGCCCAAGCCGCTCCCTCGTCAGCAGAACATTCGCCCCCTCCCCATAATTAACAACACCCTGTAACCCAACCCCTTTACTAAACGAAACATATGCACACTCCCCACTGTGCTTCTGTGAGCTGGCTCGCCCAGCTAGCTTGGTGGCCCCTATCCCGGCACCAGATAGTCTCCATATATTGTCCCCCCCTCCCCCCCCACTCATACAAACAAACTCCAGCATCAAACAATCCCCACACAATTGCCCAACACAAAAAAACACCAAGATCAAAAACAAGCACACCTCCATCCCCCAACAGTGCAAATGAAAACCGTAACTCACTGAGCTCTACCGCTGGTTCAAATCAATGCAAACGGCATCACAAGCATCTTCCATAAAACGCAAAACGAGAAACTTTTTACAAACACAGAGAAACAAAAAGAAAAAAAACCCAAAACATGAACGTTACAGCCAAGTTCAAAAGTATCTCAGTCCTTCGCCAACGCTTTCTTTTTTGCAAAGATCCAACGCATCCTCAGGCGACTCGAAGTAGAAGTGCTGATCCTCATGCATGAACCAGAGACGGGCTGGGTATAGCAGTCCAAACTTCACCTTTTTCTTCAAAAGACTCGACCTAATCTGGTTGAAGCCTGCTCTCCTCCTGGCCACCTCTACACTCGGGTCCTGGAAAACCCGCAGGATGCAATTGTCAAACTTACAGCTCCATGTCTGCTTGGCCGACTGTAGAATGCGCTCCCTGTCCGAGAACCTGTGGAACCTCACCAGCATTGCCCTCGGGGGGGGGGGGCGGGGGGGCGGTCTCCCATTCGTGGCTTAATCGCGAGTGCTCCGTGAGCCCTCTCCACCTCCAAGGCTCGGGAGAACGCCCCATCCCTCAGCAGCTTCTCAAACATGTCTGCAATGTATGCCCCAGCATCCGTGCCTTCGGACCCCTCCGGGACCCCGACGATTCTCAGGTTCTGCCGGCGGGACCGATTTTCAAGATCCTCCACCTTCTCCAGGAGCTTCTTCCGCTGGTCCCTCAGCATCCCGCCCCCCCTCCCCCGCTCCATCGCAGTCTGATGTCCCTTCTGCTCAGATAGTGCCTTCTCCACCTTCTGGATCGCCCGATCATGGGTGTCCAATCTATGCTCCAACCGCTCAATTGACTCTTTTATCTGGTCCAAGCAGTCCCGTTTCTGCGTAGCAAAGCCTTCCCTAATGACTTGCATCATTTGCTCCATCGACTGCTGGGTCGACAAGCCCGAGGTCCGAACCTCCGCCATGCTGTCTTCTGTTGCAGCTACAGCCCAAAAGGTCTGTCTTTTAGTTTCTGCCGTTACGAACACTTCTAGTCCTTCTCTCCATGAGCGAAGTGGGAATTCAGTGCACAATTGCCTCTGTCTTCAGTTTTACAGTTCAAGTCCAGTAGAAAATCGGGGGAAAAGGTCCAAAAGACCAACCCGAGAGGGAGTCACCAAATGTGCGACTTACTCCTTCACAGCCGCCGCCGGAAGCCATTGCTGCCTAATTCGATGTAATTTCCCATTTGAACGCAATAAATGCAGATTTGAAAACAATGTCCATTGATTATTCCAGTATTCTTCAGTGGAAAGGGTCGCCAGCAAAATGGAAAATCGTTAAATTGCCGCAAGACTCTTCCCCTTTTTGCAGTTATTTCGGCAGAATCTCAGGAATACTTCCCAAAGGGATAAATAAAATGATGACGGTTGCGTGGTGAAAATGTCGGCGACGGAGGAATGGAATTAGTCCAAATGAATTTAGATAACGGCCAATATGTTCATCAACATGATAGCGTGGTAACAAATTATGATGGTAATTTATTTCACACACTAATAAAACAATGAAATGCAATGGTCAACAAATTGGTAAAGAAAGACAAACTAAATCAAAAATGTTAAACCAGTTCATAAATTTTCTGTCTCTTTAATATTTAAATAACCCTTAAATTGAAAAATATATTGTTGTAAACATGATATTTTTCATTTCTTAGATACATATCGTAGAAGATTCTACATACCAATATCACAATGTCATGGAGACAGACATTCATTTACTACATTTTCTGATATCACCAGAAGACCATCACATCCCTTAAAAATAGTCGCGCGATCCAAAACAGGGTTCAAGATAAACAAGGCGGTAGAATTATATGGGGCGTGATTCTATGGGAGATTGAAATATCTGAAGTTGAAATGATCTTTCCCATGAATTATAGAATGACGATACAAAGGGAGTCTCCCGTTCAGATTTGGTGGTATATTGGGCAATCCTTCAAACGTGACCGGAGGCTCTTTTCCTCTCAGTGACACTTCTATTGGCTCTCATGTTCCCTCAATAGCAACAACGCTATCTCCACATGTGAGTAAATAGACAATAGAAGACCCTAAGTGTTTACCTATGTATTCTTGTTCTTGGTCATCTGTGATCAGACAGAAAATTAAATATTAAATTGTGTTGAACTTTATATAAACATTTTATTGAACGATATATATAGATACATACGGATACGCACATTTCCCAGATTATTATTCTCAAGTGTGATAACAAATACTGTGAACGGTGGAAATTTGAAATTAAAACAGAAAATACTGTTCAGGGTTTCCGGTGGTGGCCATGAAGGAGTAAGTGGCACATTTGGTGGCTCCCGCTCGGGTCGGAATTTTGGACCTTTTCCCCCGATTTTATACGGGAGTTGAATTGAAACATTGATGACACAGGCAACTGTGTACTGAGTTCCCACATCTCTGCATGGAGAGGAGGACTAAAAGTGCTCGCAAAGGCGGAAACAGACGAATGGAGAAGGATTGGGCTGAAGGTACGGCGGGTGGGATCATGGCAGAGGACAGGACCTCTGGCTTGTCGACCCAGCGGTCAACGGAGCAGGTGATGCAAGTTATCCAGGAGGGCTTCGATTAAAGAGTCAATTGAGTGGCTGGAGCTTTTTTGGATGCCCAAGATCGGGCGATCCAGAAAGTAGAGAATGCGCTGGCTGAGCAGGAGGAACATCAAACTGCGGTGGAGTTGGAGGTGGAGATTTTATTTAAAAAAAAAAAAATTCTTCAAATTTTCACAAAATATCAACAATAAAATACAGAAAGAAAAGAACAAAAGCCGCCCATATACATAAATAATAAATTAACAGCCTTCATCAACACAAAGGCAAAAATACACGCCCTCTCAAGAAAAACGAACCGACCCCCCCCCCCCCCCCACCCCCGCCCCCTCCCCCTCGCCCTCGCCCCCCCCATCCCCCACGGGTTGCTGCCGCTGCTGACCATCTTCTAACGTTCTGCCAGGAAGTATAGGAACGGTTGCCACCACCTGAAGAACCCTTGTACCGATCCCCTTAAGGCTTAAATTTCACCCTCTCCAATTTAGTAAACCCCACCATATCGCTGATCCAGGATTCCATGCTTGGGGGCCTCGCATCTTTCCACTGAAGAAGAATCCTTCGCCGGGCTACCAGGGACACAAAGGCCAGAATACCGGCCTCTTTCACCTCCTGCACTCCCGGCTCCTCTGCCACCCCAAATATTGCGAGCCCCCAGCCCGGCTTGACCCTGGAACCTACCACCCTCGACACCATCCTCGTTACACCCTTCCAAAAGTCCTCCAGTGCTGGGCAGGCCCAGTACATGTGGGTGTGATTTGCTGGGCTCTCTGAGCACCTATCACACCTGTCCTCGCACTCAAAGAACCGGCTTATCCTTGCCCCGGTAATGTGATCCCTATGCAGCACCTTAAATTGTATGAGGCTGAGTTCACCCTCATCAGGGCATCCGCCCACATCCCCTCGTCAATCGCCTCACCCAACTCTTCCTCCCACTTACCCTATAGCTCCTCCGCCGAGGCCTCCTCCTCCTCCTGCATCACCTGATACGTTGCCGAGATCCTTCCTTCTCCAACCCACACCTCCTACAGCACCCTGTCCTCGACCACGCGTGGCGGTAGCAGTGGGAACTCCACCACCTGCCGCCGAACAAACGCCCTTACCTGCATGGGGGGGGGGGGGAGGGGTGGGGAGCCCAAACTTCTCCTCCAGCTCACCCAGGCTCGCGAACTTCCCGTCCACAAACAGGTCCCCCATACTTCTAATACCAACCCTGTGCCAGCTCAGAAACCCTCAGTCCATCCTGCCCGGGACAAAACGGTGGTTCCCCCGAATCGGGGACCACACCGAGGCCCCCACCTCCACCGTGTGACGTCTCCGTTGCCCCAACATTTGAGGGTAGCCGCCACCACCGGGCTCGTGGTGTACCTCGTTGGAGGAAGCGGCAGCGGCGCCGTCACCAGCGCCTCCAGGCTCGTGCCCACACAGGACGCCATCCCCAGCCTCTTGCATGCCGCCTCATCACCCTCCATCACCCACTTCCGCACCATTGCCACGTTTGCTACCCAATAATACCCACAGATGTTAGGCAGGGCCACCCCCCCCCCCGCCCCCGCCATGCCTGCACCGCTCCAGGTACACCCTTCTCACCCTCGGGGTCTTCTGCGCCCACACAAACCCCATAACGCTCCTGGTAACCTGCCTGAAGAAGGCCCTAGGGATCACGATGGGGTGGCATTGGAACAGGAACAAAAACCTCGGGAGCACCGCCATTTTATCTGACTGCACTCTACACCCCAGGGAGAGTGAGAGCACGTCCCACCCCTTAAACTCCTCCTCCATTTGCTGAACCAGCCTCGTGAAGTTAAGCTTATGTAGGGCCCCCCCAGCTTCTAGCCACCTGGGCCGCCAGGTACCTGAAACTCCTCTCCGCCCTTTTTAGCGGGAACTCACCAATCCCCCCTCTCCTGGTCCCCCAGGTGCACTATGAACAACCCGCTCTTCCCCATGTTAAACTTGAACCCGGAGAAATCTCCAAACTCCGTTAGGATCCTCATCACCTCTGGCATTCCCCACACTGTGTCCGCTAGCAGCAAATCATCCACATAGAGCGACACCCGACGCTCCTCCCCACCCCCGCACCAGCCCCCTCCAGTTCCTCGACTCCCTCAATGCCATGGCCAGGGGTTTAATCGTCAGTGCAAAGAGCAGGGGGGACAGGGGACACACCTGCCTCGTCCTCCAGTGTATGTGGAAGTACTCTGACCTCCTTCTATTCGTGACCACACTCGCCACTCTTACAGCCACCTCACCCACCTGACAAACCCCTCCCTGAACCTGAACCTTTACAATACCTCCCACAGGTACCCCCACTCCACCCTATCAAAGGTCTTTTCCGCAACCATCGCCACCACTATCTCCGCCTCGCCTTCCATCGCCAGCATCATTATAAGATTCAAGAGCCTCCGTACATTGGTATTCAACTGCCTCCCTTTCACGAAACCCGTCTGATCCTCGTGTATGACCTGCGGCACACAGTCCTCTATCCTCATGACCCAAATCTTTGCCAGCAACTTTTCATCTACATTTAAGAGTGAGATAGGCCTACATGACCCACACTGTAGTGGATGCTTGTCCCGCTTCAGGATCAGGGACATCAGCGCTCGATGACATCGTCGGGGGCAGAGCCCCCCTTCCCTTGCCTCGTTAATGGTCCTGACCAACAGCGGGCCCAGCAGGTCTGCATACTTCTTGTAAAATTCAACTGGAAACCCATCCGACCCCGGTGCCTTCCCCGCCTGCATGTTCCCTATCCCTTTGACCAACTCCTCCAACCCAACCGGCGCCCCCAACCCTGCCACCTGCCCCTCCTCCACCCTCGGAAACCTTAGCTGGTCCAGGAAGCGACCCATCCCTCCCTCTTCCAGTGGGGGCTCAGACCAGTACAGTTCCTCATAGAAGTCCTGAAGACCCCATTGATACCCACCGCACTTTGCACCATGTTCCCTCCTCCTTCCGTAACTCCCCCGATCTCCTACCTGCCTCTCGCTTCCGAAGCTGGTGCATCAGCATATGGCTCGCCTTTTCTCCGTATTCATATACCGCCCCTGCGCCTTCCTCCACTGCGCCCCCCCGCCTTCCTGGTGGTCAACAAATCAAACTAAACCTGGAGGCTACGCCGCTCCCTAAGCAGTCCCTCCTCCAGGGCCTTTGCATACCTCCTATCCACCCTCACCATATCCCCCACCAACCCCTCCCTCTCTCTCCTCTCCCCACTCTCCTTGTGTGCCCTAATGGAGATCAGGAGATCAGCTCTCCACTGAACACCGCCTTCAGCGCCCCCCAGACCACCCCTACTTGCACCTCCTCATTGTCATTAGCCTCCAGGTACCTCTCTATACACTTCCGGACCCGCCTGCTCACCTCCTCGTCTGCCAGTAACCCGACCTCTAGGCGCCACAGCGGGCGCTGGACCTTCTCCTCCCCCAACTCGAGGTCCACCCAGTGTGGAGCATGATCAGAAGTGGTTGTCGCCGAGTACTCCGTATCCTCCTCCCTCGGAATCAGCACTCTGCTCATGACAAAAAAGTCAATCCGGGAGTAGGCCTTGTTAACATGGGACAAGAATGAAAATTCCCTGGCCGCTGGGCCTCGCAAACCTCCATGGATCCACCCCTCCCATCTGATCCATGAACCGCCTCAGCACCTTGGCCGCCGCCGGCCACCTGTCCGTCCTAGACCTAGAGCGATCCAGGGCCGGGCCCAGCACTGTGTTGAAATCCCCCCCCCCCCCCCACCGCACCCATTATCAGGCCCCCTGTCTCCAGGTCCGGAATCCGGTCCAGCATACGCTGCATGAACCCCGCATCGTCCCAATTCGGGGCATATGCATTGACCAACACCACCTGCTGCCCCTGCAGCTTGCCACTTACCATCACATACCTACAGCCATTGTCTGCCACAATGTTCGATGCCTTGAATCCCCAAAAAACAAAGAACCCCCCTCGAAACACATCCCAAAAATCCCCAACTATCCCTCCACCACGACCCCTCATCCCCGACACTTAGTCTGAGTCCAGTGTTTCGGCCTGAACAAAGGCCCACGCCTCCTCCGGGGACTCGAAATAATGCTGCCGATCCTTATAGGAGACCCACAGATGCACCGGCTGCAGCATACCGAACTTCACCCCCTTCCTGTGCAGCACTGCCTTCACCCGGTTGTAACTGGCTCTCTTCTTCGCCACCTCTGCGCTCCAATCCTGGTAGATCCGGACCTCCATCTTCTCCCACCTGCTGCTCTGCTCCTTCTTGGCCCACCTTAACACACACTCCTGATCAGCAAACCTGTGGAACTGCATCAGCACCGCCCGCGGCGGCTCGCTGACCTTGGGAATCCTCGCCAGCACTCGGTGGGCCCCCTCCAGCTCCAAGGGCCCCTGAAAGGCCCCCGCTCCCATTAGCAATTTCAGCATGGTGACCATGTAGGCCCCCATGTCCGATCCCTCCAGCCCCTCCGGGTGACCCAGGATCCGCAGGCTTTTCCGTCTCGACCGGTTCACCATCTCCTCGAACCTCGCCTGCCATTTCTTGTGGAGTGCCTCGTGCGCCTCCACCTTCACTGCCAGGCCCAGGATCTCGTCCTCATTCTCCGAGACCTTCTGCCGGACCTCCCGGATCGCCGCCCCTTGGGCCGCCTGGGTCTCCAGCAGCTTATCGAATGAAGCCTTCATTGGCAATAGCAGCTCTGCTTTCAGTTCCTTCAAACAGCGCTGGAGAAGCTCCTGCTTCTCGTGCGCCCACTGCCTCCACGCTGCCTGGTCGCCGCCCGCCGCCATCTTGGTCCTCCTCCCGCGCACCTTTCTTTGCTTCAATGCCACTTTTTAAATCGCCCCACTACTGGTCCAATCCATACACTATCGGAGGAATGTTGCTGTCCCCTTCCCACACCGGGAAACGTCGAACAGGCGCCGTTACGGGCCCTAAAAAGAGCCCAAAATTCCGTTTTTAACGGGAGCTGCCGAACGTGCGACTTAGCTCCGCATAGCCGCAACTGGGAGGTGGAGATTGTGAGAGATCAGCACAAAAGGCTCCTGGAGGAGGTGGAGGAACTAGCGAGTAGGTCCCGCCGGCATAACTTAAGAATCGTCGGGCTCCCGGAGGGGTCCGAAGGAGCGGACGCTGGGGCATACATAGCAGATATGTTTGAGAAGCTGCTGGGGGATGGGGCATTCTCCCGACCCTTGGAGGTGGACAGGGCTCACAGAGCACTCGCGAGGAAGCCGCGAATGGGGGACCCCCGAGGGCAATGGTGGTGAGATTCCACAGGAACTTGGATAAGGAGCCCATTTTACAGTGGGCCAAGCAGGCACGGAGCTGTAAACGGGGCAACAGTATCCTGCGGTTCTGTCAGGACCTGAGTGCGGAGGTGGCCAGGAGAAGAGTGGGCTTTAACCAGATCAGGTCGACCCTTTTTATGAAAAAGGTGAAGTTCAGACTGCTGTATCCGGCCCGTGTCTGGTTCATGTACGAGGAGCAACACTTTTATTTTGAGTCGCCTGAAGAAGCGCTGGACTTCGTGAAAAGGAAAGGACTGGTGGTGGACTGAGAACTTTTAAACTTTGCTGCAACATTCTTGTTCAATAAATTCTCATTTTTTTGTTTTGTGGAAGCTATTTGTAATGCCTTCTGTATTGATTTGGAGTAGTTGCAGAGCTGTGTGAGTGAAAGTTTACATTTGCACTGTTGGGGGATGGAGGTGTCTTTGTTTAGATGTTGGATCTCTTGCTTGATCTTTTCTTCGTTAGTGTTTTTTTTTCTTTTTTTTCTCTGTCGGGCAATCGTGTTGGAATTGTTTGTCATTGGAATATGTATGTATGAGCGTGGGGGCGGAGGGGGGGGGGTGGTCGGGCAGGGAAGGAACAATAGGTAGGAGAGTTTCAGGCGCCAGGGGTGGGGGCCTCCAAGCTAGCGGGCGGGCTAGCTCACGGAAACGTAGTGAGGGGTGAGCAGATATTAGATTCATCAAAGGGGTCGATTTATATTGTGTTGTAACTGGGCGCGGGGTGGGAACATGTTCTGCTGATGAGGGAGGGACTTTTGCTAAGGGACAGAGAGAAGGTCGGGGTCGCAGCCTGCCAGGGGGTGGTCTGGTGGAGGCGTGGAGCACGGGCTGGAGGCTCGCCCAAGAAAGGGGATGGCTGTTCGGCGAAGGGGGAGGAGGGTGGGCAATGAGCCTCCCAACTAGGTTGATCACCTGGAATGTACGAGGGCTAAATGGGCCGGTCATGAGGGCATGCGTGTACGCTCATTTGAGAGGACTGAAGGCGGACGTGGTAATGCTGCAGGTGACGCACCTGAGAGTAGCTGACCAGATTAGATTGAGGAAAGGTTGGGTCGGTCAGGTCTTTCGCTCGGGACTAGATTAGAAGAGTAGAGGGGTCGCGATCCTGATCAACAAGCGGGTGGTGTTTGAGGCGGGTAGAATAATTACGGATGTGGGAGGTCGGTACATTATAGTCAGTGGGAAATTTGAGGGGGTGCAGGTGGTACTAGTAAATGTGTATGCGCCAAATTGGACCATGTGGAGTTCATAAAGCGGATGCTGGGGAAGATACCGGACCTGGACTCACATAAGTTGGTCATGGGAGGGGGCTTCAACACATTTATATACCCTGGTTTCGACTGGTGAAGCTCAAAAACGGGCAGGGTGCCAGCAATGGCAAAGGAACTAAATGGGTTCATGGAGCAGATGGCGTGATGGGCCCATGGAGATTTGGGTAGCCGAGGGTGAAGGAGTTCTCCTTCTACTCACACGTGCATAAAGTGTACTCCCGGATCGGTTTCTTTATTTTGAGCAAGGCTTTACTGACAGGGGTGGTGGACACGGGGTACTCGGTGATCACAATCTCAGACCATGCTCTGCACTGGGTTGACCTACAGGTTATTAAAGACAGTAACCAGCGCCTGCACTGGAGATTAGACTTGGGACATTTAGCTGACGAGGAGGTGTGCGGGCGGCTGAGGAAATGTATACTGAACTACCTGGACGTTAACGACATGGGGGAAATTTCGGCAGCGGTGGTCTGGGAAGCACTGAAGGCGGTGGTTAGAGGGGAGCTGATCTCGGTATTGGCCCACAGAGAGAAGGTAGACAGGACAGAGACGGACCGACTGGTAAAGGAGATATTACCGATCGATAGGAGGTATGCGGAGACCCTAGAAGCAGGGCTCTTAAGGGAACGGCGGAGGCTACAGGCGGAGTTCAGCTTTTTAACCACTGGGAAGGCGGTTGAGCAGCTGAGAAAGGCGAGGGCGGCGAACTATGAGCATGGGGAGAAGGCCAGCAGAATGCTTGCATAGCAGCTTAGAAAGAGGGAGGTAGCCAGGGAGACAGGGAAAGTAAGGGATGGAGACGGGAACCTGGTGGGAGACTCAGTAGGAGTGAATAAGGCATTTAACGAGTTTTATAGTAAGCTCTATGCGTCGGAACCGCCAACGGGGTCGGAGGGGATGAGGCATTTCCTATGGGGACTGAACTCCCCGAGGGTGGACGAGGAGCTGCTGGAAGGGCTGGGGGCCCCGAATGGGTTGGAAGAGATAGCGGAGGGCCTGAAGGCCATGCATTCGGGTAAAGCCCCCGGGCCGGACAGGTACCCAGTGGAGTTCTATAAAGGGTTCTCTGGGATATTGGGACCGTTGTTGATGAGGACATTCAGTGAGGCATGAGAGAGAGTGGTGCTGCCCCAGACGACGTCACAGGCCACGATTTCGCTGATCCTGAAGCGGGACAAGAACCCGGAGCTGAGTGGGTGCTACAGGCCGATATCCCTAGTGAATGTGGATGCCAAACCTCTGGCCAAAATTTTGTCCTCCAGGATTGAGGATTGTGCTCTGGACGTTATTGGGGAGGGAGGACCAGACGGGATTTGTTAAGGAAGGCAATTGGGGGCCAATATAAGAAGGCTATTAAACGTGATCATGATGCCCCTGGAAGGTAGGGAGGTGGAGGTAATGGTCGCAATGGACGCAGAGGAGCCTTCGATCGCGTGGAATGGGAATATCTGTGGGAGGTGATGGCACAGTTCGGATTTGGGCGCGGGGGGGGGGGGGGGGGGTGGAGCATTGAGTCTCCCTTTACGCAGACGACCTGCTGCTGTATGTATCAGACATCGGAGCCAATAGAGGGGATGGAAGAAATTATGAGGATTCTGGGGGAATTTGGCCGGTTTTCAGGGTATAAACTAAATGTGGGGAAAAGTGAGATGCTTGCGGTCCAGGCAAGGGGACAGGAGAGACGATTGCGGGAGCTGCCGTTTAGAGTAGTAGGGGGAGCTTTAGGTATCTAGGCATCCAGGTGGCGTGGGAATGGGCTAAACTGCACAAATTAAATCTGGCCCGACTAGTAGACTAAATGGAGGACGATTTTCGGAGGTCGGACGTGCTCCCGTTGTCACTCGATGGGAGGGTGCAGACGGTGAAGATGATGGTCCTCCCGAAATTCCTGTTTGTATTTCAGTGTCTCCCCATCTTTATTCCGTGGTCCTTTTTTAAATGGGTCAACAAAGTGATCACTGGCTTTGCCTGGGCGGGCAAGACCCCACCAATAAGGAAGGTGATGCTTGAGCGGAGTCGGTGAGAGTGCGGGCTGGCACTGTCAAACTTTAGTAATGTAGCCATGATCAGGAAGTGGGTGGTGGGGGAGGGTGGGCATGGGAGCGTATGGAGGCGGCTTCATGCAACGGCACCAGTTTGGGGACGTTGGTAACGGCGCTTCTCCCGTTCCCGCCGGTACAGTACTCCACCAGCCCCGTGGTGGTGGCGACCCTGAGAGTCTGGGGCAATGGAGGAGACATGAGGGAGCAAAGGGAGCATCGGTTTGGTCTCCAATCTGTAGTAATCGCCGGTTTGCCCCGTGAGGTATGGCGGGGGGGGGGGGGGGGGGGGGTTCCGGAGATGGCAGAAAGCAGAGATTGAGAGGATGGCGGATATATTTATAGAGGGGAGCTTTCTGAGATTGAGGGCGCTTGAGGAGAAGTTTGGATTGGCGAGGGGAAACGAATTTAGGTACCTGTAGGTGCGGGGCTTCCTACGTAGACAGCTCTCAACCTTCCCGCTCCTACCACCAAGGGGGATACAGGACAGGGTAGTATCCAGAGGGTTGGTGGGAGAAGAGAGCGTGTCTGATATTTACAATGAACCTATGGGGTCAGAGGAGGCTCAGACTGAGGAGTTGAAGCGCACGTGGGAGGAGGAGTTTGGAGGAGAGATAGAAGATGGTCTCTGGGTGGACGCGTTGAGTAGAGACAACGCCTCGACAACATGTGCCAGGCTCAGCCTGATACAATTCAAAGTCGTTCACCCGGCTCACATGACAGTGGCCCGAATAAGAAGATTCTTTGGGTGGAAGGCAGGTGTGCAAAGTGTGCGGGAAGGCCAGAGAACCATGTCCATATGTTCTGGACATGTCCGAAGCTTAGGGAATTTTGGCAGGGATTTACAGATGTCATGTCCACGGTGTTAAAAACAATGGTGGCACCGAGTCCAGGGGTGGCGATTTTTGGGGTGTCGAAAGATCCGGGAATCCAGGAGGGGAAAGCGGCAGACGTTCTGGCCTTTGCTTCTCTGGTAGCCTGGAAACGGATATTATTAGCAATCAGGGACACTAAGCCCCTGAAGGCGACTTGGCTTTTTGACATGGCTAGCTTTCTCTGTTTGGAGAAAATCAAGTTCGCCATGAGAGGGTCAATGTTAGGGTTCGTCGACTTCTTTGCGGAAAATTAATCGTCAGCAGAAGGGGGGGGGTTAGTTTGGCTTCGAGTAGGGGGTTAATAAAGGTGGGACCTGTAAGGGAGGAAGACGGCTTTTGCACTATGTCTATAGATTCATGTACATTGTTTATTTTGTTGTTGTTGTAAAACCAAAAATACCTCAATAAAATGTTTATTAAGAAAAAGAACATTCTGTTCAGAGTCATAGCTCCTCAAAGCGTAAACACCATTTCTTTCTCCATAACTGTTTCCGGACCTCTTGAATAATTCCAGCATTCTCTGTCAATATAGTTTGTCAAACGAAAGTCAAAGCATGTCACTTCATGTTGCAATTTTTTTTGGATCTTTAAAGTGATTCAATCTATTTATGGAACCGAAGGCATCAGAACTGCGCAATTGTTTGTCCTTGTAAATCTTCCCATAGGAGATATTCGCTCGTGTGAGAACAGGAAATCTACTTGACATGAATTTCGTGGTAACCAAGTCACTTCCGAAAACCCATTTGCAACACTTGGATTGATAATATCCAAACGAAAAGAATAGTAGTTTGGCTTATTTGATGAATGCATTGCCATATACACTAGACACAAAAATGTAGAAATTCGTATTTGACTTTAGTGCAAAGAGCGTCCTTGGACGCTCCCTAGTTTGATGCCCTCTGGATATTCAATTCAGGTGACTGCATGAATATCGGATTTGACGAATAACTGGAGGCAGTCTTGAAATGCTAAGACGAAATGGCAGTCCAAAGATGTGCAGATTAGTTGGGTTTGCGGGGTTAGGCTGAGGTAGTAGGCCTCGGTAGCGAGTTCTTTCAGAGGGTCGGTGCAGACTCGATGGTGCGAATGGATGCCCTATGCATTGTAGGGATTCTATGGATTCTATAGCGTTCCAATATGTCAGCTTGTCGGCGTCAGCAGGGCTCTGATTTTGTTGACAGTACTTCAGTTTGGAAGAAAACCACCATGGATCGCCCTGCTGGTCACATGAAGGAACGCGAATTGCCAAGTGTGCATTGTGCCATGTATGACCATCACCCAAGACCATAAGACCATAAGACCATAAGACATAGGAGCGGAAGTAAGGCCATTCGGCCCATCGAGTCCACTCCGCCATTCAATCATGGCTGATTTCAACTCCATTTACCCGCTCTCTCTCCATAGTCCTTAATTCCTCGAGAAATCAAGAATTTATCAACTTCTGTCTTAAAGACACTCAACGTCCCGGCCTCCACCGCCCTCTGTGGCAATGAATTCCACAGACCCACCACTCTCTGGCTGAAGAAATTTCTCCTCATCTCTGTTCTAAAGTGACTCCCTTTTATTCTAAGGCTGTGCCCCCGGGTCCTAGTCTCCCCTGTTAATGGAAACAACTTCCCTACATCCACGCTATCTAAGCCATTCATTATCTTGTAAGTTTCTATTAGATCTCCCCTCAACCTCCTAAACTCCAATGAGATTCTGCATGAGCAGTGATACTGAACCATTAATTTACAAGGCTAAACTCTGGTTGAAAATCTGTGAAAATAATTGTAACTTTAGGATTGCCAAGACTCTCTATCAAAGGCTTTGTACTGCAGATGGTGTGTTGCTGCACTGTAAATTCAATGATAATCTATGATTAATCTAGGACAAAGGTTCGGCAGAACATCGTGGGCCGAAGGGCCTGTTCTGTGCTGTATTTTTCAATGTTCTATCTATCTCTATTTGTTCTGTACAATACCGTTAAGTACCTATTCTAGCACGTTATATCCAGCATCAGATTATGCGATGTAGTGAGACAAATTCGGTCCTTAACTAAGATTAGGAGCATTTAAACCATAATGGAAATTGGTCTTGACAAATCGTAAGAACATTGTACGACATGCATGAAATATGTATCTGTATTGGATCAATGGACCTTGAAAGATTACGAATATGGAAACCTAAATCATTCCTTCCCATGACAAAACCATATCCGACTAAGGCATTAATCTGCTGCACTGATTTTCTGCCGACGTTCACATATAAACCAACTGAGGAACGGGCATTCGGAAAATGATTCAGATACGCAATGTATTGAAAAGGGATGACCCCAGAGAAATATAGAAAACAGAAGCAGGAGGAGACCATTCGGCCCATCGAGACTGCTCCGCCATTCATTCTGATCATAGCTGATCATCAAGTTGAATACCCCGAACCCGCCTTCTCCCCACATCTCTTTATTTCTCAATTAACAATCAAATAATGCAATCTCTGTTCTACCTGATGGTTTGCCTGAAGAGCCTGAAATGTAGAAGTAGTTATAAATCAGCATTAGCAGTGCGGGAATCTGACATACATAATTGCTAGATATATTTATTGCAATTGTAATTGCTGATGTATTGATGAGCCTCAGAGAAAGTGCCTTTTGTACACGTGCTTCCTGATTATCGAGGTCATTGGGTGGCCAGGGATCCCTGGTACCCGACAAAGTGCTAAAATATATAAAAACATAGGATCATACGAATTAGGAAGAAGATTATGTCATTCGATTCCACAAACCTGAGCTGATGTACATAGTCAATATGTATATGGCCTCAACGTCACATTCCGGTCTATCCGCGGTGCCCTTAGATCCCATTGTTAATCAAGAATATTATTCTATCTTCAAAACATGAACCAAAGCACCTGGCTCTCCTTCGTCTTGGCAATGGCGTTCAACAAACTAAGCACACGCTGAGAAAAAGTATACCTCATAATCACCGTCTCAAATGGAATTGCTTTTAGACGTTTACCATCCCACCTAGTTCTGGATCCCCCCCACCCGTGGAAACATTCTTTGAGCATCCACTCTGTCAAACCCATTCAGGATCATATATATTTTAATCGGATCATCTCTCTTTATTCAAAGGTACAATGGATAAAGATCAATTTTTTCCAAGTGTTCTTCGTAAGATAGTACCCTTGTGCCGCCATAACAGTCGGGCGAACCTTTTCTTAACGGCTTTTCATGCGACTATGCCCTATCTTAATTAAGGAGACTAAAAACCTATCCAGTGCACTTTCGATGTGCCCTTGCCAATGCATTAGGCGACTTTAGAATAACAACCCTACTTGTAAATGCCATGCAATTTGCATAAACGGCATAATTCCATTTGCCCCCTCAGTCACTTTCTATCCTGCATACTAACATTCTGTGATGCATGTACCAGGACACGAAGATACCGTTGGACGTCAGAGGTATGTAATCTCTCCCCATTCCGATAATATACTACTCTTCCATTTTTCCTGCCAAAGTGGACATATTTCTCAGTAAATTACATATGCTATTTTTTAGCACCCACTTAAACTGTCCAAATCCCTTTGCAGACTCCTTGGATTCTCCGGTTTCCTAGCCACGTATTTTTCAGCGGCGGCCCGTTCGATGGCGGAGGGTTTCCATCTTCCACCGATTGTCAGTGAGGTTTCCCATCGAAACCACCCCACGGCATCGGGAAACCTGCGGGCGGTGGTGCGTTGTCAGCGGGGAATGTGAATCGCGATGTCCGAAGAATAGTTTCACTTTTTTCGTTGGTAGCGCATACCCGCCCGCGGGTTTCCGGCACTTGGGGTGGTTTCAATGGGAGGTTAGAATCCCGCTGCCAGTGAACCACGCGCCACCGAGAAACACGTGGCTAGGGACCTGCAGAATTCCGCCAACGTTCTTTTCACAAGTTGCTTTTTGACTCATCGTAGTGTCATCAGAAAATTTGACAATTATAAATTGCTTCATTTCATCCAATCAATCGACGTAGATTATAAAGTAGTTGTTGCGCACTGTGGGTGCATCTTTCAATGCATCTTGTCATCACGAAAATGACCAGAGTATGCCTAATCTCTGTTTCCTGTCAGTAATCCAATCTTTTATCCCTGTCAGCATATTCTCTCCTACTGCATGTGTTCTCATTATGTGTATTGCCATTTGATATGCCATCTTGCCAACTGCCTTCTGCAAATCTATGTATACCATATCCACATGTCTCCCTTTGTCCACGTTGCTTCTTGCTTCCTCAAATAACGCGCGAATAAATTAGCCAAACATCTTACCCATTGCAAAAAAAATCATGTGGACTATGCCTGACTGCAAGTGTCCAATAGATTCCAGCATTATCCCTATTCCAGACATTAAGCTGACTAGCCTGTAGTTTCTCGTTCTGTGTCCTTCTTGAATTCGCTATTTATCAATCTGACGGGACATTCCCAGAAGTGGGACAATTTGAAACGTCAAACATACGGATCTACGACATCAACAGCCACTTCCTTTAAAATCCTAGGATTAAGTCCATCAGTTTGACCAATTTTGTTTAATTCTCTCAGCACCCTTTCCCTTGCAGTTGTAACTGTGTTCAGATCCTTTCTCACTTTCATCTCCTGCCGCACAATTATTTCTGGGATGTTATTTTTATCCTCCAAAATGAAGACGGATGTACAATGTATTTACAATCTTTCATCTATTCTCTTATTTTCCTTTCTTATTTTCCACAACCCACTCTCCGAAGTACCATGAGTGTTTCTTTCCCACTGGAATGTGTATTTAATAGGCCTTATGAATATCTCCTGAAATGTTTTGCGCAATATCTCTATTGAGCTATACCTGAACACTTTTCTCAGTTCTCTTTGACTAGCTCTGCGTTCATGCCTCGATGATTGCTCTTATTTATGTTCGAACGTCTGAGACCCGCTTTTCTCTCTCAAACTGAATGCGAAATTCAATCATGTTATGATCGTTGTTACCGGATGGCGCGGGTATTATGTGATCCTGTGTTAAATACATTGTCAGATGTATTTGCCCTCCTCTCTGACTGTCTATCGAACGTGCTCATCAAAGAAAGCGTCATAATAATCTCGATAAACTCGTTTTGCAGGCTTCCCTCGACAATCTGAATAATCCCCCACGATATTCAAGTGACTCATGATAATCGGCGTATGTATTTCAACCCCCTCCCCCCCACCATTACATCTTCTGTTAACCTCATTCTACTGTTGTGGGCATATAAACGTCTGCCACAAATGACTTCCTACCTTTCCTATTTTATATCTCTTGACAAATCGCTTTTCCAACTTGATCCTTAGAACTGACATTATCCTTCTCTAGTGGGCGAATTCCACGCTTAGAAACAGAACAAACACAGTCAGAACCATCCAAAATATGCGCAGGACGATTTTCGAATGGAAGTTTGAACTTCCCAGAAATTGTGGTGCGTTCCTTATCGGTGAAACCTGGGGCAGGCGTAGCATCAGATACATTAGCCTAGAGCTTGGATTCTGCGAGCAATTGAATTTTGGCCGAAGATGTGTTCCGTGAGGTTGGAGATACGTCCTGTCTCTGACTGTCTGCAGACCGGAACCTCTGTATACATAGACTCATTAGTAAAGAAAGGATATAATTGGCTTGAAATCATTCAGAGAAGGCTCACTTCACTGATTCATGTGATGAAGAGGTTATCTTATAAGGAACGTTTGGATCTGACAGTTTAGAAGAAAGAGGAGTGATATCTTGGAAACATAAAATTAAAATTTTAAAAAATAAATAAATTTAGGGTACCAATTCATTTTTCCCAATTTAGCGTGGCCAATCCACCTACCATGCACACATTTTGGGAGCGAAACCCACGCAAACACGGGGAGAGTGTGCAAACTCCACACGGGCAGTGACCCAGAGCCGGGATCGAACCCGGGACCTCGGCACCGTGAGGCAGCAGGGCTAACCACTTGCGCCACCGTGCTGCCCGTTGGAAACACATCAGACGTTGCAATGGAATTGCAACCACCATCAGGTCAGCCATTATATTTACAATGCTGGATAAGAGTTGAACGATGGAAGAGTCTACTCTTGCTCCTAATTCACATTTCACAGGTTCCCAGCTGGCAATTCACTCTGGAAACCATCATTGCGGTTTAGAAATAGCTGCTTCGGCAGTATTAAAAGGATCTGAGCGATAAATGATCATTATAAACACAGTGAAAAGCATGAATTGCTGGCGCACAAATAAACAGTCTATGTGCATTTGATGCCAGCATTAAATATTCCCAAATACAGTGTGTCACCTGTTCCACCCAGTTTATCTCTACACTCTTTAAGATCTGTAAAAGAGAAGACAGTATAAATGCAGAAGGTTAAATTGCTGTTCGTATTTCGCGAATGTACAAATTACTGCAGTCGACATCTGGAATTAACCAACGTCTGCGAAAATACTCGACAACTTTCTGTCCATGAAGCCCATTATTTAGTCAAGCAGAGGCCTATTTCTAACGTGTAATACATTTAATTGTGCAGTTGTAATTTTCAGCACAGGTGTAATGATCCAGTATGTTCGCCTTTCAAAATTGGGCATAAACAGTCTATGAACATGACCTCTGAAAGTCACGAGACCATTACTATTCTGACCATCAGACAGCCTGAATCTCAAAAAAATACCAAATTACATATGGTCATTCAAATCATCCAGGGAATTCACTCATTCCTTCGTCTGAAACTGGATTATGATCAGAAGATCTATAGAAGTCCAACCAGCCCGTGTTTCCATTCTGCGCGGAACAAATGAGAACATCGAAACTTAACTTTTGTAACACAGACCTCTATCAATCCTCCCCACCTCCCCTTGTATTAAGATGGTTCATTAAAACTGAGAAGGATGAACCTCAAGTGTGAAGTAATGCCTCCCTTTGTTTGGAAACATGGTCTTTGAACATGTGGAGATAACATGACGAGGAATGCTTTCTGCTAACAACCTATAAAATTCAACAAGAATCTGCATGCACATCGACAACTCACAGGAAGCCCTGGAAATAGCTGCATTCATTAAAACAGCCATGGTAAGAAACAGCAATACGACGAAAATGGAAGATCCTTTCAGCATTTTCCAGCTTTGTGTTCAGTTGAGAACCAAGCTACTGCAAATTCGATGACAAGAGACCTCGCAGCTTGTTGAGAATTAATCACGTTACAAAACACTCGCTTGGACTAATATCAACTTCATTCAGCAACTACAAGCCCGACATGAAATACACAGAGACAATTACAAGTTGTAACAAACTTGCACCTTTATAAGCAGCTAAGGCGTGTTCGTGGAAGAGCTTGTGTGAGATGAATGAGTGAAACAAGGCTTTATTTCTGGGTGAGTGGGTGATAATAAATAACCTTCTTTATTTTAATAGTCATGAAAAGCTTCCTTTTGGAAAAAAATTGCGACACTCAATCTGAGGGTAAAAAAGCAAACGCCTCTTGCATAGAAACATATAATCAGTAGTATATGCAAACCTTGAAAAATATTGGAATCCATCTTTTCTGTGGACCGTACAATTCTGTATTCATTATTTAAAATGTTCGCGATGACCGCCTTAATGACTGTATTGAATTTATATGAATTCTTAAGAGTTGTATTGTGCTCACGACCGTTTTTATTTGACACGTAATAGTTTTAAGAGTTCTCTCACACGATATTAAAATATAGACCGTTAATGTTGTTGGGTATGAGAAGATCCTGGATAGATTTTCATCCTGTTGTCTGTGGAAAAAAACAGATGGGAAAACGTAAACTAGATGTGAAGTTCACAGAACATGTTGGAATAGTTTCTCAGAACAAAGGTTCTGGAGCCAACCAGAGGGCAGGCTACACTGGAACCGGTGTTGTTCAACGAGGCGGAATCAATTAAAGATCTGTTAGGAATTGAGGAAACGCATGATTAAAAATGATGTTGGGATAAAATAAAGTAATGAAAAGGGATAAAAAGGGATTGGTAAATGCAGCCGGCTGCAATGTTATTTTGATATGCGAATTAGGACACTAGTGAGGGAAAAGTAGCAACCTATGTGACTAGGTGGAAAACAATGGAGCAGAAGAGACGTTACTTCAAAGTGGAGAGATAACGGAATTAACACTTCTGTGCTGAAAGCGAGTGTATGGTAATGGAAAGGGTACTGAAGGATAGGATTTCTGAGCATCTGGAAAGACACTGCTTGATTAGGGATAGTCAGCACGGATTTGTGAGGGGTAGGTCTTGCCTTACAAATCTTATTGAATTCTTTGAGGAGGTGACCAAGCATGTAGATGAAGGTAAAGCAGTGGATGTAGTGTACATGGATTTTAGTAAGGCATTTGATAAAGTTCCCCATGGTAGGCTTCTGCACAAAGTAAGGAGGCATGGGATAGTGGGAAATTTGGCCAGTTGGATAACGAACTGGCTAACCGATAGAAGTCAGAGAGTGGTGGTGGATGGCAAATATTCAGCCTGGATCCCAGTTACCAGTGGTGTACCGCAGGGATCAGTTCTGGGTCCTCTGCTGTTTGTGATTTTCATTAATGACTTGGAAGAGGGAGTTGAAGGGTGGGTCAGTAAATTTGCAGACGATACGAAGATTGGTGGAGTTGTGGATAGTAAGGAGGGCTGTTGTCGGCTGCAAAGAGACATAGATAGGATGCAGAGCTGGGCTGAGAAGTGGCAGATGGAGTTTAACCCTGAAAAGTGTGAGGTTGTCCATTTTGGAAGGACAAATATGAATGCGGAATACAGGGTTAACGGTAGAGTTCTTGGCATTGTGGAGGAGCAGAGAGACCTTGGGGTCTATGTTCATACATCTTTGAAAGTTGCCACTCAAGTGGATAGAGCTGTGAAGAAGGCCTATGGTGTGCTCGCGTTCATTAACAGAGGGATTGAATTTAAGAGCAGTGAGGTGATGATGCAGCTGTACAAAACTTTGGTAAGGCCACATTTGGAGTACTGTGTACAGTTCTGGTCGCCTCATTTTAGGAAGGATGTGGAAGCTCTGGAAAAGGTGCAAAGAAGATTTACCAGGATGTTGCCTGGAATGGAGAGTAGGTCTTACGAGGAAAGGTTGAGGGTGCTAGGCCTTTTCTCATTAGAGCGGAGAAGGATGAGGGGCGACTTGATAGAGGTTTATAAGATGATCAGGGGAATAGATAGAGTAGACAGTCAGAGACTTTTTCCCCAGGTGGAACACACCATTACAAGGGGACATAAATTTAAGGTGAAAGGTGGAAGATATAGGAGGGATATCAGAGGTAGGTTCTTTACCCAGAGAGTAGTGGGGGCATGGAATGCACTGCCTGTGGAAGTAGTTGAGTCGGAAACATTAGTGACCTTCAAGCAGCTGTTGGATAGGTACATGGATTACGGGAAAATTATATAGTGTAGATTTATTTGTTCTTAAGGGCAGCACGGTAGCATTGTGGATAGCACAATTGCTTCACAGATCCATGGTCCCAGGTTCGATTTCGGCTTGGGTCATTGTCTGCGCGGAGTCTGCACGTCCTCCCCGTGTCTGCGTGGGTTTCCTCCGGGTGCTCCGGTTTCCTCCCACAGTCCAAAGATGTGCGGGTTAGGTGAAGTGGCCAATGATAAATTGCCCTTAATGTCCAAATTGCCCTTGATGTTGGGTGGAGGTGTTGAGTTTGGGTAGGGTGCTCTTTCCAAGAGCTGGTGCAGACTCAGGGGGCCGAATGGCCTCCTTCTGCACTGTAGATTCAATGATAATCTATGATTAATCTAGGGCAAAGGTTCGGCACAACATCGTGGGCCGAAGGGCCTGTTCTGTGCTGTATTTTCTATGTTCTATGTTCTATGTATGTTGGTAACATCGAGGGGATAGTTTATCTTTGTCGATCCTGTCTTTCCATGTTAAAATCTGCAATACTTCGATCAGGTCACCCCTTTGCCTTCTAAATTCTAGCGAAAAGAGGTCTAATTTGAATAATCTCTCCTCGTAACAACCCTGCAAGCCATGGATTGATAGTATCAAATTTAAAGAAATTTATTTTAAAGAAAATAATTGCACAAAGACTGCTGGCAGGCCAGGCGATTAGAAGCAATATAAATAACAGCACAACATGATTAAAAGAGTGGCGAGGAGAAAAAAATAACAGTGTGAGAGAAAGACAGCTGGAAAAATACAAAAGATATTACGATTTTTCTGTGGATAATTATTAAAGAAATGAATGAACATAGAGAACGCGTGTCTGGGAAGTAATAATAGAAAATAAGAAGATGGCAAATTAATTTCTCAAATATTTTGCATCGATCTTCATTACAGAAAATACGAGTAACATCCCAGAAATAGCTGCAAATCGGGAACTGGAAGGGAGGGGGGAATTCATCAAAATTATAATCGCGAGGAAATTTGTACTTAGCAAAATGTCAGAACTGCGGACTGATAAGTCCTCTGGTCCTGATGGACTTCATCCTGGGGTATTCGCCTGAGAAAGCAGCTGCCCTCCGAAAGCTGGTGATTCGAAACAAGCCTGCAGGACTTTAACCTGATGCTGTAAGATTTCTTACTGTACCGACCGAAGTCCAATGCCGGCATCTCCAGATCAGGTATTGAAGTAAGTGGTCAGTGAGACAATTGATGCATTTGGTTTCATTATTCAAACGTTCATTGATTTGGGGTAATCCATTATTTGGAAAGTAGCAAACGCATCTCCTTTATTCAAAAAGAGAGGGAGACAGAAGGCAGCAGGCTGCCGGCCATTTCACTCAGAACCTGTCATTGGGAAACTGTGAAAATGCATTACTAAAGGCGTTATGGCAGGGAACTTCGATAAGTTCAATGTCGCCAGGCAAAATCAACTTGTTGTTATGCAAGGGAAATTATATCGAGCCAATTGATTGGAATTCCTCATAGAACTGCTATGCTGTGGACAAAGGTGAACCAATGCATGTGTTACACTTGGGAGTGATTTGTTTAGTTCAAGCAAGCTGATATGCTGATGCATAGAAATGTATGATGTATGTAATTATTTCATTGACTTAATTACTGTGATGCTCAGCTTCACAAAATGGATATCATGAGTTGTGCATTGCGTGTCACAATATATATTGATCCACTGATGTTAGTGGGAACGCTTTGACTTTAGAGGTTGGATGAAAGGCACAGTGTTTGTTCACCCAATCATTAATCTTCCCTCACGGTTTGCATTTCCACTAAAGTAGATGTAAACTAAATTCAGGAGTACTGTATCAGCGATGATTAAGCTGCTAGCTTGCATTTTGCCTTTTCGACAGTAGTAGCTGAATAGTGAAGTTTACATGCATGGCAGGGTAAGCACCAAATAACAACCATGACGTTTCGTCATGTATGTTCACTGCCTACGACAGGAAACTGATTAATTACTGGTACCTCACCTTGTCTTGCTGAATGTTTCAAATGACCACCTTTGTAATACTTATGACTTGGCTTCCGGTGACGGGGATGTGCTGAGTCGTTGCACATCAGGTGGCTCTCCTTCATACCAGAGAAAAATTGGCATTTTTGCCCGAATTTACCCCTCAACATTGGACTTGAACAACCACTCACCATCAACAATAGTCAATAGTACGAACAACATAAATGTCAGGAAGCAACAACTCGAGAGGCCGCAGGCAAACCAGAAATTACAGAAAAGGGCTGGAGCGGCGAGCAAACGGGTCGGCTGACCAATGAGGCCAGAGGTCCCCAGCATTCCCCAAGAAAGGGAAACTGCAGACCCGGCAAACAAGCCCCCCCCCCCCCCCACCACCCCGGGCAAGGCGATTGATTGGTAGATGTTCATAACCTAGGATCTAAACGCAATGAAAGATGACATGAAGTCTGAGGTAAAGGCGACAGTAAAGGTCGTGGTAGTGGAAGCGCTCGTCAATGAAGCCGACATGGCGAGGAAACCGCGTGCCCAGGGGAACACAATCCGAGAGCTGGAAAAGGCATCGACGTATCAAGGTGATCAAATATTCGCCCTGGATGCCGGGATCATGAGACTGGTGGCGTCCCAGCCCAGGGGAGCCTGGAATGAAAGATCGAGGACCAGGACAATCGGGAGAGGAGGCAGAACATTGGGATAGTGGGCCTGCCAGAGCAGATCGAGGCCAGGGACTCAACTGACCAACGTGGCAAAAATACTGGGCAACCTAGTTGGGAGGGTCAGTTTCCCCAAACCGCCAGGGATTGACAAGTCTCACATGTCGCTTTGACTAAAGCCCAAGGCCAGAAATGGCCGACGACAAGAACAGCCAAGCTACACAAATAACAGGGCCGAAAAAGTACGAGGGCATGCAACTGGGAGGAACATAAAATAATAATGCACCAGGACATTAGGGTGGACCTGGCAAAAGGCAGGGTCGAATTTAACCACGCACAGGTGGTCCCGTAAAGAAGCACGGTCAGATTCGGGATGTTATTTGCAGCTAGGTTCTGGGTCAGTTACCAGGGCAAAGCACATAATTTTACTGCCCGACCAAGGTGGTGGACTCTTTCGTCCTAGAATATTTTGGACAGGAAGCAAAAGAGCCAGCGGTGAGGATGACATGGAGATAGGAAAACGAAAAAATGGACAATTTTGCGCGGGACTGCACTGCTTGTTATGAACAGGGACCCAGTTCACAGGAAGGAGGTGGCGAGGGCAGCAGAGCGCAGGAGAGGGTTAGGTGGATACATTAGGGACATTAGCAGAGCGAACGGACGAGGGGCTCAAAACAACCCTGAGAGGGGGGCAACATTCTAATCGGATAGATAGCGCCAGCAAGTATGAGAGAGAGGAGAGCTGCGGCGCATCTTTCATTGGGAAGAGAGCGTCTGGCGAGGGAATGGGCACAGAGATAGCGAGTAGGAAGGCAGGGGTGTAGACAGAAGAGCGGTAGTGCGGGAGGGTCGGGATGGGGTCTGTGTGTGTGTCTGTGTGTGGGAGGGGGTGGGGGTTCAACGTGGGGGGAGGGGGGGAAGGGGGCAGGTGGGGAACAAAAACTAGGGGGGAACTAAACTAAAAGGGGGAAGGGCTCTAGACTGGCTTCAACAAGTCGCTATCAGAAACATTAACAAAATGGCGCCTCAAGCAGCCACTTTGGATGGTCACTGAGCAAAGGGAAAGCCCGGAAACCTCACATGGCAAACATATAGGTGATGGCCATGGTAGGAGGTCCCTGGACAAAGCGAAGCCCCGGGATGCAGGGGTCCGGCCTCATGGTAAGAATGGTGAGCATGGCCATTTTGGATGGTCCACTAACAAAGGGAAACCCTGGAGTGCAGGGGCACATACACAAGGTAAGTATGGTTGATCCTGCACGAAGGGGGGATACAACATCCTCCCTCCCCCCCATTCGAGTTCTTACCTGGAGCGTCAGGGGGCTCAATGGCCCAACACCACCCGCAGCTGCAGGCTGGTTGGCACTCTGATCAGAATTTCTCCACGGGAGTGTGGGGGTAGGGGGAACTGACACAAGGGAGAGCGATATGTATATTGTAATCATCACAGTTACCCTCCTGTATGTATAGTGTATATTCTGTTAAATAAAAATCAATAAAAACATTCTAAAAAACTTGTGACTTGCAAAATAAATACAGAACCAGCTCTGATCTTTGCTGGAAACTCTTGGTACATCGGTAGACCAATAAATCACAGGCGCAAATTTGAACTGCATAGCTGTGCTTGACCAGGTCTGACCTCCCTTCGCAGAGGATGTGACGCCACTCAACTAAAAAAGTAACTGTAAACAATTTTCTTTGTAATGTGCCTCTATGAAATGTTAGGGGCCAGGGTTTAGAGAACCCCAAAATGTATAATGGAGTTCACCTGACCCACAAGTTTGAATAGATTGTGGGCTGGGGAGCACACGGCCCACTGTAAAGGAGTGGTACAGTAGAAAAGGAAACGTATTTTTCAAAGCAAAACAATGTTTATTCTATGAACTCAAGTTAACTTTTTAAAATCATACAGTGAACATCTTAGCAACCATTAATTCAAATACAACCCCAAACAATACAACACTAAGTGATGCGTACGCTGTCCTTTTACCATCCATAAGACGCAAAACACCTTCTCCAGAAGCACATCAGGTTAAAGTCACCACTGTTATTAGTTTTAAATCATCAGGATAGATTTACAGTCTTTAGATTACAGAGATAGATTCATACACCTTCTGGCTGTGACTGCAGCTATCCAGCTCTGAAAACGAAACTAAGACACACCCTGCAGCAAACAACCTAAAACGAAAGATAAAAGCTGACAGTCAGCCCAGCTCCACCCACTCTCTGACATCACTGCAGTAACATACACCAATTTCTTAAAGGTACTCTCACAACAGATACTTATGTACACACCCATTTATAAACACCCATTTCTTAAAGGTACTGTCACATGACAGAAACAACATGATGCAAATATCCTGTTCACAGAATCAGTGTGAAATTGCTAAGGTAGAGACACAAAATCCATATTTACCATCTTCTTTTGCACGCAGAAGTTCAGCTGCAGGAAAATAAACACAAGTTAGCCTACTTAATAGGGAGAAAACATGGAACCTCTCGTTTCACTGACATGCATTCTGCAAGACTGGCCGTGTAACATACCTGACGCCGAATCGCCTCGGAAGCATCTTCCGTTACCCGACCCGGTTGCATTAGTGCAGTCTGGCGTTTTAACTGCAACTTTGAACATCAGAAATAATGTGAGATGTAAGGAAAGATAACCCGCGCATATTTGTGAGTTTCTAATTAATTAGCAACTAACATGGCTTAGCATGAGAAAGTACGTCCAAGGTGTAGTCATTGCTTGTTACGTGCTCGACAGTTATTTAGTTACGGTTATAAGGGAAACATCGAATTCTTAATTGATTGTTGAACCTGAAAAAATGTCTTCTTATTTTAGTCCAAGACGCAGCGGCAAAATAGAGGAAAATGGAAGCTGGAATCATGCATTATTATTCTGGGATTACTGAAGAATTCGACACAAAAACGCTTTGAAGCGTCAACTCAATTCCAAATTGCCGAGCAGAAAATTTCCTTTCACTCAACAATTTCTCCTTTAGCTTGTCTCACCTTTTGCACATAAATAATGTGGCCATTGATAGCCTCTTGCGCCCCAGCTATGCTTGCGTTTTTTGTGACTTATGTAAGATATTCTGTTCCTGCACTGATCAGCACCCTCCAACTAATATTTCCGTTATATCGACGACTGTGTGTCGGTGCCGCGTCATGCTCTCGTCCGAATCTGGAAACTTTGTTGACTTTGCTTCCAATATCCACCCCCCTATCTCTCCTTCACACAGTCCATCTCAGACACTTCATTTCCCTCACCACCCTGTCAGAATTCCGCAGGGAACGGTCTCTCCATTATCCTCAACGCCTCATCCTCTGCCAACTGCACCTTCCCATGAAATCGCAGAAGGTAGAAGAACTTTGTGTCCTTCGTCCTGACGGTTCAAGATCCCAAACTGCGTTCAGGTGAAGCATCATTTCACTTGTAGCTTCTTAAATGCGGAATACTGTGCTCGCTGCTTCCAACATGGTCTCCTCTACATCGGGGAGAGTAAACCGAGACTGGATGACCGCTTTGTGAACACCTTTGCTCAGCCTACAAGCATGACCCTGAACATCCTGACATCTGCCATCTCAACTCACTATCTTGCTCCCGTTCCCACATGTCTGTCCTTGACCTGCTGCAATGTTCCAGTGAAGCCCAACCGGAAATGGAGGAACAACATCGCAGCCTTTGGCTCGACACTTTAAAGCCTTCTGGAGTTCAGTCGAAGGACTCTCTCCTCACTCCTGATCACCCTTTTAAATAATTTGGCCCAATGCCCCCTGACCTACAGGGCCATTTGTCACCAGCTTTTAAGTTTTGCGTTCATGGAGCGCAGACTTCTGTGCTCCTATTAACAAATTCTACTGTGTGACCTTTATGCCCGCATCAGCAAATTTTTACATTGTCTTGAACACGCCCTCTATTTTGTGGCCATGACATATTTATGCAATATCCTAGTCAGAGCGCGAAAAAAGAACCTTCGGCCCATCACGCATGCACCAGCCATGAAGCATCTATCTATTCTAATCACATTTGCAGCACTTCGTCCGTACGCTATGACGTTTCAAGTGCTCAGCCAAATGCTTCTTCAATGTTGTGAGGGTTCCCGCTTCGCACACCCTTTCTGTCGTAAATCTTTGAGTCCCAACCCCTTCGAGGTGAAAATGATTTTGCTCGAATCCCTCCAAATCCCTTGACCTTAACTTAAATTTATGTCGCTGGTTATTGACCCCTTTACATAAGGGGCAGGTTTCTTCCCATCTACCCTATTTATAAACGTCGTATTTTTACATCTCGATCATGTTTTTCCACAGCCTCCCCTGGTTAAAGGAAAGGAACCTCAGCCTAGCCAGCCTCTCTTCTTGGCCGAAACGCGCAGGCCCTGGCACCACCCAGGTGAATTTCCCGACCTCCATTTCTAGTGCAATCAGAACCATCCTAAAATAAGGAGACCAGAACTTCACATAGAATTCTAGCTGTTGCCTAAGGAATGTTTTATATAGTTTCTGTATAACCTCCCAGCTCGTACATTACATGTTTCGGCTAATGAAACACATATCCCATATGCCTTCTTGACGATCTTTTCAACTTATCCGACTGTCTTCAGGGATCTATGGACATACACCGCTAGTTCTCTTTTGTCCTCTGTACTTTCTAGCATCTTGCCATTCACTGTGTATTCCCTTCTCTTGTTAGTCCTCCCAACGTACACCAGCACACACATTTCATGGCTAAGTTCCATTTGTCTCTGTTCTGCCCATCTGATCAGCCAACTATTTCCTCCTCACTATTACCAAACCACCAATTGTAGTGTAATCTGAGAATTTACTGAGCATCCTTCCCACATTCATATATAGATCATTAATGTACACCACAAACACCAAGGAGCCCAGCACCACATCCTCCAGTACACCGCGAGCCACAAGAGTCCACTCAGGAAAACAACCATTGACCATTACCCTCTGCCTCCTGCCACTATGCCAAGTTTGGATTCAATTTGTTAAATAGTCCTGGATCCCACCTTTTTCATCAGTCTCCCATGATGGAAGTTTTCAACAGTCTTACCGAAGTCCATGTAGACTACATCTACTGTACTGCCTTCACCTACACAACGAGTCACTTTCTCAAAGAATTCAATCAAATGTGTTAGACCTGATCTCCCCGATAAAGCTATGCGGATTATCCTTAATTAATTCTTACCTCTTCAAGCAGAGATTCATTCTGTCCCTCAGAATTTTAACCAGTAGATTCCCTACCACTGATGTACGACTCATTGGCCTGTAAGTGCCTGCTACTTCCCTACTCCCTTTCTTGAATAATTTACTACATTAGAACATAGAACACTACAGCGCAGTACAGGCCCTTCGGCCCTCGATGTTGCGCCGACCTGTGAAACCACTCTAAAGCCCATCTACACTATTCCCTTATCGTCCATATGTCTATCCAATGACCATTTGAATGCCCTTAGTGTTGGCGAGTCCACTACTGTTGCAGGCAGGGCATTCCACGCCCTTACTACTCTCTGAGTAATGAACCTACCCCTGACATCTGTCTTATATCTACCTCCCCTCAATTTAAAGCTATGTCCCCTCATGCTAGACATCACCATCCGAGGAAAAGGGCTCTCACTCTCCATCCTATCCAATCCTCTGATCATCTTGTATGCCTCAATTAAGTCACTTCTTAACCTTCTCTCTAACGAAAAGAGCCTCAAGTCCCTCAGCCTTTCCTCATAAGATTTTCCCTCCATACCAGGCAACATTCTGGTAAATCTCCTCTGCACCCTTTCCAATGCTTCCACATCCTTCCTATAATGCGGTGACGGGAATTGCACGCAATACTCCAAATGCGGCCGCACCAGAGTTTTGTACAGCTGCAACATGACCTCATGGCTCCGAAACTCAATCCCTCTACCAATAAAAGCTAACACACCGTACGCCTTCTTAAGAACCCTCTCAACCTGGGTGGCAACTTTCAGGGATCTACGTACATGGACACCGAGATCTCTCTGCTCATCCACACTACCAAGGATCTTACCATTAGCCCAGTACTCTGTCTTCCTGTTATTCCTTCCAAAATGAATCACCTCACACTTTTCTGCATTCAACTCCATTTGCCACCTCTCAGCCCAGCGCTGCAGCTTATCTATGTCCCTCTGCAACTTGTAATATCCTTCCGCACTGTCCACAACTCCACCGACTTTAGTGTCATCTGCAAATGTACTGACCCATCCTTCTACGCCCTCGTTCAGTCATTCATAAAAATGACAAACAGCAGTGGCCCCAAAACAGATCCTTGTGGTACACCACTTGTAACTGGACTCCAGTCTGAACATTTCCCATCAACCACCACCCTTTGTCTTCTTCCAGGTAGCCAATTTCTGATCCAAACTGCTAAATCACCCTGAATGCCATGCCTCCGTATTTTCTGCATTAGCCTACCGTGGGGAACCTTAATAAACGCTTTACTGAAATCCATATACACCACATCAACTGCTTTACCCTCATCCACCTGTTTAGTCACCTTCTCAAAAAACTCAATAAGATTTGTGAGGCACGACCTACCCTTCACAAAACCGTGTTGACTATCTCTAATCAAATTATTCCTTTCCAGATGATTATACATCCTATCTCTTATAAATCTTTCCAAGACTTTGCCCACAACAGAAGTAAGGCTCACTGGTCTATAGTTACAGGGGTGTCTCCACTCCCCTCCTTGAACAAGGGGACAACATTTTCTATCCTCCAGTCTTCTGGCACTATTCCTGTAGACAAAGATGACTTAAAGATCAAAGCCAAAGACTCAGCAATCTCCTCCCTAGCTTCCCAGAGAATCCTAGGATAAATCCCATCCGGCTAAGAGGACTTATCTATTTTCACACTTTCCAGAATTGCTAACTCCTCCTGCTTATGGACCTCAAGCCCTTCTAGTCTGGTAGCCTGAATCTCAGTACTCTCCTCGACAAATTGTCTTTTTCCTTGTGAATACTGACGAAAAATATTAATTTAGCACGTCTCCTATCTCCTCGGACTCCACGTACAAATTCCCACTACTATCCCTGACTGACCCTACTCTTACCCTATTCATTCTTTTATTCCTGACATTAACTATTCTTTTATTCCTGACATTAGCTGCCTTCCGATCATGGGGCACGTCTCCTGTGGTAGAGAAGATTTGAAAATTATTGTCAGAGCCTCTAAAATCTCCTCCCTTGCCTCACATGGGTGCCAAGGATACATTTCACCTGGTCTGGGGATGTACCCAGTTTTGAGCCCGCTAAAATAGCCAGCACCCTTTCCCCTTCAATGATAATCTGCTCAATTTTATCACAACCCCTCTCTGTGCTTTGAAATCCCACATCGTCCTTGTCCACAATGAACACAGAGGCAAAATAGTTATTTAAAACGTCCCCTACGTCTTTTAGCTCCACACACAGATTGCTACTTCCGTCCATAATTGGCCCTACTATTTCCTTGGTAACCTCCGTACCCTTAATACACTTATGAAACACCTTGTGATTTTCTTTTGTTTTGCCTGCCAGTGTTTGTCACCCCCATCTTAGCTCTGCTAATTGCTTCTTCAAGTACCCCCTCCTGCACTTTCTAATCTCGTCCAGGCATCTATCGTTTTAAACCCACTAGATTCACCATGAACCTCCGTTTTATCCATATCTAACTCGTCATATCCCTTGACATCCAGTTTTTTTAGACTTATGGTTCCACCCTTTCCGGAATCATGTTGGCCCTCTAGTTTCTCTATTTTCTTTTTAAATCGCTTCCATTGTTCTAATTTTAATATTCTTGCAAGTATCTGCTCCCAGTCCACTTTTTTCAGATCCTGTCTTTCCACGTTGAAAGGCCTTCCCCCATTCAGAAGCAATACTTCCGATATATATTTTCCATTTCCCATAAATATCTTATATCTTGCTGAGTTATTGTCACTATCACCGAAACACTCGCTCAGTTACACCTCTGCCACCTTCCCGGCTGGATTCTCTAAAATTAGATCCAGTACCTCCACCCTCTCGTGATACTTTCTATGGGTTGGCTCAAAGAGCTCTCTTGATTGCACTTCAAGATTACCGTGCCTCTAAAATGTTCACACTTTGCCCATCCCAATTGATATAAGGAAAGTTTAACCTTCAGAACATCTCTTAATTTTAAGGCCTCTTGCAGAAAAATAAATGCCATCCCGCCTTGCCATATTTTATTGTGCCTCAAACATCTATCTTCGCTCGGCCTCCCAGGCTGACTTGCATTTCATTCTATATTTGGTTGTGCAGCTCCCGCTACTTTATCTCCACTCCGTACCCAACCCCGAGCAAATTAATTTAACCACCACCATCTCTACCCCCTGCGACAGCATGAGCAATGATGCTTGTCCTATCCCGGTTCAGGTGCACCCCATCGGACTTCCAGAGGTCCCATCTTCCCCATAAAGGGACGCAGTGACCCATGAACCTAAAGTCTCTCCCCCTGAGTTATCTCTTCAGGCGCGCATTCATCTCCTTGTTGCCACCTACCGCCGCTCTTCTAATTTGCTCCATATGCTAACAGCGTAAAATCCATCACTTTTGTCTGTGCCTTCAACTCTGAAGAACAGCCGTACGGACTCGAAACGGTTGTTCTCTTTCTCCATCTAGAGATGCTGCCAGACCACCTGCGTTTGACCAGCATTGTCTGATTTTATCAGAAAACAACCGTTTTTGCCGAACGTTTAATAAACTGGAAATTACATTTGAAACACAGCGCTAGGTCGGACATCTATAAAGACAGGTGATGCATATTCAGGGAACTACCTATGGGGTGAACAAACTGAATGACTTCGGAGGCATAGATAATTTCTCTGTACACCCAATCAGAAAGATGAAAAATAAAGGTAAAAACGTAGTCATACACTATTGAAATGAGTTAACGGAAGAGAACATTCTAATGGGGGAACTGGGTGTTGGTTCCTGGAAGCCGGAATTGGTGTACTGCCAAGGTAGAATTATTTCAAACTCTTTCTCAGAAAAGAAAGCATCCGGAACTTTTAATTTGAAATTGGATGACGAGGCTGCTCATGAAACTACGAAGAGATCAGCGTTTTCCCGCGATCCTGGTGCTGCACAGTGGCGCAGTGGTTAGCACTATTGCTTCACAGCGCGAGCCCTTCGAATTCGATTCCCGCCTTGGGTCACTGTGCGGATTCTGCAAGTTCTCTCCGTGTCTGCGTGTGTTTCCTCCGGGTTCTCCGGTTTCCTCCCTCAAGTCCCGGGAGCCGTGCTTGTTCGGTAAAATGGACATTCTGATTTCTACCGCTGTGTACTTGAACAGGTGCCGGAGTGTGGTGACTGGGAGTTTCTCACAGTAACTTCATTGCAGTGTTCGTGTAAGCCCACTTGTGATACTAATAAGGTCATTAGTATAAATTCTACAACATGTTCGCACAGCCTTGATCTTTGTTCAAAACGAATATGTGAAACCATGATGCGGGATTCAACCACAATTAATCGAATAAATGATGTGGTATTTAGTTCTAAAATGAACAGGCTTGTATTCTAAGTAAAATGCCTCACCAGCAGCCTTTAATTGTGCGAGCAGCTTTTCTATTTCTGGTAACAGAAATTGACATGGAGATCAGTTTGTTTTACTACAGGAGCTGAAGACGGTTTTGCATTTCCATTGAAAGTTACAGATACAATAGCCACACACTGGAATTAATTAATTTTGGGCAGGTGCACAAATTGGAGATTGACAAATGCTTGCCACCGCAAAGGAAATCAGGTGCAAATGAAAATGCTGGCAAATGAAAATGCTGGCAAATTTCCTCTTGCCGCTTTTTGCGACAGCCGACTAGAAATTCATACCCAATTATTTCGTCTTCCTCGGTTTAGATTAAAACGCCTTGGTGAGTCGCCGCCAACATGTTAACCAGCCGCTGTTGATTCCACCTGATTTCTTCGAAGTTCCCGAAAATTCCAAGTGCGAGATGGAATTTGAAAAAAAGGAATTAAAAATGTTTCGATCTTTTTAAAGCCGAACTGTTGGTAATAGTACTTGTAATATTGAAACGGACAGCTGCCGTGTTAAGTCGTGTGGTCCGACTATACATTAGGTTTTACCGGGGATTGAAACGGGCGTTGAAACGGGCTGACTTGATAGGTGCTCTTCAGGTTTACTGGAAAAAGTGAAGGTTTGTTCATTTCTCTGAACGTTAATTTTAAGATGATGCGAAGGTGTAATTATTGTCAAAATCCTTCCCTACTTTGAAAACTCATGTTTATCATTTCGGTTTTTCAGATTTTAACAATTATGGGTAAATTCAAAAAATAGCGGAAAATACTGATGTTTTAACTGTTACTTTCTTTTTCTCTGATCTCTCGTTTCCATATTCCATTCCCCTTCGTTCTTACTTTCTGCAAGATTTATCATTGATTTGAGTATTTTGGCTTGCTCGTTCTGACTTGTTGGACTTCGATAACAGTTGAATCTGGTTGAGCCAGGAGACGACGGCACGATATTTCCGATGGTGGAGTTTCTTTTCCCTCCATCCGGAGAGTCGGTTGGGAACACAACCCGCCCATACTGCCTGCCTCGCAGCCATTTAACGCTCGAAAGAGGGCAATTTGACTGTAGACAAGTCATCTGCCCTTCACTCTGGAGGAAGTCCCGCCTTGCAAACAGCACTCCAGCCCCAGCAAAGTCTCTGGACTGGACGGCAAGCTGAAAAGTAAGGCGGTGGTAAGTGGGCGATTAGGGTATTCGAGGATAAGTCGGAACGGGGCGAGGGTGGTCCAGGGGACAGTGGACAAGGGGGGGTGGAGGAGTGTTTTTTTTTGGGGGGGGCGGGGGGGGGGGGGGGGGGGGGGGGTGAAGGGCGCCCGAAGTTATTAGGGGGTTTCCAATGGAGGCGCTCCCCACACTCCTTTCACACCAGAGGCCAACGTCTGAGCACTTTAGACTGCCCGACGCTCGTGACATCCTTCCGCCATCCTCGAGATTGAAACTGGACGGGAAACGGACGATAGGTTGCCAATAATTGACCACTTCGGGGGTTCCATTCGGGAACGTGCGAAGTCTAGAGATTCCTAGCGTGAAATCTGTGCGAGCTCGAGTGGACGGCATCAGGAGGGAAGGCCGTGGCTCTTATTTCACATGCTTCACTCCCTCGCTTAAAAACCAGCCGGCGGGCGAACGTGAACTCTCGTCTAACCTACCTTTAGATGATCCCGCACCCTAATGGCATCCTAATCAGAACGACTTCAACCGCAAATGCGAAGCTGAAGTCCCTGGGATAGTGTTGGTGCCCTGCTCTGAACGTTCTCCGCTGATGAAGAGATCTGCCATATTAAGTGATTAGCGTGCTATTTCATTCCAATGCAATGTATAATTCTAAGTGTGCAGCAGGGTGGAACTTTAGTGCCGAATAAACGCCTCATATAAATAAAGAGGTTGGTATGGGACAACGCTAGATTGTTTCAGCAATAAAAATTACGCTACAAGTAAAGTGATTGGTCACAACATCATGCTTCTTTCAAACTGGAATGTTACCATGTTACAACCTGCATCGCATAATTGCGTATCCTCGTTTAAGTTACATTGTAGCAAACTGAGTTATCACAATGCCACATGAACAAAAACAATTAAGGTAGTAACATTGTAATTGTTAATGTAGTAACATTTGCAACAGATTGGCGCTATCGAAGCATTGTACAGATACATTGTGCAGCGATGTTTAACCTGTAGGTACAAAGGGAATAGATATGCAATATATAAAGGATTATGAGATAATGTATTTTGTCTCAATTACCGGTATCTTTTAAAAGTAGTTGCCTCACTGTAACATAAGTCATCAAGTCAGTGTTAGAATTCTTCAAAAGTTTCAGAATATAAATATATGATTGAATACATGTGCAATATAATTCCAGGCTGTAAATTAATAATAGTGAATAATCTGTACTTTTGGAGAGTAAGTATTTTTGATAAGGCAGTTGCCATTTAGTTTTTGTTTCTATATTATTTATCCTCTCCTACCTCCAGGTCTACCCAATGTGGAGCGTGGTCCGAAATGGCTATGGCCGTATATTCCGTCCCTGTCACCTTCGGAATCAGTGCCCTTCCCAAGACAAAAAAGTCTATCCATGAGTATACTTTGTGAACATGGGAGAAAAATGAAAACTCCTTACTCCTAGGCCTACTAAATCTCCAGGGGTCTACCCCTCCCATCTTCTCCATGAAGTCCTTGAGCACCCTGGCCGCTGCTGGCCTCCTCCCGGTCCTGGACCTCGACCGGTCCAACACTGGATCAAGCACCGTATTGAAGTCTCCCCATTACCAACTTTCCCGCCTCCAGGTCCAGGATACGTCCCAACATACGCCTCAGAAAATTTGCATCATCCCAGTTCGGGGCGTATACGTTCACCAGAACCACCGCCTCCCCTTGCAATCTGCCACTCACCATCACATATCTACCCCCACTATCCGCCACTATGGTCTTTGCCTCAAAAAGTGCCCGTTTCCCCACTAAGATAGCCACCCCCCCTATTCTTCGCATTTAAACCCGAATGAAACACCTGTCCCACCCATCCTTTACGTCGCCTGACCTTGTCTATCAGTTTCAGATGCGTCTCCTGCAACATAACCACATCTGCCTTTAATTTTGTTAGGTGTGCGAGTACCCGTGCGCTTTTAATCGGCCCGTTCAGCCCTCTCATGTCCCACGTGATCAGCCGGGTTGGGGGGCTCTTTACCCCCCCCCTTGTCGATTAGCCATCCTCGTTTTTAACCCAGCTCCTCACCCGGTTCCCACGTACCCGTGTATCCCCCCGACGGTGCCCTCCTGCCTCGACCACCTCATCCCATAACAGCTCCCCCTTCTCCTTAGCATCAGCAACCCAGTTAACCCCCCCCTCCGCTTGATCCCCCTCTAGCATAGTTGCACCCCCCATGTTGCTCCCAGAAGTCAGCAAACTCTGGCTGACCTCGGCTTCCCCCCTTATCCTAGGCTCCCACTGTGCGAAGCCCCCTCCTTCCTGCGTCCCTGTTCCCGCCATAATTACCATAGCGCGGGAACAAAGCCCGCGTTTCCCACTCGGCCCCGCCCCTAATGGCCGGCACCCACAGTTCCTCATGCTCCCCCCCCCCCCCCCCCCGACGTCCGCTCCTTCTGCGCCTTCGGGAAGACCCAGGACTCTTAAATTCTTCCTCCTTGAGTTATTCTCCAGCGCTTCCAACCTCTCCACACACCTTTTATGCTGTGCCTCGTGCGTTTCTGCCTTCACCACCAGGCCCTGTATTTCATCTTCGTTTTCAGCAGTCTTTGCCTTCACGACCCGAAGCTCCAGCTCTTGGGCCCTCTGCTCCTCTTTTAGTCCTTCAATCGCCTGCAATATCGGGGCCAACAGCTCCTTCTTCAGCTCCTTCTTCAGCTCTTCCACACAGCGCCGCAGGAACTCCTGCTGCTCCGGGCCCCATAGCAAACGGCCACCTCCCGACGCCATCTTGCTTTGAGCTTCTCTTCCTTGCCGCTGCTCCAGAGGATCCTCCGCAATCCGGCCGCTATCCTCTCCCTTTTCCATGCGTGTCCAGCAGGATTCCCTTCTGGTTTACCGCACAGTGTTTTTGCCGTTTAAATTGCCGTTGGGGCTCCTATCAAGAGCCCAAAAGTCCGTCCCAACGGCAGCTGCCGAAACGTGCGACTCAGCTGGTCATTGCCGCACCCGGAAATCATACCAATGGATTTACAACTGTCATTAACAAAATGAATTTGCAATTATATTAAGAAACTCCTGAACGACATGTAGCAGACAGCCAGGACATGAAAGGATGACCAATCTGGACATCCTCTCAGGATCTGCACCGTGGTGTTTCCACTCGCGCCGAATGACCTCGTATATTGGGCCACAGCAGGCTCTGTCCCGGGCATTAATGCCAGCACTCCAACTGCTTCAAAATAATCAGCTGGTTTAGTTTGAAAGTCCTCCTTAAACGATAACATTTGCAATAATTAAAATGTTGGAGGCTGACCATACATCTATGTCACAGCATAGTTATCTCTCTGACTAAATTATTTTTCCTCATACCAACCTCACTCAAAGCAAAACCTATATTCCGGCCCATAGGCATATTTTGAAAATCTATTTCATTACGTACTGCTCGCTTGTAGAAGTTTCTTGCATTCTGGAAAATAAACAAAGAGCACTGTAAATATTTAGTAATAAACACTTCAATGGTAGATGGTGAAGCGGTTGAGAATGCAACATATACAAAATGTGTGATTTATCAGACTACTTTAGAAACTTGAGAACTATAAAATAGAAAAACTGCTGGAAATGCTCAGCTGACTGGGCAGTATCAGTGGAGATAAAAATAGAGCTGCGTTTTCAGGCACAATGCCTGAGCAGAAACTTGGCAGGCAATATAATGGTCGACCTGAAGCCTGTATGGGAGATTGGTTGGGGCATATATTGTGTCCTGACAGTGCTAGGTCGGCACCTCGTCGCTATCTCGACTTCCCCCAATGGAGTTGGGACACAAGCTTCAATAACGGCCTTCTTACCGGGATCTCAATGCAGGCCCTTAACTGGCCACTTGACAGCATTTATCAACCGTCACCGCTATTCAACAGAAGACGGCAGCAGGCTTCACTCCATCTGGGATTACTGCCAAGTAAACCGCCTGATTTTGTCGCAACGAGATGGTATACTCTCGCCTTGTCCGGCACTCTATGTCGAACGGACAGACCAGTGTCATAAGTGGGATACAGAGGAAGCTATCCCCTTGGCCTTTAGAACAACGTTTCCGTCCTTCTTGTCGGCCCTCTTTGATTGGACAGGTCGATTCATTCCTACTTACTTTCGTCCGGGGGCTCCAGTCCCCACTTTAGCTGCCTTGATACAGGTAGTGGCCGCCGCTTTCAGTGGCGCTACCGTAATCTGAGAGCTACCGATCTCTACCCTCACGCTGGCAGGACTTCCCCCGCATCAGAAAGCACTGCGGGGGCGAGGCCCTTATGGAGACGGGCACTGGATCTGAACCCAAAGTTTCGGACTTAATCCCAACGCACGCCCAGAAATATCTCAGGGCCGTTGCAATAGACTCAGTGGCGATGGACGAAGCCTTTGGATCTGCGCCGTCCATAAAGAACCGATCTATTGTAATCCTATTTTGCAGCACTTGGCCCGTAACCTTGTAAGCTGTGTTCTTTCAAGTACTCATCGAAATGCTTCTTAAATGTTGTGAGGATTCCCATCTCTATCGCCCTTTCAGGCAGAGAGTCCTAGATTAACACCAACATAGAACATAGAACAATACAGCGCAGTACAGGCCCTTCGGCCCACGATGTTGCACCGAAACAAAAGCCATCTAACCTACACTATGCCATTATCATCCATATGTTTATCTAATAAACTTTTAAATGCCCTCAATGTTGGCGAGTTAACTACTGTAGCAGGTAGGGCATTCCACGGCCTCACTACTCTTTGCGTAAAGAACCTACCTCTGACCTCTGTCCTATATCTATTACCCCTCAGTTTAAAGTTATGTCCCCTCGTGCCAGCCATATCCATCCGCGGGAGAAGGCTCTCACTGTCCACCCTATCCAACCCCCTGATCATTTTGTACGCCTCTATTAAGTCTCCTCTTCACCTTCTTCTCTCCAACGAAAACAACCTCAAGTCCATCAGCCTTTCCTCATAAGATTTTCCCTCCATAACAGGCAACATCCTGGTAAATCTCCTCTGCACCCGCTCCAAAGCCTCCACGTCCTTCCTATAATGCGGTGACCATAACTGTACGCAATACTCCAAATGCGGCCGTACCAGAGTTCTGTACAGCTACAACATGACCTCCCGACTCCGGAACTCAATCCCTCTACCAATAAAGGCCAACACTCCATAGGCCTTCTTCACAACCCTATCAACCTGGGTGGCAACTTTCAGGGATCTATGTACATGGACACCTAGATCCCTCTGCTCATCCACACTTTCAAGAACTTTACCATTAGCCAAATATTCCGCATTCCTGTTATTCCTTCCAAAGTGAATCACCTCACACTTCTCTACATTAAACTCCATTTGCCACCTCTCAGCCCAGCTCTGCAGCTTATCTATATCCCTCTGTAACCTGCTACATCCTTCCACACTATCGACAACACCACCGACTTTAGTATCGTCTGCAAATTTACTCACCCACCCTTCTGCGCCTTCCTCTAGGTCATTGATAAAAATGACAAACAGCAACGGCCCCAGAACAGATCCTTGTGGTACTCCACTTGTGACTGTACTCCATTCTGAACATTTCCCATCAACCACCACCCTCTGTCTTCTTTCAGCTAGCCAATTTCTGATCCACATCTCTAAATCACCCTCAATCCCCAGCCTCCGTATTTTTTGCAATAGCCTACCGTGGGGAACCTTATCAAACGCTTTGCTGAAATCCATATACACCACATCAACTGCTCTACCCTCGTCTACCTGTTAGTCACCTTCTCAAAGAACTCAATAAGGTTTGTGAGGCATGACCTACCCTTCACAAAGCCATGCTGACTATCCCTGATCATATTATTGCTATTTAGATTATTATAAATCTTGTCTCTTATAACCCCCTCCAAGACTTTACCCACTACAGACGTGAGGCTCACCGGTCTATAGTTGCCGGGGTTGTCTCTGCTCCCCTTTTTGAACAAAGGGACCACATTTGCTGTCCTCCAGTCCTCTGGCACTATTCCTGTAGCCAATGATGACATAAAAATCAAAGCCAAAGGTCCAGCAATCTCTCCCCTGGCCTCCCAGAGAATCCTAGGATAAATCCCATCAGGTCCCGGGGACTTATCTATTTTCAGCCTGTCCAGAATTGTCAACACCTCTTCCCTACGTACCTCAATGCCATCTATTCTATTAGCCTGGGGCTCAGCATTCTCCTCCACAACATTATCTTTTTCCTGAGTGAATACTTTGAGTAAAAAGTGTTTTCCTCAAATCCCTGTAAATATCCTGTGCCTTTCTTTAAGTCTTTGCCCCCTGTTTGTTGGTCCCTCTACTAAGGACATTGGTTAGAAGTTGCCATATTTATGTGCCTCATAACTCTGTACCTTTCAATTAGTTCCCCTTTCTGCCTTTCCTGCTCCAAGGAAAGCAACTCAGCCTAGCCTGTCTTTTTTCATAGCTGAAACGCTCCAGCCCAGGAAAATTTGTGACCAATCTCGGCTGCACCCTCTCTAGTGCAATCATATCCTTCTGATAGTGTGGTGAGTAGAGCTGCATACAATAGTCTAGTGTGGCCTAACGAACGTTTTATACAGACCACCTTAACCTCCCTGCTATCTTATTTGCATGTCCTGTGCTTTCAGAGACCATTGGACATGAACCCCAAGGTCCCTCTTGACCTCTGTACTTCCTCGTGCCTTACCATTTGTTGTGTATGCTCTTGCCTTGTTAATCCTCCAAAAATGCATCACCTCACACATTGCAGGGTTAAATTCCATTTGCCAATGTTCTACCCAGCAGTTTACCCTATTTTTCGGCACGGTTCCAAGTTTGCTGATTGTGTATCACATCACTGATATATCTGTGTGAAAGATGTTAGTGCTGACAAAATCTAACTGTAAGGTGCACAGGAGTAGTGTAGAAATGATAAATACGTATTTGGATGAAAACACGAGTTTAAATTTTTTGGCAGCAAGATTTCACAGAAGAAGATGGTTGCATTGGAAGACCTTATTATTTTCTGTTACTCTACCTGTGTGAACCTAAAAGCTCAGAGCGGAGGCGTGTTTATGCACTATCCATAGAAAAACAAGTGAGCCGAAAATCTACGTTTCACCCGGTCCATTTCCCAGCTTCCCACTTGCTGTTTGGATTAATGTGGCCCACATCTCAGCATTCTAATCTTTCTGTAGTAGAGCCATATCAGAAGAATATTGACGGGAAAACGGAGAGATAGTGGGGCATTGACGTAAGTTTCGCTTGAAAGATGGAGATTTAAAAAAATATATTTTTATTGAAGTATTTGCAAAATTTATATGACAATAACAAACGAAATAATAATAACATAAACATCAACATGGTGAAATAGACATTTCCCACCCAACCCCTTCTGTACATCCCTTAACCATATTGCACCTACCCGCACCCCCATTCAGAATGCTGCTTCTGCTGACATTTTAATTTTCCCCGAGAAAATCGACAAACGGTTGCCACCTCCGAGAGAACCCCTGCATCGACCCTCTCAAGGTAAACTTTATTTTCTCCAGCTTGAGAAACCCAGCCATGTCACTGACCCAAGTCTCCACACTCGGGGGCTTCGAGTCCCTCCACATTAAAAGGTTCCGTCTCCGGGCTACCAGGGAGGCAAGGTCAGAATGTCGGCCTCTTTCACTCCCTGAACTCCCGGATCTTCTGACACTCCAAAGATCGCCATCTCTGGACTCGGCACCACCCACGTACATACCATCTTGGACATTGCCTTGGAAAACCCCTGCCAGAACCCTCCAAGCTTCGGGCATTCCCAAAACATGTGGACATGGTTTGCTGGGCTTCCCGCACACCTCGCACATCTCTCTTCTACCCCGAAAAACTTGCTCTTCCTCGCCGCTGTCATGTGTGCACGGTGAACCATTTTAAACTGTATTAGAATAGGCCTGGCACATGATGAGGAGGAATTAACCATGCTGAGGGCGAGCCGCCCACAGACCCGCCTCTAACTCCCCACCTCACCCCTCCTCCCACTTGCCCTTCAGTTCCTCCACCAGGGTTTCCTCCGCCTCCAACAACTCCTGATAGATATCTAACACCTTCCCCTCCCCCACCCAGATACCGGAGGCTACTCTGTCCTGTATCCCCCGTGGCGGCATCAGCACGAAAGCCAACACCTGTTTGCTCCAAAAGTTCCGCACTTGCAAATATCTGAAACTATTCCCAGGCGGCAGCTTGAACTTGTCCTCTAACGCCTTTAGACTGGGAAAACTCCCGTCTATGAATCGATCCCCCATCAGTCTAATTCCTGCTCTCTGCCAGATCCGGAACCCGCCATCTATCCTGCCTGGTGCAAACCTGTGGTTATTGCAAAACGCGGTCCAGACCGATGCATCCTCCATGTTCTTATACCTCCTCCATTGCCCCCAGATCCTCAATGCAGCCACCACCACCGGGCTAGTGGAGTAACAGACCGGCGAGAACGACAGAGGTACCGTTACCAGCGCTCCCAAACTGGTGCCTTTGCATGACGCCACCTCCATCCACTCCCATGCGGACCCCCCCCCCCACCACCCAATTCCTAATCATCATCGCTATGTTCGCCACCCAGTCGTAGTTGCAGAAGTTCGGCAGCACCAACGCACTATCGCCCCCGACTGCGCTCCAACAGCATTTTCTTCACTCGCGGGGTTTTATTCGCCCATATAAAGCCCGAAGTAATCTTGTTCACCTGCTTAAAAAAGGCCTTAGGGATGAAGGTGGGGAGGTACTGGAAGACAAACAAAAATCTGTGGAGGACCGTCATTTTCACGGTCTGTACCCTCCCCGCCAGTGATAGTGGGAGCGTATCCCATCTTTTAAAGTCCACTTCCATTTGCTCTACCAGCCGGGTTAGGTTGAGCTCGTGTAATGCCTCCCATTTCCGAGCCACCTGTATTCCCAGGTAGCGAAAGCTCCTCTCTATCATCCTGAGCGGCAACTCCTTCAGTCTCCTCTCGTGCTCCCTTGCCTGCGTCACGAACAATTCACTTTTTCCCATGTTCAGTTTATACCGTGAAAATCTGCAAAATTCCCCCAAGATCTGCATAACCTCCCCCATCCCCTCTACCGGGTCCGAGATGTACAAGAGCAGATCGTCCGCATACCGTGAAACCCGGTGCTCCACAACCCCCCCTCCCCCCCCCCCCCCCCCCCGCGAACCAGCCCCTGCCGATTCCTTGATGCTCTCAGTGCCATGGCCAATGGCTCTATAGCCAGAGCAAACAGCAACGCGGAGAGGGGGCACCCCTGCCTCGTCCCTCGGTGTAGCTTAAAGTACCCCGACCTCAGCTGGTTCGGACAGATGCTCGCTCCTGGCACCTGGTAGAGCAATCGCACCCAGTCAATAAAGCCCTTCACCAAACCCAAACCTCCCCAGCGTCTCCCATAGATACTCCCACTCCACCTGGTCAAAAGCCTTCTCCGCGTCCATCGCAACTTCTACTTCCGCCTCCTCTCCTTCTGAGTCGATCATGATTACATTTAAAAGCCTCCGGACGTTAGCATTGAGCTATCTGCCCTTAACAAATCGAGTTTGGTCCTCTCTATCACCTCCGGGACACAGTCTTCTATCCTAGTGGCCAAAATCTTAGCCAGCAGCTTGGCATCTGCGTTCAAAACCGAAATTGGCGTATATGACCCAGATTGCTCTGGGTCCTTCTCTCGTTTAGGAATGAGTGAAATCGAGATCTGCAACATCTTAGGGGGCGGGGGGTGGGGTGGGTGGGGGGGGGGGGGGGGGGGGGTGGGGGGAGGATCCCCTCTCTCTAGCCTCGTTAAAGGTCCTCTTCAGCAGTGGGCAACAACACCTCTGAGAACTTCTTATAAATCTTTACCAGGTAACCGTCCGGCCCCGGAGCCCTGCCCGACTTCATGCCCTCCAGTCCTTTAACAATTTCCTCTGCCTCAATCGGGGCCCCCAGCCCCTCCACCAGGTCCTCCTCCACCCTCGGAAACCTCAACTGATCTAGAAATTGCCTCATCACTTCTACTCCAGCCGGGGGTTCCGACTCATATAATTTGCTATAACATTCTTTAAAAACGTCTTTCACCCCCCTCTGGGTCCAACACCATGTTACCCTCCCTTTATCTTACTCTCCCAATCTCCCTGGCCGCGTCTCTCTTCCTCAGCTGGTGCGCCAGCATCCTGCTCGCCTTTTCCCCATATTCGTATATCGCCCCCCTTGCCCTCTTCAATTGTTGCACCGCTCTCCCCGTGGTCAACCACTCAAACTCTGCCTGTAGCTTCCGACACTCCCTCAGGAGCCCAGGGTCCAGGGCCTCCGCCTATCTCCTATCCACTCGAAGTATCTCCTCCACTAATCTCTCCCTCTATGCTAGTTCCAGCTTTTCTCTATGGGACCGAATGGAAATTAGTTCCCCTCTTACAACTGCTTTCAGAGCCTCCCAAACGTCGCTGCTGATACCTCTCCCGTATCATTTGTTTACAAGTAATTCTGGATGGACTTATTCACCCGCCCGCAGACCGCTTCGTCCGCTAACAACCCTACATCTAGTCTACACAACGGGCGCTGCCCTCTCTCCTCACTCAACCGCAAATCCACCCAATGCGGGGCATGATCAGAGACTACAATTGCCGAATATTCCATCCCCGCCACCTTCGAAATTAGTGCCCTGCTCAGAACAAAAAAAATCAATACGGGAGTAAACTTTATGGACATGATAAACAAAGAAAACTCCATCGCCCTCGTCCGCTCGAATCTCCACGGGTCGACACCTTCCCCCCCCCCCCCCCCCCCCTCCAATCTGCTCCATTAAACCCCTCAACTCCTTTGCCGCCGGCCTCCTTACAGACCTGGATTTTGACTGGTCCAGATCGGGATCAATGACCATGTTAATGCCCCCCCCCTCCCCATGGTCAGGCTGTGAGACTCCAAGTCCGGGATCCTGCCTAACACCTGGCTCATAAATCCCACATTGACCCAGTTCAGTGCATATCCGTTCAAAAGTACCACCCGTACTCCCTCCAACTTTCCACTCACCATTATATATATACCCCCTTATCAGCCACAATTCTTCCAGCCTCAAACGCCACATGCTTACAGATAAATATCGTTACCCCCATGGTCTTTGAGTCCAGCCCCGAGTGGAACACCTGACTAACACACCTCTCTCTATCTCGTCTGGTCAATAATCTTTAGATGTGTCTCCTGAAGCATTGCTTCGTCTGCCTTCAGCCGCTTTAACTGCGCGAAAACGCGAGTCCTTTTGACCGGCCCATTCAATCCTCTCACATTCCATGTAATCAGCCTGGATTCCATGTAATCAGCTGCCACCGCCCCCTTCTGCCGACTAGCCATAACTTTTTTTGGCTAGCCCCAAGCCCGCGCCCCCCCCCCCCCGATTCCCCGAGCTCCCCCACAAGCAGCAGCCGTTCCCGACCTCCCATTTGTTCCCCGATAATAGTTCCCCCCTGTCAGCGAAGCAGCCTCTCCCTCTCCCCCCCCCCCCCCCCCACAACAGCTCCAGAAACCTAATCCCCCAAATCAAGCACGGACTAAGGACATGCTCACCAGCACCTCGCTTCCGCGAGTCAGCTGAACCATGCTGGCCCCTTCAACCCCCGCCCCTGGTGCCAAGCAGTCTGACTCCCTATTGTTCGAACCCCTCTCCCGACATGAATAAACCATTTAACAACATCGCAGTTCCCAGCAAGTAAACAACCACAAGTAAAAATAAATTAACATAAACCCATGAAGAAACAATCGCTTGAAACAAGACCCAACCTCCCACAGAATAGCACCAACTTCAGAGCCCTCTCCCCCCTCCGCATCAAATCCCTGCAAAACAAAGCACCCTCAATCCACCACCTCAGCCCAATACGTACCGCAAAACTACATACCATCTTATTTGAGCCACTACAAAAATTACAAAGATTACGAACCACCCATCACAGCATCACGAATTTCACCCCCTTTTTGAAGAGGATCTTCTTCACCCAATTGATCTCAGCACGTCTCTTGGCCAGCTCCGCTCCCAGGTCTTTATAGATGCGCACCTCGCAGTTCTCCCATTTGCTGCTACGCTCTTTCTTGGCCCACCACAAGACGAGTTCTTTGTCTGAAAAACGGTGGAAACGCACAACCATGGCCTTCGGCGGGTCATTCGCCTTCGGCTTCCTAGCGAGGGCTCTGTGCGCTCCATCCACTTCCAGGGGCCGAGAACACGCTCCGGCCCCCAGCAGTGTCTCCAACATGCCCCCCACATATGCTCCCACGTTGGACCCCTGAATGCCTTCAGGGAGGCCAACAATCCTTAAGTTCTGCTTCCTGGACCTGTTCTCCACGTCATCCAGCTTCTCCTGCATTCTCTTGTGGCGCTCATCTAACACCTCCACTTTGTCCTCCAGCCCGTTTAGATAGTCCTCCAAGCTAGATAACGTCAGCTCAATTTCTTGTCTCGCTTTCCCTTGGGCTGCCTGATTCAATACCATTTGATCGACCGCAGCCTTGATCGGGTCCAACATTTCCTTTTTCAGCTCAGCGAACCAGTCCTTAAAGAACTTCACCTGTTGCTCCTTAGACCACTGAGCCACCACTCCCTGGTCCTGACACTCCGCCACGCTGCACCGCGATACCAGCTCCGACTGCTTCACTCTATCCGGGCTGAGTCTTTTCGCACGGCCACTTCTCGTTCAATTAGCCATACATCGGAGAGGGAATCCTTCTAAATATTGCCCACTGCACCGACCTATCCTCTAAAGTCCGAGAAAAGTCGGGAAAAAAAGGTCCGAAAGTCCGTTCCAGTCGGGAGCTAACGAATGTGTGACCTACTCCTCCATAGTCGCCACTGGAAGTGAAAGGTGGAGATATATGAGCAACAAAAACATGCTGCTTGAGTACCGCTGCACATTTTGTTCATTGTACTCGAGATCCTTCAACTAGGTTATCCTGAGAAACGATTTCATAATTTGAATTGATGCAAAAAATAGATTATGGTCCTTTCGGTTGTTCTTCCAGTGAATGTACATGTCATTGAACGGAATTAGCTCAACTTAAGCAAGAGCAAGCTACGGTGGATGCTAGAAATCTTCAATACAACCAGAAAATGCTGGTTTAACTCAACAGGTCTGGAGAAAAATAGAGTTAACGTTTCGAATCCATATAAAGCTTTTAAAAAGCCAAAGGGTCATATGGACTCGCTTTATTTCACCATGAATGCTACCAGACCTGCTGAGTTTAACGCACATTGCCTGTTTCGATTGCAACTCAATTGATTGGGCTTGGCAACCAATCAGCATCTCTCTCTCCTGTCGCAGTAATTTCTGGTGTCCGTTTGAAATTTGGAATTTCTGCATTTTGTCTGGTGAATGGAAGATGGAAAGCTTCGGAAAGACGTCTCTCCCTTCAGAAACAGGCTCGCATCCATCAATATCGTGGAGAACGTGTAAACACGTTCAACTCGAGGCAATATGCTCACTCAACTTCCTTAGAATAGGCAGCAGGAAATATTGCATTGGGTAGTAGTTGGTATATAATTATTTTTCTATAATTTCATGGAAGGATGGATTGATTTCAATGTACGTGGCCGAAATACATCTTGTGTGTAAAAAGCAGGATGGATGGTAATGTCATTATCATGTTAATCCGCTCTATTTCGACTGTTACTTGTTTCCCACGAGTGCCCAGCTTGCAGATTCGACGTGACGAATATTCCTTTTATATTCTATTCCTGAGTTCCAAAGGCTGTTATTACCTGCTGTGCCGGCATCTAGTTTTATGTGATGTATGCCCCAGGGCACCCATATCTCTCTGCCCTGAAGCACTCCGAGGTCTCTTTCACTTTTATTATAAGTTGGCTTTTCATTTTTCGGACCAAACTGGATATTATCCATGTTAAGCTCCATCTGCCTCGTTTTGGCCCATTCATCTTACTTCTCTATCTCCATCTGTAAATTTATTATTTCTCCATTGCAACTTACTATCCCCCCTAATTCAGTGTCATCTGCAAATTTGGCTGTAGAATATTCTATCCCTGCACCCAAGTGATTAATAGTAATTGTAAATAGTTGGGCCCCGATGACCGAATGCTGCGGAAACCCACTAGTCTCATCTTGAAAATCAGAAACATACCTATTCATGCCGACATCTGCCTTTTGCCGGTTTATCAGTCTTCTATACAAGGTAATAAATCACCCCTCCTCCCAAGTGATCTTACATTGTGTATAAACCTTTTGTGCGGCACTTTGTTAAATTCTTTCTGGAACTCCATTAAACAATGACAATCTGGCATCCCGTCTAGGACCATGTTCTACCACCATTGACTATTTTATACGGTAATATTTCAACCGCCCAAACACAGCTCCAGCAGTCTTGAGGAGCTAAATTGCCTACTCCTGCTCCTAACACATAAGTAACATTCAAGTTTAAATGTCATCCATCGACGCTTAAAATGACCCATTTAAATTTCTGCAGGTTGCCCCAGTAGTCTTTCAGTCACTCAGTCACAGCATTAATTGATAGCTTATACGATTGTTTTCTGGCTTAAGAAATGAACCCTTATAGTTTTAATCAATTAAATAATAGTCATGTGAAATATTACACAGCCCAAACCCACTAGGACACGTAATCCGTTCTATTCTGCAAGAAAGTACTGGAATGCCACAGGAATCAGACGGCTAGTGAATGATGTTGAAATAAATCAAAAACTAAAAGTTCCGTTAAACTGGCTGTTAATTCTACTATTTTAAATACATATTATGTATCATTCAAGTTTTCATGAGAATACAACAAAACCCCGCGTGCAGTCACCATTAAATTGTGCGCGAGACATTGAAGATGCATAGCATGTTTTCTAAATCCTTCGATCCACAGTAGCATGGGATTTTGACAGCACGAGAAATCTTATTACCTCTTGCTGACATCGGCAAAACAAGGACGTGGCTGATCAACTAAGGCTCAAATCGTGACATGAGGTTGGAAAGGAGTTTGAAAAATCACATATCGAGTTATCTTTCCCTCGTTTCCCTGCATTCATTGAAGACGCTTATGCCACTGTGCGAAGCAAGTCTCCCAATCCTTTTCCGTCAAATGCACCCCGAATCCGTGCTCTCCACAAACCGCCATTTCAAAATCACACGTTAATACTGTCACTCCCTAACACTCAATATCAATAGTGTTTCTCCAACATTTGCAAGCATTAACAGTATTTTTTTATACCTGTGTATAATTCCTCTGTGCTGGCTGTGAAAAGATACAACACAAGACTCAGCTTTATAATCAGGTGCCGACGATCTATAAAAATGTATTGGGGTACTTTCTCTACAAATGCACAAATATCTATGTGAATACCTCACAAACTGATTTTTAATGCCGTTATGATATACGCATAGAGACAGTTCAACCTTGCCAGTGGAGGAACAATTTTAAATATTGTAATGTTAAAGCACCTGCCATTGACACAAGTTGAATATGCACACTGGGAGCGAAAATTTGCAGCAATAGGTCATGTTGCACAAAACAACTTTCGTTCATCATAGCAGTGCAGCGTATGGACGAGAAGGAGAGGAACTTCTCAATCGTCATGTTCCAGCTTTATGTTGGAATATTCGTGTATGTTACAACAACACTAATACATCCAGTACCAATTTATCAGCAGAAACTGCTAGACCACATTAACAACGACAAACCGATGTAACCTTGGATTGTAAATTCGGAAAATGGTGTTGTTATTCGAGTCATTTGACCAGGCTTATAAACCCACGGTTGGGCAGCACTGTAGCACAAGTGGACAGCACAGTGGCTTCACAGCGCCAGGGTCCCAGGTTCGATTCCCTGTTGGGTCACTGTTCGGAGTCTGTATGTTCTCCCCATGTCTGCTCCGGTTTCCTCCCACAGTCCAAAGACGTGCAGGTTCGGTGGATTGGCCATGCTAAATTGCCTTTAGTGTCCAAAAAGGTTAGGAGGGGTTATTGGATTACGGGGATAGGGTGGAAATGAGGGCGTGAGTGAGGCGGTGCAGACTCAATGGGCCGAATGGCCTCCTTCTGCACTGTATGTTCTATGTACCACACACAGGAACGTAAGGCATCGTTTTTCGCGACAACGCAACTTCGGCGTCGTCGGATCGGCCACTCATTATGTCCATGGGTTAGTCTTCTTATCACAAGCATGTTTCCTCAATCAGGTATGAGCGAAACATAAGACCATGATATGCAGACCATTCGGCTCCAGTTATTCATATTCTTTAGAACACCCTGGGATCGTTCACACCTGGTTTCAATTAGACTGTAACCCATTCATAATGAAAATGGTTCCAGTTTCTTTACATAAAGGTGGTATCCAGTATTATTTCAATGTGGCCTAACATTATGCAACACAGTGAGAAGATTTCCCACGTTAGATCAGTTTTACCCACATTGTGCCCGTAATGTTCTCCGACCACTATGACTACTAAGCACATAGTAACAATAATTATTTACGATCTCTCTAAAATGAATTGAAATCACAAAAGCTTCCTCCTCCCACGCTAAAAGACTTATTGAATAATACCGATCTATATAATTGAGATTGTTTCGGTCCTGTTGAAACAGTGGCATTGACAGCTGGAAATACGTTCGCGGAACAATCACGTGGGCTGCAGAAGCAGAAGGATTTCATCGTAGGTAATGTAAGGAGAAAGCAGAAGTGCATGAAGTATGTGTGGTTTTTGCACCCATGGGTAATGGAGACTTGCGAATATGGGAAGCAATTTATTTTTGTATCTAAAACTCCATATCCCGCTGAAGTGCCATAACACGCCAGTGTGATGCATTCGCCCACCGTGACACATGATCTATTTAGGACAGTCATGACATGAACGTGGCCCATTCTATCATAGCGCATCCAATATGTTTCAGACATGCAATCTGTTGCTAGGGAACTTTCTGTGTTAATAATAAAACAATGCAGGACTTGCGGTAGCGGCGATTGATTGAGAGGTCGCTTATCTGGTAGCTCCCGCTCGTGGTGGACATCTGGGACTTTTCCCCGACGTATCGGGAATTTGGATGCTGGTGAAGAAGAGACGAAGAATTCCCCACCAGTTTATGGAGTCGTGGACCATAAGTGGTCTGCAAAGAAGAGGTTGTTCGACAAAGAGGAGAGTGGAGTCAGCGGCACAAGAAAGCATGGCAGAGGCTCAGGGGCCGGGATTGCCTGCCCAGTGGTCAACGGAGCTGCTGGTGAACTTCCTCCAGGAGAGCTTTGCCAAGCAAAGGCAAGAGTACCTGGACCCGGTTAAGACAGGGATTGACCGGGTGGAGCAAAGATTGGAAGCAGAAGGACAGGCGATCAAGAAGGTGGAAGATGCGGTGGCTGAGCACTAGGACCAACGAACCACGATGGAGGCGGAGTAGGGGCTGATGAGGGACCACCAGAAAAGGCTGCAAGAGAAGGTGTTAACCCACATACAACTTTTGTCCCACTGAGCCACGGCCCAAAACGTGGGACAAAGCCAATACATACAAAACCAAAATGAAAATAAATTAAGCAGCACAAATACAGAATTACTCGTCCCAAGTTCAATGTCCTCCATCACCTCCAGTCCCCTATCTTCCACAAAGATTATCGCCTCCTCCTCCGATGCAAAATACAGTTCTTGACTTTCATAGGTGACCCGCAAACGAGCTGGGGAGAAAATGCAAACTCTGCACAGACAGTGACCCAGCGGGGAATCGAACCTGGGACCCTGGCGCTGTGAAGCCACAGAGCTATCCAGTGGGGGGTAGAATGCTTGGCGCCATGGGCCAGTGCTGCCAGGCTAATTGGGCGTTCTAGCTCTCGGACGCGCAGTGGGGTGGGGCGCGCAGGTGACTTGTTTGTTATGGGGGGGGGGCGTTGAAATTGTTGTTTTGTTAGGGAGGGGTGGGGTTGGGAGGGGAAACTATTCTGCTGACAGGGGAGGGACTTGCGTTTGAATACAAATGAGAAGTCGATGACGGTGGATACCCGAGGGCGAGCCTGAGGAGGCGCGGGACACGGGCCGGAGGCTGGCCTATAAAGGGTGGTAGTTGATCGGCAAGGGGCGGGGGGGGGGCTTCCAACCAGGCTGATCACATGGAACTTGAGAGGGCTGAATGGGCTGGTCAAGAGGGCTCGTCGGTTCGTGCATCTGGAAAGGCTGAAGCAGACGTGGCAATGTTCCTCGAGATACACTCACGAGTGGTGGATCAGACCAGGCTGAGGAAAGGTTGGGTAGAGCGGGTATTTCATTCGGGGCTAGATTCTAAAACTAGATGTGTTGTGATCTTGATTAATAAGCAGGTTTCATTTGAGGTAGGGAGCATAGTGGCAGATTGGGGGTGGGGGTGGGGTGGGGGAGGGGAGTGGGCATGTTATTGTGAGTGGGAAGTTGGAGGCGATGCTCATGGTCTTAGTAAATATTTATGCACAAACTGGGATGACGCGGAGTTTATGAGGCGGGTGTTGGGGAAGATCCCGTGTTGGACTCACATAGGTTGACCATGGCAGGTGACTTTAACAGTCTCATTGAACCGAGTTTAAATTGGTCGAGTTCAAGGACAGGGAGGGTGCCAGCCGTGGCGAAGGAGTTAAAATGGTTTATGGAACATATGCGGCGAGAGAGGGGGGGGGGGGGGCGTGGATGTTTGGGTGGCCATGAGCGAAGGAGTTTCCTTTTTTCTCCCAGGTTCACAAAGTGTACTCCCGGATTGGTTTTGTTTTGTTTTGTACAAGGCTTTGCTGTCGGGGATGGTTGATGCCGAGTATTCGGCGATTGTTGTGTTGGGCCATGCCCCACACTGAGTCCCCATATTGGTGAGCAAGGAGAGAAGTCAGCGCCCGCTTTGGAGACTGCACGTGGGACTGTTTGCTGATGAGGGGGAGGGGGGGGGGGGGTGCGGACGGGTAGGGGAGGCCATCCAAAATTATTTGGAGATAAATGCTACGGGGAAAGTTTCAGCAGCAATCGTGTGGGAAGCACTGAAGACGGTGCTTCGGGGGGGAGCTAATTTCGATGCGGGCTCATAGGGAGAAGGTGGAAAGGGCAGAGACGGATACGTTGGGTTCGGGAGATACTCCAGGTGGATAGAAGATATTCTGAAGCCCCGGAAGCAGGGTTGTTGAAGGAGTGGCAGAAGCTGCAGATGGAGTTTGGGCTGCTATCTACAGAGAAGGTGGTGGGGCAGTTGAGGAAGGTGAGAGGGGTGATATATGAGCCAGGCGAGAAGGCCAGTCGGATGCTAGCACATGAGCTCAGAAAAAGGGAGGCGGCCAGCGAGATAGGAAGAGTGAAGGACAGAAGAGGAAACTTGGTACTGGACCCAACGAGGGTGAACGTTGTCTTAAAGGCGTTTTACAGTCGGTTATATGAGTCGGAGCCCCATCTGGGGTGGTGTGGATGAGGGAGTTCTTGGAAAGGTTGAAGTTTACGAAGGTGGAGGAAGGGTTAGTGGAGGGGCTAGGAACCCCGATCGGAATGTAGAAATACCAGAGGGATTGGAGGCCATGCAGTCGGGCAAGGACCCGGGACCGGTGGGCTACCCAGTGGAATTTTACAAGAGGTTCTCTGGGATGCTTGGCCCACGGCTGGTGAGGGTATTTAATGAGGCAAGGGAGCGGGGTGGTCTTCCCCCAATAATGTCACAGGCCTCGATTTCATCGATCCTGAAGCGGGAGAAGGACCCAGAGCAATGTGGGTCATCTCGACCAATCTCCTTATTAAATGTTGATGCCAAATTATTGGCGAAAGACCTGGCCTCGAAGATAGTGTCCCGGGGGTGATAGTGGAAGACCACACAGGGTTTAAGGGTTGCCAGTTAACAGCCAATGTTAGAATGCTCCTGAATGTGATCATGATGCCCTCTGAGGGGAGGAGGCGATGGTGGTGGTCGGTATGGACGCGGAGAAGCCCTTCGATGGGTGGAATGCATTTCTTTGTGGAAGATCCTGCGATGGTTTGGGTTTTGGTAGGGCTTTATTGACTGTGTTCGGTTGCTGTACCAGACACCGATGGCGAGAGTGCGGACGACCTGGGTTAGCTGGGACTATTTTAGATTGCACCAGGGAACAAGGCAAGGATGTCCCCTCTACCCGGTATTGTTTGCCTTTGCTATAGAGCCATTGACGATGGAGCTGCGAGCGTCAAACGACTGGAAGGGGCTTGTCCGGGGGAGGGGGGGACGACGACGACGACTTAGTGTCTCGTTATATGCAGACGGCCTACTGCTAAATATTTCCGACCCGTTAGGGGGAATGCCGGATATTACGGGATCTTAGGGACATTTGGCCAGTTTCTCGGGGTACATGTTGAATATGAGTAAAAATGAAGTGTGTGCGATCCAAGCGAGGGAACAGGAGAGGAGGCAGGAGGAGTTGCCGTTTAAGGTGGTGGGTGGTAGTTTTCGTTACCTGGTTATTCAGGTAGCATGAAGGTGGGAGCAGCGACACAAATTGAATCTGGGCCGATTAGTCGAACAAATGAAGGAGAACTTTCGGTGGTGGGATATGCTCCCGCTGTCTCTGGCGGGGAGGGTACATACCGTAAAGGTGACGGATCTCCCAAGATATTTGTTTGTTTTTCAGTGTCTTCCTATTTTTATTCCAAAGACATTTTTAAGCGGGTGAACAGGGTGATTTCTGGGTTTGTGTGGGCGGGTAAAACCCCGAGTAAAGAAAGTGTTGCGCGAGCGGAGTCGAAGGGAGGGAGGGCTGGCACTGCCGTAGTTTCGGAACGACTACTGGGCGGTGAATGTAGCCATGATTAGTAAGTGGGTAGTTGGAGAGGATTCGGTATGGGAACGGATGGGGGTGGCATTATGTAAGGGCACAGTTTGGGGGCATTGGTAATGGCACCTCTGCCGTTCTCACCATCCCGGTACTCCATAGGCCCAGTGATGATGGCGGCCCGAAAGTCTGAGGGTAATGGCGGAAGCATATGAGAGTAGAGGGAGCGTCGGTGTCGGTTCTAATGTGTGGTAATCACCGTTTGTGCCGGGGATGATGGACCAGGGTTTTGGAGGTGGCAGATAGCGCGTATTGAGAGGCTGGGGGATCTGTTTATTGATGGGAGCTTTCCCCGTCGGGAGGATCAGGAAGTGAAGATTGAATTGCCTGGAGGGAACGCGTTCCGGTATCTCCAGGTGAAGGATTTTGTGCAAAGGCAGGTTTTTACCTTTCCGCTCCTTCTGCCACAGGGGATACAGGACAAGGTAGTTTCTCGAACGATGGTGGGGGAGTGGAATGTATCGGAAATTCACAAAGAACTCATGGAGTGGGAGGAAACCTAGATAGGGGAGACAAAACGTAAATGGGACGATGAGCTGGGAAAGGAGTTAGAGGCGGGTCTATGGGAGGATGCCATGAGCAGAGATAATACGTCCTCATCATGGGCAAGGCTCAGCCTGATACAATTCAAGGTGATCCACCGGGCACCCATAACGGTGGCCCGGGTGAGCAGGTTTGTGGGGGTAGAGGAGAGGTGTGGGCGATGTGCAGGAGAGCCCGCAAACCATGTCCACATGTTTTGGCATGCCCGAAGTTCAGGGGATTCTTGCAGAAATTTGCAGATGTCATGTCCAGGGTGTTAAAGGTGAGGGTGGCATCGAGGCCAGAGTTGGCGATTTTTTGAGTGTCAGGAGGCCCGGGAGTCTCGGGGGCGAGAGAGGCTGATGTTTTTGCCTTTGCCTCCTTGGCAGCCCGAAGACGGATCTTACTAGCGTGGAGGGACTCGAAGCCCCCAAAAGCAGCGGTATGGGTTAGTGACATGGCTGGGTTTCTCAGGCTTGAGCAAATCAAGTTCGCCCTGAGAGGTTCATTATTAGGGTTCGTTGAGAGCTGGCATCCGTTTATCGATTTCTTCAGAGAAATTTGAACCGTCAGCAGATTCAATAAGGGGGGCTGGGGGTAGGGAATAAGGGAAGGGGTGATTAGTAGCGTGGGAGTTAGACAATGTCGGTCTAGCTTAGGCGAGATCTGTGGGAGATGGAGGGGTGTGTTAATCATTGAACTATGTTTATATCTGTACCTGTGTATTTTGTTATTATGAAACCAGAAATGCATTAATATAATGTTTTTAAAAAAAATAATAAAACAGTGCAAGTTTTGCTTTACCTCTTGTTTTCCCTGTTGGACCTGAAATGTAGAAGGACATTAACGTAATAATTTTATGTTTACAAGGATGAAAGAAGAAAAATGTAGGAGTGGAAGGAAATAAATAAACAAAGAAATGAAGCAAGCAACAAGCAATAAAGAAAAACTTGAAATTAGAAGAAAAGAATGACTTTACTTATTTTCTATTTTTGCCATTGGTTGAATTTTGGTTCTCCACCTCGATTATGCCAAGCTAACGCTTGCTTTCTGATTTTGGGAGAAACTTCGAAACCTCGAACAGAGAAACTTCGAAAGGCAATGTGGAAATATTCCTAGATCTGGCGGTATACGAAAGTATGGGTGGATGGACTCTTTCATCATTTTGTATACCTTTACCACCAATGCTGTTTAGCACACAATTAGAAATAAACAGCTTTCTTTTTCAAGATGACAATAACACGAGAAAATGTTGTCACCTGGAAATTGATTCTGAAAAGCATCGCTACGGTGCAGTCTAATATTTTGCAAAAAAGGAAAGTCAAAACGACAAACATTAAATATGACCTAAAATGTGAAGAAATACACACAATAAATGTGCAATACAAGCAACATATACCTTGGAAAGGCAAGCAAAAAATACAATCTTTTGCGAACCTGGTCCGGTGCCTTTTCCTTGTAGTGCGTTAATTTCTGTGAAAACAAATCAGTATAAGAACGTTAACATTTCCTTTTGAATTTGTGCTAGTGAATTGTGGTTAACCGAAGTATATAAATCATCCCCTCTAATTAGGAAGTTATGGAAACAGACTAGCATTCTAAAGTCCACCGTAATAATTAATAACCTCTGCTCGACGAAGGGCGGCATTGAGTAAATACATTTCAGATTCATTTGAAAGCATTAAATTGCAAGTAGAATCACGGAATCGAAATATGCAGTACATAAATTTCAGGCGGATGGTCATCAACAGTTTCAGAAAATGGTGAATAAACAGCAGAACATAAAAGTAATTTGTCACAGGAAGCAGGTTTGTCTTTAAATTTCACTTAATCATGACACTCTTTTCCAAAAACAGAAGGCCTGGAAAGAACATTTTTGCTGATGATGCCACAGTATTCAGTAGTCTTCATAACTCCTGAGGTGCTGAAGTAGCCCATGCCCAAATGTAGCATGGCGTGGATAATATCCCAATTCGGACAAATTAATCTCAAGTAACACATACACCAAGACAATAGACAACTTTGGGCAGAATGTTCCCATATGTTTTCAGAGTGTCAGGCTTTGATTGAAAACCGGCGGCTTGAAGCTCGCCAGCTGCTCAGAATTTTAGATCATGAGCTTTATGAAAGAAAAATCAGACAGCCTGGTTTACGTCGTTACTGTGGTGGAGCTGGAGGGGAAGGCTGCACAGATATCGGGCACCCTATACAAACGGTGCATTAAGCAGCACAGAAATAACCCCCATTCCATCAACCTTCCACACCATCGAAGCTTGGACTACAAACGTGGGGACGGAAGGGGGGAATGGTTCCTCCACTTTTAACATTAACATGGGGCTCTTCCGTTCCCCGCCCCCAAGCCCCCCCCCCCCCCCGCCTACCCATCTCCACCCCCGCATCCCCCCCCCCCCCGCTACCACAAGCATCAGCATCCGAACTCTCTGCACCGGCAACAGAATCGGTCTTCTCCACAGCCAATAAACATAGCCAACGGGACTCAGAAGAGAGTGCGCCCCTCGCAGAGCCATCTGGCGCAAGTTGGCTGTGCCAAACGGTGCCTAGCTGCAGTGCAGGAAATGCCCATCTTTCATGGACATTTCCATCTTCCTGGGCAGTATGCTTATCTTGGCCCGAAGGGGAAAATCCAACGGCTCATTCACGTTTTTAAATAGCGGCGATGTTTGAATATTCAGTGAGGGGTATAATTGAAGAACCATAAAACTATAAAAATAACATAGCACGGAAGGAAGCCATTCGCCCCACCGTGTCCATGCCGACCCAAAGACACCCAGGTGCCCGTTCTAATCCCATATCCCTACACACGGCCCCAAGTACTGCAGTTTACAGCACTTAGCGTGAAGGTCCAGTTCCTTTCGTTAAGAGTTTTGGGTCTGAGCCTCCGCCACCAAACCAAGCAGTGAATTCCAGACACTCATGACAGAAAGGATTTTCCTCGTTCCCTCCAAGCCTTCAGAATTAATTTGAATCTATGACTCCTATTTTTTTGAAGTTAACCATTGGAAAGAGGTTCCTCCTGTCTACTCTTTCTGTACCTCTCAAAATGTTGTATACCTCAATCATGTCACCACTCAGCCTTCTCTCTTCCAAGGAAAACAAGTCCAAACTCAAGTCCTGACAACATTTCAATAAATCTTATCTCTACTCTCTCCAGCGCAATTCCATCCTTCCTGTACGGATTACCATAGTCGCAGACTACACTTTAGTTGTGGCCTCACTGCTGTCTGATATAGCTCTATCATTATATCGCTACTTTGTATCCCATACCACTGTCAGTGAGGGAGAGAAACCTACAGACCTTGTTTACGATCTTATCTACACGTACTGTTATCTTTAAGGACCTGTGCACTTGCACACAAAGATTTCTTACTTCATCTACCTCGTTCAGTCTTTTCCCGCTTATTGTGTATTCCCCTTTACTGTTCGGCCTTTCTAATGCATTGCCTCACATTTACCAGAGATGAATTCCATCTGCCCCTTTCCTGCCTACTCCAGCAACTAATCGATATAATTTGGGTGGATCCAACTATCCTCGACATTATCCACTTAACGGCCAATATTTGTGTCTTTTGAAAATTTCCCAATCCTGCCCGAACTTTCAAGTCCAAATCGTTAATCTATCAAATAAACAGCAGAGGTCCCAACACTGAGCTCGGCGGAATGACACTTGGAACAGTTTTCCATTCGCAAGGGCAGCCATCGACCGTTACACTATGTTTCCTGTTTCTGAGCTAACTTTGGATCCAATTCCCTACATTACCCTGCATCCCACGGGCTTTTACTTTTTGACCAGTCGTTATGTGGGGCCTTGTCAAATGCCTTGCTAAAATCCATGTCGCCAACATCCACCGCACAACCGTAATCAGTCCTCCTTGTCACTTCCTCAAAGAATTCAGTGACATTTTTAAGGCATGAACTTTCCTTAACAGCGCCACAGTGACTATCCCTGACTGGTCCATGCCTTTCTAAGTGACAGGTTATCCGACCTCTGATGATTGATTCTAACAATTTTCCCACCATGAAGTCAGACGAACCAGTCTATAGTTGTTTCACATTTACTTCATACCTTTCTAAAGCAATGGAACCATATTTACATTCCTCAAGTTCCCTGGCACCTCCCTTCTGTCCAGTGAATATTGGAAATTTATTCTCAGAGCATTTGCTATTTGCGCTCTAACTTGTTGCAATATCTGAGTAACCAATCAATTGGACCCTGGCGACTTATCTACTTTGCAGGATTCCAACACCTCTCACACTTCCTCTCTCGTTATGAGTATTTTATCCAATGTTTCACACTGCTCCTCTTGGATTATTCTATCTGCATCATTCCTTTCCTTTGTGAATGCGGTGGCAAAAAGTCATTTGAAACTCTTTCCATAACCACCGCATCTTCACACAATTTCTGTTCTTCACCTCTAATGGGTTCCACTTTTAAACCTAACTAGCGTATGGTCTTTATTTACTGTTAAAACATCTTTGGGGGTTCGTTAACATTGCTTGCTGATAACTTCACATGCATTGCCTTTGATTTCGTTATTTCCCTTTTCAACTTGATTCCTGTACACTATATTTTCCTCTTGGCTAACTGTAACATTGAGTTTTTGGTGACTATCTTCATGCGTGGGGATTCATAAATTATATTAAAGCATATGCAAAGCATGCTTCTAGTCCTGAGGGCGCGAACCTTGTTACCTCACCGGCGAGTGGCAGGGAAAATTGGGAAACGAGGGGCTGGATTCCCCTGTTTCCTAGCTGCGTGTTTCTTGGCAGAGCACTGTTCGCTGACCACAGGATTCTATACTCCCCCGGCGTTTGTATTCTGATTTTCCATTTCAGCCAACCCACGCTCCGGGGAAACCCATGGGCGCGGGTGCACTTGCAGTGGGAAAAGTGGGTCACAAGGGCCGAGGTCAAGATGTCGCTGATGAGAATCTGGTTTCCCATTTCTCGGGAAGTTTTGTGTCCGTGTAACGATTCCCGGTGATGGTGGACACATCATCGCCCCCATCTCTAGCAAAGCAGAATCACACAAACCCCCACACAGTCAACTGCAATACCAGTGTTTACTGAACTGACATCGATTTCTTGAGTGAAAATTAACTGAACCATTTACTTCAATACTGCATGCAGAATCTTACTAAAAAATTGCAAAATATCAATTACCGTGGGAAAAAATGGTGCGAATCCGATGCTTTCTCAAGGAATTCGCGACTCTCAGCCAAATATAACCGAGTGGGAGTCGTCACTCTGGCTTAACTGGGTCTCTGGGTCATTTACCTGCAGTCTTTTGCAAGAGCTGTCTCACTGTAAGGTAAATGGCATTGCAACGATTATGGCCTCTCTTCGTTAAATTGATATATTTGAAAGACTTTGAGCAATATTAATTATTACGATGGATCCATACTTTTAACATTATGAATGCATATTGATTAACTGTGCAATCCTCTATGCCGCCATCCCAATGTCGTACTTGACCATGATTGAAATGTTTTCCACCCGATTAGAACTTCTTTTTGGCGAACGTTGACATAATGTTACAGGACAATTCATCACCTTAAACATCGCGATTCTCGCAGGAAGTCGCGCTGATATACTTGATCTACATTTAACACCATACACCATGAGACTTGGAGCAGAAGTAAACCATTCAGCCCATCTTGGCTGCTTCGCTATTCAATGAGACCATGACGGATCGACATGATAATACTCAACTCCACGTTGCTCTTACCTTCATACAATTAGAATTACAGCATCATGGAATCACTACAATGCAGAAGGGATAAATTCAGCCCACCGAGTCTGCACAGACTCTTCGAAGTACCACTTTACCTATGTCCATGCCCCCGTCCACCTCGCCGTATCCCCATGAGACCATTACCTAGCCTGCACATTCCTAGAAACTATGGGGCATTGATCATGGCCAAGCCACCTAACTCGCACATCTTTGGGCTGCAGGAGGAAACCGGCGTACCAGGACGAAACCCACGCACAGACGCTAAGAATGTGCACACTCCACACAGACAGTCACTCAAGATCGGAATTGAACTTGGGTTCCTGGCGCGGTGTGGCAGCAGTGCTAACAATTGTGCCACCGTGCCGCCCGAATGCAACGATAGAATAGTGTGACATGAGCTTTATTTTGGACGCCATTCGTTTCTTCCTTCTCATTCTTTTCAATTTTTCGTCCAGAGTACTTTAAATCCCACGTCCTGGGGTTTTCCATATCTCTTCCAATGCTCACTTTGGGTAAGCAATCCTCTGTCACAATGATAGATTCTGCACGACTTTGTTGCTTTGTGCGTCTCCAACCAAGCATTATATTTTAAGCCAGTTTGTTGCCACTTGCAAACAAAAAGACCAGGAAGGCAACGGCACAATCGAATAGACATTATGCCGATAGTGGGCGCTACAGAGAATCTTCGTGACACCTGATCCCCAGTGTATGCCGCTCCACACGTTTCCTTCAAATTAATTATTATCAGGCGACGTTTCAAAGCTGCAGCATATGGAAGCACCTAGAAAACATTGTAAACCGGGTCAAAAACTCCTGCAATAGGTGTTTTCGGTCTGAATAGCTGCGGCTCAGAGTCAGTGAGCTGGAGGCCGAACTACAAACGCTGTGACACACGAACGAGGGAAATAGTTTCCTGGAAGCGTTGTTTCAGGAGGAGATCATGTCCAACAGCCTACATTCTTTTGGATTGGAAAGTGGTCAAGCACAGGGCATTTGTCTGCAGCTGAGGCAAGTAAGATGACCCAAAGAGCAACTGCAGGAGTGCCAGTCTCTACAAATGACAAACAGGTCTTGGGTTCTCTCAGCTTGTTTCGATAGGATTGCAGGTTGCTGGAAGGATGAGCTTTAACCATGGCACACCCAGGGAATTTCAGGGAACTCATGAGAATATGAGAGTGAACACATCGAAGTGGATACATTGGCTTAAAAAGCAATAAATATGGCAGCATTGCAAACCAGCTATTTAGGTCATGGTACCCAGAATGTTACGTGTTTGCAAACGTAAAATAAGCGACAATTAGGGCCAAAGTGGACAAAGTTGATTAAAACATGCAAAATTAATGTCCTTTTTCTTACATTTGCGTAGTTTTCGGCGAAACACAAATGAGTGATCGGTACATATTGAAGTTAATGGGTGAGATTTTATAACCCTTTCAGCGACGTGAGTCCAGAGAAATCAAAGTTAGGAACAGCAAATGCAGGGATAAGGGACTTTTCATTATGTCAGGCAGGATGGAAAGTCTGGTTACAGTATTGGTATGCGATGGTATATGTACGATAGCAAGAAATGATTTGGACCGGAAGATTTAGGTGCCATATTGGTGGAAGTAAGAAATACCAAGGAGAAGAACTTGGCGGGGGTCATCTTTACAACCCCTAACAGCTGCTATACTGCAGGACGGAGAATAAATTCGGGAAAAAATGAGGACATGTCAAAAAAAATTATATTAATCCTGGGTGCCTTTTATCTTAATGTGAATTGGGAAAATAAAATTGGCAGATGTAGCAATGCGGAAATACTCATTTTGTGTATTCGAGGTCGTTTCCTCGAACAATATATAGTGGATCCAACTAGGGCGCAGACTATTTTATAGGGAAAACCTGTTTGAGGGCTACAAAATTGCAGGCGGTATGGTCAGGGTGAATTGTCAGAAATCTTTTCCCAGGGTGGAAGACTCAATTACAAAGGGATACAGGTTCAAGGTGAGTGGGGGAAGGTTTAGGGATTATATGCGGGAACGTTTTTCAAGCAGAGGCTGGCGAGAGCCTGGAACGTGTTGCCCGTGGAAGTGTTGCAAGCAGGCACGATAGCAACGTTCAAGATGTATCGTTATAGACACATTAACGGCGGTAAATGGAGAGATCGAGACCTTTTGGGCAATAAGTGATAGATCTAAGTAAGGAATCGGGATCGACGCAGGCCTGGTTGCCGAAGAGCCTGTTCCTGCGCTGTAATCTTCTTTGTTAGTTGTTCTTTGTTCTTTCTATATCTGGTAATTGGTAATAAGACAGATTTAATAAATAATCTAATAGTAAAAGATCCTCTTGGGAATAGTGACCATAACATGGTAGAATTTAGCATTCAGATTAAGTGTGCGAACCATGGGTCAAAAACAACTGTTCAAAAATTAAATAAGGGTAATTACAAATGAAGGAGGGAAGAATTCCACAACAAAACCACGGATTATGGGGGATGGGGCGTGCGGAATATCAGATCAGCCGTTCTCCTATTGAATGGTGGAACAATTTCGAGGGGCGATAGGGCCTACTCCTGTTCCAATTTCTTCAGGTCCTATAGTTGGCTGCAGTGGATTCGAAAAGAATGTTACCGGGAAATGTGGTTGATCAGCAATGTCATACGTTTTTGAAAATAGTGCATGCTCGCAACGAAGATATATTCCAATGAGGAATAAGGATTCCAGGAAGCCGATAAATCAACCAAGAATAAGAAGCCAAGGGCAATATTTAAAAAATATCTACATTTAGAGTACCCAATTCATTTTTTTCAATTAAGGGGCAATGGCCCCTTAGCATGGCCAATCCACCGAGCCTGCACATCTTTAGGTTGTGGGGGCGAAACCCACGCAAACACGGGGATAATGTGCAAACGCCACACGGACAGTGGCCCAGAGCCGGGATCGCACCTGGGACGTCGGCGCCGTGAGGCAACAGGGCTAACCCACTGCGCGGCAGTGCTGCCTCGCCAAGGACAATATTAAACTGAAAGAAAAAACAGTGGAAAAATTAGTAATAAGCCAGAAGAATGGGAAAGTATTTAAAAACCAACAAAAGACGAATAAAAAATAATCAAGATGGAGCAGGTGACGTATGAAGATAAATTCGCAAGTAATACAAAAGTGGTCAATAAGAGCTTTGTTCAGTGCATTAAAAAGGAACAGAGGGCCAAAGTGAACATAGGAAACGAGACTGTGGAAATAATAGTGGGGAACCAGAACATGGCAGAGGAGATAAATACACAAGTTAATGGCCGAAGTCACGAGTAGCATTACAACAATCCGAAACGAGCAAGTCAAAAGGCCTGTGTGTTTGTATGTGTATGTGGGAGGGACAAATACAGTAACTATCAGGGGAGAAAACGTACTGGGAAAAAAATGGGCTAATGGCCGTTAGGTGCCCTGGACGTGATGGGTTGCATCACAGGACATTGAAGGAAGTAATTGTAGAGATATTGAGTACACTGGTAGTAATCTTCCAAAAACTGCTAAATTCTGGAAATGTCCCGCATGATTGGCAAACTGTCAATATAACAATCTTACTCAAAAAGAGAAGGAGGCAAATAAAAGTAACAATAGAACAATGAGCTGGACATCTATCATTGGGAAAATGTTAGAATCAGTTTAAAGAATGTAGTAGCAGAGCATTTAGAAATATATAATATAATCAAGCAGAGTCAGCATGGCCTCATTCAGGGGAAATCATGAATGCCAAATTTATTACAATTCTTTGAGTTGGTAAGGTGCAAGATAGAGAAAAAGGTGAACGGATCGATGCAATATACTTGGATTTCCAAAAAGCAGTCGATATGGTACCACACAAATGACTACTTAATAAGGTATGAGCCCATGGTTTTGACGTTGCACATCAGTATGGATCGAGGATTGGCTAATGATTCGAAGTGAGGGAGTTGGGATAATAGGGCATTTTCAGATGGGAGACTATAAGTCGCGAAATTAGAGGGATCAGTGCTGCGAATTCAATTAGTTAGACCATATATGAATGCCTTGGACCAGGGAACTGAATGTACTATTCCGGATTTGCGGATGACACAAAAATAGGTTAAATGTCAAATGGTGAGGGTGACACTGAGTTCACAGAGGGATACAAGCAGTTAAGTGGACTGCCAAAGATTTTCAGATGATACATCATGTAGAAAAGCGTGAATTTATGCATTTTAATCGGAAAAATAAAGGAGCCGAATACTATTTAATGGAGAAAGACTGGACAGGTCGAGCACAAAAGTGCTCTGGTTCCTCGTGCATAAACCATAACGCGCTAGCATGAAAGTTCAGTAAGTTGAATGTTGGCTTTTGTTTCATGTGGAATGAAAAATATAAAAATAGGGCAGTCTTGCTAAAACTATGGACCACACCTGAAAAACTGTGACCAGCTTTGGTCCCCTTATCTCAAGGAAGATGTCCTATCTTTGGAGGAAGCCAGTGAATGTTCATGAGGTTGATCTCTATTATCTAGGGATCTTTTTAAGATGCGTGTTTGAGTAAGTTGGGCCTGTACTCATTGGATTTTAGAAGAATGAGAGGCTACCTTACGGAGACTGAGATTTTCAGGGGCTTGATGGGATATATGCTAAAAAGTTTTTCCCTCTTGTGAGAGAGTCTAGGACCAGAGTCCTTTAATGTAGAGATGATGACTAATTTATTGTCTCTGAGGGTAGTGCATCTGTGGAATTACAGGTCATAAGGGCTGTAGAGGCTGGGGCATTAAGAATGTTCAACTTTGAGAAAGTCAGATTTCAATCAGTAAGGGAATCAAGGGTTATGTGGGCAAGGTGGGTACGTGGAGCTGTGGATTATCACACCAGATCAGTGAATTTATCCCATTGAATGGTGGAGCAGACTCGGTGGACGAAATAGCCTCTTTCTGCTCATGTCTTATGTCCCCCTCCGTATCATCTTCTACTTTCTTCACTGATCTTTTCCCTTTTACATCAAATTGGAAACAAAATTTGTTTCAGATCTCTTCTTGGATCTTCGAAATTATGCGTGTTCCTGCAATACAACCTCCTACCTTTTTGATAATCTCCCCTATAGGTGGCGTCGTAAGGGTTGGAATTCTCTGCAAATGCGATTCACTGCCCCCGCCGGTAAGTGCGGGGTTTTCCGACAGCGTGCTTGCGTGGCGGCATGGGGTGGCTTCAGTGGGGAATTCCCATTGACAAGCTGCGGGATCAGTGAATCCCGCTGCTAGAGAACGGCGGGCCGCCGAGAAACACGGGACTGGCGGACCAGGGAACGCTTTCTCGGCGAAAGACTCTCGAATTCGCAGGTCGCTGTTATTTCTTGTTAGCAGAAACAATCTGCAGGTATTAAAAAGTTACTTAGAATTTTCCAATTACATCAATGCCACATTAGCCGTTAGGGCAAAAACAGCAATGGATTGTCAACACTTTTTAAAAACATTTTGCTTAGCATCTGTCACAATTCGGTTAATATTATAGGCTCATGCCACCAGAACGCAAAACCGCTGCTTGATACGGACTTCAGTGCAATCAATAAATAATATTTAATCAATTTACTGTGGTTGTGTATGTCGCATTGTTAATTTTGGTGAGGTGGAAAAACAATTAAACTGTGCACAATAGACCTGAGCAAACATGGCCACCATGAAAGAAAGCAAACTCTGCGTATTTTCCTTTATTCATAAAATGTAATGGAACAGATACGTGTTTAATCCACTGGGGCAACCAATTGATTGCTCATATTTAAAGAAAGTTTAAGTTGAAACACAAAACATAAATATAATTTTATTCATGTTTACATAGAACATTCAGTGCAGAAGGAGGCCAGTCGGCCCATCGAGTCTGCACCGACCCACTTAAGACCTCACTTCCACACTATCCCGTAACCCGTCCTAACCTTTTGGACGCTAAGGGCGATTTATCATGGCTAATCCACCTAACCTGCACGTCTTTGGACTGTGGGATGGAACCGGAGCACCCAGAGGAAACCCACGCACACACGGGGAGAACGTGCAGACTCAGCACAGGCAGTGACCCAGCGGGGAATCGAACCTGGGACCCTGGTGCTGTGATACCACATTGCTATCCACTGTGCTACTGTGCTGCATCCGAAATTTCGAACTGTACTTTAAGTCAAATAATAAATTAAAAGCATCTTCTGATTGGGAACCAATGTATTTGATCGAGATGTTTTCATTCGTATTCCAAAATTCATGAAGTCAAATACACCAAAAGTAAAATTTGCAAACTCTGTTGTGTGACTTACTGGTTCTTTGCAGTATTTTTCTGCATTCTTAAAAGAAATACAAGTTATTAGAAATCAATGTGAAAACAACGGAAAAACGTTTCTGAAACATCACAGTAAGACCACAAAGACCCACAGAACAATAGCAACGTTTCGGTGAAGAAAGAAATCATTCAGCCCATCGTGTCTGGGCAAACGAAAAGATAACGAAATGTGAGTCACTCATTTTAATTCAATTTTCCAGCACCTGTTCAGAAATATTGCAGTTCATGGCAAGGACTACACAACATAACGGGCTACAAAGCGAAGTCGAACAGTATCTCTGGCAGCAGCGCACTCCTCCCCGATGAACTCAATGCATTCTATGCTCGGTTCGAGCAGGTAACCAACAATCCGCTGGCGAGTGCAGCCGTTAATTCACCCATACCCACCATCACAGCTTTCGAAGTCAGATTGGCCTTCTTGAAAGTGAACCCTCGGAAGGCGACGGGCCCGGACGGGATCCCTGGTCGTGCACTCAGAGCCTGCGCGGACCAGCTGGCAGAGGAATTCGCGGACATCTTTAACCTGTCCCTACTCCACTCTGAGGTCCCCACCTGCTTCAAGAAGACCACCATCATACCGGTACCAAAGAAGAACCAGGCAACATGCCTCAATGACTACCGTCCAGTGGCCCTGACTTCAGTCATAATGAAGTGCTTCGAGAGGTTGATCATGAAGCGCATCACCTCCATACTCCCAGAACGCCTTGATCCACTGCAATTCGCATACCGATCCACATCAGACGCCATTTCCCTGGCTCTATACTCATCCCTAGAGCATTTCGAAAACAAGGACTCCTACATCAGACTCCTATTTATTGACTACAGCTCCGCCTTCAACACCATAATCCCAGCCAAGCTCATATCAAAGCTCCAAAACCTAGGACTTGGCTCCCCACTCTGCAACTGGATCCTCGAATTTCTGACCAACAGCCCACAATCAGTAAGAATGAACAACAACACCTCTTCCACAATAGTCCTCAATACCGGGGCCCCGCAAGGCTGCGTACTTAGCCCCCTACTCTACTCCCTGTACACATGCGACTGCGTGGCAAAACTTGGTCCCAACTCCATCTACAGGTTTGCTGACGACACGACCATAGTGGGCCGGATCTCGAATAACGACGAGTCAGAATACAGGCGGGAGATAGAGAACCTAGTGGAGTGGTGTAGCGACAACAATCTCTCCCTCAATGCCAGCAAAACTAAAGAGCTGGTCATTGACTTCAGGAAGCAAAGTACTGTACACACCCTTGTCAGCATCAAAGGGGCCGAGGTGGAGATGGTTAGCAGTTTCAAATTCCTAGGGGTGCACATCTCCAAATATCTGCCCTGGTCCACCCACGTCGACGCTACCACCAAGAAAGCACAACAGCGCCTATACTTCCTCAGGAAACTAAGGAAATTCGGCATGTCCACATTAACCCTTACCAACTTTTACAGATGTGCCACAGAAAGCATCCTATCGGGCTGCATCACAGCCTGGTATGGCAACTGCTCGGCCCAGGACCGCAAGAAACTTCCGAGAGTCGTGAACACCGCCCAGTCCATCACACGAACCTGCCTCCCATCCATTGACTCCATCTACACCTCCCGATGCCTGGGGAACGTGCGCAGCATAATCAAAGATCCCTCCCACCCGGCTTACTCACTCTTCCAACTTCTTCCATCGGGCAGCAGATACAGAAGTCTGAGAAGACGCACGAACAGCTTCTTCCCCACATCACCAGACTCCTAAATGACCCTCCTATGGACTGACCTCATTAACACTACACCCTGTATGCTTCTCCGGTGCCATTGTTATGTAGTTACATTGTGTACCTTGAGTTGCCCTATTATGTATTCTTTAAATTTCCTTTTCTTTTCATGTACTTAATGATCTGTTGAGCTGCTCGCAGATAAATATTTTCACTGTACCTCGGTGCACGCGACAATAAACAAATCCAATCCAATCGAATCCAGATACAGGTCCATGTAACTTTCAAAAAAGTTCCGCATTTTGGCTTCACGCACCAACTGAGGCATTGGATTCCGGCCGGCCGTTGCCCTCTGGTGAAAAAGGTTTTCTTCATGTCTTCTCTAAAAAGTCTACCAATCAACGTAAATCTATACCCCGTTAGTTGACCTCTTAGATGGGGAAACATGTATTTTCTGTCTATCCTGTGTAGCCCTCTTATAATTCTGTACAGCCCAATTAAGTCATCCCTTAACCTCTAAGGAAAGAAAACATAACCGCACCAAGCTCTCTCCATAGCTGCAATTTGTACGCCTGAGCAACATTATTTGAAATCTCCTTTGAATTCTCTCCAGACCAATTAAGTCGTTCCTTTAATGCAGGGACTGAAAATGTGTATAAACCCCAGCTGTGGCCGAACCAGCGATTTATACAATCCCAAATCACATCCATGATTTTGATTTAAATACCTCGCCCAATAAAGATTATGGATCGGTGTGGAGGTCTCAGGGTCGTTGTCATGGGTGACTTTAACTTTACAAATATTGATTGGAACCTCTATCGGTCAAACAGTTCGGATGGGGCAGTTTTTGTACAGTGTGTGCAGGAGGGTTTCCTGACACAATATGTGGATAGGCCGACAAGAGGTGGGGCCACGTTGGATTTGGTACTGGGTAATGAACCCGGCCAAGTGTTAGATTTGTTTGTGGGAGAGCACTTTGGAGATAGTGACCACAACTCGGTGTCTTTCACTATTGCAATGGAGAGGGATAGGGCCATACGGTAGGGCAAGGTTCATAATTGGGGGAGGGGTAATTATGATGCGATTAGGCAAGAATTAGAGAGCATAAGATGGCAACAGAAACTGTCAGGGAAAGGCACAAATGAAAAGTGGAGCTTGTTCAAGGAACAAATACTGCATGTCCTTCATACTTCATAGGTATGTCCCTGTCAGACAGGGAGGAAGTGGTCGTGTGAGGGAGCCATGGTTCACAAAAGAGGTTGAAAGTCTTGTCAAGAGGAAAAAGGAAGCACACGTAAGGATGAGAAAACAAGGTTCAGTTGGGTCGCTCGAGGGTTACAAGGTCGCAAGGAATGAGCTAAAAAAAGGGTTTAGGAGAGCTAGGAGGGGACATGATCCTTGGAGGGTCGGATAAAGGAAAACCCCAAGGCTTTTCACTCTTATGTGAGAAATAAAAGAATGACCAGACTGAGGTTAGGGCCGGTCAAGGACAGTCGTGGGAACATGTTCATGGAGTCAGAAGAGACAGGAGAGGCGTTGAATGAATACCTTTCTTCAGTGTTCACCAAGGAGATGGGCCATGTTTTTGAGGACGAGAGTGTGATACAGGCGGCTAGGCTGGAGGAGGTAGATTTTCTGAGGGAGGATGTATTAGCAGTTTTGAAAAACCTTACGGTCGACATGTACCCTGGGCCAGATGGGATATATCCTTGGATTCTTTGGGAGGCAAGGGGTGAGATTGCAGAGCCTTTGGCTTTGATCTTTGGGACTTCACTGTCCACGGGGATAGTGCCAGAGGACTGAAGAGTGGTGAATGTTGTTCCTCTGTTCATGAAAGGGAATAGGAATGACCCTGGTAATTATAAGGCCGGTTACTCTTACTTCAGTGGTTGGTAAGTTAATGGAAAAGGTCCTGAAGGATAGGATTTATGACCATTTGGAAATATGCAGCTTAATCCGGGATAGTCAACACGGATTCGTGAAGGGTAAGTCTTGCCTCACAAATTTCATTGAATTCTTTGAGGAGGTAACTAAGTGTGTAGATGAAGATAGAGCAGTTGATGTCGTATACATGGATTTTAGTAAGGCGTTTGATAAGGTTCCCCACAGTCGGCTCATGAAGAAAGTAAGGAGGTGTGGGATAGAGGGAAATCTGGCCAATTGGATAAGTAACTGGCTATCACATGCAAGACAGAGGGTGATGGTGGATGGAAAATTTTCAGACTGGAGACCAGTTACCAGAGGTGTACCACAGGGATCAGTGCTGGGTCTTCTGCTATTTGTGATTTTTATCAATGACTTTAGAGGAGTGGGCTGAAGGGTGGGTCAGTAAATTTGCTGATGACACCAAGATTGGTGGAGTAGTGGATGAGGTGGAAGGCTGTAGTAGGCTGCAAAGAGACACTGATAGGATGCAGAGCTGGTCCGAAAAATGGCAGATTGAGTTTAAGAACATAAGAACATAAGAACTAGGAACAGGAGTAGGCCATCTGGCCCCTCGAGCATGCTCCGCCATTTAATGAGATCATGGCTGATCTTTGTGGACTCAGCTCCACTCTCCGGCCCGTACACCATATCCCCGAATCCCTTTATTCTTTAGAAAGGCATCTATCTTTTTCTTAAAAACGTTTAAAGAAGGGGCCTCAACTGCTTCACTGGGCAAGGAATTCCAGAGATTCACAACCCTTTGGGTGAAGAAGTTCCTCCCACACTCCGTCCTAAATCTACCTCCCCTTATTTTGAGGCTATGCCCTCTAGTTCTGCTTTCCCCGACCAGTGGAAACAACCTGCCAGCATCTATCCTATCTATTCCCTTCATAATTTTATATGTCTCAATATGATCCCCCCCCCCCCCCCCCCCGCATCCTTCTAAACTCCAATGAGTACAGTTCCAGTCTACTCAACCTCTCGTCATAATGTAATCCCCTCTGGGATCAACCTCGTGAATTTCCTCTGCACTCCCTCCAGTGCCAATATGTCCTTTCTCAGGGAAGGAGACCAAAACTGAACACAATACTCCAGATGCGGCCTCACCAACACCCTATACAATTGTAGCATAACTTCACTAGTCTTGAACTCCATCCCTCTAGCAATGAAAGACAAAACTCGATGAGCCTTCTTAATCACCTGTTGCACCTGCTCACCAACGTTTTGCGACTCGTGCACCAGCATACCCAGGTCCCTCTGCACAGCAGCATGTTTTAACATCTTACCGTTTAAATAATAATCCATTCTGCTGTTATTCCTCCCAAAATGGATAGCCTCACACTTGGCAACATTGAATTCCATCTGCCAGACCCTAGCCCATTCACCTAACCTATCCAAATCCTTCTGCAGACTTCCGGTATCCTCTGCACTTTTTGCTTTACTACTCATCTTAGTGTCGTCTGCAAACTTTGACACATTGCACTTGGTCCCCAACTCCAAATCGTCTATATAAATTGTGAACAACTGCGGGCCCAACACTGATCCTTGAGGGACCCCTCTAGTTACTGGTTGCCAACCAGAGAAACACCCATTTATCCCCACTCTCTGCTTTCTGTTAGTTAACCAATCCTCTACCCATGCTACCACTTTACCCTCAATGCCATGCACCGTTAGTTCATGCAGCAACCTTTTGTGTGGCACCTTGTCAAAAGCTTTCTGGAAATCCAGATATATCACATCCATTGGCTCGCCGTTATCTACTGAACTGGTAACGTCCTCAAACAATTCTACCAATTTAGTCAGACACGACCTACCCTTTGTGAACCCATGCTGCGTCTGCCCAATGGGACAATTGCCCTCCAGGTACCCCGCTATTTGCTCCTTAATGATAGATTCCAGCATGTTCCCTACAACCGAAGTTAAGCTTACCGGCCTATAATTACCCGCTTTCTGCCGACCTCCTTTTTTAAGCAGTGGTGTCACGTTTGCTACTTTCCAATCCTCTGGGACCACCCCAGAGTCTAGTGAATTTTGATAAATTATCACTAGTGCGTTTACAATTTCCCTAGCCATCTCTTTTAACACTCTGGGATGCATCCCATCAGGGCCAGGAGACTTGTCTACCTTTAGCCCCATTAGCTTGCCCAATACTGCCTCCTTAGTGATTACAATCATCTCAAGGTCCTCACCTATCATATCTTTATTTCCATCAGTCACCGGCATGTTATTTGTGTCCTCCACTGTGAAGACTGACCCAGAAAACTATGTCCAGCTCCTCAGCCATTTCCCCGTCTCCTATTATTAAATCTCCCTTCTCATCTTCCAAAGGACCAATATTTACCTTAGCCACTCTTTTTTGTCTTATATATTTGTAGAAGCTTTTACTATCTGCTTTTATGTTCTGAGCCAGTTTACTTTCATAGTCTACCTTACTCTTCTTTATGGTTTTTTTGGTAGCTTTCTGTTGTCCTCTAAAGACTTCCCAGACCTCTAGTCTCCCACTAATTTTTGCCACTTTGTATGTTTTTTCCTTCAATTTGATACTCTCCCTCACCTCCTTAGATATCCACGGTCGATTTTTCCCCTTTCTACCGTCTTTCTTTTTTGTCGGTATGAACCTTTTCTGAACACTGTGAAAGATCGCTCTGAAGGTTCACCACTGTTCCTCAACTGCTTCACCATGACGTCTTTGCTCCCAGTCTACCTTAGCTAGTTCTTCTCTCATCCCATTGTAATCGCCTTTGTTTAAGCACAAAACACTAGTGTTTGATTTTACCTTGTCATCCTCCAACTGTATTTTAAATTCCACCATATTGTGGTCGCTCCTTCCAAGAGGATCCCGAATTATGAGATCATTAATTAATCCTGCCTCATTACACAGGACCAGATCTAGGACCGCTTGTTCCCTTGTAGGTTCCATTACATACTGTTCCAGGAAATTATCCCGGGCACATTCTATAAACTCCACCTCAAGGCTGCCTTTACCAACCTGGTGAAACCAATCGATATGCAGATTAAAATCTCCCATGATAACCGCTGTACCATTTATACATGCATCCGTTATTTCTTTGCTTATTGCCTGCCCTACCATCCTGTTACTATTTGGTGGCCTACAGACTACTCCTATCAGTGTCCTTTTCGCCTTACTATTCCTGATTTCCACTGAAATTGATTCAACGTTGTCCTCCATAGCACCAATATCATCCCTTACTATTGCCCGGATGCCATCCTTAAACAACAAAGCTACACAACCGCCCTTACCGTCCATTCTATCCTTTCGTATAGTCTGATACCCTTGGATATTTAACTCCCAGTCGTGACCATCTTTTAACCATGTTTCAGTAATGGCCACTAAATCATCGTCATTCACGATGATTTGCGCCATCAACTCATTTACCTTATTTTGTATACTACGAGCATTCAGGTAAAGTACACTTATGCTGTTTTTTATGTCTTTGTTATGAATCCTAACACCTTGATCATTAACTTTTCCCAATTTATTTTTCCTGTTACCCTTTCTCCTAATTTTCCTTGTCTTTGAACCCATATCTCTACATAATAACCTGTCACGTAACCTGCTGCCTTGATCTCCATTAACCATTATACTGTCCATAGCTTTACATTCCCCCCCCCCCCCCCCCCCCCAACTTGCTTGTTTAAAGTCCTTGTGACCAACCTATTTATCCTATTCGCTAGAACACTGGTCCCAGAATGGTTCAGGTGAAGACCGTCCCAACGGTACAGGTCCCTCCTGCCCCAGTACTGATGTCAATGCCCATGAAATGGAATCCCTCTTTCCCGCACCACTCCTTTAGCCACGTGTTAACTTCTCTAATTTTCTCAACCCTATGCCAATTAGCATGTGGCTCGGGTAGTAATCCAGAGATTATAACCCTGGAGGACCTGTTCTTTAATTTAGTCCCTAGTGTTTGATAATCCCCTAACAGGTCCTCTTTCCTAGTGTTACCTATGTTGTTAGTCCCAACGTGGACCACAACAACTGGATCCTCCCCCTCCCTCTCCAAAATCCTTTCAAGCCGATCAGAGATGTCCCTCATCCTGGCACCGGGCAGGCAACATACCATGCGGGACTCTCGATCTGGCTTACAAAGGATGCCATCAATCCCCCTAATTATAGAATCCCCTACAACTACCTCTTGTCTTTTTGTCCCCCCCCCCCCCACTTGAATGGCTTCCTGTACCACGGTGCTGTGGTCAGTCAACGCAGCCTCCCTAAAGCCCTCTTCCTCATCCACACAGGGTAACCCTGAGAAGTGCGAGCTGATTCATTTTGGTAGGAAACATTTGAATGCGGATTACAGGGTCGACGGCAGGGTTCTGAGGAATGTGGAGGAAAAGCGAGATCTTGGGGTTCATATCCCAGATCTCCCAAGGTTGCCACTCAAGTGGATAGAGCCATGAAGACGGCCTTTAGTGTGTTGGCGTTTATTAACAGGGGGCTTGGGTTTAAGAGCAGTGGGGTTATACGCCAACTGCACATGCCCCTGGTGAGACCACACGAAGAATATTGTGTGCAGTTCTGATCACATCTCTATAGGAAGAATGTGGAAGCATTGGAAAGGGTGCAAAGGAGATTTACCAGGATGCTGCCTAATTTGGAGGGTAGGACTTATGAGGAAAGGTTGAGGGAGCGAGGGCTTTTCTCTTTGGAGCGGAGGAAGATGAGAGGCGACTTAATAGAGGTAGGTGGTCAGGGGGATAGATAGAGTGGACCTTCAGAGACTATTTCCTCAGGTGGATGTAGCTGTTACAAGGGGGCATAACTATAAGGTTCAGCGTGGGAGATATAGGAAGCATGTCCGAGGTAGGTTCTTTACTCAGAGAGTGGTTAGGGTGTATAATTGACTGCCTGCTGTGATAGTGGAGTCGGACACTTTAGGAACTTTCAAGCGGTTATTGGATAGGCACATGGAGCACATCAGAATGACAGGGAGTGGGATAGCTTGATCTTGGTTTCGGACAAATTTCGGCACAACATCGAGCGCCGAAGGGCCTGTTCTGTGCTTTACTGTTCTATGATCTATGTTCTAAAGGAATGCCTTCCATCTGCTTTCTGGACCACCTTGTCCATCTTCGACCAACCAGCCTGTGCATTCAGTGTGAAGGCACAACCTGGCACAACTTCCCTTCCCCTCCCATAGCACAATTCCAAAGGGCCAGTCTCTCAGCCACTTCCGTTTGAACAGCATGTGCCAAATCAGACGTCTGAGGGACAAATCCCCTTTACCTCCCCTGCTTTCACCATTCACGTCCCAGACACTCCTCTTAATTGAAACAGTGATTTGCTTGCATTTACTTCAATATCATATAGAACATTTGCCTTTGGCCTTGTCCCCCTAACATCGGCAGGCCCATTGCAAATTTTCTGATCGCATTGGCATAATTCACACCTCTTTAACCTGCTCCATCTGGACCTGTAAAGTCTTAATTACCTGCAAAGAGTCGCATTCAAAGTATCGTCTTGTATTTTTGACTTTATTTATATATATGTTTCTGGAACCTACCTCTTGGTTCACCTGAGGAAGGAGCAGTGCTCTGATGGCTAGTGATTCGAAACAAACCCGTTGGACTTTAACCTGGTGCTGTAAGACTTCTTACTGTGCTCACCCCAGACCAACGATGGCATCTCCACATCATTACAATTAGTTAACCAATGCTCTATCACTGATAATCTATCACCCTCAACAACATGACATTTTACAGTAATCTTTTAAGTGCCAACTTATTTAATGTAGTTTGGAAATATACGTACTCTCCATCTACTGCTTCCCCTTTATCCAATTTTCTAATAGCTTAAATGAAACACAATTTCCCCAATTCCCCCTCACAAACCCATGCTGACTACATTTGATTATATTTCGATGTTCGATATATTCTGCTGCTATTTACTTCATCATGGATTCTTGCATTTTCTAAATGAGTGATGTTAGGTCACTCGGCTATCATGAAAGCCATAGCATCAATACAGTGCAGAAGGAGTCTATTCAATCCAATGTCGGCACCGACGCTCCGAAGGCGTACTTTATCTCCGTCCATACTCCACCCTTTCCCCGAAACACCAACTTACCTTCTTGCACACCAAGGGGCAATTTAGCACGGCCCATCGACCTAATCTGCAGATCTTTGGGTTCTGGGAAGGAACTGAAGCACCTGGATGAAACCCACCAGTCACGGAGACAACCTGCACACTCCACATAATGCCCTGCATCCGGGGCCCTGGCGCTGTGAGGTCGCAATGCTCCCTACCGTGCCACCATGCCGCTGTAGTTTGCTGCTTCCTATCTTCCTGCTTCTTTGAACAAAAGTGATACATTTGCGCTTTTCCTATCCTTTGGGAGTATTTTTAAATGTAGGGAAGCTTAAAATGTGACTTGAAATTCATTTTCTGCAGCCACATATTTCATGATGCACGAAAGCAGGCCACCAGGTCAGTGATCTGTCTTATTGGTTTACCTGATACTCATCTCTAGTCATGATGTGGAGATGCCGACATTGGACTGGGGTGAGCACAGTAAGACGTTTTACAACACCAGGTTAAAGTCCAACAGGTTTGTTTCGATGGCACTAGCTTTCGGAGTGCTGCTCCTTCCTCATCTCTAGTGTTCGTGATTGTTTTACGTTCCTGTCTCCCTTTTCTTTCTTGATTATATACCATGGGTTTTATTTTCTGACCTATACTATGAAGGCAGATGCAAAATACTTTTTCAAAACCATTGTGCCTTTCTTGCCATTAAGAGATTCCCAGTCTCAGCCCTTAGTGGCCAACTATCCCGTTTACCATTCATTGGCTTTATATATTCCAAGAAAAGTTTCTACTTCTGCTGTTATATTTCAGCACGTTTTCTCCCATTTAACAATGTATTTATCTTTCTTACTTTGGTTTAATCCTTTGTTGGTTTCTCTAATTTTCTCAGCACTCTGGATTGCAACACCATCGTTGCAGTTTTCTTCATCTATTATTTAAATGTGGTGTCATTCTTCTATGTCTTAGCTTGCCATCCTTCTCGTACACCGTTTCGCACTCAATGGAACATAACCTTGCTGAGAGGTATGGTGGATCTCCTTAAATATATACTTCCATTTCTTCATGTCTTCGTCTCCAATTTAATCTCTATTACACGTTAGCCAAAGCCTGCCTTTATAATATTGCAAGTGCCTTTATTTTTGCTGAATGTTCTATTTTCAGACTCACCATGTTCAGCCTCAAACTATCATGTTATGGCAACTCTTATTGGGAGGGGGATGGGGTGCATTGCTATGGTCATATTTATTATTCCTGTCTCATTAGAAATTGTCAGATCTAAAAAACCCAGCTCCCTAGTTGCTACCGGAATATATTGTTCTGGGATAAGCACCCAACTACGACTCGATTAGCCCATCTTTTAGACTCTCTCCTTTCCCAATTTGATTTCGTCAATCAATATAAGAATTAAAATCTCCCATGACTTTGGCAATATTTTTCTTGCAGACTCCCATTGTATCGCCACCTTACTGCCATGCCGACCCTTCTGTACTAGGTCCACTGCAACAGTCTGTGAAGATCAAGCAACCTGGGACACAGAGAGCCATCTTCCAAGTAAGCATTTTATTGTGTTCTAGGTTCAATATTGAGTTCACGAATTTTAGATTGCTAACGCCTTCCCCATTCTGTTCTTTTCCTCTTACTTATTTACTCTTCCTTGTTGTTTTGTTACTTGCTTTGTGTTCCGGTAAGAACTCTTTACCCATTCACGGTGCCTCTAGATGTATATTGCTTTGGTTCTTTCCACATCCCTTTGACTTTACTCCAAGCAATCTTTGTCATTGAATCTCTACTGCCCACGACCCTATCACAAATCTCACATTTTGATCCTCTTAAATCTCCTCTCTTAATTTTCTCAAAAGCTATTGGATTTCGAACTGTTTTCTCTTGTCATGTATCGGTAGGGGCGTTGTATTTTCTCTCCCTACCAATGCGGTCTGATCCGCTGAATATATCCAACGTTTTCTATTTACATTCTTCGTTGTTTTGTTGTTGTACTATTTTCTTAATATTACAGAAAATGTGGTTATCATTTTTAATAAATATGTTAAATAAATGTGAATTCCTCCATCCTTGAACCACCTGATTTTCAGTCACTGAAAATTACTCAACATCTATACTGGATTTACTCTCTCTGTTTTTTTACTGCAGCCAGTCGATGAATGGTACATATGTCTGATGGGGAGGGGAAAAACTTACAAAACCCTCCTGCTACCGCCTGTCCAAGTCATAAAATGATTGCAATTGTGTTGGGTTTCTGTTACAAGCTTGAGGTGTTGAATATAGCAGCATCAATCTTGAAATGTGGTAGGCTTTGAGAACTGGTCCTGATACGGCTAATTCAATATTAAACCAAGACAAAATGTGCAGGTGCAATTTACTTGGCATTTTCTCCTGCTTCGGCCTATTTCAGCTTGATTGTACTGATCACTGATATGCCCGAGAGGCACTTCTACATATGCGTTAATCCATGACCGTATGTGACTCTTCTCTGTTACTGACGAAGCTCGATTAATTCAGAATCAGAAATTCCAGTGCGTGGCTTACCATCACTTTTCCCTCCTAATAAAACAAACAAAAAATAAAAAGCAGATCAAGCAATTGCTGATGTATTCACTGCATGTACAGCATGCCGCCAGCTAGGAATAAGGTTTACAAATAAAGAAATCCCCTTCAACCAAAAGTAGTGAGGGATTTGGGGCAAAGACGTGTATATCGAGTTTGGTCGCAGGTTAATCATGATCTTATTGAATTGATAAATGAGCCTTCATGGATTGCAGAAAGTAGACAGTTTAAATGTTGCTTTGGACTGGAATAATCCATTCCATTTTATTTTTATTTGATTTCCTTCTGGATCAATTGCCCATAGTGTGGCTTTTCTTTTCACCATGGCCCGCCATTTTCAATTGAGGTAACTAATTTGGTGTGATGTATCAGTCGTATCCCTGCGCATAAATACCTGGATTTCTTTTGAACTGGTAATAGGTTTCATGGAATCTTTTCTAAATCATGGAATACAAGTAGCTGATACTACTACCTTGCAGACGGTAAACTCTATCTATGACTACATGAGCAGAAAGCCAAGGTGATTGGAAAGAAATTGAGAAAAACCGAGAGAAAGAAAGGAAATTGAGCAATTAGAGGGGGAAAAAGCATGCCATATGTGTACAAAGGTTGTAAAATGTCAGTTTTATAATATCCATCGACTACATAAATAAATCTCAATATATATTTTACAAATTACCACAGTGAACATGCCCACACCCTCCGTGCCTTTGTACCTTTTCTGGTATTCAGGGCTGGGCTGTACATGAACTTAATTTCGTGTTATCCTTTTTCAGCACTGGCTATGCCAACAACACTGTCGGTTCTGAATGACAAATCTCTTGCTTCATGCCTTGCTCCAGGATTGAGCACACAGGTCTATGTTGGCGGCACATTATGCTTTTGAGACTGTGCTCTGTAGTTAGAAATGCAGCCGTTTGACGAGGCTACAAATGTAGGTTTCCATATACCTTCACTGCTGGATATAGCAGGTTCCGCGGTGACCACGGCATGAACTCTATTGTCCAGGCCAATGCTTATCCCTCAAATAAACATCCCCGAAAACAATATTCTAGTCGTTACCATGGTGTTGCATGTTTCTGTGCAAATGGCGACGCCCATTCCTACAACAGTGATTGAATTTAAAAAGCACCTCTTTGGTTGTCAACTGCTCCATAAAGTAAGTAAATGTAAATATAAAAAGACACGTTTTCCTTTACAGTAACGAACTTATTCTCACACACATCTACTAGCAATTCATCTCATTATTAAAATATGCATTGATGCACCAACAGTTTTTTGGGTGAGCAGGTTGTAAATTCCCATTGCATGTTTAGTGGCAAAAAGTGTACTCATTTCACAACTGAATGGGATAGGTCTGACTGAAGGTTGTACCCCACGTTCTGGATTCTCACAATTGAGCAACGAGTTTCACTCGAGCTATTAGTTTGAATGATGGACCACAACATTTTCTGAACTTGTACGTTCGAAGGAATACGTTATATTTTATTTCAACATCGCCTCACAATTTAACCAGTCAATTCCTGGTAGAATTGTGGTATTAGAAAACCTAGGCCGATTATAATACCATTTGTGCACACGATTTCGCTCCCGAGTTTCCTTTGAGGGAACACACATATTTGAGTGAATGCAGTTGGTAAACTCGGGCACCAGGATCGCCAGGTTGCAGCAGATTTTACTCCACCTTGTATAGGTCGTCGGAAAGGGCAGACATCGTGACCCATCATTCACCCGAAATTCTTCTGTTTTCCGTTCTGAGTGGCTCGTTTTGATTTCAAACGAAGACAATTATTTTCTGCCCCATGCAAGAAAATTTCAAAGAACGTTGAAGCATCCGGACGCCAAACTGAGTAAATCTACTACATAAGGAGCCGAGGGCAAGTGTCCGCGCAAACAACATCAGCTCGAGAAACTTTTCTCTCCACCATAGGACTAGGCAGGGATGCCCTGTGTCCCCCCTGCTGTTTGCACTCGCGATTGAGCCGTTGGCCATCGCATTAAGAAGTTCTGGGGTATGGAAAGGAATAGTGCGGGGGGAGGATTGAGCATAGGGTGTACTCATATGCCGATGACTTGCTGTTAGACGTGTCGGAACCGAATATGTCGACAGAGGTAATATTGGAGCTGCTTCGAGTCTTACTGGGGTACAACTAAATCAAGACGAGAGTGAGTATTTTAGGGTGTCTCGGGCGGGAGTGGGGGCAGGGGTGGGGGTGGGGGGCTGCCATTCCGGAGGGCAGGGACTCACTTTAGGTACCTGTGGGTGCAGGTTGCTCGGGAGTAGGGGAGGGGAGGCTCCGCAGGTACAACATTTCTAGTTTGATGGGGAGAGTGAAAGCTGATCTGACAAGATGGGCTGGTCTCCCTCACTTGCGGGTCGGGTACATGCGGTTAGAATTAACGTGTTGCCGCGATTTCTGTTTATTTTTCAGTGCCTGCCGATTTTCCTGCGAAAGGTACTTTTCAGAGAGATTGAAGGAAGGTGGGGCGGGAAGGTGGCCACAGTTAAATAGGTGCTGCGACAGAGAGGAAGGCAGGCAGGGGGTTTGAGTCTTCCAGACCAGATGTGTTACTACTGGGCGGTGAATGTGGAGAATGTGCGGAGCGGTGTCAGAGGGGTTGATTCCCAGTGGGTCAGAATTGAGGAGCGTTTGTGCAGGGGGTCGGGATTGAAAGCACTAGCAACAGCGCCGCTCCCGATGGCCGCGGCGAAATACTCAGGGAGTCCGGTAATAATTGCTTCATTGAGAATCTGGAGGCAGTTTCGCCAAATCTGGGGTTGTGGGCAGGGCCAAGGGAAATGCTTATTCGGGGGAAACCACATTTTAGCCAGGGGTGGGGATGGAAATTTTCTGAAATGGGAGGAGAAGGGGATTAAGACACTAAAAGATTTGTTTCGTAGAGGTCTGTTTGCAGGATTGAAGGAGCTGGAAGCGAAGTATGGGCTGGAGCAGGGGGAAATGTTTAGATACATGCAGGTTTGAGATTTTGCCAGAAAGGAGGTACTGAGCTGGCCTCCACATTGCTGGAGGAGGTGCTGACGACAGGGGGACTGTCGGCGGTTTACAGAGCTATTTTGGAAGAGGAGAAGGCACCACTGGAAGGGATCAAAGCAAAGTGGGAGGAATAATTGGGAGAGGGTATGGAGGAGGGGTTATGTTGCGAGGTGCTCCGGAGAGTGAACGCCTCCACCTCGCGTGCGAGGTTGGGCCTGATACAGCTGAAAGTGGTATACAGAGCAGGCCTCACGAGGGCAAGGATGAGCCGATTCTTTGAAGGAGTCGAAGATGTGTGTGAACGTTGCGGGGGGGTGGCTAATCACGTTCATATATTTTGGTCCTATCCGAAGCTAGAGGATTACTGGAAGGAGGTTTTTAGGGTAATTTGAAAAGTGGTGCACGTGAAACTGGACCCGGGCCCCCGGGAGGCCATATTCGGGGTGTCGGACCAGCCAGGGTTGGAAACGGGTGCGGAGGCAGATGTTGTAGCCTTCGCCTCGTTGATCGCCCGAAGGCAGATCCTGACATGTTGGAGGGCAACCTCTCCACCCTGTGCCATGGCGTGGCGGGGGGACCTGTTGGAATTCTTGACTCTTGAGTGGGTTTTAAGTTTAAACGGAGAGGAAGGATGGAGGGCTTCTACAATTCATGGACATTATTCATTAAGCACTGTCAAGAACTGGATAACATCGAACATTAGTTGTGGCGGGTGGGTGGGAGGGTTGGGGAAAGGGGGCTGTGTGCGTTAATGGTGACTATGGGTGATCCCTGATTCCTTTTTGTCATTTGTTTGTGTGAACATGCGGGCTAATGTTTGGGGTTTGGTGGGAGGATGGGATCGTTGGTATTGATATGGGGATTGACATATTTGTTATTGATTATTGTTTATTGTTGGTGGATGTAAATTTGAGAGAAAATATGAAAAAGGAGGAGAATAAAAAATATTTTAAAAAATAAAAATAAATTGAACGCCAAAAGAGTCGCCATGCAAAATGGAAATCGATGAATCTGAAATGGTTTCCAGTTTTCTATCGCATGTACAGTGATTCCCAAGTAAGGCAATAACTTCAATGAAGAGATTTGATCCCTCTGCTGAATTTTGTTCGAGGGTAGTCATCAAATAACGACAGGAAGTATCTGTGACAGCAGGAATGATTTGAATCATTGCTAATTTAGGAGCAGCACAGCTTCATCCCGGGTACGATACAAAGCCAACTTGTGCCGCGTTGCTGCACAAACCCCTTAGCCACTGCATAAATGGTTGAGGGGTGAGCAATATTTTGTGGTAGTTTGATGATGGTGGCTAGTCTGCGAGATCTGTGATGAGGAAGTGTTTTTTAAATGAAAGTGGTGTTGATTCCATTCCTGCTGCCACAGAGCCTTTCATGTCGTTATTTGGCCTGGTGGTATCAGTCCTACACGCTGGCGTGTTGGTAGGCGAGCAGCTTATGGGTTCCCAAGGTGCTTGTGTACTGACAAGCTTCCGCTCCAGAAGCTTTCGTGTTGCAATCTCCCTCTTAATGTTGCTCAGGACTGGGAGCCTTGGCAGTTGCGATGACCGGAGGACAGCTGAGATGATATATATCCTTGTGCTGAATTGAGTGTCGACAAGACTGGCATAAGATACATTGTACACGACTAGTGCACAGTACTTTGCAGTCGAGCAGACGATGCCAAGAGTAGATACTTAATGTTTTACAGAGCCAGACCAATGTTTTTGATCATTGCTACTGTCTTGCTCAGACTTTTTGTCTATCAACATTCGATCAGGGGAGCACAAAAACATGCGCGATGTTGTTCAGGATTCAGTCTCTCGCCATTCAACTAGACGTTGAGTTTCCTCATGGTACTGGCATTGTGGATGTGGAATGTACTTTCTTTTTAAATTCAGAGGACCGAATTATTTTTTGTTTAGAATTAAGGAGCAATTTAGCCTGGCCAATCCAGCTGCCACGCACATCTTTGGGTTCTGGAGGTCAAACCCACGGAAACATGTTCAAACTCCACACAGACAGTGACCCAGGGTCGTGGTCGAACCCGGGTCCTCAGGGTCATAGGATGGAGGTGGAATATATCTAGGGCTGTGATGCTGTTTTTGGCTGAACTGTCATGTCTTGTAATCGTTGGTCAGCTTTTCTACTTCCCTCTTTCGTGTTGCCTTTGTTAAGCAAATATCCGAGCTTGCGAGGAACAAATGGTATTGTTAGCATAGATGAACTCCCAAAGACTGGGTTGGAGGAAAAAAAGTGATGCGGAGATTGAAAAGGGTGGGGGCTACAACTGCTGCAACAGAAATGTTGGACTGTTTCTTCCAGGTGCTTGTCTCATCAACAATGTGCAGCATGAACCATATATCTTGGCTTAATAGTTTAATGCCGCCAGTAACTCATGGAGGGAGAATTCTTGAAATTTTGGCAAGATTCAATGTGTCATACGCTACAGTGAGATCACGAAATACAGCGTTAGTTTTGAAGTTATTTCCAAAGCCGTTATCATTGAGCCTTGTTCGAGCAATAACTTGGTTGAATTTGCCGACTTGTGCAGCTTTCAAGATTTTATCCACCTCTGGCTCAATTCATTGTCAGATGAGACATTCTCTGTTCTTGCAATGCATAGCGATCAGAGATATTGGTCGGTAGCTTGACGGTAACTGAGGCTTTTCGCCTGGTCTTGGCAGGCCTGTTACTTTGGATCTGGCATCCTTCCTTCACAGATAACCCTTGTGAAGGATTAAGCTATCCAACCCGTGGGCAAAGCTTTTCGAGTAAATGAGGAATGTTTCCAGAGCCAGCAGCCGACTTGATTTCATGTATCACGATGTCCAAATAATTCCGTTAATAATTCAGGGCATGATCTCAATTGTAATCCCTTCGGAAGCTGTCTACACTTCATTTTGTTTCGCATTACTTTCCCCGGGGCACGTTTCCCATATGGAGAAGATGGGTCGCTACTTTATTCACATTTACAGATAGTCGGTTTGGTATTAGTGCTTACTTTCCTGTTCCAAGATGGTATATTAACCTCCAGAATTCGTGGCTGGAGCACGTGAAATTCAATTTTCTGGTTCTCACCTCGGCGGTAGACAGAGTCCAAGGGCTCCATCAAGCGATCAGTTACATCTGGATCACCAATTCCCTTGAGCGGTGAAGGACAGAAATATATTCCTCTTCGAGGCAGAGGGATTCCTGTGGGATGGGTTTGGTGCATGCGTTGTAGGTGGCTTTGCAGAGACTGCTGTTACCAGTAACTAGCGATTAAAACAGAACATTTGTTTCCTGAATTGTAGGTGTTTCTGAATGGCGTGCTAGATCATAATTATTATCACGACTTCACTTGGCACTGGAAATCATATTTTTAGAACCATAGAGATCAAATCTTTCATCTTTTGAATATTGTTGAAAGTTTTGGAAACGTTTTAAACATTTGTTTTCTGTCGTGCTATCTCTCATCTTTGTCTCTTTCGAACCCTTTCTTTATTCCAGCTATTCGTGACAATGGACAGCAAATTAGATATTGTTACTACATTTCTGATTCAGACTTTGCTTTCTTTCATCTCTGATGTGATTGGTTAATGGGATGCACATTAGCTGATACACGACTATCATCACCTAGAAAGTTGAGTCTTGTTGCTCTCTTCATTGATTCTGCCAGACATTCTGAATGTTTACCGCATTTATGTTTGCACTCCACAATTTACTACCCTGTTAATCTGTTCCAATAATTATTGACAGTAAATTCAAGTGTTAAATGTCGTGGAATTTGACGGGCAGGTGGACATCAAGTTCTACTCCATAGATCGTGCTGGGATTTATGCTGGATTGTCTCTTTGTGCAAGGTAAAAATCTATACATAGTCAATGTGACGCTGCATTGCAATTTCGACATTCCTGAACGCAACGTGGCGAGTGAAAATTTAAGTGTCTTATGAATATATTTCAGAAAAAGTAACTTATCCCTACCTGACTTCATTTTCCCCTTCAGATCTGTAAAATAACATATTACATTTGACTTGTTTGCCCCCGTTACTGGAGTCCATGCGGGTATGTGCGCGATGTTTGACGACCAACAATAATGAGTCCACATCCTCTCTTATGTTTCTCCGGAATTTTTTTATAATAGTTTGTAGACGCCATACAATAAATAGCTGTAGCTCATTCATATATCCGGCCATCTGTACTATAATTAACCGCAGTCCATTAGGGACGGTAAACATCTCTGAGAGAAAGAGCGAGAGAGATGATTTTATCCGCAGCTGGGATAAGGCAATAAAGAAGCCTCCGAATTTGAACTAGTGTGGTTGGCGTTTATTTTCACAACACTCAAGCCAACTCAGGTGACTGACAACGAATTACAACAAAGTGATTTATTCGAAAAAAAAAACAGTTTTGTGTATCCCATGTTTTACACCAGTGCTTAAAATAAGCGAATATTTTTTAAAAATGATGATAATGATGGTGACATGACGGTCACGATAGGGCAAATTGTAAAATGTACTAATATCAACATCTAACCATATATTGATGTATCACACATCGAATATTCTTAATTCAAATAGTGGTAGACGATGTTACCGTTTCCGCTCAAAAACAGCAGTCTTCATGGTTTTGCGTCATGTCACACTTCAGTGGTGACATGTTTCCTCTCTTTGAATCCATTCCCACCCTTGCAAAAAGTCTCAACCCTAACCCCATGCTGCATGGTAATCAAATAAAAGAAATGGAAACATTTCTTCACTGGTATGAGATTGGGAAGTATTAATGTCTAAAGAGACGGAGGCATCCTTGCTTAAAAGTTACTAAATTCAGACCCTGCAAGCAATTGGCATGGGAAATGGTAAAATGACTTCCTCACAATCAGATTTTAGTACAGGAGTAAATATGTCCTGTTTCATTTTATAGAACGTTCGGTAGACCTGAAACTGGAGTATTGTCTGCAGTTTAGTCACATTAATCATAATAATAATAATCTTTATTGTCACAATTAGGCTTACATTAACACAGCAATGAAGTTACTCTGAAACCTACGGAAGGATACACATTAAGGATATGAAGATGATAGATGAGGGAAAGGCAGTAGACGTTGTATAATAGACGTCAGTAAAGCCTTTGACAAGGTATCTCATGGTAGACTGGTACAAAAGGTGAAATCACATGGGAGCAGAGGAGAGCTGGCAAGTTGATACAGAACTGGCTCCGTCACAGAAGGGAAAAGGTAGCATAAGAAGGATGCTTTTCAAAAAGGAAGGCTATGATTAGCGGCGTTCCACAGGGATCAATTCTGGGACATTTGTTCTTCGTAGTGTATATAAATGATTTTGAAGAAAATGTAGCTGGTCTTATTAGGGATTGACTGGACTGTGCCGGTATTCGCTTGACTTTAGAAGAATGACATGTGGTCTAATTGAAACTTACAAAATTATTCAAGGGCTAGGAAAGAACGGGGTAGAAAGGATGTTTCCCCTGCCTGGGAGCCTGGAACCAGAAGACACAATCTCAGAATAAGGATACGCCATTTAGGACCGAGATGAGGAAGAATTGTTAACACACGGGATGGCGAATTTTTGCTATTCTTTACCACATCGGGCTTTGGAGGCTAAGTCACTGCGCATTTTCAAGACCGAGATTGATGGATTCCTAGTTCTCATGACGTGGAGATAACAGGGGAAATAATGTTGCGATAGACACTCAGCCATGATCTAGTCAGATGTGGAACGTGCCCGTGGGGCTGAATGGGCTTCTGCTGCTCCTATGTGCCCAATGATATCCAGCTAAGCTAATCCAGATGGTTTTCCGTGCACACCCTGTTGAGTTTTCGGTCTGTAATATATGAATGTAACTCTCACAACATCGATCTTCATCTCTAATTGCCGCATGGTGTCACTCAGCGTATGATCATGAGTTGAATAATCTGTCGATCCAAATTTTTACAGACCTGCTGCGCTACCTCTGCGCCACAGACAGTGCAGCATTAGAACACCTGAATTTTTCTAAATCTTGCGCTCGCAGAATCGCAATGTTTACCGCTTTATCCTCCTCACCAGTCCAGTCACTCAGATTACAACAGGGCTGCATAATTGGGCTGCCTTCGATCCCTTCAATTCCATACCTAAATTAAGATATCATAACCTGGGCTATTGTTTGGAATAGGGCAGACATAGAATGAGGAGCAGAGGCAATTTTACCTTTTTCCGATTTCTACTTTTCCTCAAGCCCTAGAATGGGGCACACACAAATTTCCTGATACCATGAATCTGTGCCATGCAGAATATTGCACAGAAAGCGAATTAAAACATTCAATTGAATGGGACTTTGCCTCAGCGACATGTGGCTTGTTCGTAGCCTGCTAATATGTAGCACTATTTCACAGCGCCAGCGTCCCAGGTTCGATTCCCGGCTTGGGTCATTGTCTGTGCGGAGTCTTTACGTTCTCCCCGTGTCTGCGTGGGTTTGATCTGGGGGCTCTAGGTTCCTCCCACAAGTCCCGAAAGATATCGTTGTTCGGTGAATTGGGCAGACTGAATTCTCCCTCAGTGTACCCATTATTGGCGTTGGAGTGTGGCGACTAGGAGATCTTCACAGTAACCTCATTGTAATGTTAATGTAAGTCAACTTGTGACACTAATAATGATTATTATTACAATATTGTACATCACATTTGTAACTCACCTTTCAGTTGCAAGAGCGTGTCAGCTGATGACGTAGAAAAGATAGGTCAGTAACTGACATGGAAGATGTTCTTGCAATGGAAAATAACGGATAAAATGCACTAAGATTATATTCAATGATTTACTTATAATCCTTAAATTGCAATATTTCACACTCCTTGAATGGAAATATTGTTTTTTGCATATTTTACGATTTAATATGTTAAAATTATCTACCATCATAAAATAGTTGTTTGTAATCTTGCAGATTAAATCCTTAGGGAACAAAATATGGCATTGTTTGGGCTGTTATTTTAGCACCGCCATTTAACCGTTTGGAATAATAGTCTATATCCAGTTTGTATGCTTGTGCCACAGTCAAAATCTAGTGTGGAAATAATTCCAATTTTCATAGATGCAAGCTTCGCAAGGCCAGCATTATTATTTTCCCCTTATTGCCGTTGAGAATATGATGCACACCCACATTTTTAAGGTTTCGTTATCTATGTTATTAAATGAAACATTAAGGAAGTAATATACTATGGTCAGTCGTAAAGTATTGATAACTGATCAAATGGTGTAATGGATTACCTTAATTCATTAGATAGTGCCAAGGGGTATTATCAGTCCTGATGAAATTTCATCGACTTGAAATATTACCGTTTGATTTCCTGAACATTTCCTGCATTTGTGTTTGTATTGACAACGTATTGACTACCATTTCCTGCATAACAAGAAATGAAGCTTCCACGGAACAAGGAGATGTTTAATCATTAACATTTTTACTAAGATTACCGAATTTTGCTTGCAGTGCTTCTTTTTCTGAAAGAGAATAAAACACAGGTAACGATAGGAAGCTCAAATTAAGAGCGCGCGATTGAGTTCTTGGAGAAAGTTGAGCTCATTGGAAAGTGCCAAGGTGGATTTTCAAAGCATGTATCACAACTAACAATGCGAATTTTATTTTATTTGTAAGAGTAATATTGATGGGTGTACTTTACGTGGATTTCCCGAATGCATTCGACATGGCACTGAGACAGCATTAGGAAAATTAGCGGGTATGTAATTACAAGCAGATTATTGACGTGAAACCGTATTGCCATACGAGATGTATTCTAATGCCACCTGCTACTGGTGCATGTTCAGAGAAGCATGTTTCCAGATGGATGCAGGGACAATCGTGGCTTCTGGACGGCATGGACCGGGTTGGGGTATTCTTACATTGGGAGTGGTTAAAATATGAAATTTATTATCTGAAAAGATGGCGGAGAATGGCACAATCGTCACTTTCAACAGAAAATAAACTACATCTGAAGAAATAAACGCAACTGCAGCGTTACGGTGAAAGGGGCGAGCGAGCAGGAGTACTTAAATTGCTCTGGTAGAGACACAGCACATGTTACACTGGCAGACAATTCAGCCTCTTCTGCCCGTAATCTCTGTTGTTGAATATGCGTTTTGATGTTTCTTGATAATTACATAGTGCAAGGAACTCTTGGATTCACGAATTTGCCAAAGGCACAAATTAGAATGATATATTTTTAGTTAAAAGTCACTTCAAAATCCTTGACTCTTTTTCGGGATTAGGTTTTGAAATGATGGTCGCAAATATATTTTACTGACTGTACAAATCACAGATGTCAAGTAAACCCGCCTGTTACAAACCACAACATGTACTCAGGGTCCTGGTGCGATAGAGATTTACACCTTGCTGAGTTTTCTGCTCCACTGAAGTTAATAAGTGGAGTGTCCGGGTAAGATAAGAGCTGAAAGATAGCTATGTCTTAACCAGTGTCTGTGGCTTGTTCATGTTATTGTAGGATAAGATTTAATAATAATAGGATCGATGCTTTCCTATTTTTAGAATTAAATGGTAAATTCATTATTTTATAAATATAATTCCTATCAGCACCGAAAGAATATCGCAGTGTACCATGTTGTTTGTGGAACAAGAGAAATAAGCTCAATCAAAAAAAAACCAACTTAATCAATTGTTCCAAAGATAATTATTTAACTGATTTCTACTGATCAATACGTTATTATTAAAGTAAAAGATTCCGATTTCTACGAAGCCAATGGGAAATACAATCTTGTTGACTTTCAGGCAGGTGGATTGAATTTGTTGGACATCGGGCTGCGGGTTCTGCACATCGGCGCGGTCGCACTCTATGTCGGGTGATGGGGGGGGTGGGGGGTGGGGGCGGGGGCGGTGGTCAGTCGGATCCGTCGGGTCGGGGATGGAGAATCTCGTTCCATTGTTGTTCAGGGACTACCTTGTGAGTGCAAAGGGGAAGGGCCTGGTGCTGGGGCGGTGATAGCGTTCCCTGTGCGATCGTGTGCATTGGGGCAATCTTGCGTGCGGACCGCTCTTTGTGTTTAACAGTTACATTGAAGTCAGAAGTGGATATATGTAATGTTGTCTTTTCAGCTTAACTATCAGCATAACAGTGGCAAAGCCGTCCAAATGTTGCAATTTGAACCGCTTTGTTTGATGAATTTCAACCCAATGTAGGGGAAGTTTATGCTTCTGGAAAATTGCACGTAAACCCTGCCTGGGAACCTCCGGAAGTCTTTCCACCAGCGCATCTTTGAATTATCTCCCAAATCTGACACCGAGACCCAGGAATTTACATTGGTTTGTGGCTTCAGGAGTATTTGTTTTCCCACATTAGAAGAATATCTTTTAAACGTGTTTAAAGCAGATTAACCTTTTTTGGCTATATCGAGCTGGGTCGCTGTGAAGAGAAATACAATGGTTAAAACAAAAATCACGAGTTAGCATATCTGACATATTCAATGGACCTGAAGGTACAAAGTCAAAATGCCACATACACTGATTACAGTGGTAGATTATGGAGGAATGTAAGGATACGTGTTTCCCTGCCCTGCAGGCTTAACACCTCCAAATTGAAGGATTGCAGTAGACCCAAATTCAGGAATTTTGGACAACAACAGAAAGTGTTGGAAATTCATTATGTCAGCAACTTTTTTCAAGAAACTGAGGAACCTTTCACAATTGTTTGATTTTAACGAAAGCTGAAACTAAAATACAGACACATATTTCAGCAACATTGGAAAAGCAGATGGAAAAAGGGAAGTCGATGCAGTAACAGACAGAAATTCAGCGAGCGAATGAGATTTCCTCTCAAAAAAAGTTGAGGAATTTGAACACGAAGAACACAAACAGAATTCAGATTTATAGCATCGGGAAGGAAATGAAGGAGACACATGCGGGAAATCATGTGAGAAAATGGGCCGCATTTGGATAGAAGCTTGACGTGTAATATCGACCGGCATGGTCTAAATTCTGTTGTAATTATCGGCGCAGATGCGATGGGCCGATGGGCCTTTTCCATGTTGCAGACCTCATTGACTCCAATACTTAAAATGACTCCGAGACTTAAAATGGGGAAGAATTGCTGCAGCTGAGACTGTATCTGAAGCTCTTGTCTCCTTACTCAAGGAAGGATAATAACATGTTTTATTTATTTTTATTGTGACAAGTTGGCCTACATGAACATTGCAATGAAGCTACTGTTAGAATCCTCTAGTCACGGGTAGAACGTACAGACTCCACACCAAGGAATTTCCCTCTTTTGGGAGAGACTAAAACGAGAGGATATTGTTTAAAATCAGGGATCACGCATTTAAGACGAAGTTGAGGGTTTAAAAAAAATTCCTGTCAGATGGTAGTTAGACGGTAGTTAGATGGTAGTTAACAATCGAGGCAGGCGTGTTGGACGAAAGCGGATCAACCCACAATTGTGAAGTTACCTCCATGGATCATGTTGGACTTAATCCCAGTTCGGTTCAAAAATACAACTCAGAAGACTCTTTAAAAGGAAAATTAGAGTATCCAATTCTTCGTTTCCCAATTAAGTGGCAATTTAGCGTGGCCAATTCACCTACCTTGCACATCTTGTTTGTGTGTGTGCGTGGGGGGGGGGGGGGGCGGGTTCTGATGGGGGGGGGGGGTTGTGGGAAAGACCCACGCAGACGCTGCGAGAATATGCAAACTGCATACGGACAGTAACCCAGCACTGGGATCGAACGCGTGGCCGACAGAGCCACGCGGCAGCAGTGCTAACCACTGCGCCACCTTGCCGCCCCAACTCAATAGACTCATAGGCAAGTTTTTGTTTTTTGTTTGTATAGGCGTCGCTGGCTAGGCGGCCACTTATTGCCCACCCAAATTGTCTTTGAGAAGGTGAGGTTGTGAGGCGCCTTCTTGAACACCTGTCCACGTTGAATACGAATACCCACCGTGCTGTTAGGAAGGTAATTCCAGAACTTGTTCCCAACGTCAATGAAGGAAGGACGGTATAGTTCGCAGCCAGGACAACGTGCATTTTGGGTATATGTTGATGCCAGGTGGTCCGTCCGCTTCCGTTGGTTTTATTAGACTCCGTAGCGTATGACACAGGTGGATTGTTCGGTGATGTCGGACTGCATTTAAGAGTGAAGCACGTTGCTCTACGTCTGGAGTCACATGTTGGCGAGACGGAACCAAGTAGGAAGCCATGGTTCCACCCCTGAAATACATCAATGAGCCATGTGGGATTTTATTGCAATGGGCAACGGTTTCATGGTCACCTTTACTGAATGCACTTATTAAATTGAAATTTCATTATGAAATATGAACGCATTGCCCCGGAATGTAAGCCTTGTCCTCTGGATTACGATTCTCATGATATTGCCACTGCGTCCTTAATTGGTGTAACCCAGACTGTGATTTTAATGCGACTAAATTAATTGCATATAATATCGCAGACGTCTGTCCACAATTCCCCTTCAAATGCCACCAGTTTTAGTCATATGCCAGAATTTGAATATACCAGCCAATCCCATGAAAGTGTTTCCTCCCTCTTACCAAGATCCAGTGGTGCGGTTGGTGCTGCTGCGGCTGCTGAGAAAAGAGTGAAGATTTTTGCAGTTACCTTTTTTGGGACGTAATTTAGTCCCCACATATTCCGCCGAAATTGACTAACGAACGCCAGCAGATGATTTTATCACAGGGTATTCCATCTTAATCGCGGCAAACAAACTTTAAACCTCGGCTATATACATTCGAAAAAAGTTGTGACCGCTCATTAACAGAATCCTAAATATATATCGACCGGCCGGTATCAATTTAAAATAATTCCATTTGGCATTTCACCGTCCATTAGCCCAAACAAGCTGTCAGCATCTGAATGGTGGGGCCGTCAATCTAGGCTGCCATGGAGCTCCTTGAGAGGCATTGCATATTCCGAGGTTTTGCCAAATGAAATCGCAGGAAGATTTAGGGCAGCACGGTAGCATGGTGGTTAGCACAATTGCTTCACAGCTCCAGGGTCCCAAGTTCGATACCCCGCTGGGTCACTGGCTGTGTGGAGTCTGCACGTTCTCCCCGTGTCTGCGTGGGTTTCCTCCAGGTGCTCCAGTTTCCTCCCACAGTCCAAAGATGTGCAGGTTAGGTGGATTTGCCAATCTAAGTTGCCCTTCGTGTCCAAAATTGCTCTTAGTGCTGGGTGGGGTTACTGGGTTATGGGGATAGGGTGGAGGTGTGGGCTTGGGTAAGGTGCTCTTTCCAAGAGCCGGTGCAGACTCGATGGGCCGAATGGCCCCTTCTGCACTGTTAATTCTATGTCATTTCCTGGCTTTTCGGCCTTAATAGTGGCGAACCGACTCGCGTTCCCTATTGAGACACGGGAATGGAGGCTATTCTCTGTCCCCATTGTGTATAAAAATGGCTGCAGTGTTTATCATGTTCAAATACAATCATGCAATTCGCCGAGTATCCTTTTGCAGCATCTTCTAACACGCACCCGCTACACAAGACCAGTTGGTGCACTGGAACTATGCCAGTTACAACCACAACTCCAAGAAACACATCAGCAGAAACAGCAGTTCAGAAGACAACTTCCTGCACAGTCTAAAAGTGCTTCGGAACAGCTGCCCACAGCGGGTAGATAAATACATCATATAAAACAAAGGAAATGGAAAATAAATAATTCCTACGAGGAGTTGCTGTGGGCGGAGATATTCCTCTCCTTAAATCTGAAAATAAAGATAACAAAGATATTTTAATAACTCGAGAGAAATGTAGAAAATTCCGCATGATTAACGGTATAGGAGAAATCTTCACAATTATATGCAAGTTTGTCTAGGACGGTATCTGATCTGGCTTGGTTATAAGGAGCGTCTGACATTCACTTCCGCTTCTTCCAATGAATCTGGATAACATACAAAGAACAAAGAGAAGAAAAGTACAACAGAGGAACTGGCCCTTTGGCCCTCCAAGCATGTGCCGACCATACTGCCCGTCTAAACTAAAATCATGTACACTTCCGGGGTCCGTATCCCTTTGTTCCCATCCTATTCATGTATTTGTCAAGACGCCCCTTAAACGTCACTGTAGTCCCTGCTTCCACCACCTCCTCCAGCAGCGAGTTCCAGGCACCCACTACCCTCTGTGTAAAAAACGTGCCTCGTAAATCTTCTCTAAACCTTGCCACGCACCTTAAACCTAAACTCCTTAGAAACTGGCCTCTCTACCCTGGGAAAACGCCCCTCACTATCCACTCTGTCTATGCCCCTCATAATTTTGTAGACCTCTATCAGGTCGCCCCTCAACCTCCGTCGTTCCAGTGAAAACAAACCGAATTTATTGAACCTCACAGGTAATGTCTTCCGTACCACGCAACATCTTGCTAAATCTCTTCTGCACCCTCTTCAAAGCCTCCACATCCTTCTGGTAGTGTGGTGACCAGAATTGAACACTACTCCAAGTGTGGCCGAGCTAAGGTTCGATACAGCTGCAACATGACTTGCGAATTTTCATACTCAATGAAGGCAAGCATGCCGTATGCCTTCTTGACTACCTTCTCAACTTGTGTTGCCCCTTTTAGTGACCTGTGGACCTGTACACCCAAATTTCTCTGACTGTCAATACTCTCGAGGGTTCTACAATTCACTGTATATTCCCTACCTGTATTAGGCCTTCCAAAATGCCTTACCTTACATTTTTCCGGATTACACTCCTTCTGCCATCTCTCCACCCAAGTCTCCAAACGATTTAAATCCTGCTGTGCCCTCTGACAGTCCTAATCGCTACCCGCAATTCCACCAACCGTTGTGCCGTCCGCAAATTTACTGATCGGACCAATTACATTTCCTCCAAATCATTTATATGTACTACGAACAGCAAAGATTCCAGCACTGATCCCTGCGGAACACCACTAGTCACAGCCCTTCAATCAGAAAAACACCCTTCCATTGATACTCTCTGCCTTCTATGACCTAGCCAGTTCTGTATCAATACAGTGGTATAACAGGTGTCTTATCCGCCACAACCTACTTTACGCCACCTCCAATGGTAATATCCGATTTTAATATATTAGTAGATCGTGGTTTAGAGTGGTGTCAAATCCATGCCGGCTCCATATAGGAAAATCCAGATAGGTCCACCATCCCGCCTCATCTCCCGAACAATACAAACTTATTTTTCTGAAATGGACGCCCAATTTCCATTTGAAATCATTGATTTTCTCCGCTAACCCCTCCCTCCAAGACAGCGAATTCCAGGTTCTTCCGATCATATTCCCCGAATCTTTTGTCCAGGAGCATATTTTACTCCTCGTTCGTGTACGACGAGGAAGACAATAGTTTCCTTATTTGCCTTATCTAAATATGACAGAATGTGTAGCCCTCCATATTATCGCTGCTAAATCTCATTCTTTGCAAGTAGAACACCACAAACTTTTAATTGAATCACTATATCTACAATCGCTAACTATTATCTCATTTGCATTGTCTCAGGGATTCTCCCATCCTCCCCTAAGCGGGGTGACCAGAAATGATCGCATTATTTTAGTTGTGGGTTAATATGATCTTTCTATAACTTTACGAAGTCAAGGTCCTATTTATTTTCCCAACTGCTCCTTCAACATGATCTGCCACCCTCAAAATTGTATTCAAATGAACCTCCACTTCTCATTGGGAAACACCAGTGTCTGCCATCCTCCAGTTGAAAGGACAAACTTATACCCTTACTCAATGCTTTCTCTGCTTCAGACGATTAAAACAATATTTTCATAAATTTATACAGCATCTATGGCATTATCTTCATCCACTATATCCGTTACTTCATGAAAACCATTCAAATCAATGTCGGCAGCACGCTCTGTCTTTATAAATCATCATCAGCTTTTCGTAGCTCAAATCGCTCCAAATATTGCAATGTTAATTGTTAATCGCGGTTTACCGATCACCGATGTTTGGCTGAGTGGCGTGTCGTTATTAGGAACGCCTGGAAATTATTATTGATTAATGGTGTCACATTCTTCGCTCTCCTATGCTTTAGCATCTCCCTTGTATGAAGCCAGGTTGTAAGATTATAGAAAAGTTTCCACCATCTCGTCAACAGCCCCGCTCCCCATACCTTCATCGTGGGCCGAAGGGCCTGTTCTGTGTTGTATTTTCTATTTTCTATGTTCTGGAGCAATGAGCGTTCCAGCTCATCTGGAACAGGTGACTAATCCATGCGAAGCATAGTACATTCAGTACATTCAGCCTTCAGTACATTCTGCCTATCATTTGTCACAGCATCAGATACCTCCAAGATTTAGTTTGTTTTTAACTTGTATTTTTTCGTCAAGTCTGATGCAATTTAGTCATTAGATATTTAAGTTCCGGTTTGCATTGCAAAGTATTGACCACTTTCGTCTGAATTGATTTAATCCAGTTCTCCGACCTTTGACGATTTATATGTTGGTTTAAGAGCTTGGACTTGCTTTTATGTTAGTTGTCATTATTTTCCCATATTCGCTCCTTGCCTGTCCAAGTTTCGGCTTCAATTCAACTATAATTTTATTGTATTTGACTCAGATGTGGCTGAATGAATTCACATAACATAACATCAAATGCCGTTTTCTTATGTATCATATTTTTTATCTTCTCGTAATTCAAGGAACCTTGACTTTGATACTCTTATCTCTTGCCCTTGCGGCACTGCACGTTGTCTTTACCTGAAGCATCTTCTGTACAAATATCTCTCATTGTGGGAATACCATATTTTCCGCCAGCCTTTAGTTCATTTTTGCCATGGTTGGATCCCCTCTCACCACATTGAAATGATTCCTCTTCCTGTTAAACGTTCTACTTCAGGTTGTTCCTTTCTTTTCTTCATTTCTCATTTACATCTTATGAAACTATGGTCACGCACACCAAAGTGTTCCCCCATAGGTACTTGGTCCACTTCTCCCAATTCATTCCCAGCATCAAGTACAGAAAAAACAGCAACCTCGTTGGACCAAGGTTATCGTGATCATATTTCCAAACTCTTCCGAATGGTTTAATGTAACACGTTACCATTACATAAGCAACTGTTCGTTCCTGTCTGGCACAAAGTAAAACTGGATAGGTGGCCATCCATGTTTACAAGGGCAATGAGAGATAGTATTCAATCCAAAGAAGATGCACAGAAATTGGCCAAGAAAAACAACAGACGTGAGGATTTGGAGCTGTTTAGAATTCAGTAAAGAGGTACCAAGGGATTGATTACGAAGGGGAAAATAGAGTACGAGCGCAAGTTTGCAGGAATCATTAAAATTCATTGTAAAGTTTTCGATAGATACGTGAAAAGGAAAGTTGGGGAAGAGAAATGTAGGTCCCTTACAGTGAGAAACAGGGGGGTTTATAATGGCGGGGACGAAGTAATTGCTGACAAACTAAATACATACTTTGGTGCTGACTTCACAAATGAGGACACAAAGCAGGGACTAGAAATGTTGGGGATCTCAGGGTCTAGTGAGAGAGAGGAAGGGCGGAACTGAAGGAGAACAATATTAATAGATAAATGGTGTCGGGGAAATTGATGGGATTTGAGGCATATAAATCCTCAGGGATTGATAAGCTACACGCAAAACCCTTAAGGAAGTGGCTATAAAAATAGCGCATACATTGGTTGACCATCTTCCTTGATGCTATAGACGCTGGAACAGTTTCTGACGATTAGAGGGTAACTAATGTAACTCTATTATTTAGAAAGGGAGGTAGAGAGAAAGTAGGAAATTAAAGACCAGTAAGCTTGACGTCGGTAGTGGGGAAAATGTTAAGAATGCATGATCAAATATTTCAAAGCAGAGCATTTTGAAAATAGTGGGAGAATCGGGCAGAGTCATCATGGATTTATGGAGTAGGTATTACTTTTTACCAATCTACTGGTATTTTTCGAGGATGTAACTAGTAGAGTTGATGAAGGGCAGCCAATGTATGGGGTTTATTTTGAGTTTCAGAAGGCTTATGAAATGTTCCACATGAGAGACTGGCATGTAAAAGTAATGCTCGTGGGATTCGGGGCGGTGTATTGAGATGGATAAAGAACCAGTTGGCAGACAGAAAGCAAGGAGTAGCAGCTAGCATCTTTTTCAAATTGGCAGGCAGCGACTAATGGGATAACAGATAACAGTGCCGAGACCCCAGCTATTCACAATGTATATTAATGATTTAAATGAGGGAACGAAATGTAATATCTGTTATGTTCCTCGTCTTGTCCTCCAACATATGCAAAGCTGTAGTGTTGACAAAGAACATAAAACTTTATGTTTAAATGAAACTAATTTATTTTACACCACTTAACTTGATTTTGTTCGCACACTCTACTGAGTAACAGCTAACGAAATAATAGTACTGAGTCTGTGATACAGTAATTAATAATCTCTCTAACATATAAATTACACTCTAACTCAACTTTACACTATCCTTTTACATCTAGTTCTCCAGCAGCTTCTCTCAGCATGTCTCGAGACGCAGCCTTTTATAAGATCACTCAGATGCCATCTAGTGTTGATATGCATGGACATCATATTGTAAACACTTTACTATACTTGGCCTATACATATCATTACAATGTCTCCACAATTTGTAGATGACACTAAGTTGGGTTTGTGGGTGAGTTGTGGGGACGATGTAGAAATTCTGCGCTGTGATTTGGACAGTGGAGCGAATGGGAAAATGAATGGCAGATACAACATAATTTGTACCAATGTGAAGTTATCCACTTGGGAGCAAAAACGCAAAAGCAAAATGGACAGAAATTGGGAGAGGAATTATGCAAGCGGACTTGGGTGTTCTCGTACACCAGTGCCTGAAGGTAAGCATGCAGGTACAGCACGCTGCAGAAAAGGCAAATTGTATGGCGGTCTTCGTTGCGAGAGGGTTCGAGTACAGGAGCAGTGATGTCATTCTCCAATTATATGGGCCTTGATCAAGTCACACCTGAAATATTGTGTGCAGGTTTGGTCTTCTTATCTGAGGAAGGGCGTTCCTGCTATAGAGGGAATGCAGTGAAGATTCGCCAGACTGATTATTCGATTGTGGGACTGACGTATGAGGAGTGATTAAGTTGTTTAGGAGTGCAGAAGAATGAGGGGGATCTGATAGAAATTTATCAAATTCTGGCTGGACTAGACAGGGTCAATGCAAGAAGGATGTTCCCGATGGTGGGGGTGTCCAGAACAAGGGGTCACGGTCTGAGGATACCGGGTAGAGCATTGAGGACAGAGATGAGGAGAAATTTTCTCATGCAAAGATTGGTGAACCTATGGAATTCGTTACCAGAGGAAGTTGTGGTCAAAACATTGCAAGTTTTGAAGAAGGAGCTAGATAGAACACGTGGCGAAGGGGGTCAAAGGAAATGAGGGGCAGGCACGATTAGGCTATTAAGTTGCATGATCAGTTACAATCATTAAAAAAAAAATTAGAGTCTCAGTTCGTGTTTCCCAATTGGCAATTTAGCGTGCCTAGTTCACATACACTGCGCATCTTTGGGTTGCGTGGATGAAACCCACGCAAACACGGGGAGAATGTGCAAACTTCACACGGACAGTGGCCCAGAGCCGGGATCGAACAAGGGACCTCGGCGCCGTGAGGCAGCAGTGCTAACCACTGCGCAACCGTGCTGCCCAATCAGCCACAAAAGTAATGAATGGCGGAGCAGGTTCGAAGGACGGAATGGCCTCCTCCTGCTCTCGGGCACTATCAGGACCCCAGTATCAGCATAGTACTTCTTTTCACATCTTTCTGATTTCATTGCATATTTACCGCAGTGCGGGTAGATAATCTGGAAAATTGTCAAATTATGGGTTTAATACAAAAGGTTTTGATCTTCTCAGTGGCGCAAGCTTCTGGGTCCACCACCATATAATGAAATCGCAGAATTCCTGTCGGCGGCTTGGGAGCTGCTGGCATGTTGATATCCTACATTTGCTGCAGCACTGGAGGCATAGGCAGCAGGGAAGGAGTCATTGAAGCCAGCAACAGTCCCTGGAGAGCTCAGGGAGTGGTGGTAAAGACCGGGGAGAAGCATAGGATGGTCATCGACTGCAGTCAGACCATCAAGAGGTTTACGCAGCTGGACGCGTACCCTCTCGCCCACATATCCGATCTGGTAAACAGGGTCGCGCATCACAAGGTCTTCTCCACAGTGGATCTTAAGTCCGCTACCATCAGCTCCCCATCCGCACTAGTGACCGGAAATACACTGCCTTCGAGGCAGATGGGCGGCTCTACCACTTCTTAAGGGTTCCCTTCGGTGTCACCAACGAGGCCTCGGTCTTCCAGTGTGAGATGGACTGAATGGTTGACCGGTACGGTCTACGGGCAGCATTCCCGTATCTCGCTAATGTCACCATCTGTGGCCATGACCAGCAGGACCACGACACCAACCTCCGAAAATTCCTCCAGACCGCAAAGATCCTTTACCTTACATACAACAAGGATAAATCCGTGTTTAGCACCGACTGCCTAGCCATCCTCGGCTATGTAGTGCGAAATGGAGATATAGGCCCCAAACCTGAATGCATGTGCCCCCTTATGGAGTTCCCCGTCCCTCAGTGCTCCAAGGCCCTGAAGCGCTGCCTAGGGTTTTCAGTTACTACGCCCCGTGGGTCTCCAACTATGCGGACAAGGCCCGTCCCCTGATCCAATCCACAGCTTTTCGCCTGTCGATAGAGGCCGGCCAGGCCTTCAGCCGCATCAAAGCAGACATTGCAAATGTACGCCATTGACGAGTCCCTCTCCTTCCAGGTCAAGAGCGACGCGTCTGACAGAACTCTGGCGGCCACACTCAACCAAGTGGGCAGACCCGTGGCCTTCTTCTCACGTACCCTCCATGCTTCCGAAATCCGCCACTCCTCAGTCGAAAAGGAGGCCCAGGCCATAGTAGAAGCTGTGCGACATTGGAGGCATTACCTGGCCGGCAGGAGCTTCACTTTCCTCACTGACCAACGGTCGGTTGCTTTCATGTTCGATAATGCACAGCGGTGCAAGATAAAAAAACGATAAGATTTTGCGGCGGAGGATAGAACTCTCCACCTTCAACTATAAGATCTTGTATCGTCCCAGGAAGCTAAACGAGCCTCCTGACGCCCTGTCGCGCGGCACATGTGCCACCGCACAAGTGGACCGCCTCCGAGTACACCACGAGGACCTCTGCCACCCGGGGTGGGGGGGGGGGGGGGGCTCACTCACTTTTTCCATTTTATCAAGGCCCGGAACCTGCCCTACTCCATCAAGGATGTCAGGACAGCCACCAGGGACTGCCAAATCTGCGCGGAGTGCAAACCGCACTTCTACCGGCCAGAGAAAGCACATCTGATAAAGGCTTCGGCCCTTTGAACGCCTCAGCATGGACTTCAAAGGCCCCGTCCCCTCCACCAACCGGAACACGTACTTCTTGAACGTGATTCACGAGTTTTCCCAGTTCCCATTCGCCATCCCCTGCCCCGACATGACCGCAACCACTGTCATCAAGGCCCTCCATAGCATCTTTGCACTGTTTGGGTTCCCCGCTTACATACATGGTGATAGGGGGTCCTCCTTTATGAGCATAGAACTGCGTCAATTCCTGCTCAGCAAGGGCATCGCCTCGAGCAGGACGGCCAGTTACAACCCCCGGGGTAACGGACAGGTAGAGCGGGAGAACGGAACGGTCTGGAAGACCGTCCTACTGGCCCTATGGTCCCAGTATCTCCCGGTCTCCCGCTGGCTGGAAGTCCTCCCGGATGCCCTCAATCCGGTCACTGCTTTGTACCACCACCAACCAGACACCTCACGAACGTCTCCTTGTCTTCCCCAGGAAGTCGTCCTCTGGGACCTCGCTCCCGACCTGGCTGGCAGTACCCGGCCCCATCCTGCTCCGAAAACACGTGCGGGCGCACAAGTCGGACCCGTTGATCGAAAGGGTCCATCTTATCCACGCTAACCCCCAATACATCTACGTGGAGTACCCCGACGGCCGACAAGATACGGCATCCCAACGAGACCTGGCGCCCGCCGGAGCCCCACGGACACCCCAGCCACCAGTCCCACCCTCCCCTCCACCAGGGCCTTACAGGAGGATCGGTCCTTCTACCGGCCCTGTCTAGGCCCCCCTACCCACCGACGCACCCCGCAGGCGCTCCCTTCCCAGGTCAACCGTTTTTCCCTCCAGCGCCGTCTAGGGGTGTCGACGCTGCCATGGAGATCGAAGCCACGCTCCCGGAGTCTCAGGCGCCAGAGCCTCCACCGGAGTTATCACCGAAGCTCCGACGACCACAGAGGACGACAGGACCCCCGATCGACTGATTGCTTCATTTTGATTTGTAAACTGTAAATTTAAATCATCAATTGTAAATAGTTACTGGAATTGTAAATAGTTACAAAACGCTGTACGGAGGTATTACGGTACCTCCATAACTAATTCTACCACGTTGCCATGCTTGTAGTGTCAGGCCAACCCCCCCTCCCCCCCCCCCCCACACTTTCCCTCCACGCCGGACTCTTTTTTAACAGGGGGTGAATGTGGTAGTAGAGATATTACTGTACCTGGTATGCTGGAGCACCATTGGTGGAAACTGTATGCTTTCTATTGGTTAAGATGTATGGTAGCTCCGCCCTGCTAGGCGGCGTATAAGAGCGCGTGCCGCCCCAGCAGCCTTCATTCTGTACCTGAGCTGCTGGGGAAACCATCTAGCTTGTTAAAGCCTTCAGTTTGACTACAACCTCGCTTTAGGTCATTGATCGTGCTTTAGCCTCCTCGGAGTGTTTTCCCTTCTTTGCAGATGGTGGTCTCCCAACTCTGAACAGATCTGTTTTTACAGATTCAGACTTCTTCAGAATCAGATGGGAACTTGTATTCGTCCAGTTTTACCAGTGGGGCTGTGGGCCAATGACATAAAAGAGGCTGCAACAAACAGGAAATTCAGAAGTAAATCCTTGAACTGAATAATTATGTGAACAAGGAACTTACGAGCAAGGGAAATCAATAAAGCGCAGAGCAAAGTTGAGCTTGAGAGGAAGCTGGAGAAGCCTAACTGGGAGAATGGAATTGGGGGGGGGGGGGGGGGCAAGCGAATCGCATGTCTGCAACGATTGTTTGGGCCTAATCGTCTATTTTGATGGGCACATACTGGCTAAAAAGGTTAGTCGCCACAGTCCGAGATGACAATAGGCTGTTTTGCACTCTGTTGGGGTAATCTGACTGGTAGCATTTTAACTTAACGATCACCACCTCTCAAGCTAGGAGCAAGGTTCAGAAGGCGGGCCTTCTGCAGGAACAGGAACTGGGCCCGCGCTGCTGGTCTTACTCGGCATCTAAAAGCAGCTGCCTAGCCAACTGAAAAAACTGTCAAGGTAACAATTCAATTTAATATAGTTTGGATATTCCCTTGCCCAAATGCACCTAGGGAAGCGTGGCTGCTGTTATATTCTAGAGACGGTCCGGAAATACAAGGGTAAATTCACTGAGGTCACGTCATTCTATATTTGTCTCAAGGTCGCAGTGATAACCAATATATTAATCTGCTTATTCCAATATTTTGTTTAATTGGACGTGAAAGGCAACATTAGAAAAGAATAATATAATTGAAAGCTCGCAATGTATCATTGCAAATGACTGAATATTACGGGCCCTTCACGGGCATCGTAACATCCCAAGCGTGTTTCGGGGTCTGTGTGTGTGTTTGTATATGTGTGTGCGTGGGGGGGGGGGGGAGGATTGGGGGGGGGGGGCGGAGGGGGGGTGGTTAGATGGCGATGGTGACTCATGTGAGGTGTGTTCGGCGCCCCCACGTTCCCCCGAGCTCTCGTTCATAATAAGCCAGGCGGTCTGCGTGCCGCAGTAACCTGCTCCCATCCGATTGAAACGAAAAATAAAAGAATTACACTTGTTTCTGAGCAAGGGGAAAACAACAGCAGCCAGAACAGCGTCACCTCACTGGCTCTGTTGCTCAGAAGCAGAGGGAAAGGTGCAGGAGAGCGATAGTTATAGGGGACTCTATAGTTCGGGCACAGAAAGGCGCTTCTGTGGACTTGAAAGAGACTCCAGGATGGTATGGTGTCTCCCTGATGCCAGGGTGAAGGATGTCTCTGAGCGAACACAGGACATCCTGAAGAGCGAGGATGAAGAGCCAATGGTCATAGCACAGATAGGTACTAGTGACATAGGCAGGAAGAGTGATGAGGTCCCGCAAAAGGAGTTCAGGGAGTTAGACAGTAAGCTAAAAAGCAGTATCTCTAGGGCTGTAATCTCAGGATTACTCCCTGCGCTACGTGCCAGCGAGGCGAGCATTAGGGGATAGTACAGCTACACACGTGACTAAACTGGTGGTGTCGGAAGAGGGTTTCAGATTTCTGGACCATTGGGATCTCTTCCGAGGCAGGTGTGACCTGTACAAGAAGGACGGGTTGCATCTAAACTGGAGGGGCACCAATCGCCTGGCTGGGAGGCTTGCTAGAGTCACTAGGGAGGTTTTAAACGAGTGTGGCAGAGGGGCGGGAACCCGAGTGTTCGCTTAGAAGTTATAATAACTGACGGGGAAATAGAGAATAAAAATAACAGAACAACATCACACTCGGGCAGAGCAAAAAAAGTGACAAGTGTGAGAAGGGAGGTGGTCAATGCAAGACTGAGGGTGTTGTACCTAAATTCGCGCAGTAAATGGAACAAGGTAAATGAGCTTGTTGTGCACATAGACCTTGGCTGGTACGATGTCGGGGGCATCACAGAGACGTGCTTGCAAGGAGATCAGGGTTGGGATCTAAATATACAAGGATATGTGCCATATCGAAAGGATAGGCAGATGGGCAAAGGGGGCGGGATTTTATTGTTAGTAATGAATGAAGTTAAATCGATAGCAAGGAGCGATATAGGATCAGATGGCATTGAATCTCTATGGGTAGAGTTGAGGAATCGCAAAGGTAAACATACACGGATGGGAATTATGTATAGACCACTAGCAGCAGTCAGGATGTGGGGCAGAAAAAGTAATGAGGTAGAAAAGGCTTGCAAAAAAGGCAATAATACAATTGTCATGGGGGACGTTAATATTCAGGTAGACTGGGAAAATCAGGTTCGTAGTGGATCCCAAGAAAATAAATTTGTGGAACGAAAGATATCTTTTTTGGAGCGGTGTGTGACGAACCCTACTGGGAACAGACAATTCTGGATTTGGTAATGTCTAATGACGTAGATTTAATTCGGGAACTTAAGCTGAAGGAACCCTCAGGGAGCAGTGACCACAATATGATAGAATTTAGCCTGCAGTATGAGAGGGAGAAGCTGGATACAGAAGTAACGGTATTACAATTACATGAGGGGAACTACAAAGACATGAGGGAGGAGCTTTCCAGAGTTGATTGGAAAAGGAGCCTGGCAGGGAAGATAGTGGAACAACAATGGCAGGTGTTTTGGGTGGTTATTCGGGAGGCACAACAGAAATTCATCGCAAGGAGGAGGAAACATGCTAAGGGGAGGAGAAGGCAAACTTTGGCTGACGAGGGAAGTCAAGGACAGCATAAAAGCAAAAGAAAAATCATACAAAATGGCGAGGATTAATGAGAAGGCAGAGGATTGGAAATCCTGAAAAAGCGAGCAGAGGAAACTAAAAACTCAAAAATGGGGAGAAGGTGAAATATGAGTGCAAGCTAGCTAGTAATAGAAAAGAAGATATGAAGCGTTCTTTTTCAAATATAAAAGATAAGAGAGAGGCAAAATTAGACATTGGACCGCAGGAAAATGTGGCTGGAGAAGTAATAACAGGAAACAAAGAAATGGCAGAGGAACTGAATAATTACTCTGTTCACGGTGGAAAACATCAGTGGGATGCCAGAGCTCCAGGAGATCAGGGGGCAGAGGCGAGTGTAGTGGCCATCACTCAGGAGAAGATTCTTAGGAAACGCAAATGTCTGAAGGTGTATAAATCACCTATACCGGATGGACGACACTCCAGGGTTCGAAAAGGTATAGCTGAGGAGATAGTGGAGGCAATGGTGTTGATATTTCAGGAATCACTGGAGGCAGGGAGGGTCCCAAAGGACTGGAAAGTGGCAAATGTAGCACCGCTGTTTAAGGAGGAAGGGAAATTATCGGCCGGTTTGCCTGGCTCCGGTTATTGGTAACGTTTTGGTGTCCATTATTAGAGATGAGATCGCGGAATACGGAGAAGTGCATGATAAAATAGGACTGAGTCAGCACGGGTTCGTCAAAGGGAGGTCATATCTGACAAATCTGTTGGAGAGTTCTTTCAGGAGGCTGCAAGGAAGTTAGACAAAGGAGAACCAGTGGACGTGATTTATTTAGATTTCTATAAGACCATTGACAATGTGCCACATAGGAAACTGTTTAATAAGTTAAGAGCCCATGGCGCTGACGGTAAGATCCTGACATGGATAGAGGATTGGAAAACTGGCAGAAGGCAGAGAGTGAGGATAAATGAGTCTTTTTCAGTATGGCAGCTGGCGACTAATGGTGTGGCTCAGGGGCTTGTGCTGGGACCTCAACGTTTCACAATATACATTAATGATCTGAAGAAGGAACTGATGGCAGTGTTGCTAAGTTTATAGATGATATAAATATCTGTAGAGGGACAGGTAGTATTGAGGAAGCAGGGGGCTGGACAGTCCAGGAGTGTTGGCAAAAAGTGGCAGATGGAATACAATGTGGAAAGGTGTGTTTATGCACTTTGGAAGGAGGATTGAAGGCATAGACTATTTTATAAATGGGGAAATAGTCAGGAAATCAGAAGTGCAAAGGGACTTGGGAGTCCTTGTTCACTAATTCTCTTAAGGTTACCGTGCAGGTTCAGTCGGTACTTAGGATGGCAAATGCAATGTTAGCATTCATGTCGAGAGGGCTAGAATACAAGACTCGGGATGTACCTCTGAGGCATGGTTATTGCTCTGGTCAGACCCTATTTTGAGTATCGTGAGCAGGTCTGGGTCCCGTATATAAGGAAGGATGTACTCGCCTTTGAAAGGGTCCCGAGGAGGTTCACAAGAATGATCCCTTGAATGAGGGGGGATCTTATTGATACGTACACGATACAGCGAGGCCTGGGTAGAGTGGGCATGGAGACGCTGGTTCTACTTGTAGGGATAACTAGAACCAGAGGACATAATCTCAGACTAAAGGGACGATCCTTCAAACAGAGATGAGGAGGAATGTCTGCAGCCAGATGGTGGTGAATCTGTGGAACTCTTTGCCGCAGAAGGCTGTGGGTGCCAAATCATCGAGTGTTTGTAAGGCATAGGTAGATAGGTTCTTGATTAATAAGGGGATCAGGGATTATGGGGACAAGGCAGGAGAATGAGGATGAGAACAATATCAGCCATGATTGAATAGCGGAGCAGTCTTGATGCGCCGTGAAGGAATTCTGCTTCTTTGTCTTATGGTTTTATGGTCTTATGGATACACTGCCCACACCGCATTATGTTTGGCGATATTCTCTCCCCTGCTCTGCCCCTCTCAACCCTCCTCTCCCACGGACCACCCCCCGTATTATTTCACCCAAATATCAGAAATAACATACTTAGGCACACGAAACCAAATCAACACAAATCTTGAAAATACAAGTTACATACAGTCTCTTCATGTGTGTGTCCATTTGTGAATAGTTTACCTGAGAGTTCCTTTATCTTTTGAACTATTGAAAGAAGAACATATAGCCTAGGGTAAGCATCAGATAATTTATTTGTCCCGGTGAATTCAGTTTCCGTGCCACACGTACGATATTATTTGCTGCAGAGTAGAACATCATTTAATAATTGTCTTTGGCTGTGAATATAGAAAAATGCCATGAAAATGGGTCTGGTTGAAGCATGAGCAGATATGAGCTATAGCCATGCCTCGGGGCCGAACACACACAACATGACCCTTTCTGGTGCGATAGCGTTCTATGTGTAGTGTGGTGACTAAATATTTTGGATTTGTTACTGGGGCTAGTTTAACCTTCATGGCATGCTTGATCTTCTGGCAAAGTAAATATCAGGCCAAAATAACGAAAGGCTTGGGAATCGGAGGGTCGTTGAGGAGGAGTGGGATGGATAGCAAACCTTCGCACTTTGGAGTCGAAGACAGGATTATTCCTGCCTGGTTGCTACCATAGAACTTTTCTGTTTTTTAATCAGTTGGCATTTCTATTTTGTTTATAAGCTTTGCGCTGCTGAATAATCCTAAACAAGGCATGTCAGACACCATGAGATGAATGGTGAACAATTCGTAAAATGGATTGGCTGTTTGATCATTTGTTAAATACTTATTCAATTAGCCTGACCCTTCTTTCAAAACGTCGATTTGGAAACACAAATAAATGTTCCCAAGAATTTCACAAAAGATTCAACATCTGCGGGGACTGATTTTAGGTCATCGCGTTGCTAAATTGTGCTGTGGTTCTAAAGCTTCACAAAAGAAAATAATAGCTTGCACGCATCAATTTTCTATCAATTGCTTTCATGGAATCACAGAATCGTTTGCGTGCAGAACGAGGCCGTTCCGCTCGTCGATCTCGTTGTGTCTCGCTGAGAGTGCATTCTACCTGGATTCATTCCCTTGCCTTACTTCCGTAAGCCTGAGCATTTTTTCTTTTCAGGGAGCAATCCAATGCCCATTCAAGCACGTCGATGACTCTGTCTCCACCACCATTTCAGTACATTCGTTCAGTTTCCAAACACCCCTGGTTAAAAAAAGCTCTCACATTGCTTCGATTTATTTGTCCATTATTTTGAATCTGTTCCCTTTATGTTCTAGGTGTACTCTTGAGTGGGAAATCTGTCTCACAATATATCCTGTCCCAAACCATCATGATCTTGAATACCCCAATCAAGTCCTCTCTTAGCCTCCTTTTTTCCAAAGAAAACAGACGAAGTATTTCCATCTTTCCTCACAGTTATAGATTTTACCCCTCAAACCATTCTTAGAAATCACCCCAGTACTCTCTCCAATAGTTTCACATCCTTCCTTCAATGAGAATTCTATCGGTGACCTGCTGCGAGGGACGTAAGAGAACTTATGCTCCTGCAAGGTTCGAACACTTAACACCGCCATTTTATTTCTGGAACTGTTTAATACTAATTCAGAGCACGGAGTCTGACGACTTGTGGAGAACGATACGTGCACGAATAATCTCCGGAACAGCTTTGGCATTGTGTGACACCGCCTTTCCATTAAATTGCAATTTATGAAACCTGAACTGAATTAGATATTACGTTGAGCAATGTTCTCTCTACCTGTCTGGTTGCCTTTGAATGGGGCCGTATCAGAACATACTAAACGAAGCGGACAAGGAATTATGTTGTCGGAGGCAGTCCAGCTCCTCGTTGATTGTGGCCAGTGTGTCAATGATCTTTGTTTATCATTAATTATCGGAGAGTTTTCAAAGAACACCCATGCGTTTCGTCAAAACACTAGCTGTGCGTGGCGATGAAGGCAAAGTATTCTCGGTTAATTCCCACATGTAATATTAATCAACAGGATTAGTCGTAACAATTAGAAGATAACTTCATTATTTTACAATCAAAATATGCACGGAAATATTAGTAAAATTATAAAGAATCGCATTATTTAAATTAATACTATACCAAGTTGTAGCCTCAATCTCTCATTCTCTGGAAAAGAACATTGAAAAAAAGAAGAAAACCTCAACGGTATTCAATTCAAATTATTCCCCCACAATTAGAACAGTTAAATTTCCATGAACGTTGCAGGTTTAAGTATAATAGGGTTTGGTTCACCGCGTTCCATTCAAATATAAGCCACTACAAGGAATCTATCTCGAGACAAATAAAACGAAGAGATGGGATTATACCCTTGACAAATCTCTCCATCTTACCTTTTTTAAGTGCATCGGCTGGAGGGGAAATATAAGGGCACAATGTTATGACTGCAGAGTGAAGTACAGAGGTGAAACCCTGCTTGTAATTCGCTCAGAGCCCTGCTTCTGGTTGGGAAAATTGGAGTTGTAAATCCTGCTGACTCTATGCAGTCACATTAAGGCTCACCATATTCCTGAAAGAAGGGAGTTTAAATTTTTTTTTCGGAAATCTATAATATGACCATTACACACCTTGATAAGGAAATGGCAATCTTTGGATTCATGGAATAAACTACACGCGTGGAAAACATAAAATAGATGATAACCAAACGGCTCGTGTTTTAAATGTATTTATTAGTTAAGTTAAGGAGGCAGATGCAGTTCCATTGGAATAACGGTTGAAAAAAGAATTGTCAAGAGTATTCCTGAGAAAAATATGATTTGCTCCAATGGACCCGCTTACAAAATCCGAATGATTGAAATGTCAGCAATTATCATTCTTTGCGAACTCAATAATAGACACTATGATCTCTGCCTCGAAAAGCCCATTCCAAAGGGAGCAGCATCAATTTGTGATTTGAAAAGTGAGATTTTATAATTGGAAAGGAATACATTTTTCTTTTTGGAAACTGGATTCATTCCTGTAGACTTTATGAAAGAGAAGATGACGCCAACCTCTTGAATGGGGACTGTCATCGATGAGATGGCGCAGAAAATTGAGCAAATAAACTTATCGGTTTTGATGATTTAAAAGCGCAAGCTGCCCAAGCAGGCAATTTATGCACCGGCGGACATATTGCTGCAATGGCGTTGAGAAAGTCTTTTAAAAATTCTGTTCGCGATTTTTTCATCCATGATTCATTTGGAAGCACACGCACAATTGAGGCGTAAATTCGTGTTAAACTTCTACTCCACCTGCTTCATGCTATAATTTTGGCTGCCACGTCAGTGCATTATTGAGGGAATGATGCACGGTTGGCCATTTTTCGCATAAGGCATGACAAATACGCTTTGTCTGTCCTTTCAGTGGAATGAAAGCTCTTCGTGTGTCAATTGAGGCGAATGAAAGCTACCCTTTATACAAAGAACTGGGGTGTTCTTCTTATGTTTCTTGTCTACGAATTACCCCAGGCTAAAATACTGTTATATAATTGCAGTTTGTGGGACCTTGTTGTGTATAAATTATTTGTTACGTTTCCCACTCCAATAAGGTAGAATTAATTCCATAGTTGTTGAGTTCCATGCATATTTCTCTCAGTGTCTTGAGTTCTTGTAACCTGTTGTACACTTGCTCAACTTTCTTCAATGTAATTCGTCATGATTAGGCCAATGATTCGCCAAATGTTAACAGATCGATTAAATATATTCAGATATGCGATTTAGATCGATAGTATTCTTTAGAGAAATGGTTAAATTTTAAAAATCAGAGACGGTAACAAATGTAGCATCATAGAGTCACGCAAACAGGCTCTTCGGTTAAGCATGTGTTTGCCTACTATCAGACACCAATCTATACTCATCCCATTTACTGCTCGCCCTGGTGCTTCGTAAATGTTCCGAGATTATCTGCCTTCACCACCCTCTCAGGCACCCTTTCAGGCATATTTTTAGCACTGACTGGGTTAAAGAATGTTTCATGAGGTCCCCTCTAATCTACTTACCCCTCATCCTGACCCTATTCCCTCTGTCGGGGGGGGGGGATACCTGTGGTCTGCACTATCTATGGCAGTCATAATTTTGTATACCTTAAGGTCTCTACCGTTTTACGTAAATTCATTTGTCCCATTGACTGTCTAGCAATTACTGTACATTAATATTGCATAATTTCACAATAGATGGGGTCGAATGAGAGAATTGTAGAAACATAGAAAATAAGAGCAGAAGGTCCTTCGATCCTGCTCCGCCTTTGATTACGAGCATGGCCAATCATGTAACCAATAGCCTAATCTGGGTTTCCCCAATATCCTTTGATCCCCTTCGCCCTAAGTGCTTCATTTAATTGCTTCTTGAAATCATACAATGTTTTTAGCCTCAACTACATTCTGCTGAAATTTCTCCTCATCTCTGTCCTACCCCGCATCAACGCCTTATCCTCAGGCTGTGGTCACTGGTTCAGGACACGCCCACCATCGGGAACATCCTTCCTGCATCTACCCTGTTCGGATTTTATAGGATTGTGTGAGATCCCCTCTCTTTCTTCTGAACTCCACCGAATACAATATTAATCGTCTCAATCTGTCTTCATACGCCTGTGCTGCCATCCCAGGAAGAAACTGCTAAACCTTCTTTGCACTCCCTCTATAGCAAGAACATTCTTCTTCAGAAAACGAGATCCAAACAAGAATACAATACAATAATCCAGGTGTGGCCTCAGCAAGGCCCTGTATAATTTAGCAAGCCACCCCATTTGCTGTACTCGAATCCTCTAGCTATGAAGAGCAACATACCATTTTCCTTCTTTGCGGCCTGCTGTACCTACACGCTCACCTTCAGTGACTGGTCTGCGAAGACACACAGCTCTCGTTGCACATCTGCCTTTCCTAAATAATCGCCATTCCGATAATAGTCTGCCTTCTTGTGTTGCTACCAAAGTGGATAACCTTTCATTTCTCCAAGTAGTACTGCATCTGCCATTCATTTGCTCACTCACTCAACTTGTCGAAATCACACTGCAGGGTCTCTGCATCCTCCTCACAGCTCACTCTCCGACACAACGTGGTGTCATCTGCAAATTTGGCGATATTACATTTTGTTCTCTCATCTAAAGCATTTAGATATATTGTGAATAGCTGCGGTACTAGCACTGTTATCTGTGGTGCGTCACTAGCCACTGCCTGCCAATTTGAAAATGACCCGTTAATTCCTATTATTTTGTTTCCTGTCTGTCAATCGGCTTTCTATCCAACTCAAAACTCTACCACTAATCCCATACAGTTTAATTTTACGCACTAATTTCTTATGCGGGACTTCGTGAAAAGCCTTCTGAAAGTCCAAACACATTCACTGGCTCCCCCTCGTCTGCTCTACGAGTTACATCCAGGAAGAATTCATATAGATTTATTAAGCATGATTTCCCCTTCATAAACCCATAGTGATTCTGTCCGACGCTGCCAGTATTTTCCAAGTGCTCTGCTATAAAATCTTTCATAATGGCTTCTAGAATTTTCCCCACTACATACGTCAGCCTTACCGGTCTATAATTCCAAGTTTTCTCTGTTCCTCCCTTTTTCAATAGTGCAATCACATTAGCTACCCGCCAATCTGAACTATTCCAAAGTCTACAGAATCCTGTAAGTTGTCCACCACTGCATCCACTATTTCTAGAGTCATTTCCTTAAGTACTCTATGATGTAGATTATCAGGCCCTTGGGATTTATCAGCCTTCAATCCCATCGATTTCCTCTACACCATTTCTTTACTACTACTAATAATAATCTTTATTGTCACAAGTAGACTTACATTATCACTATACACCATTTAAACTATTTACAAATAATTTGTGAATTAGCTGTTCTCTCAGAGAAGATTAGTAAAATCTCAGGAACTATGTCACATTAACGAGTGTGCAACTCCTTGGAGTTCGTCTTTAAAGTCTACAAGTTTCTATGACTTTCACTTTAAAAAGCCATGATTTTAGAAATGCCACATTTACAGCATTAACTAGAATCATTCATTCGTAATACTTAGGCGTTCCTGTTTTTAAAACAAACACTCAACCGTTAAAGAATAATGACTGCCTGCAATATAGTAGCAATGTGAAAAGCCTCTAGTCGCCACACTCCGGCGCCTGTTCGGGTTCACAGAGGGAGAATTCAGAACGTACAATTCATTTAACAGCACATCTTTCGGGACTTGTGGGAGGAAACCAGAGCACCCGGAGGAAACCCACGCAGATACGGGGAGAAGTGCCGATTCCACACAGTGACCCAAGCGGGAATCGAAACTCGGACCCTGGCACTATTGAACAACAGTGCTAACCACTGTGCTACCGTGCCGCCATGTTGATCTCCTTCAGTTCCTTCCTCACCCTAAATCCTGCGTTCCTCGTAATTTCTGGTATTTGATTTATGTCCTCATTTCTGAGGACAGAACAAAAGTATATGTTTCGTTGATGAGCCATGAATTTATCCCCTATTATACATTCCGCTGTTTTTGTCTGTACTGGAGCTACATATTTCTTCACCAATCTTTTTCTCTTCACCTACCTATAGAAAATTTTAAAATCAGTTTTGCTGTTCCTTGCTTGCTTACCCTCGTACTCTATTTTGACCTTCTTAACCAGTCTCTTGGTCCTTATTTTCTGAACTCTAAACGGCTCCAATCCTCAGACCTGTTGTTGTTCTTGGCCAATTTGTATGCTTCTTCCTTTCATCTGATACCATCTATAATTTCCCTTGTAAGCCATGGATTGGGCACCTTTCCCGTTTTACCTGTTTGCCAAACAGGAGTAACGAATTGCTGCAACTCGCCCATGCGCTGTTCGAATGTTCGACATTGCCTATTCGCTGTCATCCTTTTAAGTAACGTTTCCCAATCTATCATCACCAAGTTGCGCCTCATACCATAGTATTAATCCTTTATTAAATTTCAGGATCCTAGTCTCAGAATCAACTACTTCACTCCGCATTCTGATGAAACATTCTATCATATTATGGTCGCTGATCCCCAAGCGGTCTCGCACAACTGGATTGCAAATGATTCGGTTCTCATTTAACAGTGACCAGTCTCGATGGCCCACTCCCCAGTTGGTTCCTCCACGCATTGGCCCAGACAATCATCCCTATGCAGAAAATAGTCCTCTTCAGGAATGTGGCTAATTAGATTCGATCCGATATGCAGATTAAAATCAGGCATAATTACAGATGTTACTTTATCAAAGGAGTTGGTAATTTCCTGTTTAATGCCATTCCAACATCACCACTGTAGTTGGGGGGTGACTATATACGACGTCCACTAATGTTATCTTCTCCTGTTTACCAGCTCTACCCATACAGATTATATATTGTGAGAGCTGACAAAGCGCTTTGACAAAGAGCCATCTGCCTCGAAACGTTCGCTCTTTTCTCTCCCTACATATGCTGCCTGACCTGCTGAGATTTTCCAGCATTTCCTCTTTCGTTGTCAGAGCTGATGTCCTTTCTCACTATTGTGCTAATCAGCACTGCCACCCACCGTCTTTTCGTTTGTCTGTCCTTCCTAAATACTGAATACCCTTGGACATTCAGTTGCCATCTCTGGTCGCCGTGCGATCATACCCCCATCATCCCAGTCTATCATACCCGTTTACGTTTATTTCTCATCCACTTTAGCAATTACACCCCCTAGGACATCTGTCAAAGTCCTGCTCAGGTATAGCCCGTCCAGTTTGTAGTTGCCCCACCTATCCCAGTAGTGGTCCAAATGCCACACGAATCAGAATCTGAAACTATATAAATATGGATTCAGAGTTGCTGACTACTCTGGCGTTATATTACCTAATTTTAGATTGGCAATAAAAAAAAATCTCAAAAGTAATACGAATCAGGTAACGTAAACCTATTGTTGCCAACTGATGCATCTAGGATATACTCTGCAAGAGTAAGAGTAAGAGAAATATACATGCGGTGTTTGAACTTTGCAGTAATCAGATCCTCAGATGCAACCCTGGTGATGATGCCTTTAAGTTGAAAGACACAAATCAAGTCTGTAATATTGGTATATACCCACATACTGAACTCTCGGCTCCACATAATAATTAATACGTCTCTCAAATTCATTTGCTGACCAAGTCAAGGATGTTGTAGGTTCTCCGAGGAAGTTGATTTGTTGTCCCATCATGGAGGGAGGCCCCGGACATTTGCCGTTCCGTGATTGATGTTAACGGACGGGTGCTGTAGTAACTTTGTAATTTTTAGAATTTTACAACGAATGTATGTGCTGATGCGCCTTTTGAGCCGAAGGAACGGTATGAATTTAGGTATGATTCCGTTGAAGGAGGTAAGAATTTACTATTAACGTTTCGCAATTAACATTTTGGACTGCTATGTCTGTTGGTTTTCACTTGTTGATTAGAGCAGCTGCTCGAGCTCCACAGCATTGGGAGAATAGTTCGCTTTCCAGAATGGTTTATTAAGCGCATGTCATGGCTTCTGGAACACTTCAGGACACCACATATTGCTGGCTCAACCTATCGACCGGTGTGGCACTTATTACTTTTAATGGCTAATGGTTGATAATGTTAATGACGCAAATATGTTATGCGTAATAGTCACGTGGAAAGAATGTAAATTATTCGAAGGTTTATTGTAAATAGATGGGGATAGACCAATCGCCAAGTGCGCTAATATTATTGAACTTACACCAGCATGACTATCAAACAGAAATGTTACTATTGCTGCATGAGAATAACTAAGTTATTGATGCTTTGCTTTCGAATTCTGAAATTGTACAAGTGCTTTTCGCGTAATTCTTTTCAAAGGAACATTCACCTTTCTCCGCACTTTAGGCACCAATGTGCACGAGAAAGGCGAAGAGCAAATTAAGCGTAATTATCTATGTGTGCAGGGCCTGGATACATAGATAGATGGGTCGGTCGAAAGATAGACAGAAATGTTCGATAAATAGAAAGGCAGTCCGAGTTATGTTTGTGTTTTTGTGCGGTCTGCCAACCATTCCTGCTCCAGTCCTTCTCAGACCTCCCCCAAAATGTTTTTTCCAGTACCTCGATGACTATATCATTCCCCTCTTACTGTCACCTAGAATTGAAGAAATACACCAGAAGTGTTTCTAATTTCTACCCTCCAGCCTTCTCTCAATTTCACTTTGTCCAACTTTATACGTCTCTTCCTCGACTTCTCTGCCTCCACGTCTGGGGCCCGGCTGCTGATCAGTTTCCGTTATTCTCCGCGCGACTTCGACAGCCACATTAATTTCACTTCCTTACACCTCGATACACTGTTCAAGGCCTGTTGCACTCTTCCAGTGAAGGTGATCTCAAGCTTGACGTCAGCGTCACGTTTTAAATTTAGACCTTTCAGCAGTGAGCTCAACAACTTCAGACCATGATTTCTCTATCCTATTTCGATTCTTTGTTTGCTATGTGCCAGTGTCTGCCTTGTTTTATGCCTTGGTTTTAGGCCGAACTGATTTTTAAGCCGATATTAACACCTGCTCTGCAAACATGATCTGTTTCTCTTCTACAACCATTACCACTCCCTTTGTCTTTTGTTCCACGCCGCCTTTGTCATTCAAACTCTCTCACTTTCCACTTGTAGGAAAAACTAGAAGCAGAGGATACAAACCCAGACTAAAGGGAAGATCCTTTAAAACAGAGATGAGGAGGAATTTATTCAGCCAGAGGTTGGTGAATCTGTGGAACGCTTTGCAGCAGAAGTTTGTGGAGGCCAAATTACTGAGTGTATTTACAACAGATAGCTAGCTTTTTGATCAATACGGGGATCAGAGGTTAAGGGGAGAAGGTAGGATAATTGGGATGAGAAAAATATCAGCCATGATTGAATGGCGGAGCAGATTCGATGGGCCCAGTGGCCAAATTCTTCTCCTATGTCTGATGGTCCTATGGTCTTATGGTCTTAACCTCGCTCTATCCCGGAGGTTTCCTTTTGAAATATCTCCTCTTTCAACACCATAAACACCATCGCATTTCTAATTTCCTTCAGCCACGAAGAAGAATCTTTCGAATCGACAGATTAACTGTCTTTCCCTGTCCATAGATACCGTCTGAGGTTTTGAATTTTTCCAGCACTTTACGTTTGCATGTTAGATAGATGTAAAATAGACTCTGAGATGTAGGCGAAGATGGTATGTGACAGAATGAAAACCAGGCTACAAAATTGACTGTGTATATGAAGAGGGAGGAACGGGTAAGAGAGTGACAGAGAGAGGGAGAAAGTGGGAGGCTGGGGGTAGGGGGTGCGGAGAGGAAGCGGGGGAAGGAGCGGCGGTAGAGAGAGAGAGAGAGAGAGAGAGAGAAAGACACTGGCCAATTTAATTACAGTGGCGATCGAGTAACAGATATAAAACTGAAATAACAAAATGCCTCTTCAGATTGGGAACCTCCCATCTCAGGAAATAAATATTTTTTCCCAAGCTATCGTTGATAGGGTTCCCCCAAATCTACCCAAACCTTTTGCATACTCACGGGTTTGAAAAGCACCTGCAATGATAATCAGCATCACAGGGATTAATAATGTAGTCTTCGTTATATAACGTCTTATGAGACTATTTTGAAATAATTAACTAGAGAAATTTTTAACAAAACATTTTATCGAAATTGTAAGCACAAATATACCACATTGCTAATTTATTTTGCGAAATGTGCTGCATTTCTGCTCGACATTTGCTGTGGTCTACTTTGACGAGAAATAAATATAAGGGAATGTATACACACACTTTTTAACGTCAATTTATTGTACCCAATTCAATTTTTGGTAATGTATAGATACACAGAAAATAGTTACATATGCAGAGATGGATCACAAGTACGTAAATTGCAAGCCCTCCGACTAATAGCACCAGCGAAGTTTTAAATATGTAGTCATTCTCAGGATGTTGCATCGTCTGGAAACCTGGCACATGTTATCCAACCCGTGTTGAACTGACAAACCTTAATGCAAATGAATGGTTTGAGGAGAATTTCGAGGGCAGTTATGGGCCATTAAATTAGAATTTGGGACTAGATTCACCTGCAGGACACGCGACCAGCACGGTAGCACAAGTGGATAGCACTGTGGCTTCACAGCGCCGGGTCCGACGTTCGATTCCCCGCTGGGTCACTGTCTGTGCGGAGTCTGCACGTTCTCCCCGTGTCTGCGTGGGTTTCCTTCGGGTGCTCCGGTTTCCTCCCACAATCCAAAGACGTGCAGGTTAGGGGGATTGGCCATGACAAATTGCCCTTAGTGACCAAAAAGGATAGGAGGGGTTATTGGGTTACGGGAAAGGGTGGAAATGAGGGGTTAAGTGGGTCGGTGCAAACTCGATGGGCCGAATGGCCTCCCTCTGCACTATATGTGCTATGTTCTAGAATGAGAACAGAATGGTTTCCAAATGAGTGTATAACAGTAATTCGTGACTAACATCGATGCACTCGCTGGCGACTTAACGTCCACCGCCCATTTCCCTGGATGACTTCGCAGGGTATGGCAGATGTGAATGATGGTGGGCCAGGAATGAATAACAGAAATAATGAGCAGAAAGATGCTTTTCAGAATAAACAACGCAACATTCTGCAATGAAAATGTATGCAGTGAAGTAAAATGGAAATGCAGTGGCAGATGAGTAATGATTATGTTGCGTTAAATCACATTTGTGCTTGACAAATTGTGAACGATCCTTGAAAGGGAAAAGATAACGATCACATAGATTTATATTCCTTTGAAATTAACTTTTTTCTTTCATTGACGACGACTTATAAGAATGTACTTAGTATGAAATATAATGTCACCATGTATTGCTGGAATTAAGCCTGAGTGCCAGGAAAGCTGGTCTGTCGTTGTTCCTCTGCGCAAGCCCAATGATTTATGTAAAACCTGATCCATATACCTAATTCAAAACTTTGAACATATTACGTATTAATACCAGAATAAAATACGTCAAAATCTTCGGGGCTCCTGTTTGTGATGCAGATATACGAATCGTCCCAGCTGTCCCGGCAGCATCTAACTGGGAAAAATTACTTTATTATCCTTGGCATACTTCAGTAATCACTTGATTTGAAAGTATCCATCTATTTGGCCGTTACTGGTCCCTATGAAACGAATCAGAATGCCCTGTTGTATTTTACTTTTTTTCTCCTGGAATGGAATTTCTCACCACATTTCCCAATTATTTCGCTGCTGAAAGCGTGCATCATTATTCCTCTCTTGCTTATCACTCATCTCCTCTGTCACCGCCACAGAAATTCAGCCGGTCGATCGGCTATAGTGCAGATGGAGGCCATTCGGCCCATCGAGTCTGCACCGATCCACTTAATCCTTCACTTCTACCCTATCCCCGTAACCCAATAGCCCCTCCTAAACTTTTTTGTCACTGAAGGCAATTTATCATGGCCAATCTACCTAATCTGCACGTCTTTGGACTGTGGGAGGAAACCGGAGCACCAGGAGCAAACCCAAGCAAACACGGGGAGCACGTGCAGGCTCCACCCAGACAGTGGCCCAGCAGGAAATCGAACCTGGGGCCCTGGCGCTGTGAAGCCACAGTGCTATCCACTTGTGCTACCCTGCTGCGCAGCGAGGATTGAAAAATAGTCGGCGGGAGTAGAGAATCCTACCACCAGCGAACAGTGTACCGCCCAGGAACACGCGCCTCAGGGACTTGAATTTAGAGCAGAACCTTGTCTGTTCATGTATCTAGCCCAGAACGAAACATACCACCTACGCTGTAAAAAAACATTCTGGATAGAAATTCTGTCGAGATGACGATATTGCCTCCCGATTTCAATGGCGTAGCATGCATGTAGCTTTAAAGACAGCTGGTTTGGTTAGGATCAGTGCAGTTGCGAACAGTTGCGTGAAGTATCACTGAAAAATCAACCTGTCAGTGATACTCATAAAGCAACGAATGAATGTTTTCACGTTTTATTAATAAGCAAACTAGCAATGTAAACACTTACGTGCTGTTTTGGTTGCCAAGTCAGACTCTAGCAAAACAATACAGATGGGATGTCATCACTAATTACAGGTAGTTACACAGTAATTTCAAGATGAAACCACATTGTTTCCAATTGAAGTTTCTCCTGTGAGCGTCTGGCAAAGGAAGCAGCGAATATTTCGTAACATTACAGCACATTTTCCAGGTAAGTTAATAGCGTCAATATTCGGCATGCTTTATTAATCAATATTGCAGCAACTGCTATTATTTACATAGCGCCTTTGAGGTCTATGGCGCTTCACTCGAACGTTTTCAATCAAACAATGACGACGCACCGCAGAAAAAAAATTCAGGCAAATGAACAAACAATTGCTCAAAGAGGTCGGTTTTGCAGAACGTGGTGGAGGAGTAAACGCAACAAGGGAGAGAAAGCGGTGTCGACCGAGTATCGCGGAGCATACGCCTTTTACAGACCGACACCACTGCTGCTAATGATAGTAGAGCAATGAAGATCGGAAATGCCCAAGCGACCATAATTAACAGGACTCATCAGATATCTCAGAGTTACCGAGATGGCCTGGTCAACTGGATCCGGGGTCGATTCTTCGCCCCGCCGCACCACATTTCTGCCTCGACCCGCCGCCGGGATTCACCGTTACGCCGGCCGGTCAATGGGGCTTTCCATTATGGGGCAACCCCACGCCGTCGGGACCCCCCCCGCCCCCACCCCCGACGCCAGCAAAATGGAGAATCCCGCCGGAGGAGAATTGGTTTCGAGCGAGTGAGGTGGAGTTGGTGGAATTCAGTTAAGGGATTAGGAGATGGGATTTGTGGCAAACATTAGCTCGATTATGGCACGATTGTGGATAGGAAATAAATTAGAGACCAAATTGAATGCTGGAGAGATGGGGGCTTTGCGAAGGTTGCAGAAGTGGGGGTTAGAGAATGTTTGATCGAAGGGACGAGGCTTGTGGCACAGCCAGTTTACCAGGAGATCTGGATATTACTGACAAGGTGGTCGAGGAGCGCATAGCGCCACCTGGAGGTGAAGGCAGATTAGTTCGATCTGAGGGGATTCAGAAGAAAATCTATACTCGATTGTGGAATTTATGATTATTTGTGACTTTCATCATGATCCTGGAATAGTAAAATGATGTGGATGGCGAGAGAAGGGCCGATGGTGCTTTACTTTGTTCAGCCAGGCTTGGCAACCAGTGTCTAATACAGTTGCTCACAGTTGTAATTTTGATAGTGCAGTTGTAAATTGTAAGCCAGTTTGGAGCTAGCTTCCCTTGACGCACATACAGAATGGCATAGTGTTAGAATGGAGAACAGAAATGTGGTCGACGAGCAACACAGGAAATAACGAGTCACTGAGTTCATCCAAGTCATGATGGGACTAGCGAGATCGCTTGAACTGACAAAGTATTGGGGTGGACGTGTATATGCGTTGGGGAATTTACTTCCAGGGAGAAAATAAGGGATGATTGATGGTAAAGAATCAATAGGGGAGAGAGTATGATGGATAGATATTGACGTTTAAGTAATCGAACATTAAAAATTGTTACATAAGTAGTCTCAATAGTCCCATTTTGCGATAGACCTCTTTCCCTTTGAGAGGGAGAGATGACCGATAGCGATTTAACGTAAGGATAACCACATTTCAGACAAGGTTGAGAAAGTGTGCCATAATCTTAGTCGGCCTGGAAATTGAACCCATGCTTTACTTTGGATTACAGAGTGTCTGTCGAGCCAATTGAGCTAAACCCGACGCCATGTCTCGAGGCAAAGACTGAGTGAACAAAGCAATGTTGTCATTTTATTGAAACACGGGCGTGTTGCTTGGGTGGGCTGTAAAGTGTGAGTGAGAATAGAATACTGGAGATGAAAGATGTGGAAGACGGTGAGATACTGAGATGAAGAAAATGTACTTCGTAATTCGTTGAGAAGAATTACACTCTCCCCATGGCAAACTGGGAGCATGTGCAGGAATCCATAATCAGACAGCGAAGCGCCCTGAGGGGGAAATGTATTATTACTTGGAAGCCCGTTTTCTATTTACACCACGATGACGATGCAAGCATTCTCATTAACCTCATGAATACCAGGAGTGATTTGATCATCTGGAATGGAAATCTGAGAGCGATGGCAATAGATGCTCAGCCGGCAGAGTCACAGCGTCAAGACTAGGAGCATCCAGTTCGACACGGAAGTGCTTGGTAGGGTTATCCCGCAGCTGCTTGACTAAGTGCAATGCTCGGCGACAGAATAGGATTGGATGGTAATGGTCGTTGTTCATAAGGAGGCAGCAACATTCCAGTGGTGATTGCTGATGAGGATTATAATAGAGTCAGGGACAGAGCTGTTGGTTACCTAAGCGGGAGTGAAGAAACCTGGGACGACAGTCGAGTAGAAAGAATGAGAGATACCTAATTGCTGTGGTAAGCATTTGAGAGGACAGAGTACATCTGATAGGAAAGATCGTTGAATGCGAGAAGACATGTCACCAAGTTCATAGATGACGGTAGTGCAGTTGATGGAGTTTACATGGATTTCAGAAATGCCTTCGGCAAGGTTCCACATGGAAAAGGTATAAAGAAGGCAAAGTCACATGGGATGCATGGTGATTTGATAAGGTGGATTCATTATTGGCTTAGCGGTCGGAGACAGAGGGTGATGATAGACGGCTCCTTTGGTGCCTGGAAGCCAGTGACCCGTGGCGTACCCCTGGGATCTGTTCTGCGCCCCCTATTATTTGTCATTTATATAAATGACTGAGATGACGATGAGGGCGGTTAGATCAGTAAGTTTGTGGATGACATAAAGTTTGGCCGGGTGGTTAACAGTGATGATGAGTGATTTCGGTTACGGGATGGTCAAATGGGTGGTTAAGTGGCAGATGAAATTTAACCCTGAAAAGTGTGAGGTGATACACTTTGGTAGAGTACTTTAAGAAGGAAATATACTATGAAAAGTCTAACAATGGGAAATTCCGAAGATCAAAGGGACCTTGTGTTTGCACATAGACTCTGAAGGTCGAAGGGCAGGTTAATAGGGTAGTGACGAAGGCATATGTAACACTCACCTTTATCAATCTGGACATAGATTACCAAAGCAAGGGGGGGGGTCATGTTGAAGTTGTATAGAACATAGGTGAGGCAACAACTAGAATACTGTGTGCACTTCTGGTCGCCATATTAGAGGAAGGATGTAATTGAACTGGAGGAGGTGCAGAGAAGATTCACCAGAGTGTTGATTGGGATGGCAATTTAAGTTATAAAGAAAGATTGGATAGCTTTGGATTGTTTTCTCTGGAGCAGGGAAGATTGAGGGGAGACGTGAGTGAGGTATACAAGATTATGAGGGGCATGGACAGAGTGGGTAGGAACAGCAGTTCCGCTTAGTTAAATGGTCAGTTATGAGGGGACACAAGTTCAAAGTGAAGGGTGGGAAGTTTAGGGGGGATTTGAGGAAAACACCTTGTACACAGGGAGTAGTAATGGTCTAGAATGCACTTCCTGGGAGGATGGTAGATGCGCAATGCCTCACATCCTTTAAAAAGTATCTGGACGAGAACTTGGCACGTCATGACATTCAATGCTATGGGCCAAGTGCTGTCAAGTGGGATTAGGTAGACAGATCCAGATCTTTCATGCGTCGGTGCAGACTTGATGGACCGTCGTGCCTCTTCTACACTGGAGTATTCTGTGATTCTGTGTTCCCGGAAAGATGTTTAGGAGATTAAAACGGCCGTAAGACGTGGGATGAGCAGTCGGCCATTCGGTCATCCAGTTGGAGGGAAGTCAAAATAAAATAAACTGGAAACGGATGGGCAGTGGTCTGCAGTGGCAACCAGGATATGAACATGAATGATCAAATGGAAATATCAAAAAATATGGCTAGTTGGTGCATATTCTGGTAGTGAACTCCGAATAGAGAATGGACATGAAGAAGAATTTCAGGGTGAAATTCCATGCTGGGATAAAGCTGATGTAGGTCGTTTAGAGTAAGCTTGGTGCATCAACGAATTGCTATCAAAGTTCAGAGGCAGGTGCGGCAGAATCAAATGTGAATAAGTGTGTTGAAAGTTTGAGGATTGAATTGCGCATTGTTAGAGATAGCTCTCGGAACTCAGATCGGGGAGAAGTACAGAATCGGAGGATAAATATATCGGCAAACCGCTCATCATCCAATCCAAAAGCAGTGGAGAAATGTACTTTGTCCCATAACAGTGAATTTCCTTGTGAGAACCTTCCCACGCCACTTGCATGTCATGGGCCATCTTGAAAATCCTTGCCCAAAGCTGCGTTTGGCGATAACCAACAGAGACGTTGGCGGATCTGTGTCCAACTCCACAGAAGTCAATTGAAATGAAAATCGAACCATGTTTAAAACCATTGCAGATTTGTGGTTGCTTGTTTGGCTTCTCTGTCCAAGATTAATTTCAGTATTGTTGTGGATATCAGGGTGAGTTAGACGCACGAAACTATGAGCTATAGAATTGGCACTGACATCGAAATGTTGAGCAAAGTTTTGCCAATAATTATATGCTACAGTACTCAGTGTCAAACAGCAACATTTCCTGTTCCTTCATGTTGCGAACAAAGCTTGCATTGATGCTTACCGCAATCATTGAGAGATTTGGCCGATGCGCTTAATTCTGGAAGAGAAACATCAGGTGGTTACTCTACTGCATGTTTGAAATTGTCTTGCAGCGGTAGAAAAGCAGCAATTTGGAGCGTTCAACAGAACTATTATGTGGCATGATATGTATCAATATATATCTATACCGACTTATAAAAAGTAACAGCAGAGAAAGCATCGTCATTAATTGCGAAGTGTTACATTCCAATGCATAATATTGCTGCTTTCAATTGGTGCCTGCACTTTGTAACTTGAACACAGATTGGGATGCACGGTGGCGCAGTGGTTCGCACTGCTGCCTCATGGCGCCAAGGACCTGGGTTTTATCAGGGCCCCAGGTCACTGTCTCTCTGGTGTATGCACATTCTCCCCATGTCGCTAAATAGCCCCTTAATTGTAAAAATAGAACTGGGTACACGAAATTTTAAAAAAGCTTAACGCAGATTAATTTGCAAGTTCCTCTTTATGTGAATTTCCATTTTGCTTTTCGGAAAACCTTTGCTTTCAGCAATATTCGATTTACGCATTCGTGATCAGATACTTTCTCAGAACAAAACGAGCAGGACAGCATAATTCAGCAGTCGAGGAACTTATTTTGACATTATTTGCCGAAACTTACACCCCCATCTGGTACGTATAAAATTATTTTCTTCAGATTAGTGGGTGGAATATTATAACATTGGTTGAAAGATATCATTTTAAATATGTTCATATATATTCATTTTGGTCCACTGGCAAGACCAATTTTGTCCACTTAATTTTTCATGGGAAGTAAAGAAACAGGGTTTCATATCAATTATTTTGACTTCTGTCAAACGATAGATAATAAATAACATATCATGTATTCAAGGTATTCAATAGTCAAATGATAGGCCCCAGTTAAGTTGCAATGGTTTCAAGAGCTGTCCCGCAGTTACGTTCATGAACGCTGTTACGTTTAGGCTCAGTTCCGTTGCGTTGGCAAGGACAATATCGAATCAATATTTGATGAATGATGTTTAAAAGCACGACGCATAATTGTTGCAAACTAAAAATACATTTCGATAAGGAAATTGTCGGAATGGCCAATATTTCTGTCACTCAAAATATCAAGGAAAGCAATTGCATCGCCGAACATTCACATTGACGAAAACTGTCAATTCCCATCCCTGCATTTTTATATTCGGTCCTGGCACGTGGGCGTCGAGGCTGTGCCAGCATTTATTGCCTATCCTTAACTGCCCTTGAGAGGGCAGTTAAGAGTCTGAAGTCACATGCCGGCCAGATCAGGTAAGGATGGCAGATTTTCTTTCCGAAAGGTATTAGTTAACCAGATGGGGTTTTCCGACAATTGACAATGGTTTCTTGGTCATGATTGTACTTTTAATTCCAGATATTGTATTGAGCTAAAATTCCATCACCTGCTGCGGTGGCGTTGAAACCAGGTCCCCAGGTAATTATCCTGGGTCTCTGGGTTACTAGTCCAACGACAATACCGCTATGCCACAGCCTCGCCTGAGGCATAGCACTTTGTGATATTTCGGCATCTAGCATTAGCCATAGAAGATTGCTGCAACATATTTTTTCATCCATTTTTCAGGAATGAGCGGCTGTACTTTAGCCTCTAAATGATTATGTGGAGCACAAGCTGGACTCTGCGGCTTCAAGCTCAAATTATGACATTTTTCTATGAATTGTCCAAGAATGCGCTATAGGCAAACTCCACGATGGAAATAATGATATTTCATGCAAGATTGCATTCATATGTTCTGATATATTTACCTTGTTCCGTTGAAATAATGCCTTTCACTGAAATCAAAATGGAATCAAGTGTGAGTAATCATTAATGCTCTATTTTAATGTCCGTTTTCACAAATCAGAACTGACTGCACGGTGTCAACTTAATTTGAAATCATAATTTAGGATACAAATTATTCCAGCATCCGCAGTAATTTGCTTTTATATTTAAGAGAGGTGAGTGCCGAGGTTGCGTGTTTTATTGAAGGGGTGTAGTGATGTATGACATGGATTGAGTGCTGAGGCAGGAGGCTGACTGAGGAAATTTAGTGCTGAGTGCTACCGCTCCAACGGTTGACACAGAGTGATGATGAGGCCGTTGCAAGCAGAGTTGTAGCTTGGCCCAGTTGGGTAACAAGATTCACCGCCAGAATCGACTGAACAGTCAGCTAAAACTGCAGCGGAAGGTGGCTCTGAACGTGTCGGCTGTCATATTCAAGAAAGATCAACCGATTTCAGGTATAAGGGATTTAACCCGACAAGAAATCTGGTCTGTATTCCCTTTAGGATTTTGCTATTCCCTTCAAGAAATCATCTACTAGCTGCTCCTGCAACTGAGTGGCTTTTCACATACCTGTGGATATTAACCTACAATGTCAAGACGGACGTTTGGATGGCAGAGATGTCTGCACCTCTCATAAACATTAGTAGAGCAAAGTAAAAAGAAACAAATGAAAGGTAACTTCATCCTTACTCTCACCATCAAGGAATAAACATAGGAGGCAAGGTCTACTGGTTATAAATTCAACTCAGTTGGTATTGAGCAAGAAGGCCATCTCTTGTCTCCAGTGGTAAGATTGATTTTCTTGCTACAGTGACTACACCAGCTTGAAACCTAAATGTTAGGATTCCGAACGAAAACCCAACTATTTTCAATTTGTAAAACTGAGAGGAAATGTTATTGCCCCGCAGGAGTGATGTAATGACTTAGGCCAGGCCTTTGAGATTGGCCAATTAGAATACGAGTTCCCTGACTAGTGGCCCAATCAGGGAACCCCTTTCTGTGTATATAACAGGGAGAGTCAGATCCTCTGCACCACCTGCATAGACAGCAGACTGAATGGTCATGTTTGTTCAGCTGTTAGGTTTGTAAATAAAAGGAATTCTGGTGTCGGGACTTCTGCCTCCGTGGACTTATTACAGTGGCGACGAGGAAAATGGAACGACCGGAAGTCCCCTGCCCGTCAGCAGCTGCGCATATTGAGGGTAAGCCACTAACTGGCCAAATGCCTTTCTTCGGAAAGGTGGACTCTTTTTACCCTGCAGTGGAAGATTGTGCCCAATATGTAAAGCGGATGAAGCACTTCTTCAGCGTAAATGACATAATTCCGGAAGAAACGCAATGGGTCATTCTGCTGACCACATGTGGGCCAGAGCCTTTGCCATTATGCACACTCTCACTTTTCCGGAGGCACCGGACACAACAACTTTCCAGGAATTGGCAGACTTAGTAAAAGAGTACTATGACCCTAAGCCACCACTGATTCTGCGAAGGTACTGGTTTTACTCAGTGTTCCGAGAAACTGGGGAGTCAGTTACAAACCTCTTAACAAGATTAAGGCGATTTGCAGAGGCTTGCGAATTTGGCCTAACGCTAAATGAGATGCTCCGAGACCGTTTGGTATGTGGAATAAATAATAAGCAATCCAGAAACGCCTGTTAGCAGAGGCCGAGCTGGATGGCAAACAAGCATTGCAGCTGGCTTTATCCTTAGAAAAAGCGGCAAGCGGAGCGCATGAGTTCCATCGTACTCCGATGGATGTAGACTCCCTTACCACTGAAACTGAGCTAGGGGACTACCGCTGGCCGATGGGCAACTGTATAGCCACCCTCAGGAACGGCTCGGATACAAAGCTAACCAGGCCCACTCGCAGAAGCCCTCACAAGCAAGGGGAAAGTAGGTCCAGACAGATGGCAGCCCTGCAGCCTTTCGCCCGGCAAAATATTGTAGTTGTGGTCAGAGATTGGAGCCAGAAAGGAGAAATAGAAGCCCAAAACCATCACCTTAGAGAAGGTCACGTAGGCCGGGGTACAGGAGAATGCATACATTAGAAAGCCCCACCTACCTCCGACGAGGAACAACTAAATTGTGTAACGGTGGTGAAATCAAAACCATTAAATTATCCATAAGGTTGAATGGACGTCCCTCACTGATGGAAGTCGACACTGTATCAGCCGCATCAGTGATAGCGGAAACAGTATTCAATAAAATTCGTACTGGACTCTAACCATTCTCCCTGAAGAGGTTAGGAGGGGTTATTGGGTTACGGGGTTAGGGTGGAATGGGGGATTAAGTGGGTCGGTGCAGACTCTGTGGGCCGAATGGCCTCCTTCCGCACTGTATGTTCTATGTTCTAATTCAATTTAACTGCTCTCCTCTGTTAGGCCACGTTATTTCCTATATTACCGGCATCAATGCAAATATGAATATTTCTAATATTCTCATTTCGCCCCAAAATAAAGTAAATTATTTTATTTAAATATTGCAGTGAGTAAAGGTTGATGAAACCAGTTGCGATATTTTTGAAGACAACAAACTGTTGGTGCAGTTATGTGGAAGCTATAGCACAGAAGCAGGTCAAATGTATGTGTTTGCAACCAAAATTAGTCTCTTCTCTCTGTTGCCAGCCACCATGTTGGACCATATTTCTCATTTCGTTCTTCTTAATCTCTTACCATATTTCTTATTCGATGCTTCAGTGACTGACTTTTTATGTTCCCGTGATCAAGCTCACCCATTGGTGAAACAGTTTCTTCGTATCCATTGGAAATATTTTTTTATAATTTGAAAGACCTTCGTGTCTATATTGGCCTTATTCTCTGTTCGGCTATTTGTAATAGTTACTGTCGCGCAGTGACGGCCATATCTTATGACAAGAGACGTGCCCAAGTGAACCTTCAAACAGTGATAAAGATATAAATAACCGTCACTCGGTTGTGTGAAGTGTACAATGCAACTGTAATATCCACATTAATTTTAAGCAGTCTACCCATTCTCGCAGCACATACATCATAACTCAATTGCACTGTCGCTTAACCCTGTCCAATTGGCCGAGTATGTTAGGTCTTGAGATAAACTCCTAGAGGTTCCTGCATGGTCTCGGATGGACAGCAGGCGCACTTAAATACCTGAAGAGCTTCCTAAAATTGGATCCCGAATTGAAACTCAAAATTTCTAGTTTAGTTTTCCAAGAAAAGGAAACGGCCATTGACAAATATAAGAAATACACCTCATGGATTGAAGATTGACTTTAACTTGTCATTTAACCAGGAATAAGGTAGAAATTGTCCTGCGGCTCCGTTAGCAAATCAGGTTGGTACATTAAATGATTGGTTAAAGTAATAGTGAGTCTTTGGAGATTTCGGATATTCTCAATGTTCTAAGCAAACTGTATCTCAGGCAACTTTAAATGCTTAACCACCGCCATAATTACCTCATCTTTTCGCGCGTATGTCAGGTAATGTTAACTGCAATGTTTTTGCCAAATCTAACAGCCTGATTTTAGTCTCTGTCTATAAAGTACGGCGTGTGAACGTCTCCACCCCAAAATCTTCTGAGCCCCTGAAAGAGCCATTGTCCACAACACACTCCCCACTTAAACTAAATTACCACACTTGAAAAGCAACCACATTATGCTCACCCCTCACTGTCTTTAAGTTCACTAAGCTAATCCAATAGATAGACTTTTATCCCCCCCCCTCGCAGTCCCCAATTGTTATGACGGGGATTAGAGAACCTCAACGTTTTTCATGGAGTTCACCTGACCCCAATATTTGACTAGATTGTGGTATGGGGAGCACACGGCTCACTCTACAGGAATGGTACAGCAGAATTGGAAAGTATTTTTAAAAAACAAAACAATGTTTATTCTATGAACTCAAGTGAACCTTTCTAAAACAAACAGTGAACATCTTTGCAACCAGAAAATCAAATACACCCCAAAGAATGCAACACTAAGTAATCTGTATGCTGTCCTTTTCACCCAGAACACTTAACAAACCTTCAAACAGAAGCACATCAGGGTTTACATTCAATACTGAAAACATCACCAAATGATTAAGATATAGTCCTTCATGGCCGAGAGCTCAACAATACGGCTGCTTTGGCTGACTTCAGCTGCAACACCCTGAAAAACGAAACCAAAAAGACAGAGAGACACCCAAGCTTTTCTCAAAGTGAAACTAAAAAGGTAGAACCAGAGCTCAGCTCCACCCACACTCTGACATCACTGCAGTAACATGAGCAGCCAAACATTTCTTAAAGCGACAGTCTCATGACAATTCCCCATGAAAAGCCGGCGGTGTCCTGCCTTCTTAACCCGCTACTGCCCATGCTTTAAAGATACTCACACAATGCTGTAAGGGAGAAAGTTGTTGGTATTGACCCAGCCGCCATGATAGAAAGATAAATGATTTCTAAGTAAGAATGGTGAGTGGCTTGGAAACGAACTTCTAGTTGCTGGCTCGCATGTGTCTTTTGCTCTTGTCCTTCCAGCTGGTAGCTGTCGTGGGTAGGAAGGTACTGTATGAGGAGCTTTGGGCAGTTCCTGCCCGGCATCTTCTTATTGGTACACATTGTTACTGCTGTCCGTCGTTGGTGGAGGGAGTGAATCTTTTTAGATTGTATGTTGCGACCAAGCGGGATGCTTTTTCCTGGACAGTGTCCAGATGCTTGTGTATCGTTGGTGGTCCTCTCATCCAGAATGTTGTGAGTATTCCATCACAGTGCCCTGTGGATGGTGGACGGGCTTTGGGAAATCAAGAGATGAATTCGACGCTGCCGGATTGCTAGCCTCTGATCTGCTTTTGTAGCAAGAGTATTTATGTGACTTGTCCAGTTCAGTTTCACGTAGATGTTGATAGAGTTAATGTCATCCAATTGCAGATTGTCTCTCTACTTCTTCACAGTCTTCAAACTCGAATCACTGCAACGATGTTGTAGGTGGTATGTTGAACAAACGAAAATCTTCAGAAATGACAAGCTGCAGTTTGTTGCTTATGGCTGAACACAACCGGAACAACCACTCAAACATAATTGGTAATTTCAAATGTGGTTTCTTTATTCATGACGATTTCGTGACAGATAGTACAATCTGGGAGAACTATTGGGAATACATCTTACTTGGATGACTGCACACTGTAGGCTACATATCTCGTATTGCCTTACATCATTACAGACAAAGAGCTACACATTTGTCGCACTATCTAACAATGTATTAGAGGAGCAATCATCAAGAGTTCTTATTGATTATGTTTGACCGGATACAATGAGGTTTCATGGGATCCGTAATGAATTCTCAAGATTCCCAGGTCATCTCCCTTGTCACGGTGCACAGGTGCCAAAAATGCCGGAGTCCATGAATGAAGTTAAAATGATCTCAGAATAAATGGCCAAGCTTTAGTCATCTGCCACAGTAATAATTGTTCATTCGTTTGATCAAACTTTGGCAAGAGAGAAAAATTATAGTTTGATCGAAATGATGGAAGCGACAACTGCGAATGATGCAGAACTGTGGTTTCCAATTCACCCGTTTCAGAATGTGGAATGGAATTGAAATCAATCCAACTGCGATGTCTAAATTGGTTTTCCATTTCCATTGCTCGGCAAGCTTTCTTTTGTTTTGTACAATTCCTTCAAAATAAAACGGCTGAGTTATTTCGAGTTGACGATCCATTGCCAGCATTTCTTTTGAATCATTACAGAAACAACACCGAAGACCCGCTCAGAAAGGACAGTAAAAAACAATGAGGTCGGCGTCTTAGAAGGCACAGTGCAGTCATTTGCTCCTGAATAGTTGGTGGATCTTCAATTGATTCTGGCTGCCAAGAGGACGGAAGTATTTTCAGGCTTGGGTCGCATTGAACTGGAGAATCCGAACATGTTTTGATTCATCCGGCGTCGCTAGGTCAGCTGTTGGTGCCCACCTGAAGCTGCATTTGAACTGGATGACAGGCTAGGCAATTTAAGACTCGACCACATTACTTTGGATCGGAGTCACACGTAAACTAGACAAGGATGATCGATTTAATTTGCTAAATGGCATCAGTTAAAGAGATGTGTTTTAGAACTATGGACAGCGGTCATCAGGTTTCAGCATCTGCCTTGCGGCATTCAAGCTCGTATCCCCACAGCATTACCTGGGCACTCCACTCCGTTTTTTGCTGCTGCACTGTATCCAATGCAAGGGTGTTCTTCAGTAAATCAGAAGACTAAAACTTTGTTCAATGGTGTAGACGTGGTTTCACGGAAGCCCTATAGAGTTATAGCAAGACTTTGCTACTTTCATACGGTATTAAACTACCAACTTTCGATTTATCTTCCTAATTAGTTGCGATATCTGCATTGCACTGCCTGAATCTCGGAGTGCAGGTCATCACTTCTAAATCGAAATTCCTTTTGCAGATGTGGTTGCTGTGGATCATACTGGCGTCCAGAAACTCGCAAATGCCACAGCTGCAATCATCTGCCCAGTCGTCTCTATATTCCTTTCCTTACTTAGGTAATTGTGGTTTCCAGGTTTGCAATGTCACACACCGATTATCTGTAGTAATATATGTTTGTTAAAGCAATGAGGCGAGAAAATTAAATATCGTCAATCATACGTTAAATTACTTCTTCAAGGAAAACAATGCCCTGAAACTCAATAAGAATCACCTAATTAATGATTCTCGACGCTGACCTCGATTCTGGCTGTATCTCGATTCTGGCTGTATCTCTCTCCCTCATTGTACTCTCCAGCTCTTTAAAAATGGATCATCAGAACATAGACTTTACGTTCACTGGGCCGGTTTCGACAACAGATGCTGGCTTAGTGAGGTCAGATGAATCAAAACAAATCACTACCTTGATTCCTTAATTGGAGGTGCTGCCTTATTTGGAGCGCTTGTGTAGCTTGAACAATAGTCAATGACTAAAATGTAAACATAATATTCCGAGGGAACATTAATGATAGATGGTTGTGCTCGTGGAGAAATACGGGACAGAGTTTCAGAACAGGGTATTTCCCGATGACAATGAGTCAGGATTTATTCTCCAAGAATATCGTTAATCTTTGGAATTCTCTATCACATAAACAGTCAGGGTTGGGCATTAAATCTAGTTGAAGCCCGGTTGGAGACAGTTCGGATCTATAAGAGATTGAAGCGCTAGGGGCAGCCAAGAACGTGGAGCTGATATCACTTTCAGATTAACTAAATGGCAACATGCTGGCTGGTGGCCTCCTGCCCAGTTTGTTGAATTGTTTGACTGTGTTTGCATCTGTGTTTGTCGGCTGTGAGCGGTGGCCTTGATGGTGAGGCATGTACCCTACCTGCAAAAGATGTTTCTGAGGAGTAGGAGAACATATTGAATTTGGGGAACCCTAAACAAGCAGCCCACAAATAATAATTGAGGTTTTATAACTTCGGTGTGTCTTGTACGATCTTTGAGGTAAATTTGGAGTGTGAGCCTCTTGAACTCCAATCAATTCTGCTTTGACTTCTGAATCTTAGGGAAGTCTCATGCGATCGTGGCACGATTTGGATTTTCGAATCGAGGCTCTGCATGAGACCAAAACTGCACACAATTTTCCAGATGTGGCCTCATCAAGGCCATATAAAGTTGCAGCAAAACACCTCTGCTCCTGTATTCGAATCCTCTTGCTATGAAGGCCAACATATTACTTGCCTTCTTAATTGCTTGCTGCACCTGCCTGCTTAGGTTCAGCGACTGCTGTACGGGACACTCAGGTCCCTTTGAAATGAAATGAAATGAAATGAAAATCTATTCCGCACATTCCCCTCACATAAACTATGGCCATTCAGATAATAATATACCTTCCCGTTTTTGCTAACCAAATTATACTGCATCAGCATTCATATGTCCACTCCTCCAACTTGTCCAAATCACACCGAAGTATTTCTGGCTGCTCTTCACATCTTGCCCTCCCACCCATCTTTGTTTCATTTGCAAACCCTCATCTAAATGATTAATATATACAGTGAATTGCTAGGGTCCCAGTACTGATCCCTGCGGTACCTCACTAGTCACTGCCTGCCAGTTGGAAAATATACCTATTTATTTCTCCTCTGTGTTTCCTATCTACCAATCAGTTCTCTATCCATCTCAATGCATTGCCCCTAATCTCATGCGCTTTAATTATATATGCAAATTCCATAGAACATTACAGCGCAGTACAGGCCCTTCGGCCCTCGATATTGCACCGACCTGTGAAACCACTCTAAAGCCCATCTACACTATTACCTTATCGTCCATATGTCTATCCAATGAACATTTGAATGCCCTTAGTGTTGGTGAGTCCACTACTGTTGCAGGCAGGACATTCCACGCCCTTACTACTCTCTGAGTAAAGAACCTACCTCTGACATCTGTCTTATATCTATCTCCCCTCAATTTAAAGCTAGGTCCCCTCGTGAGAGACATCACCATCCGAGGAAGAAGGCTCTCACTGTCCACCCTATCCAATCCTCTGATCATCTTGTATGCCTCAATTAAGTCACTTCTTAACCTTCTTCTCTCTAACGAAAACAGACTCAAGTCCCTCAGCCTTTCCTCATAAGACCTTCCCTCCATACCAGGCAACATTCTGATAAATCTTCTCTGCACCTTTTCCAATGCTTCCACATCCTTCCTGTAACGCGGCGACCAGAATTGCACGCAATACTCCAAATGCGGCCGCACCAGAGTTTTGTACAGCTGCAACATGACCTCATGGCTCCGAAACTCAATCCCTCTACCAATAAAAGCTAACACACCGTACGCCTTCTTAACAACCCTCTGAACCTGGGTGGCAAATTTCAGGAATCTATGTACATGGACACCGAGACCTCACTGCTCATCCACACTGCCAAGAATCTTACCATTACCCAGTACTCTGTCTTCCTGTTAGTCCTTCCAAAATGAATCACCTGACACTTTTCTGCATTAAACTCCATTTGCCACCTCTCAGCCCAGCGCTGCAGCTGATCTATGTCCCTCTGTAACATGTAACATCGGTCCGCACCACAACTCCACCGACTTTAGTGTAATCTGCACATTTACTCACCCATTCTTCTACACCCTCCTCCAGGTCATTTATAAAAATGACAAACAGCAGTGGCCCCAAAACAATCCTTGTGGTACACCACTAGTAACTGGACTCCCGTCTGAACATTTCCCATCAACCACCACCCTTTGTCTTCTTCCAGGTAGCCAATTTCTGATCCAAACTGCTAAATCACCCTGAATCCCATGTCCCCTTATTTTCTGCAGTAGCCTACCATGGGGAACCTTATCAAACGCTTTACTGAAATCCATATACACCACATCAACTGCTTTACCCGCATCCACCTGTTTGGTCACCTTCTCAAAGAACTCAATAAGGTTTGTGAGGCACGACCTTTCCTTCACAAAACCGTGTTGACTATCTCTAATCAAATTATTCCTTTCCAGATGATTATACATCCTATCTCTTATAAACCTTTCCAAGATTTTGCCCACAACAGAAGTAAGGCTCACTGGCCTATAGTTACCGGGGTTGTCTCTACTCCCCTTCTTGAACAAGGGGACAGCATTTGCTATCCTTCAGTCTTCTTGCACTATCACTGTAGACAAAGATGACTTAAAGATCAAAGCGAAAGGCTCAGCAATCTCCTCCCTAGCTTCCCAGAGAATCCTAGGATAAATCCCATCCGGACCAGGGGACTAATCTATTTTCACACTTTCCAGAATTGCTAACACCTCCTCCTTATGAACCTCAAGCCCTTCTAGTCTAGTAGCCTGAATCTCAGTATTCTCCTCGACAACATTGTATTTTTCCTGTCTAAATACTGACGAAACATATTCATTTAGCACCTCTCCTATCTCCTCGGACTCCACGCACAACCTCTCACATCTGCCTCTTCTTAGCTCTCTCTTTAGGTCCTTCCTAGCTAACTTGTAACTCTCGAGCGCCCGAACTGAACCTTCATGTCTCCTCTTTACATATGCCTCCTTCGTCCCCTTGACAAGTGTTAAAACTGCTTTAGTAAACCACGGTTCCCTTGCTCGACCACTTCCTCCCTGCCTGACCGGTACATACTTATCAAGGACTTGCAGTAGCTGTTCCTTGAACAAGCTCCACATTTTCATTGTGCCCATCCCCTGCAGTTTTCCTCTCCATCCGATGCTTCCTAAGTCTTGCCTCATCGCATCATAATTGCCTTTCCCCCAGATATAACTCTTGCCCTGCGATGTATACCTATCCCTTTCCATCACTAAAGCAAACGAAATCGAATTGTGGTTACTATCACCAAAGTGCTCACCTACCTCCAAATTTAACACATATCCTGGTTCATTTCCCAGTACCAAATCCAATATGGCCTCGCCTCTCGCTGGCCTATCTACATACTGTGTCAGGAAACCCTCCTGCACACATTGGAGAAAAACGGACCCAACTGAAGTACTCGAACTATAGCGTTTCCAGTCAATATTTGTAAAGTTAAAGTCCCCCATAACAACTACCCTGTTGCTTTCGCTCCTATCCAGAATCAACTTTGCAATCCTTTCCTCTACATCTCTGGAACTTTTCGGAGGCCTATAGAAAACCCGTAGCAGGGTGACCACTCCTTTCCTGCTTCCAACCTCAGCACATACTACCTAGTAGACAAGTCCTCATCAAACGTCCTTTCTGCCACCGCCATACTGTCCTTGACTAACAATGACACCCCTCCCCCTCTTTTACCACCTTCCCTGCGCTTACTGAAGTATCTAAACCCCGGCACCTGCAACAACCTTTCCTGTCCCTGCTCTATCCATGTCTCCGAAATGGCCACAACATCGAAGTCCCAAGTACCAACCCATGCCACAGGTTCACCCATCTTATTCCGGATGCTCCTGGCATTGAAGAAGACACACTTTAAACCACCTTCCTGCATGCCGGTACACTCCTGCAACTTTGAAACCTTACTCATGACCTCACTACTCTCAACCTCAACTGGAGCTACAATTCAGGTTCCCAAGCCCCTGCTGAACTAGTTTAAACCCTCCCGAAGAGCATTAGTAAATCCCCCCCCCAGGTATTGGTACCCCTCTTGTCCAGGTGTTGACCATCCCGTTTGTAGAGGTCCCACCGACCCTAGAATGAGCCCCAAATTATCCAGACATCTGAAACTCTCCCTCCTGCACCATCCCTGAATTTCTTCTGCCGAACGCCTCTTTCCCCAGAAACCAAATGCAATGTTCCTCCCTCGTCAGCTCTACAAGTTAGGTCTTTGCGGGTTTCCAGTAGATTTGTGAAGCATGATTTCCCTCCCATAATTCAATGTTGACTCCGTCCGTTCCTGCCAGTGTGCTCCAAGTGATCTGCTGTAGAATCTTTGATAATGGATTCTAGAATTGTCTGCACGACCGACGCCAGTTTTCCTGGTCTATATTGTTTATATGAGGTACCCAATGAAGGCATTACGGTCATAGCAGTAATGCAGCAAGGGCAATCAATATTCTCCTGAATCAAATTGATGCCAATAAACTGCTGGATATCACTGCATGGTTTATTTCTGTATAAAGCTAATCACCTTTGGCAAGAATATTAATAAATGTCTGTGCCTTAAACATCAAATTTAAAACTAACTTTTGGATGCACGCAGTTCCTTATTTTCTGTGGAAACAAAATAAACAACAAGCAATTACATAATCTCCAGATGGAATCTACAATCTGAAATGAAACAAAAGGGTTTATTTATATATTTGAAATTCCTGAAATACCCGCCCTCAACTCGGCTATTTTCTGACCTGTAACAGAAATAAACCAATTGGTAATAAGTAGCAATTCTTCATATTCCAGAATTGCAATTGAACATGTTATGTTTTATTCAAATGAAACAATATCATGTGGGTTAGCCATTCCCTAGTTCATTCCCCAGAGCAAACACTTGACAAATTATGGTCGACTTGCCTGGACTGATTGTCAGCAAACGCTGCGTGTTAGCTGCTCCCTGGTGCCATCCCGAAGTATTAAAGACCTCAACCAATAAGAGTCCACTTGCCAACCAAACCTTGTTATGGGGCATAATTATCTCCGAGATTTTGTATACTTGCCATTTCATCCTGATGAGTACAAGACGAAAGGTTTCGTCAGTCTGTCTTTTTCAGTCATTCTTAATATCATTTTTGTTCAACTGGGCATTTATTGACACAGTTTCTAGCTTCCAACTGTGGAGGGCAACAATAACAGAAACAAGAACGCCAAAGGAACCATATCAGGTTGAGTTCAGGCAGTTGTAGTTATTCGTCTGACTAGCATGATAAAAACCATGACCTGGCAGCTAATATCTGTGTCCAGGAAGGCCTTACCATCGCTCGAAATTCCTGAAACATACTGCTGACAAGGAGCAATATTCAACATGTCGTCTATCCCACTGCATCACAAAGCTTCACAAGGGTATGATTAAAAAAACCATTATGTTATGTGAAATGTAAGTTTCACATCGAATTAAAATGTCTACTGGGTCGTTGAATCTCTCGGTAGGTGAAAATGTGATTGCAGGTTTCCCTATCTGGACCCTACAGTTCAGGCATACATGAGCAGTATGAAAATCAACTGCTTCAAGGACGACCCAATTCAACTGCTCTCGCACTTTCCGTCCATCTAACGATTTGCAACATTCTCGATCGGTACTGTACTGGACGATGTATCTGAGAGGCTGCTACGTTGCCCTCTTTGAACTTCCTGCACTTTTCTCCTCAGGGACAAGCATAAACTGGCATCAAACAGATGTCCTGGATGAAGAGAAGGTAGCGCAAGTGAAAAAATAGCTTTGTACCTAGTCTTCATGCCAGACCTAATTCGAATTCTTCATAAAGGCTCCAATCACACAGCAAATTTGATTATTTATTTTTAATGTGCTGCTTTAAAATTGGTGTAACATTAATGAACTACAACACGGACAGAATCTATGTCCATATAATGTTTTGTTAATTACCACAGAGGTCGGATTCGAGTTTCTCTTTCTTGAAACGTATTTCTGCAGCGTCAGTTTGAGTCACTTTAGTGTTGGGAAACGTCCATCGTTGCATGTTATTAAAATTTCTGGGGTAACTTTAATTTTGACATGATGTGAAAAATGTGATATTGTGAATCATGAACTGTATAACGGACCGTCAATTAAATCCTGTGAACTTTATAATCTGGCCAAAAATTAAAATGTTGTACGTTACAGACAGCAGCAGTGGGTGACTTGAATTTTGAACTTTCCTATCGAATAGAAATGCTGATTTGGGGCATTCCCTTTGCCCCATAGTGTTATGCTGACTTCCACTTACTTATCTCAATTTTTACATTTGAGCTCATTTTATCAGTTTAGCAGTAAAATTAGACGAAGATTTCGGCTGGAAAATAGGTATACGAATGAACATAATTTTGTAAGTAATTTTTCTGTAATACCCATTTGATCTGGGATTCTCATTTGACGATTTTTCCACATTGATTTATCGTTTCTGATGATTTTGTGAATTACACTGTTTGGCTGAACGAATTATCTGCTATTTTATTCGTATGCAATACTCACTGTCCGATTTACACTTCGCATCCAACTCTAAAGTTAATGATACAAAAAATGTAGGTTGGAATATTGTTCAGGTAAAGCCACTCAAGCGCACAGCGAACTTTTGCGAAAGACCAGAATCTTTATGACCAAATGGATGTTTTGACAACGCGTTTACCTTTCTCTCTTTCATTCAGGAGTACTTCTGGAAAAAAAAAACAGAAGCAGGATTATTTACGACATAAAATGAAAGCATTTACCTCCACAACATCTGAACTAACTTTGGAATGAAGCTCTCAGGTGATACAAAAAAAGGTTTCGCAGCATTACGACGTATCCTCATTCTGGAGTTTTAATGGAGAAAACAAATTGTTCATCGTGACTAAATCGATATTGCCCTATAAGGTGCCAAGTGGGTCAGTTGAGCTCATTGCTTCTAAACTCTACATTGTGTTCTATCCAGGACATTTGGACTGGGTATTTGGCAGCAACTACCACAGCATGGATAATTAAGTTCAGTTTATGGGCCTCAAACAGCCATTAACCCAAATAATCTCAAATTCGATCACTGCTGGTTGCATGATATGGAGTGTGAAATTCGGGCAAACTTGGTGGAGTTTTTCACGTCTTAAGATGCAGAATCAACATTTATTCAAGGGACCACTGAACGTTACTCAAACGTTGTCAATGTTAGTTTTGCTGTTAGTGTTATAAAGAAGAACGAATTATAGCTGAAAAGAGTGGAATTTTGCCGAAACATTTAATCTCACATTCACGAGGATACATTTAAGAGACTTCCAGAGACGGGGATTTGCAAAGTTGTCGCATATCACGTGGCTCTCTGCCAAAAACCCCGAAAATAGACTATTTTACCCGAAATAGCCCGCAAATACAAAGGAAAATGTATCCCCGCACCTCAACCAACATCAACGAGAAAGGAGATGCCGAACAACAGTCACTCTGTTGTAGAAACAAGAAGTGGAAAGGGACAGGAGAAGCAAATAGCTGAGTCGGCAGGTGCACGAGGAAATGCAATTCGGGCCTCGCTCGAGCGAGAAAGACTGACGCGTTGCACACGGAGCCCCCATCACCACGGGGTGGTTGGAGGATGTTTCCCTGGTGAACTGAGAGAACACGGAGAGGAGATGAAAGCCAGTATCCAGGCTGCGGTCAGGGTGACGTTCGCGGATGCTCTCGCGATCATGCAGGAGGCCCTTGACAAGTCAGAGAGGCAACAGGAAGCCCAGGAAAGCACAACAAAGGAGCTAGAGAAGCCCTCGATAGACCAGGGCGATCGGATCGCTACACTGGAAAAGGAAATATCGAGGTTGGTCGTGATGCAGGCGAGAGGAAAGGAAAGATTGAGGATCAGGAAAACCGATCGAGACGCTAAAACCGACAGATTGTGGACCTACCGGAGGGGATCTAATGTAGGATCCCCAGGGACAATGTGACCCAAATTCTCGGCAATCTGGCGGCAAGGAATAGCTTCCCCAACATACTAGAAAAAACCAGAGCCCACTGGACGTTTCTTCTACCCCAATTCTGGAGAACAACCGAGGGAGATAATCACTAAAATGCACTGATACCAGAGGGGAAGCACAGGAATAAAGATTTAAAAAATTAAATTTAGTGTATCCAAGCATGCTTGTCCCCCAATTAAGGGTCAATTTAGCGTGGCCAATTCACCAACCCTTTACATATTTGGGTTGTGGGTGTGAAACGCACGCAGACACAGGCAGAATGTGCAAACTCCACACAGACAGTGACCCGGGGCGCTTATCCAACCCGGATCCTCAGTGCCGTAAGCAGCAGTTCTAACCAATGCACCACTGTGCCGCCCTGCATAGGAAAAAAAAGATAGCAAGGGAATGACGCTGGCCACAACAGGCCGCACGTGGCAACGTGGAACTCAAAAGCACCGCCAGCAACCACTTTGGAGGCTCCCCAAAAAACGGGAAACCTCGGGCTCATCCACAGTTGTGGTGTGCACACAGTTTGTGGCCATGTTGAGTGACCCCTCGAACAAAGGGAAGCCGCGTAGTGTAGGAGCGCGTCCACCAGGTAAGTATGTTTGATCCCGCAGGAAGGGGGGAGGGCATAAACACCATATCAGGATAGTCACTTGGGACGTCTGGGGACTTAATCGCCAAGTGAAAAGAGGCAGAGCCTTCGCCCACCGGTAAAGTATGAAAAACAACATTGTCTTCCTCCAGGAGATGGATCTGAGGGAGAACGGTCAACTGTGGGTAAGGAAGGGCTGGGTGGAACAGACCTACCATTCCGGCTCCGGGTCGATGACCGCGAGGAGGGGTAGCCCCTCTGTAAAGAACAGGACAATGTTTTCTGCGACAAAGACTGTTACGGACGCAGAGAGACAGTACATTATGTCCAGGATGGGACACCGATAGTCTTGGTCAATGTGTACGCAGCCAACTGGTTCGACACGGAGTTTATAAAGAGGACCATGGCAGAAACCGCTGACATCGACACACACCGACTTATAATGAGGGTCGGGGTGGAGTGGGGGGAGACTAAGTTTAGCTGTATACAGGACTCACGGTTGTACAGGTCGAATTCCAAACACAGGGAAGATCTTCAACATGGTGAAAAACATTGGCATATTCAAAGTGCAGATTGGGCAGTTCTCCTTCTTCTCCCAGGCACACAACGTATATACTCGGATCCACTTTTTTGTAGTGGGGAAATCGCTGCATCCAGGGCTAGTAAGAGCAGAATCTTGCGTGATCGTGATCTCCAACCATGCTCCACAATACATGGATGTGAGGTTCGAGACGGCCCTCCTGGGCGATAAGACTTTTTGCAAGAAAATATAACAGGCCACAGACGAGTATGTTACTAATAGCCAGAATGGGGAGGTCTCACCCTCCTCGTTCTGGGAGACACTGAAGGCTGTGATCAGGGGTCAAATTATTGCCTTCGAAGCAAAAGAGATAATAAAGACAGTGTGGCTAGGCAACAACTATTCGACTCCATACGGGCGTAGAGCGGCGACACTCCAAGGCCCCGAGCGTCGAGCTCCTGGCAGAGAGGAAAAATCTACAAATGGACTTTGACTTGCTCTGCACTAGGAAAGCAGTGCACCAACTCCGCCAGGCACGGGGAAACCTGTACGAGCACGGAGACAAGACCATCCGCCTGCTGGCTCACCAGCAGAAAAAGCAGGCACCACGAGGGAAATAATACAGATAGGTGACAACGGCAAGGTAGAATCATAGAATCATTGAATTTACATGCAGAAGGAGGCCGTTCGGCCCATCAAATCTGCACCGGCACTTGTAAAGAGTACCCTACTTAAGCACACGCCTCTACCCTATATTTGGAACCCAGTAGCCCCACCTAACCGTTTAGACATTAGGAGGCAATTTATCAAGGCCAACCCAGGTAACCTGCACGTCTTTGGACTGTGTGAAGAAACTGGAGCACCTAGGGGAAATCCACGGAGATACAGAGAGCAACTCCACATAGGCGGTCACCCGAAGCTGAAATTGAATGCGGTCCCTGGAGCTGTGAGGCAGCAGTTCTAACCACTGTGCCACTATGCCGCCCAATGGTAGCGGAGCAGGAAAAGGTCAACGAGGCATTTGAGCCTTCTGCAGTGACTGGATATCGTCGATCCCCTAGCAGGGTCCTTGAGGATGAAACAGTTCCTCGACAGATTAGGTATACTCGTCGTGTGGGAGGACAGAAAACGGTGCTGGAAGCACCCCTAGAACTTTGAAATTCATGGCGAATATTAACTCCATGCAGGGAGCGAAGGTGCTGCTAACAGACAGATTCCTGGGGACTTCTGCAAAAGGTTCACGCCGGCACTGACCTGCGGGCGATGTTCACAGACTGGCTAGCGAGGGGCACACTGCCGCTAACGGTGGCACAAGCCTCAATCTCGCTGATACCCGAGAAACACAAAGACTCAACAGAATGCGAGTCTTGCAGACCCACTTCGCTACTACACGTGGACATGGAAATACTGGCCAAGATCCTAGGCAGGAGGCTGGAAGACTGCATACATAAGGTGGTAGCAGAAGACCAAACGGGCTTTGTCAAGGGTCGACCTAATATCGAACATCAGGCGCCTGTTGAACTTGATCATTACTCCATCCGGGGAGAGAACACCTGAGATGATCATCTCCCTGGACGCAGGAAAGACCTTCGACAGAGTTGAATGAAAGTATCTCATAGAGGTACTGGAGCACTTTGGATTTAGAGCAGGGTTCACTGTCTGGGCGAAACTCTTGTACATCGCCCCCACAGCGATCATATGGACAAATACAACTGGCTCAAAGTACTTCCAACTGCACAGAGGCAGAAGTCACGGATGCCCGTTGTCCTCGCTGCTGTTCGGCCGAGCGATCAAAGCACTACTGATCGCATTCAGGTCGGCAAAGAAGTGGAAGAGGTTCCGGAGAGGAAATAGAGCGTACAGAGTCTTGCACCATGCGGATGACCTGCTTCTCTAAATCTCGGATCCACGAAGCATCAAGAAAGGAATCATGGCCCTCTTGCGAGAGCTTGAAGGGTTCTCCAGCAGCAAACACAACCTGGGAAAAAGTTAAATCTTCACGGTGAACCTTAAAGAGGGGGGTGGGGGGTGGGGGGCGGTGCAGAGCTTCGCTGAATGACATTTAAACACGCCAAGACAAAGTCTGCTTCCTGGGGATCCAAACGCCCATGACTGGAAGGAATGGAACCTGACCAGTCTGGTGGAGGAAGGAGAAAAGGACCAGCAGAGGTGGGATACACTCCCAATCTCCCTGGCAGGGACAGTGCAGACGATCATGATGACCGTGCTTCCCAAGTTCCTCTTACTGTTTAGACCCATCCCGAATTAAATCCCCAAGGCCTTCTTCAAAACGCGTAATGATGTATGTATGTACGTGTGTCTGCATGGGGATTTGAGGGGGTGGGGGGGGGCGATGGTAGGGGAAACTTAAGGATCCCCAAAAGGCGCCGAAGAGAGCGAGAGCCATGGGGGTACTAGCACTCCCACACCTTCACTAGTACCATTGGGCTGCAACGGCGGAGAGGGCAAAGGGTGGATACAAGAGCTAGAATCCGAATGGATGCGAATGGAAGAGGACTCCTGCATGGCGTCCTCCCAGCTGGCCCAGGCCACGGCTGCGCTCCCATCCCCACTAAACAAACATCCAACAAGCCCAGTGGTGACGGCAACACTCTGGTCGTGGAATCAACTGCGACAGGACTTTGGATTAACCAAAACGACCATTAAGGCCACATCTGCAATAACCACAGGTTCACGTCCGCGACAATAGACGCCATCTTTAACAGCTGGAGACAGGACGGAGGGACCTGACAGTGAGGAACTTATACACAGACAATAGACTGACAACACTCGAGGAACTAACAGACAGGGGGAAACGAGCTAAGACATATGCAGGTCAAAAATGTATTTTATTGGGTAACGAGATGCCCACGGCCACCTCAACAATCGTTGCTGGAGGACCTACTTCCCACAGACATCTTAGGGAAGGGAAATTGCGGCGACCTGTAAGGGTGACTATTCGGAAGGGCACGCACAACTGGACGAGACAACGGACACGTGGGAGGTGCACTTAGAGTTTGAAATAGGGTGGGGACCCTAGAGTGAAGCTTTGCATAGGGTCAAATCCAGCTCCACGTGCACAAGGCTAAGACTAATGCAGCTAAATGTGGTACACAGAGCTCACTTAACGAGAACCCAAATGAGCAGGTTCTTCCCGGAGGTGGAGGGTAAATGCGAAGAGTGCTAAGGGGGCCCGGCCAACAATGCCCACATGTTCTGGTCTTGCCCCAGACCTGCCGGGTTCTGGGCAGCCTTGGCAATGTCCAAGGTGGTGGGCATGAGGATGAAGCCGTTCCCCAGAGTTATTGTCTTCGGTTTATCAGAACAGCCAGTTCTGTTCACGGAGAGGACAGCCGATGCACTTGCTTTGTCACCCTAATCGCCCGCCCGATAATTCTGCTGGGCTGGCGATCACCAGCACCGCCTAAAGCTTCAGACTCGCAATCCGACCTATCGGAATTTCTCCAAATAGAGAATCTAAAATTCGCCACCCGCAGGTCGGAAGAAAGCTTCCATAAAATGTGGGAGCCATTCACTCGGTTGTCCAAGACCTGTTTGCAACCGACAGCCAGTGAGCCAGAGGGAGCTTAAAGCAACTACACAGCAATGAATGTCAACGAAAGAGAGGGCGGGCGGGAGGGGGACGACGACAAAGAAACATGGAGCAGAACCAGGCTCTGCAAATACCAAAATGCACGGCGTCATGCCAACCAAACAGGAACAAGACGGAGGAGCTTAAGGGGGAAGAGAGCACGCCAGACGACCAGAAAGGGAGGGGAGTCAAGAAGACAAGGGGAAAATCAGTGTTGGGGACCCGGCTGGAAATAAACACCTACTGGTGAGCGCAAAACAAGAAGCTGCGATCGATGTAAATAACAAAAGACAATTGATATACATATATATATAGTATTTTCCTTTCTGTTGTTTTCAATGAATGCTCGCGATTGCCTTTGTTTTGGATAACTTTTAAAAAGCCTTAATAAAACCATTTATCAAATAAAGGATACATGTAAGAAAGCCAAACTTCAGACCATGACATACATTTAGTCTATAGGTGAAAAGTTGAGGAAAGGTTATGAAGTCGACTCTGCTTTGACAGCCGCCTATTTCTGAGCTGCAAATTAACAAGTGTGCCACAAATGTCCTTGGGAAGGCAAAGTATATAAAAAAGAAATGAACAACAGGTTAATCAAGCCGGTTCCCATTTCTGCTTTGCGTTGTTTTCGCCAGTGGTATTTTCCATTAACTGGATACGGCCGTGAATGCAACTCGATGTTTCCGTCTAACACATACTGAGCACCATGTTGTATAAATTACAGTGAGAATGTGTCAGATAGCTAGCCATAGATGTATACGATTTGCTGATCGTAATAGGCAGAGTGCAGGCAGTACTGAAACAATCCGCTCTTGCAAATCTATTGTTAGAAATGATTCCGCAATGCGGCAGCACTTGCTGGCTAACCCTGCGTGCGCTAATAGATATACTAAGAGCTAATTCAAGATACTATGTTTAGTCTCTGCCGGGAATTTACTTTCTGAACCATACACTCTGCTTAATATTTTGCAGTCACCTGTTTGTTGAAGAACGCTGCTTAAGGCCGTTAGTTCTGGAATGGACATTAAAATGGTTTGAGTTGATCAGCTTAATCACATTTTATCGGTTGCAAAATTCTATTACAAACCTTGACACAGATTTTCTGAAGTTAAGGTTTTTCTTTCGTCTGGCAATTTTAATTTGGCATGTCATCTACGACTCTCACCAACTTCTACAGATGCACCATAGAAAGAATTCATAGAATTTACAGTACAGAAGGAGGCCATTCGGCCCATCGAGTCTGCACCGGCTAACTTTCTTTCTTTTTGTATCACAGCCTGGTATGGGTCCTGCTCTGCCCAAGACCGCAGGAAATTACAAAAGATCGTGAATGTAGCCCAATCCATCACGCAAACCAGCCTCTCATTCATCGACTCTGTCTTCAATTGCCACTGCCTCGGAAAGGCAGCCAGCATAACTAAGGACCCCACGCACCCCGGACATACTCTCTTCCATCTTCTTCTGTCAGGAAAAAGAGACCAAAGTTTGAGATCACGTACCAACCGACTCAAGAACAGCTTCTTCCCTTCTGCCATCAGACTTTTGAATGGACCTGCCTCGTATTAAGTTGATCTTTTCTCTACACCTTGCTATAACTGGAACATTATATTCTGCGTCTCTCCTGCCTTTCTTATGTACGGTATGCATTGTTTGTACAGCATGCAAGAAACAATACTTTTCACTGTATTCCAATACATGTGACAATAATAAATCAAAATCAAAAAAATAATTCCACCCTTACCTTTCGAATGGAGAACTGAAATGTTTTCAAGTATCTGCATTGTACATGCGCATGCTAGGCTTGTTAACAATCAGAAGGGGTGTTATTGGGAATGAAACGGGTTGTATAGAAATGTGACCAGGTGGATGTCTCCTGTCGAGTCTGTCGCTGGTCGTTCGTGGAGTAGACAGGTGGGGGAAGGCGGTTTGCATCAGGGGACTCTTACTTCTTTGTGTGCGCACGTGGTGTGTGTGTGTATGGGGGTGGGGAGGAGTGTTAGGAATAGTCGTCTGGTGGGATAAGGTGGTGTTGACGTGGATGTAGAGGGCTGTAGGGATGAATCCAGGAGGGGTGCGAGGTACGGGAGCGGAGGGAGAGATAATCAGGCCGGATCGGGGCTAATTTGGAGATTGAGCTTTCACGCTCACTTAAGGTGCCCTGGCTAATTACAAAGTTAGAGCAGTTGTCATCCCGTGTAACATTACGGGGGAATAATCAGGTACGTCCCGCGCATCTTTCAGCGCTTCAGGGACTCCTGATGCTCATCTTTGGCAATCCGTTTCCTGGACGATTTCGGCCAATATCTCACATAAGACATAATGATTGGTCTCTTTGAATCAGTTCCTATGTATACTACAGATATCTCCCTTGTCTACCCAATATAATTATTTCTGATTCAAACAATGGTAGGACCCTATTAAGAAGGAAAAGCCCTGGTCGATACTTCAGCCCACACATTTCTAATTTGATTTTGCGTTACGATCTCTACAAGGGATATACGATCTGATCGAGCTGGAAAAGAAATATATTTTTCACCAACACTTTGAATAACAGCAAGAGAGTCTACACCCGGAAATGTGTTAGAATATTTCATATCAACGTTGAATTATGTAAAGATCAAAAAGTCGACAGGGACGCAAAGATTGCATTTAATGAGAGGGAGAATAAGTTATTTTCTTAATTCCAGGATTAGACATTGGCATCCCGTAAGATCAGCATTTCTCGATTCACAACTGCCCTTAAATTGAACAACTTTCTCGGCAATATCAGAGGGCAGCAGCGTCAACCACATTGCTATCTGACTGGAGTCACATGCAGGCCAGTCAAGGGTGACCAATTTCCTTCCCTAATTGGGATTACTGATTCACATAGGTTTGCACCTCAATCAATGGTCGTTTTATTGTCGGAATTATCGAGACTATCTTTCAATTCGTGGTTCCATTCATTGATTTATAGTCTGTCTCTCGAACATTAGGCTGCCCCTGAGTTACTAGCCCAGTGACATCGTCGCTACACCACTACCTTCCCAAAATCAAAACAAAGTAAATGTTCTACTTATTTTAAATTTTGTAAAATTACCTAACACCTGAAGAATAAAGAGTCCAGTCTTATGAATGTAAATTTCCAGTGTTATAATTCTTTTCGTGCTATCGACGACTCTTCACGGCGTTCGAATAGTTAGCTATACTTGAGTGGAGGTCATAACATTTTCTCTACTTTGTCTTGGGTATTCCGGGTGTAAGTGCGAGAAGACACATTTAAGCCTGTCGAGGAGCGGAACAAATCACGTCAGTCTCTTGGTTCCCATATTCAATTACATTTGTAGTAATTTCAGATGTTTCTGTCTCAAGTAACCCTAAATGAGTTGCTATAAATTCACTATTAGCCTTTCAGAATAATCCGTGCCGAGTTCATTATTTTGCAGTGTTGCACAAGAAAATTAACAGCAATAATTTCCTGTAGTTGTTCACCCTGCAGGGCATAGAGACGTTTAATTCATGACGGTAAAGTTAGGGACGTGGTGGCGCAGTGGCGCAATGATTAGTACAGCTGCCTCACGGTGCAACGGACCCGGGATCGATTCCGCTCTTGGTTGACTGTCTGTGTGGGGTTTGCACGTCCTCCCGTGCGTCCGTGCATTTTCTGGTCTCCGGTTCCCTCCCACAGTCCAAAAATGAACAGGTTAGTTGGATTGGAGGAGTCGGCCTAGCTTGAGAGTTTTTTCCGAGTGTCAGTACAGATTCGATGGGCCGAATGGTTTCCTCCTGTACGGTAGGTATTCTAAGGATAAAGGCAAGTCATACCTGAACGTAGAGTAAACATTTCCCTAAGATAAGCGAATACATTGACTTTCCAAGCGAATGCAAGCGTGAAACCTGTATAAGGTTTCATGCCGGCAAAATTAAAACACAATGATCAATCTATCTGCTTTGAAATAAACTGCGGTCTCTACAAAATCAATTTTCATCATGAGAATCTCACCCTATAACACACCAGCCAACCCTACTTGCACAGACAAGCACAGTGTCCCTAAGTTAGATTTTACTTTCCATTTTATTCTAAACTCGCCCTCAGCGCATAATAACCGCATTTGCAGTTCTTCTCTATCTCACCGCATTCTGTGCACCTTTGTATTTGTCTGTGATATTAACTTTGCTTCTCATAACCCTTTTAGTTAGCTGACACCGTCGCCAATAGTACTAAGCAATCTCCCCAGAAAGTAATCAATCCTGAATTCGATAGCTGCAGCCCATTCGGCGGTTCTATCTCCTAACGGTATCTGCATCTCATAATTTTCCTGAAACTTAAATCCTTCCTTTCTGCACCGTTATTCAAAAGAAAAAACTAAACACATAAATGTATCTCCCATTCCAATGAACATTGAGATTAATCACAGGGATTGAGAACCCACAGTTAAACAAACATACATGTTTTTTTCAGAGATAATTGTCAGCGTCCGTCTCACGTAACAGCGTAACTTACTCCGAATGTACAATTTTTAAAACTAAGTTATTGAATATTCGAAGTTCACACATTTACTGCGATTTCCGTGCCGAGTCTATCCGAAATATCCAGATATGCCGCGTTTCTACCATTCTTTTTTTAATTCCAGAATTTGATGTCATGTTTGCTCTGTAAACATTTCAATGCTGATAGCTTCACAGTCCATCTTATATCAAAAAGAGAGCAAGATTCCTACCACTTTCTTTGGATTTCAAATCTGCACCTGAGATAAAACGCGGCGAGGATAGCCATTAAGTTTCTTTCAAGCTAAGGATTGTCATATGCATCCTGGTCTTTTGGGGATTTAATTTTATGTTACCTCTGCATTGCATTCGATTTGTTCTGTTTTAATGTTGATGGTAGACACCTTCGATTGAATGCCCATATTTTGAGTTTTCAAAAGCTATGGTGCCACCGATAAATATATTCCGTCATTACACTCGTTATTCCACCCCCGTTCCACTGAGTAGGTGGGTTCATTTATTTCCATTCCATAGAGAGTGTCATAACCAACGGCCCATTGAAGTCAATATTGTGTCTAAGAATATTTATTTTGAAATTCCATTCCGCTGTTAGATTTAAAAAAATACAATAACCATCTCCGACAGTGTCGTTCAGTCATGTACAGATATTGGATTCGACATCAAGAAAGACTCAGCAGCCTAAACTCGAAGCTTCCTGTCGGCATGAATGAGTGCTTTATGACCCTCCGTCTACAACTTTCCACAAGCCAGCAGGCAACGGCAGTGATGTACATGTCCAAAGGGCAGCACGGTAGCATAGTGGCTAGCAGAATTGCTTCACAGCGCCAGGGTCCCAGGTTCGATTCCCGGCTTGGGTCACTGTCTGTGCGGAGTCTGCACGTTCTCCCCGTGTGTGCGTGGGTTTCCTCCGGGTGCTCCGGTTTCCTCCCACAGTCCAAAGATGAGCAGGTTAGGTGGATTGGCCATGCTAAATTGCCCATAGTGTCCAAAATTGCTCTTAGGGGTGGGGTTACTGGGTTATGGGGATAGGGTAGAGGTGTGGACCTTGGGTAGGGTGCTCTTTCCAAGAGCCGGTGCAGACACAATGGGCCGAATGGCCTCCTTCTGCACTGTAAATTCTATGATTCAAAGAAGCCATCTAATCGACGCTGGACACCATGCTCTACAACATTCCCCGGGAAGATAAGATTATCCTTCTTGGCAACTTCAAATCCAGTGTTGGAAGGACTCCAAACTCTGGGAAGCAACAATCGGAAGGAAGGGATTGGGAGTTGCAACTCCAACGGGGCTCTCTTGCTCACCAACTGCGCGGTCAAAAGCGTGTCATCTGTATCACACTGTTCCAACAAAAGTACAAGTTCAAGTCTTCCTGGAGATATCCACCACCAACGCCCGGGAACATGATTGACTTTGGTACTGAGACCAAAATGATGCCTTCATCACTGAAGCGATGACTCGTGCAGATATCTGCTGACAGATGACACGCTCATTCGTTCCTCTTTGTCCATAAAGCTCCAGCAGAAGATGAAGAAACGTCTCAGAAAAAAGGTCACCGTTGTGCGGCTTCCAGAGTCAAGAATGTTTGGGAGCTTCAAACAATGTATTCTGCAAATCCTCCAAAGTGGTCATTCTAATAGAAAACATTATAATCTACATGGTAATGTATCACACTATAGATTGCACTAATATGCCACCAAATATGTGAAGAAATTACCTCAATACAATCAGATCAGAGTTCATGCAAGTCAGAACAGTAACAAACGTTAAACAGTCGATAAGATGTATTGGATGGAGAGGTAAAAAAAAATTAAAACAGGGACATGTGTGCTTTTGCACAAAAGTGTGGAATATAGGAGCGAGGAAACATAATTCATTAAAAAATATATATTGTTACTGAAGAATTTGTATATATAAATGAAACACAACCAAAACCAAAAAAGGAACAAACAGGAAATCTCACAACAAATAAATTATAACCCCACCGCCCCACATCCCTGTGATTCCCCTCCGTCCATCCTGCCTCCCCCGTCTTTTGTCCCCTATACCCCTCCTCACCCCCACTGCTGACGTCTTAACTATCCTTGAACAACTCGAGAAACGACTTCCAGCAACGGACAATCCCTCCGCAGACCCTTTCTAGGCGAACTTGATTTTATACAGCCTATGTAATTCCACAAGGTTGCTCACCCACTATCCCGGCTTCGACCACCTGAGTCCCTACACTCCAATGAAATCAATCGAGGCAACAGGGAGGGAAACGTCGGCCTCTCTGCCCCTGGACTCCCGGGTCATCCGACATACCGCAAATCGCCACTTCTGGACTTGATACAACCTTCACCTTCCGTATCTCGGACACAACATCTGCAAACCGCTGCCGGAATCCCTTCAGTTTTGGACAAGCCCGAAACATGTGATCTTGGTCCACGGGCCTCCCGCGCACCGCCCACATCTATCCTCCCCTTTGAAGAACGGCCCAATCTGGCCACCGTCATATGCCCCCGATGAACCGATTCCTTGCTTGTGTCACTGTCTGTGCGGAGTCCGCACTTTCTCCATGTGCCTGTGTGTATTTCCTCCTGATGCTACAGTTTCCTCCCATAAGTACCGAAAGAGGTGCTTGTTAGGTGGATTGGGCAGTCTGAATTCTCCCTCAGTTTACCTGAATAGGGGCCGGAGTATGGCGACCAGGCGATTTCCACAGTAACTTCATTGCAGTGTTTATGTAAGCCTTCTTGTGGCACTGATAATGATTATTATTACTACTTTGAATTGAATAAGACTAAGCCTAAGATAGGAAGAGAATGTATTCACTCTCCTCAGAACCTCCTCCCATAATCCAGCCTCCAACTCCCTTCCCAGCTCTTCCTCCCACTTCCACTTAATCCCTCCTATCTGGGCTCCCTCCCAATCCAGTAATTCCTCATTAATCTCCAACACTTACCCAAGCCAACCCCTGATTTTGACACCACGTTGTCCTAGAGCCTCGGAGGTGGCAGATCAGAAAATACGGCACCTGCTTCCTGACATAGTCCCATACCTGTAAGTACCGAAACCCGTTCTCGCTCGGCAGCTCATAGTTCTTCAACCTCGAAAAGCTACCCCTCACAAATAGGTCACCAAAACATTCAATAGCCGCCCATCACCGTCCTGGTACCCTTGATCCAACCCCTCCGGTGCAAATCTATGATTCCTGCAGATCGCTGTCAAAACCGAGGCATCCTCCAACCTTTGGTGCTTCCACCACTGTGCCAACACCCTCAGGGCCGCCGCCACCACCGGGCTCGTGGAGTACCTCGCAGGAGAGAATGGCAGAGGCACCGTCAACGTTGCGCCTAAACTAATGTCTTTACAAGAGGCTGCCTCCATCCGCTCCTACACCTAACCTCCCCCCCCCCCCCCCCCCCCCACTACCCACTCCCTAACCATGGCTATATTAGTTGCCCAGTAATAGTTCATTACATTTGGCAAAGTCAGCCCCCCTACCGCATCCCCTTGCCAGCAACACTTTCTTTATCGTGGGCGTTTGCCCGCCCACTCAAACCCCAAAGTCAAAGCATTAATTTTATAAAAAAGACCTTTGAGGCAAAGATCAGAAAGCTAGAAAAAACCTTCGAAGCACAGTCATTTTCATGAACTGTCCCGCCCCGCCAGAGAATACGGGAGCATGTTCCCTCTCTTAACATCCCCCTTCATCTGCTCTACCAACTACAGCAGATTAAACTTGTTTGGTTGGTCCCATCTCCACGCCACATGGATGCCGAAGTACCTAAAGTTCGTCCCCACTACTTTAAACGGCAGCTCGCCCTGCCTCCTCTCCTCTCCCCTTGTCTGGATCGGCAAGACCTCACTATTCCCCATGTTTAACCTATACTCGGAAAACCGGCCAAATTGCTCTCAGTTGATTTTGATGCTCCCGATACCTCCCAATGGGTCCGAAATATAAAGCAACAGACCGTCCGCATAGAGCAAAACCCTACGCTCCACCCCTCCCGCCGCCCTATCCCTCTCTAACTCCCTGACGCTTAAGCACCGTTTTCGATAGCTCTATCGCCAAGTTAAAGGGCATGGGGAGAGTGGACATCCCTGCTTTGTCACATGGTGCAATCCAAAATACACTGAAATCACCTGATTCGTCCTTACACTCGCTACCGGCGCCGTATGTGACATTGGGCCCAAGCCATAAACCACTGCCTAAACCCGTCAGAATATGTCCCACAGATTTTCCCATTCTGCTTGATCAAAGGCCTTCTTCGCACCCATTGCAACCGCCAGCTGCATCTCCTGTACCTCCGGGGAATCGTTACCACTTTCAATAAGCGGCTAACGTTCGCCGACAGATGTCACCCTTTACTAACCTCGTCTGCTCTTTCCCGACAACCCCCGGCACACAGTCCTCAATCCGTGAGGATAAAATCTTTGCCAGCAGCAATAACGGACGGTATGCCCCGCACTGCTCCGGGTCCTTGTCCTTCTTCAAAATTAAGGATATCGAAGCCTGCAATAATTTAGGGGGAAGCGCCCCCGTCTTCCTTGCCTCATTCTATGCCCTTACCAGCAGGGGCCCCAGATCTCCCGAGAACGTTTCATACAATTCTACCGGGAAACAATCCGGTACAGTAAAAGAGCGGCAGGGAGAACCAACACCACCTCACACATCCTTCAAAGTTCCATGTCGTCCCTCTCCTGCCAGTGAATTGCCTCTCAACATCTCCGTTGCCTCCTCGGGTGTTCCAAAATAATACTCGCGGCGTTATGGGTGTCCCAATGGCGGGCCAGACAGTGCATCCTGAGCTTCACCGCCTTCTTAAAGAGGGCAAACTGGACCAGCTCTCCTTTTTGAAAGTAAAGCACCCAGGTCCTGATATACCCGAATCTCGTTACGTTCCGAGGTACATCGACTCGTCTGCCTGGCCCATCACAAGACCTGTGTAGCTTCACAACCATCACCCTCGGCAGCAAATTCGCCTGTGGCTTCCGCATCAGGGCCCTATGCGTCCAGTCGACCTCCAGGGGCCAGCCGAAGGCCGCGTCCCCCATTAGCTGCTCCAACATCTGGCTCACATATGAGCCAGAATTCGGTCCTGCGATGCCCTCCGGCATCCCCGCTATTTTCAAATTCTGCCTCTGGGAGCGGTTTTCCAGATTCCCACTTTCTCCTTGAGCCACTTCTGGGTCTCCCTCGAGATCCTAATTTCGACCACGAACAAGGTAAGCTGTTCCTCGTGTTTCCCCATTGCCTCCTCCACTTTCCAGATCTCCTGGCTCTGCATCTCCAGCCTCAGTTCCACTCGGTTGATCCCTGCTTTCAGTGGGTCCATCACCTTCGGCGCGTCCTCCTAAGCAGCCCTCCTCTGCTGGCTGAACGTTTTGTTCAGAAAGGCCACCAACTGCTCCGTTGACTATTGGGCTGATCAGGCCGTACCCTACTCTTCACTATATTTCCTGAGTCACACGGAAGGTTTATTGTTCTCGCAGCTCCTTCCTTCTAGACCCACTTCTGGTCCGCGTGTCCATCAACCAACATTACCAGTATAACTTTCCTTCACTACCCCTGCGCATTTATTTTCTCCAAAACATCCATCTGGCAACCTGAGAAAACATCCGTCTCGGGCGAGAGCTGCCAAATGTGCCACCTCTCACTCCATGCCCGCCACCGGAAGTCCCAGAAACGTTTTCTTTGCACAAACCATTAACCGCAATCACATTTTCAGGTGCTACATAATAGAACCTGTTTTTGATACCATAACCCAATTCGTTGAAGAGAATAACTTTAACAGTGGTGGATTTCTAAAAGGTTATTCTGATCAATGAAACAAATCCAGAGTCACTTTAAAATCTACCTTGACGAAGTATGAAAATGATGAACTAAAATAATCAATTTTAAATCAACAACATTAAATATGAGCGTTCACGCAGCTGGAAAACGAAATCGGAAAGCTGAGTAGTGCATACAAGAGCTGTATCAATGTATTTAATTTTTATATATTTTATGGATTAAAAGGGCTGCGTGAAATTGATATAATTTGGCGTGAAATACTTTTGAGACATCACGATGTATTTGCGCTTTTACATACTTGAGTCTCTGATAGCTTTCTGCAATTCTGAAAAAAATTAAACATAATAGCTGCCACAATCAAGAAGAATAACACAGAATTTACAGTGCAGAAAAAGGCCACTCGGCCCACCGAATGCACACCGGCCCTTGGAAAGGACACTCCACCCAAGCCCATGCCTCCACCCCATACCCACTACCGAGGGACCCCACCCAAACTTTTTGGACACTAAGGGCAATTTATCATGGCCAATCCACCTAACGTGCACATCCCTGGATTGTGGGAGGAAATCGGAGCACCCGTAGAAACTGCAAACTTCACAGAGACAGTCACTCGAGGCCGGAATTAAACCCGGTCCCTGGAGCTGAGGGAACAATACTAACCAGTGCGCCACAATGCCGCAAGTACCTTGCAGTGCAAATGAAAAGAAACGCAATGCAACTATCCCAAACAATCGTCCAGGACAAGAAGCAAATCTGCGAGAAAGCAATTGCGCTGTGCCTGCAGAGGCTTGCCAATACCTCATCAGTATGACCACAAATTCTCAGCCTGACTTGCAGCTCATAACTGAGTGCAAAACCGTCTCTACTTTCTCAATTCTTATTGTTAGGCTTATAATTCCAGGCTCATTGTTTTCATCTCAAAGTCAACACTCTGAACTTTCTGGCTTTGAGATGCTTCAAAGTTACGTAAACAAATCTGACTTCAGGAGCTTCAGTATTTGGTCATCTATTCACCTTGCAATGTGGTTTCAGAATTTACTTCCGGATTGTACGATCAAGGTACGGTTTCACTTTCAACCCGGTATCAATTATACCCTTGGTCATCCCTGTTGCTGCTATTTCCCAGATGTTCTCATTTTCCTGAGGTGCTTCCAACAGAAATACTAGCATATGTGTTTTCTCCACAGATGTTGACCCACTGCCCATTTTCACTGACTATATTTTTAATGTGTTCAACTCCAGCATCTTCAATATTTTGCGCTTTACAACTAAGATCAGTCGTCACTATCGGTTCTCCGTTGTGAATTTGCGTTGCCTTTAAGTGAACTGCAGCGGAAAAAAACATTGACAATCTTTTAAAGAACCATTCCATTTATAGAACATAGAACAATACAGCGCAGTACAGGCCCTTCGGCCCACGATGTTGCACCGAAACAAAAGCCATCTAACCTACACTATGCCATTATCATCCATATGTTTATCCAATAAACTTTTAAATGCCCTCAATGTTGGCGAGTTCACTACTGTAGCAGGTAGGGCATTCCGCGGCCTCACTACTCTTTGCGTAAAGTACCTACCTCTGACCTCTGTCCTATATCTATTACCCCTCAGTTTAAAGTTATGTCCCCTCGTGCCAGCCATATCCATCCGCGGGAGAAGGCTCTCACTGTCCACCCGATCCAACCCCCTGATCATTTTGTATGCCTCTATTAAGTCTCCTCTTAACCTTCTTCTCTCCAACGAAAACAACCTCAAGTCCATCAGCCTTTCCTCATAAGATTTTCCCTCCATACCAGGCAACATCCTGGTAAATCTCCTCTGCACCCGCTCCAAAGCCTCCACCTCCTTCCTATAATGCGGTGACCAGAACTGTACGCAATACTCCAAATGCGGCCGTACCAGAATTCTGTACAGCTGCAACATGACCTCCCGACTCCGGAACTCAATCCCTCTACCAATAAAGGTCAACACTCCATAGGCCTTCTTCACAACCCTATGAACCTGGATGGCAACTTTCAGGGAACTATGTACATGGACACCTAGATCCCTCTGCTCATCCACACTTTCAAGAACTTTACCATTAGCCAAATATTCCGCATTCCTGTTATTCCTTCCAAAGTGAATCACCTCACACTTCTCTACATTAAACTCCATTTGCCACCTCTCAGCCCAGCTCTGCAGCTTATCTATATCCCTCTGTAACCTGCTACATCCTTCCACACTATCGACAACACCACCGACTTTAGTATCGTCTGCAAATTTACTCACCCACCCTTCTGCGCCTTCCTCTAGGTCATTGATAAAAATGACAAACAGCAACGGCCCCAGAACAGATCCTTGTGGTACTCCACTTGTGACTGTACTCCATTCTGAACATTTCCCATCAACCACCACCCTCTGTCTTCTTTCAGCTAGCCAATTTCTGATCCACATCTCTAAATCACCCTCAATCCCCAGCCTCCGTATTTTTTGCAATAGCCTACCGTGGGGAACCTTATCAAACGATTTGCTGAAATCCATATACACCACATCAACTGCTCTACCCTCGTCTACCTGTTCAGTCACCTTCTCAAAGAACTCAATAAGGTTTGTGAGGCATGACCTACCCTTCACAAAGCCATGCTGACTATCCCTGATCATATTATTCCTATCTAGATGATTATAAATCTTGTCTCTTATAATCCCCTCCAAGACTTTACCCACTACAGACATGAGGCTCACCGGTCTATAGTTGCCGGCGTTGTCTCTACTCCCCTTTTTGAACAAAGGGAACACATTTGCTGTCCTCCAGTCCTCTGGCACTATTCCTATAGCCAATGATGACATAAAAACAAAAGCCAAAGGTCCAGCAATCTCTTCCCTGGCCTCCCAGAGAATCCTAGGATAAATCCCATCAGGTCCCGGGGACTTATCTATTTTCAGCCTGTCCAGAATTGCCAACACCTCTTCCCTACGTACCTCAATGCCATCTATTCTTAGCCTGGGGCTCAGCATTCTCCTCCACAACATTATCTTTTTCCCGAGTGAATACTGACGAAAAATATTCATTTAGTATCTCGCCTATCTCTTCAGACTCCACACACAATTTCCCATCCCTGTCCTTGACTGGTCCTACTCTTTCCCTAGTCATTCGCTTATTCCTGACATACCTATAGAAAGCTTTTGGGTTTTCCTTGATCCTTCCTGCCAAATAGTTCTCATGTCCCCTCCTTGCTCGTCTTAGCTCTCTCTTTAGATCCTTCCTCGCTACCTTGTAACTATCCATCGCCCCAACCGAAACTTCACACTTCATCTTCACATAGGCCTCCTTCTTCCTCTTAACAAGAGATTCCACTTCCTTGGTAAACCACGGTTCCCTCGCTCAACGCCTACCTCCCTGTCTGACCGGTACATACTTATCAAGAACACGCAGTAGCTGATCCTTGAACAAGCCCCACTTATCCAGTGTGCCCAACACTTGCAGCCTACTTCTCCACCTTATCCCCCCCCCAAGTGACGTCTAATGGCATCATAATTGCCCTTCCCCCAGCTATAACTCTTGCCCTGCGGTGTATACTTATCCCTTTCCATTATTAACGTAAACGTCACCGAATTGTGGTCACTGTCCCCAAAGTGCTCTCCTACCTCCAAATCCAACACCTGGCCTGGTTCATTACCCAAAACCAAATCCAACGTGGCCTCGCCTCTTGTTGGCCTGTCAACATATTGTGTCAGGAAACCCTCCTGCACACACTGTACAAAAAACGACCCATCTATTGTACTCGAACTATATCTTTTCCAGTCAATATTTGGAAAGTTAAAGTCTCCCATAATAACTACCCTGTTACTTTCGCTCATATCCAGAATCATCTTCGCCATCCTTTCCTCTACATCCCTAGAACTATTAGGAGGCCTATAAAAACTCCCAACAGGGTGACCTCTCCTTTCCTGTTTCTAACTTCAGCCCATACTACCTCGGAAGAAGAGTCCCCATCTAGCATCCTCTCCGCCACTGTAATACTGCTCTTGACTAGCAGCGCCACACCTCCCCCTCTTTTGCCTCCTTCTCTGAGCTTACTAAAACACCTAATCCCCGGAACCTGCAACATCCATTCCTGTCCCTGCTCTATCCATGTCTCCGAAATGGCCACAACATCGAAGTCCCAGGTACCAACCCATGCTGCCAGTTCCCCTACCTTGTTTCGTATACTCCTGGCATTGAAGTAGACACACTTCAAACCACCTACCTGTACACTGGCCCCCTCCTGCGACGTCAAATCTGTGCTCCTGACCTCTATACTCTCATTCTCCCGTACCCTAAAACTACAATCCAGGTTCCCATGCCCCTGCTGCATTAGTTTAACCCCCCCCCCCCCAAAGAGCACTAACAAATCTCCCCCCCCCAGGATATTTGTGCCCCTCAGGTTCAGATGTAGACCATCCTATCTGTAGAGGTCCCACCTTCCCCAGAAAGAGCCTCAGTTATCCAGAAATCTGAATCCCTCCCGCCTGCACCATCCCTGTAGCCACGTGTTTAAATGCTCTCTCTCCCTATTCCTCATCTCACTATCACATGGCACGGGGAACAACCCAGAGATAACAACTCTGTTTGTTCTAGATCTGAGCTTCCATCCTAGCTCCCTGAAAGCCTGCCTGACATCCTTGTCCCCTTTCCTACCTATGTCGTTAGTGCCAATGTGGACCACGACTTGGGGCTGCTCCCCCTCCCCCCTTAGGACCCGGAAAACACGATCCGAGACATCACGTACCCTTGCACCTGGGAGGCAACATACCAAACGTGAGTCTCTCACGCTCCCACAAAATCTCCTATCTGTGCCCCTGACTATAGAGTCCCCAATTACTAATGCTCTGCTCCTCTCCCCCTTCCCTTCTGAGCAACAGGGACAGACTCCGTGCCAGAGGCCCGTACCCCATGGCTTACCCCTGGTAAGTCCCCCCCCCTACAAGTATCCAAAGCGGTATACTTGTTTCTCAGGGGAACGACCGCAGGGGATCCCTGCACTGACTGCTTTTTCCCAGTCCCTCTTACAGTTACCCACCTATCGCCAATCTTTGGTGTAACTAATTCCCTGAAGCTGCTATCTATGACCCCTTCTGCCTCCCGAATGATCCGAAGTTCTTCCAACTCCAGCTCCAGTTCCCTAACTCGGTCTTGGAGGAGCTGGAGATGGCAGCACTTCCTGCAGGTGAAATCAGCAGGGACACTAACTGCATCCCTCACCTCAAACATCCTGCAGGAGGAACATTGCACTCCCTTCCCTGCCATTCCTCTAACTTTCTACCAAGATCTGGCTAACTAAATTACATTTTTATAAAAAAAAATAATAATATAATAAAATATGGTACTTACCTCAGAACAATGGGTTTTATTATTAAGTTAATAACAAGATTTGTTAATATTTTGCCGATATGTTCAGATAGGACCTTTTTCAAGGCGGATTTGCAACTTTATTTCAATTATGTCATCAGAGTTTTGATCATAATTTCACGAAGCATCGGGGGCGACGCGGTAGCACAGTGGTTAGCACTCTTGCGTCACAGCTCCAGGGTTCCAATTTGATTCCAGGCTTTGGTCACTGTTTGGGGGGAGTTTGAACGTTGTTTGCGTGGGTTTCCTCCGCGTGCTCCGGCTTCCTCCCGAAACCCAAATATGTGCAGGTTAGGTGCATTGGCCATGCTAAATTGACCTTAGAGTCCAAAAGGTTCGGTGGTGTTGCTGGGTGGAGGCGTGCTACGTCCAAGGGCCGGTGCTGACTCGATGGGTCGAATTTAAATTCAATGCATCTAAGTAGCTTTACTTCTGTTAGGCAGTTGATATTTCGCACTTTGATTACAACGCAATTGAGCCGTAAAACTGACGTTTCTGATGAAGTCAGTGAATTTATATCCATTTTGATTCACATGTAGCAAAATAAAATTACACACTAACTAATTTTCCTAATGGCGCACCGATTTTACCAAAACGATCACTGACCGGGAATGGTATGGTATGTATGAAATGAAATTAAAAGAAAATCGCTTATTGTCACAAGTAGGCTTCAATGAACTTGCTGTGAAAAGCCCCTAGTCGCCACATCCCAGCGCCTGTTCGGGGAGGCTGGTACGGGAATTGAACCGTGCTGCTGGTCTGTGTTCAAAGCCAACGATTTAGCTCTGTGCTAAACTAGCCCCTGGTATGTGCTGCCCCTTTTCTAGATGGCAGCGTTAAGTTCCGTCAGCAATCTCATGCTCGAAAATGGATTCTGTATTGATTGTGATACAAGCATGCCTGTGCTATGAGTGAATAACTTAAAATTGTACTGGTGACAATAGATCCGCCTTTCTGGCGGTGGATAATTGATCTGGAACTTTTACTCGGTGTTGACTGAGGGAGAAGACTATTTTCATAGAATTTACAGTGAAGAAGGTGGCTATTCGGCCCATCGAGTTTGCACCGGTCCTTGGAAAGAGCAGTACCTAAGCCCACACCCCCGCCCTATCCCCACACGTCCACGTCCACCTTATCCCAGGAACCCGATCTAACCTTTTTTGGGACACGAAGGGCAATTGTTAGCCTAACGAAGCCTAACCTAACCTTCACATCTTTGGACTATGGAAGGACACCGGAGCACCCGGAGGAAACCCAGGCAGACACGTGGAGAACCTGTAGCCTCCGCACAGACAGGCACACAAGCCGGGAATCGAACCAGGAACCCTGGAGTTGTGAAACAACTGTGCTAACCGCTGTGCTACCGTGCTACCCTTTGGAAGAGAGACGGAAAATGAGGTGCAGCCGGCTCGGTGGAAAAATATAAGAGAAGCATAGCAGTAATTAGGGCCCAACAGACGAGGAGAAAGCAGGGGTGAAGGTTCGGAAGACGAACAGCTGACGGGAGAATTTTATAGTCCGCTTCAGAATTGCTGCTCTGTTCGACAGGACTTTAACGCAATATAAGTGTGAGCTTATAAATTATGTCCCATATGAGTTGGCAGGCCTACAGAGTATTTCTGCTTTCTCGGCTGTTATTAGTAAAAAGGAAATGCGTTCGGTATAGTCGACGTTGAATTTAAATCCACTTTTTATTAAACCACATTTCTCATTCAATGTCAAATGGCGTACACTGTTGCACTTCGATTTTTTTGTCACAAAAAAAAGAGAACAATGCAGCCGGAAAGTCCATGAACCCACCTAGGCTAAATTTTGGTTGAGGGGAAGGAGATATCACAGTGCACAAATAAACGGAATAGCAAGGTTTCTTTCTCACATAATCGCCTGAATTTAGTACCTATAAATGTATAAATCTAATGTCGAGTTTTGCTTCAATGCAAAATATAGATGGTCAGGAATCGGACGTCCCCATCGTTCTCAGCTCCTTCGGCAGAAAACACTGCTGTGAGTGGAAGTGAATTCAAGCGGATCGCAATCCCTTGGTGGCTGAAAGGGGTGTGGCGGGGTGGGAGAGGGGGGGGGGGGAGCGGAGGGTCTGAAGTCTGTTGATGGTTATTCAATTGTGTTAATAGAATCTTACTTTTATGGTTTGCTTGAAGAACGAATTCTGTAATACGAAGTGCAATGTCATGAAAAATACTATGCACTAAAATTAATATTGCATCAAATCAGACTTGGCATTATCCAGATTGAAATTGGAACTCCGATGCACAAAGACAATATTTCTAGAACGTGACCTGAGCCACACGCCAATTAGAATTACGTAAAGCAGATTAGAAACGTGGGTGCGTGGCTCAAAAAACGTTTTTCAGGAAAGCGGATACCTACCTGTTGGGATAGGCTCAATTGAAGCTTTGTTGGGATCTGTGTCGCAGAAAATTGTAGAAGTGGAGCCGTGGATAGGAATTTAATACAAAAGTTCAAGTGAAGTGAGATTTAGAGATCCAACGCGAAGAATCTGTGCAGTGGAATATTGTCGCAATCTGTGTAAAGCAAAACGCAGGAAACACTGCATAACTACAACACCATGCTGTGGTCCATCAACTCATTACTCCGTAGAAATAATCGAGGAAAATTGAGTTAAATGCGCTTCATCGGAATGAGCCAAACATTTTGCGCGATAGAATAGACGAATCAATGGAATAAAAAAGTAAATTGATGAAATCTAATTATCATTATAGCGACATGGTAATAGAGGCACCGAGGTGGGTAAATAGATATTTTTAGGATTCACAGCATTCCGAAAGGATGGAAACAGAGGCGTGGCAGGCCTGATAGTAAAATCTGACGTAAGGATAGGAGTAAAAAATAATTCCGGCTCACAGGATGAGGAGGAGAATTTCATATGTGTGCCGGTTCGAGAGAAGGACACTCATGAACAGCAGTTGCGGTTATTTCATAATACGCTTTGCAGTTGACACACTGTTGGTCAGACGTTTAACACAAAATAAATGGAACTTGCAAACCATGCCACTCAATAATTGGGCTGGTACCTTGTTTGAAGAATACTTTCATCTCATTTCCCGGGATAAAGTCGGACGGAACCCCCTCAAGGAAAAAAAGTGTTTTTACATCGAGCACTGGGCAATGAGACAGATTTGATTCGTAATATTTGAATCCGCTTCCCAAAAAGTAATCATAATACTTCAACATTAAATTTGAAATCAATGCACTTCTGTTCCAAACAAGAATTTTCTAATTAAAGGAGCGAATCATATAAATCTGAGGGTAAAGTCATCACAGCTTTATTGTGTAACAGACTAACATGTCTGTCAATTTAGAAACATGCATTTAAAGAAACAACGTAAATAATTCCGCATGCATGGTGTTGTATTATTTCATCTTACAGGAGACTATATTACGACCTTATCCATGTGGCCAAATAGAGGCTTTTGCCATGGGAGATCCTGTCATAGTTGACCTTTCAGTATATTTTGGTTGACTTCCTGGGCAAACGTATTTTTAATGGAATGAACTCGAACATGTTACCAAATGTTTTCTTTTCCAATACGTACATGCTATGTTCATGTCCTTGAATCTGCTGCTGCACGTAAGGGTTTCCTCAAACATCTCATGATGCTTCATCCAACGATCAAACCTTGTGGCCAATTTTCCGGTAAAGGATCAGCCAAAACTCATTAAGCAGAGGGATGATTGGAAGCATCAGCAAACGGAGAGAGCACATAGGCCACTGCACCGAAGCAATGCGACGCAATGATTAGCACTGCTATCTCAGAGTATCGGGGACCCTGGTTCACTTTCGCCCAGGGTGTGGAGTTTGCACTTTCATGCCGCGTCTGTGAGAGATTCCTCCGGATGCTCTGATTGGCCATGCTATATTGCATCTTAGTGTCTAAACATGTGTAGGCAAGTCAGGTAGTGTTCCGTGGATGGAACTGCGGAGTGGGCCAAGACAATGTGCTCTTTCAGAGGGTCGGTTCAGACTCTCGGACCGTAAGGCGTCTTTCTGCACTGTAGAGATTCTATGGATCAAACCGCACTCCTACCCCGTTTTTAGGGAATAGCTACCGTGTCCTGGCAAGTGCTACCGGCTCGATGGAAAGCTGTGCAACATTTAAACAGCTTTTTAGCGTGTTTAACAAATAATTGTTCTGGGTTCGGCGAAGTAAATTTGCAAAAGGGTACTTTGGGAGAGGTAAGTGGCTAAAGTGTGAGGCAAGTTTTCAAGGCGGCAGGGTGGACGGGGCATTGTACAATAGGCAGATAGCAACTGGTTATGGCGGTATCTGGGCAGGATGGCAACATGCTAGGGTGCCAACTGGTTACAGTCTTGAGGTCGCGTCAGGTCAAGTCAGGGAAAGTCGGGGAGCCAGGAAGCAAAATCTGGAGTTGGATCCCAGGTAGGGCGGAGCTTTGCGCGCTGGGGCAGTAGTATGGTGGTGTCCGTGCAGGCTGCTCATGGGGGTTCAGGGTCAGAGAGTAGTCGAAGGCTACGGTTCAGTTGGGGCGTCGGGTGAGAAAGGGGCGCCGCGTTTTCATCTCAGGCAGAAGTCTGAGGTCACAGGCGGGGTGGTAGTCTCGTCTTGAGCGGGGTTATCGTGGTGTTGAGGTAGTCGCGGGTAGCAGTAAGATAGTGTGGGGATTCAGGATGGAGTCGGAGGATCAGTTGTATAATCATTATCATTGTTCCAGCGGAGCAGGCAGAGAGGGAAGTGATTTTTGGGTAAGGAGAGCGGAGGGTAAGCTGAATTTGTGTTTTTAACTAACTTTTTTTCGGAGTTGTTGTTGTTTCAGAGAAGCAGGAAACCGGAAGTCGGCCGTGGGGATTTCTGGGTAGATGCATAGTTTTCTTTAAAAGGCACTTACCTCCGCGGTTCAGACCTCATTCTTCCAGCGGAGCAGGTAGAGAGGGGAGTCATTTTCTGGTAAGGAGAGCGGAGGGTAAACTGAATTTTTGTTTTTAACTTACTTTTTTCGGAGTTGTTTTTGTTTCAGAGCAGCAGGAAACCGGAAGTCGGCCGTGGGGATTTCTGGGCTGGTGTGTCGTACCTATATATAAGTTGGACTGTTGCTCAGAAGGGAAGGGGGGAGAGGAATAGAGCATTAGTGATTGGAGACTCCATAGTTAGGGGGGTAGATAGGAGATTCTGTGGGAACCAGAGAGACTCGCACTTGGTGTGCTGCCTCCCAGGTGCCAGGGTCCGTGATGACTCGGATCGTGTTTTCGTGGTCCTTAAGGGGGAGGAGGAGCAGCCCCAAGTCGTGGTCCACATAGGCGCCAACGACATAGGTAGGAAAAGGGATAGGGATGTAAGGCAGGAATTCAGGGAGCTAGGGTGGAATCTTAGAGCTAGAACAAACAGAGTTATTATCTCTGGGGTGTTACCTGTGCCACGAGCTCACGAGCCGAGGAATAGGGAGAGAGAGCAGTTGAACACATGGCGACAGGGATGGTGCAGGAGGGAGGGTTTCAAATACCTGGATAATTGGGGCTGAATCTGGGATGGGTGGGACCTCTACAAACGGGATGGTCTGCACCTGGACTAGAGGGGTACAAATATCCTGGGTGGGGAGGTGGGGAAGGGAGGAATTTGCTAATGCACTTCGGGGGGGGGGGGGGTTAAACTAGTTCGGCAGGGGTTTGGGAACCTGGATTGTAGCTCCAGTATACAGGAGGTTGAGAGTAGTAACGTCAGGATTAAGGTGGCAAGGTTGCAGTAGTGTACCGGCAGGCAGGGTGGTGTCTACTTCAGCACCAGGAGCATCCGGAATAAGGTGGGTGAACTTACAGTATGGGTTGGTACCTGGGACTTCGATGTTGTGGCCATTTCGGAGACATGGATAGAGCAGGGACAGGAATGGTTGTTGCAGGTGCCGGGGTTTAGATATTTCAGTCAACTCAGGGAAGGTGGTAAAAGAGGGGGAGGGGTGGCATTGTTAGTCAAGGACAGTATTACAGTGGCAGAAAGGACGTTTGATGAGGACTCATCTACTGAGATAGTATGGGTTGAGGTTAGAAACAGGGAAGGAGAGGTCACCCTGTTGGGAGTTTCTATAGGCCTCAAAAAAAGGTGATTCTGGATAAGGGCGAAAGTAACAGGGTAGTTGTTATTGGGGTCTTTACCTTTCCAAATATTGACTGGAAACGCTATAGTTCGAGTACTTTAGATGGGTCGTTTTTGTCCAATGTGTGCAGGAGGGTTTCCTGACACAGTATGTAGGTAGGCCAACAAGAGGTGAGGCCACATTGGATTTGGTACTGGGTAATGAACCAGGACAGGGATTAGATTTGGAGATAGGTGAGCACTTTGGTTATAGTGACCACAATTCGGTTACGTTTAATTTAGCGATGGAAACGGATAGGCATATACCACAGGGCAAGAGTTATAGCTGGGGAAAGGCAATTATGATGCGATGAGGCAAGACCTAGGGTGCAGAGGATGGGGAAGGAAACTGCAGGAGATGGGCATAATTGAAATGAGGAGCTTGTTCAAGGAACAGCTACTGCGTGTCCTTGATACGTATGTACCTGTCAGGCAGGGAGGGAGTGGTCGAGCAAGAGGGAGAAGGAGGCTTATGTAAAGATGAGACATGAAGGTTCAGTTAGGGCGCTCGAGAGTTACAAGTTAGCTAAGAAGGACCTAAAGAGAGAGATAAGAAGAGCCAGGAGGGGACATGAGAAGTCTTTGGCAGGTAGGATCAACGATAACCCTAAAGCTTTCTATAGGTATGTTTGGAATAAAAGAATGACGAGGGTAAAAGTAGGGCCAGTCAAGGACAGTAGTGGGAAATTGTGCGTGGAGTCCAAGGAGATAGAAAAGGTGCTAAACGAATATTTTTCGTCAGTATTCACACAGAAAAATGACAATGTTGTCGAGGAGAACACTGAGATACGGGCTACTCGACTAGAAGGGCTTGAGGTTCATAACGAGGAGGTGTTAGCAATTCTGGAAAGTGTGAAAATAGATAAGTGCCTATCCGACGGACTTATCCGAGGATTGTCTGGGAAGCTAGGGAGGAGATTGCTGAGACTTTGGCTTTGATCTTTATGTCGTCATTGTCTACAGGAATAGTGCCAGAAGACTGGAGGATAGCAAATGTTGTCCCCTTGCTCAAGAAGGGGAGTAGAGACAACCCCGGTAACTATAGACCAGTGAGCCTTACTTCTGTTGTGGGCAAAGTCTTGGAATGGTTTATACAAGATAGGATTTATAATCATCTAGAAAGGAATAATTTGATTGGGGATAGTCAACACGGTTTTGTGAAGGGTAGGTCGTGCCTCACAAACCTTATTGAGTTCTTTGAGAAGATGACCAAACAGATGGACGTGGGTAAAGCAGTTGATGTGGTGTATATGGATTGCAGTAAAGCGTTTGATAAGGTTCCCCATGGTAGGCTATTGCAGAAATTCAGGGTGATTTAGCAGTTTGGATCAGAAATTGGCTAGCTGAAAGAAGACAGAGGATGGTGGTTGATGGGAAATATTACTCGTGGTGTACCACAAGGGTCTGTTTTGGTGCCACTGCTGTTTGTCATTTTTATAAATGACCTGGAGGAGGGCGTAGAAGGTTGGGTGAGCAAATTTGCAGATCACACTAAAGTTGGTGGAGTTGTGGACAGTGCGGAAGGATGTTGCAGGTGACAGAGGGACATAGATGTTGCAGAGCTGGGCTGAGAGGTGGTAAATGGAGTTCAATACAGAAAAGTGACAGGTGATTCATTTCGGAAGGAGTAACAGGAATACAGAGTGCTGGGCTAATGGTAAGATTCTTGGTAGTGTGGATGAGCAGAAGGTCTCGGTGTCCATGTACATAGATCACCGAAAGTTGCCATCCAGGTTGATAGGGTTGTTAAGAAAGCGGATGGTGTGTTAGCTTTTATTGGTAGACGGATTGAGTTTCGGAGCCTTGAGGTCATGTTGCAGCTGTACAAAACTCTGGTGTGGCCGCATTTGGAGTATTGCGTGCAGTTTTGGTCGTTGCATTATATGAAGGATGTGGAAGCATTGGAAAGGGTGCAGAGGAGATTTACTCGGATGTTGCCTGGTATGGAGGGAAGATCTTATATGGAAAGGCTGTGGGACGTTAGGCTGTTTTCGTTAGAGCGAAGACGGTTAGGAGGTAACTTAATTGAGGCATACATGATGATCAGATGATTCGATAGGCTGGACAGTGAGAGCCTTTTTCCTCGGATGGCGATGGCTAGCACAAGGAGACATAGCTTTAAATTGAGGGGAGATAGATGTATGACAGATGTGAGAGGTAGCTTCTTTACTCAGAGAGTAGTAAGGGTGTGGAATGCCCTGCCTGCAACGTAGTGGACTCGCCAACATTAAGGGCATTTAAATGGTCATTGGATAAACATATGGATGATAAGGAAATAGTGTAGATGGGCTTTCAATTGGTTTCAGAGGTCGGTGCAACATCGAGGGCCGAAGGGCCTGTACTGCGCTGTAATGTTCTATGTTCTATGTTCTAACCAAGAGTTAGACTGGGACTTCGAAGTCAAACACTTCCTGCGCAGTTACTTATGCAAGCAGGATTGAACCATCCAAACTCGCCGACTCTAACTCATAACTAGGGGCTTTTCACAGTAACTTCATTGAAGCCTACTCGTGACAATCAGTGATTTTCATTTCATAAGTGGAGACATTTCCACCGGGTATAAAGGGAAAGCGGATTTGCACATTGGACATTGATACTTCCAAAGCCAAGAGCTTGGAGCCAGTTGGTTGGCACATTGAGAGGCTGTTGGGTGTACGTCTGGTCTTTAATGAACCAGCAATGGTGCCGATGCAATGTTAGCGCTTTCAGTAATTGCCATATGTTTCACATGTGTACGATTACAAGTGGCTAAAAAACAAATTGAAAATGATCAATAACGGTATATTACTATTATATTCGATAGTGTCTCTCGTCAGACTCGTGAGTAAAATAGGTAGAGCTATTCAAATAAAAGAGTCAAAAGCAACAGTGATTTAGTACTAACTGGGTGATGCTCCGAGAGACTCGCATTGTTTGAGGGGCATGTTGGGAAAAATTGATAGCTTTTTACAGTAAGTTGTAGAACCACCCGGTCGTCCAGGAATATATTAATAACCTAGCCCTTGATGTACATCGTATCTTAATTTGCACACAACATGCAAGTTGTAACTATGGTGAAAAAGTGAATGGTAGTGTAGAACATCACAATTACATTGATGGACAGAAATTGCAGTTTAAATTTAATGGCAAGAAGCGTGACGGTATTAATTTTAGTAGACATACCATGGAGAGAAAATAAGTAATACAGGCTTCAACTCCAGCACGGTTGCAGGAACAAAGTGGCCTCGGTGTAGATGTGCTCAGACCATTGAGGGTGACAGGACAGGGGAGAGAACGGGAAATAACGCTAAGCCATCAACTGTTCTGAACATATTGGCACAGAGTATAAAAGAAAGAAAGGAAGGTGTCTTAAACCTGTGTGCAACATTTGTATAGCCTCAACCGAAAATTGCGTCCAATTCTGGAAACAGTTCAGAAAGGACATGAAGCCTTTAGAGAGGGTGGAGATCACATTCACGAGCATGGTTCCAGAACAAATTTTTTAATTAGGTGAAAAGATTGGAAAGCTAGGCATTGAAAAAGGATGATTGAGAGGAAATGTCAGAAGAGCATTCAAAATCATTGTGAACCTTGACAGTCGATTGGGGAATATCTTCCCATAGATAGAGAGGCAGGGGGTTGAAGGGGCTGGTCATTTGATAGGGAGCAGCACCGTTCACTTATTTAAGGGAATTAGCAATTGAATCAATGATGACGTGCGGAAAAATATAATAGGGCAGGGTGGGGTTAGGATGTGGAATGCACTGGTTGACATTGTGATACAGACGAATTCAGTGGAAAAAGCCAAGATGGAATTGAGTGTTGATATGAAATTTTTAAAAAACGTGGAAGCTTAGGGGGAAGCCACGATGGGTAGGGGACGGGAAGGGCGTTGTTGGAACCACGTAAATTGCTGTTGCAGATGGTCAGCACAGGTAGGGAGCTCCAAATAGGCTCCCTCTGTGCTGGAACAAGATTCTGATTCCGGGACGCAGTATTAATTGAGTAGATACTACTCACTGACGCCATATTTAAAAGGCGAAGACAGGACAGGAGGACACTGGCAGTCAGTGACCTATACGCCGACGGCAGGGTCACAACGCTGACGAACTGACGGAGAGATTCTAGCTAGCTAAGGGCAACGAACTCAGATACCTGCAGCTTAAAAACTTCCCACGGATGGAGACAAGGACGTACCCGCGACCACTGCGACGCACGCTACTAGAAAAACTACTGGATGCAGATATTTTAGGTGGAGGGAACTGTAGGGACATGTACAAACGACTGATCGAGAGATCCGACACTGTACTGGGCGCAACGAGGAGGAAATGGGAGGAAGACTTGGGGTTCGAAATAGAGCGTGCGAAGCACTTCATATAGTCAACAACACCTGCACGTGCGCAAGACTCAACCTAACGCAACTCAAAGTGGTACATAGAACCCACTTAACAAGACTCGAATGAGTAGGTTCTTCCAGGAGGTGGACAGATGTGAACGGTGCCAAGGTGGCTCGTCCAACCACGCCCACATGTTCTGGTCTTGCCCCAGACTTGCCTAGAAGGCACCTTCTTCCAGGCAATGTCCAAAGTGCTGAGGTTGAGGGTGGAACCATGCCCCAAAGTGTCGGTCTTCGGGTGTGAGATTAATCAGATCTCTTCAGGGGGTGGTGGGGCGTGGAGGGCGGACACCCTTGCCTTTGCCTCCATGATCACCCGCCGTAGAATCCTGCTCGGCTGGCGGTCAGCAGCAGCACCTAAAGCTGCAGACGGGCTGTCATCCTATCGGAATTCCTCCAAATGGAAAAAATCAAATTCGCCATCCAAGGGTCGGGAGATGGCTTCCACAAAACATTGGAGACATTCATCCGACTGTTCGGGGACCTGTGTGTGGCCAACAAACAAACAGACAAATGAACAAATAAATACGTATCCACGAGCCAAGGGAAAGTAGCCAGGACATGATAGAAGAGAGGGAAGGGAAGGAGGACCGGGGAAGGAAGGTGGAGCAAGAGCGAATATCCAAACCCAGTAGGAAGGCAAGGGAGGCCACAGTGAAGAAGGGGCAGGGAGGGGAAGGGAGGTAAAGGCCGGTAGCGAAGAGGGGGGAGTGGTGGTGTGGGGAGGGGGCCATGGAGGGAGGGAGGATGAGGAAAGGAGAACAACAGCGGAGATTGAGAAGAATGGAAAAAGGAGAGAACACAAATTGGGTGAGAGCGCAGGAACGACAACGACCATCGCAAGCACAGCAAGGCGAAAGAGTGAAAGAAAGAAAAGGAAAATGAAACGACAGACGATCGAAGCTGAGGCACATGGACAAAAACAGGAAAAAACGACCAAGTGATGCAAGTACCATCAGTGGCACCACCCAGGTGCCCCTTCCACACGCTGTTATTTTGTTTGTTTTGTATTAAAAAAAAGAGAAGGGGGGGAAAGCCCCCACTTTTCTGCTATGTGTTATGATTTTTCAATATATATACTTCCTCTGTTTTGTTTTTGTTTCTCTGTGTGTAAACTTGTAAGTTTATCATGCATAAAACCCAATAAAAACTTTCTTAAAAAAGATATTCAGTAGACATTGTTCACTAATGCTATTTAGAAGTGAGGTGAAGATATTTAACACGAACACTCCTCAAATGAGTGCAGATTCCAGATCCAGACAAATTTGTTGAACTGAGATCAATGTTTCGTGTGTAACTATGTCAATCGGTATACAGACAAGATGGATCATTTGAGTTGAGTGGCATGTTAGCTGTCGTTCAACTGTATGGTTAAATAGGATGTAATTTCAGAGTGACATATTCCTGTTCCGTTCTCCCAGTTTGTATTTTCTTGTCTCCTGCAGCTTTTGTTTACCAGAAATTCGTGCTTTCCATTCCAGGTACATATATTAGCCAGATATCTGGTGAGCAATGTCCATGGGTCTACATTGATCTGGTGCGTTCCTGACACCTTGACTAATCAAAAATAATTTACACTTCTCACATGTTATTACTGCGGTATGTATAGGAGCCTAGGTCAACAAGATTAAGCCAGAATCTTTGCAAAACAAAAATTAAAAGAATGTAAATATAGTGCGCATCATTACTTTATAATTTGCGGGCAAATGCACCATAAAATAGAATCATCGAATCCCTACAAAAGGTGGCCGTTCGGCCCATCTAGCAGGTACTGACTGTCCGAAAGAGCACCCTAACCCTGCCCTAATCCCCCACCCGATCCCTGTCATCCCACCAACGGGCAATTAAGCAAAACCAATCCACCTACTCACGAGGACACTTGAGCACTCAAACGAAACCCACTCAGACACGGGAAGCGTACAAACTCAACACAGACAGTCGCCCGAGGTTGGAATCGAAGTCGAGTCTCTGGCGCTGTGAGGCAGCAGTGCTAATCACTGTGCCACCGTTCCACCCTGATGGGCAGTGTAAGCCTTAGGAAATCTATTCTGAATGCTGGCATAATTAGCGACGTGGCATCAACTGTTTTAGCTACCTGAATAGTGCCACCTCACCTGATTTTGAAGCTATTCTCCATCCGTTAATTGCCACTAGGTCACTGTCGTACTTTCACATTAAAGTAAGTTTTGGGCTCTGAAGATTTTTCCTGTTCATTAAGTTCAGATCGTTCTGCGCACTATCATTCCAACCAATGCATGCGGTCAGGAGACTTGCCGGTTTCCGTTTTTTAATTCTATTCCTGTGTTTCTTCTGAGTACTTAATTCTACTCAGGTTCTTTGTGCAATTGTAATGACGTGTGAGGCAAATGATTTCAGTTTTTTTTTGCAGGAGTTAGCAAAAAACCTGGTGATTTAATGCAGGCTTGACAAGAGCACAACACGGGCATTGTTCATCAACGAATCGGAACTGAGTAGCCACTTGGAATAAAAAAGAAATACCCTCGAGCTCGCTTCCACCAGAAAAAAGCAACAGATAATTTCATACTATTGAACTGCTGAAAGAAATGAACTCAGCAGGGCCCTAGGTAGCCGCAAATCCTTGCTCTGCAAGTCTCAAGGCTACGTATAGGATGTATTGCCTTTCCTAAACACGTAAATCTACTTAACGTCTGTACTTGCTCAAAGTAATTGCCGTCCAGGAACCAATTGTTAATTAAAACTAATGCACGTTGGTTGCTAGTCTGACCTTGGAGCACCACGAATTACCGGCATACTGTGTTGGATTAACCTATTGATCTGTTGGGAATCAGGGCAAAACGATCTTGGATCCGCAACAGGCATTTTCTCTCCCGTTATGTTCTGTTGGAATGAACAAGTAAAGGACCTGTTTCTAACACTGAATAGTTATTTTTCTTCAAACTCACAGAGAAAGCCAATAAGAAGAAAAGGTACTCTGTAACCATTCGTGCATTTAGTTAATCTGTTCCAGAACAATAACACGTATACTTATGTAAGCTCCAATTTTTACCTGATTCATGAGCTTCCATCAGTTCTGAAAATAGAAATTAAATTTATTTTGGTTTGCCGGTTTTCATGAAAAAAAAAGTTTTGAAGCTGGAATGGCTTTCGTAAAGCGGCTTTTGGTTTCAACCGACACGTCGATCATCGATGTTCTGTGATTGTTCAAAGGGATGACTATTGTCAAGGAGCGAATTGGAAAAATATTGTCAGGGGGAGGCATTTTGTTGTTTTCTGCGATGTTTACCTCGCCAGTAAGGGCATCATTTGTTTCAAATCTCTCTCTTTGTACTTGGAATAATGGAGATGGGCTGTCGGTTTGAACCGCTGCACTCCATCTGGAGGAGGTACATCTATAGTGTTGTTGGAAAGGAAGTTCCAGGATTTTTATCCAGCTCCAGTTAAAAAAAATGGAATGATAACGGGCATCAAGAGCAGTGTAATCAATGCTATGACTTGCACCATCTTCACATCTCTCTTGAGCAGCACTGTTGTTCAAATATGTTCTGTTCCACGGTTTAATTTCCTCGTTCGTCTCATCCGATGAATACATAGTAACAAAAACGATGTTCTTCCTTTCTGTGTGAATCTTCCCACGCTTCAGAAACTCATGAGTAGCAACGATTTTCTGGACATTCCTCCCCCCCCCCCCCCCCTCATTTTCCTTTGATTGCACCCGGTTGATCTAATTTACGCTTGCCATTCATCCATCATACTTTCTGCAGTTCCACCTTTGGAATCTGAACAGATTATCCCCATACATATATCTGGCAATCTGCTTTCTATTACACTCAATTACAGACCAGCAGCTAAAATTACTCATCACTGGGGACCGCAAATCGAGCATAATAATTAGGCTTTCTCATTTACACTTTAATTGTGGATTTCACTGGAAAGCTGGATCGGAAGTTTCAGTGCACCATTGCATAGGTTTAAGTGGACAAAGACATGGGCAGGTGAACATTAAGGGCAACAAAGAATGGCAACGTTTTGTTTTTCATAATTTTACCTGTTTCCTTCTCGTTTAATTGCTTTTCTGCCAAATAAAAGACATAAAAACAATCTTCGTAAAGCAGAAATGCCGGCTATAGACCTGTGAAATAACTAATCGTTCGAGGAAATTGGAAACATTCTTTGAACGTGAGGGTCCTTGTTCATATTTAAGTCAAGATGATTTTGGTGACAAAGGACATTTTAATCGCAGACTAGATTATGGAGTTTGCACCGCATAATTCACATGGCTCTTTCATATGGAAATTTTAAGTTTACCAGGATCTGACTCCAGTTTGCTAGTTAGTATACTACATCCGATGGTAGATTCAGATAAAACAACATCCTCAAAACCTGTAGCCAACTAAAACGCGCAATAGCTGATGATGCAGCTAAAGAACAATTTAAAATGTTTAAATGAGGAGGTAGTGCTATTGTCACTGGACTCGTAATTCAGAGACCCAGGCTAATGTTCTGGGGACCGGTGTTCGAATCCCACGAAGGCAGGTGGTGAAATTTAAACTCAATAAAATATCTGAAATTACCGTGAAACCATCGTCGATTGGCATAAAACCCCATATGGTTCTCTATTGCCCTTTAGGGAAGAACATCTGGCATCTTTATCTGGTCTGCCTTACATGTGACTCCAGACCCGCAGCAATGTCCTCTGAAACGGCCTTACATGTGACTCCAGACCCACAGCAATGTCCTCTGAAACGGCCCCGCTAACCACTCAGTTGTATTCAACCGCCCCAACAACTAAAAAAGAGAAAGGAAACTGGACGGATTACCCAGCGTGGAACCAGACACCGGAAACAACAACGGCAGGCCAGCACTGTCGATCCTGGGGACTTGTGCCAAAGTGAAGAGAACTATCTCATCAGCCTGATATAGTCGTACGCACAGAATCACGCTTTTCAGACAATATCCAAGACGAATACACCATGCCAAGCAGAGACGGGAGTTCCTGGGAGGGAGTTGCCCGAACATCGACTCTGGACCGCATGAAGGGGGACCTCCAAGGGCTTCAGGTCAAACAGTGGCAATAGAACATCCTGATGATTACACGTACTGGCCACCATCAGCTGATGAATTTGTACTCCTCCATGTTGAACACCACTTGGAGGAAGCACTGATGGTGGCAAGAGCACAGAGTATGTTCAGTGTGGGGGGACTTCAGTGTTCATCACCAAGATTGGCTAGATAGTACCACTAAAGACCGATCTGGACGGGTCCTAAAGGACATGGCTGCTGGACTGGGACTGTATCAGGTGGTGAGGGAGCTAACAAGAGGGAAAACATACTTGACATGCCCTCACCAATCTGCCTGCTGCAGATGCATCAGTCCATGACAGTATCGGTAGAAGTGACACATTGCACAGTCTTCATGGAGACAAAGTCCCGTTCTCACATTGAGGATACCCCCCATCGTGTTCTGCGTCACTACCACCGTGCTAAATGCGAACAGATCTAGCAACTCAAGACTGGGCATTCGTGAGGCGCTGTGGGCCATGAACAGCAGCAGAATTGTATTCAATCACAATCTGAAACCTCATGGCCCGGCATATACTCCACTCTATCGTCACCACCAAGCCAGGGGATCAACCCTGGTTCAATGAGGAATGCAGGAGAACATGCAGGTGCTACACTAGGCATACCGAAAAATTAGGTGTCAACCTGGTGAAGCTACAACACAGGACTAATTGTGTGCCAAACTGCATACGCAGCAAATAATAAACAGAGCTTTCCATCAAATCGAAGCTCTGCAGTCTAGCCAGGAATGGTGGTGGAGGAGGAGGCTCCACAATGATGGAGGAGCCCAGCACGTATGTACAAAAGACATGGCTGACGCATTCGCAACAATCTTCAGCCAGAAGTGTCGAGTGGACGATCCATCTCGGTCACCTCCGGAGGGACACCAGTATCACAACTGTCTGTCTTCAGCCAATACGATTCACTCCATGTGATATCAAGAAACGAGTGAAGGAAAATAGCCCAGGTCTGTCCTGTACACAAGAATCAGGACAAATCCAACCCAGTTAATTACCGCCCTGTCAGTGTACTCTCCATCATTAGCAAAGTTATAGAAGGAGTCATAAGCAGTGATACCAAGAGGCACTTAGCAATAATCTGCTCACGGATGCTCAGTTTGGGTTCCGCCTGGGTCACTCGGCTCCTGACCTCATTACAGCCTTATTTCAAAGGTGGGGTAATAGTGACTGAATTTATATCAAGGCTGCATTTGACCGAGTATGGCATCAAGCAGCCCTTGCCAAACAGGAGTCAATGGGAATCAGGGAGAAAACTCTCCACTGGTTGGAGTGATACCTGGCACACAGGAAGATGGTTGTGGTGGTTGGAGTTAAATCATCTTAGCTTCAGGACATCACTGCAGGAATTCCTCAGGATATTGTCCGAGGCCCAACTATCTACAGCTGCTTCATCAATGACCTGCCTTCCATCATGAGGCCAGAAGTGGGGATGTTTGCGGATGACTGCACAATGTTCAGCACCATTCGTGACCCATCGGATAGTGAAGCAGTCCATGTCCAAATGCAGCAAGACCTGGACAATATCCAGGCATGGGCTGGCAAGTGGCAAGTTACATTCGTGCCACACAGTTGTCAGGGAATGACTATCTCCTATAAGAGAGGATCTAACCATCGCCCAATGACATTGAATGGCATTACCATAGCTGAATGCCCCACACTCAACATCCCGGTAGTTACCATTGATCAGAAACTGATCTGGACTAGCCACAATAATACTATAGCTACCATGGCAGGTCAAATGTTAGGAATCCTACAGCAAGCAACTCGTCTCCTGACCGCCCCCCCCCCTCCAAAGCCTGTCAACCATCTACAAGGCACAAGTCAGGAGTGTAATGAAATACTCTCCACTTTCCTGTATGAGTGCAGCCTCATCAACACTTAAGAAGCTCGATACCATACAGGAAAAAGCAGCCCGCTCGATTGCTCCCCCTTCCACAAACATTCAAACCCTCCACCATCGACCAACAGTAGCAGCCTTGCGTACCAACTACAAGATGCACTGCGGATCTCAGCAAGGTCCCCTAGATAGCACCGTCCAAACCCACGACGCCTACCATCTGGAAGGTCAAGTGCACCTGGTACCTGGCAACCCCACCACCTGGAGGTTCCCGTCAAAGTCACTTACCACCCTCACTTGGAAATATTTCGCCATTCCTTCGGTGTCGCTGGGAGAAAACCCTGTAACTCCCTGCCTAAAAGCACAGTGGGTGTACTTACACCTGAATGACTGCAGTGGTTCAAGAAGGCAACTCACAACTACCTTCTCAAGGGCAACTTGGGATGGGCTATAAATGCTGGCCTAACCAGTTCGAGTCTAGTAACCTGGGTCAAACTAGTGAATCCTGAAGCAAAGTATTCATTTAGGGCCTCCCCCATCTCCCCAGACTCTATGCACAGCCCGTAAATGAATAGAACGAAAATCAAGGTTTCGATTTTGAAATTGCAATCACTTGCTCCGAAATTGGATGGTTCGTATGGCAGGCGTTCACTCACGGCACAAAGTCACATTGCCAAGTGGCACAATGAAAGTGATCTTGAAAATGGTGGCTTCATGCTAATTTTCGTAAGTATTGATGATTATCTTGCAAACATTCATCCGTGTGCATTTCCACAGTGTATCCCGAGCCGTAACATATTCACCTGAATCCTGCAACTCCTTCAGTATCGTGTTCTGAAGTAATTCACCAGATGGAAGCGACTTTAAATAGGTTATTCAAAATGCAACCATACCTAACTTTTCAAATTTGCTCTGCCAGTCTAAAAGAAACAAAACAATTAATTTGGTCTGCATGTACATAGAAACGTACATAGGAAATAGAAGCAGGAGGAGGACATTCGGCCCTTCAAACCTGCTCGGTCATTAATCATGATCATAGCTGATGATCACGTTCAGCACCCAGATCCCGTCTTCCCTTCATAGCCTTTGATCGCTTTAGCCCAAGAGCTGTATCTAATTACTTCTTGAAATTACACCTGTCAGCCTCAGCTAGATTCTGTGATAGTGAATTCCGCAGATTCACCACTCTCTGGGTGAAACATTTCTCCTCACATCAGCACTAATAGAATTACCCCTTATCCTCAACCTACCTATGATGAATTTGTATGATAAGTTAGAAGATAGAAAGGAAATCGTCACATGCCAGGAAGGAACTCAAAAATGGACTGAGGAGAGCTAGAAGGGGCCATGAAAAAGTCCTGTCGTGAAGGATTAGGGAAAACCCCAAGGCGGTCGACACTTATGTGAGAAATAAGATGATCAGAGTGAGAGTAGGGCCGATCAGGGATAGTGCAGGGAACTTGTGCATAGAGTCTGAGGAGATGGGGGAGGCCCTAAATGAATACTTTGCTTCAGTATTCACTAGAGAGCGGGTCCTTTTGTTCACGAGAACAGTGTGAACCAGGTTACTAGACTCGAACAAGTTGATATTAAGAAGGAGGATGTGCTGGAAATTTTGAAAAGCATCAGGATAGATAAGTCCCCTGGGCCTGACGGGATATACCCAAGGTTACTATGGGAAGCGAGGGAGGAGATTGCTGCGCCTTTAGCGATAATCGCTCCGTCCTCATTCTCCACTGGAGTAGTACCGGATGATTGGAGGGAGGCGAATGTTGTTCCCCTGTTCAAAAAAGGGAATAGGGAAATCCCTGGGAATTACAGATTCATCAGTCCAACGTCTGTGGTGAGCAAAATATTGGAAAGTATTCTGAGAGATAGGATTTATGCTTATTTAGAAAAACATAGTTTAATTAAAGATAGTCAGCATGGCTTTGTGGGGGGCAGGTCATGCCTCACCAGCGTCCTTAAATTCTTTGTGCATGTGACTTGATACCTTGATGAAGAACGGGCAATGGATGTGGCGTATATGGATTTCAGTAAGGCATTTCATACGGCTCGCCATTGCAGGCTCATTCAGAAAATTAGGGGGCATGGGATACAGGGCAATTTGGCTGTCTGGATACAGAATTGGCTGGCCGAAAGAAGACAGCGTGTGGTAGTGGATGGAAAGTTTTCCGCCTGGAGGTCGGTGACCAGTGGTGTCCCACAAGACTCTGTTCTGGGACCTCTGCGGGTTGTCTTTTTTGAAAATGACTTGGACGAGGAAGTGGAAAGGTGGGTTAGTAAGTTTGCCGATGACACGAAGGTTGGGGGAGTTGTAGGTAGTGATGAGGATTGTTTCACGTTAGAACAGGACATTGTCAGGATGCAGAGCTTTGCTGAGAAGTGGCAGATGGAGTTCAACCTTGATAAATGTCAAGTGATTCATTTTGGAAGGTCGAATATGAATGCTGAATACAGGGTTAAAGGCAGGATTCTTGGACGTGTGGAGGAACAGAGGGATCTTGGGGTCCACGTACATAGATCCCTCAAAGTTGCCACCCAGGTTGATAGGGTTGTTAAGAAGGCGTATTGTGTGTTGGCTTTCATTAACAGGGGGATTGGGTTTAAGAGCCGCGAGGTTTGCTGCAGCTTTATAAAACTCCCGTTGGACCACACTTGGAATATTGTGTCCAGTTTTGGTCGCCTCATTGTATGAAAGATGTGGATGCTTTGGAGAGGGTACAGAGGAGATTTACCAAGGTGCTGCCTGGACTGGAGGGCATGTCTTATGAAGAAAGGTTGAGGGAGCTAGGCATTTTCTCACTAGAGCGAAGAAGGCAGAGATGTGACTTGATAGAGGGGTACACGGTGCTGAGAGGCATGGATAGAGAGGATAGCCAGAGACTTTTCCCCAGGGTGGAAATGGCTGTCACGAGGGGGCATATTTTTAAGGTGATTGGAGGAAGGTATAGGGGAGATGTCAGAGGTAGTTTCTTTACACTGAGAGTGGTGGGTGTGTGGAGTGCACTGCCAGCAGGGGTTGTGGAGTCAGAGTCATTACGGACATTTAAGCGACTCTCAGATAGCCACATGGACAACAGTAAAATGAAGGGGTGTAGGTTAGGTTAATCTTAGGTGAGGATAAATGTTCGGCACAAATCGAGGGCTGAAGAGCCTGTACTGTGCTGTACTGTTTCTATGTTCTATGTAATGGATTCAAGTGTCCAAAATTATATGAAGCAAAAAAGAATTTTAAGCAAACCATTAAACACATAGACAAATTATGTATGTGAATTACAATGAAAGGTTTTGGTGATTGTAAATGTAAGAGAACCAGTCCGTTATGTTCTATCGACTCCCTTGGAAGCCTGATAGAGCCTAGTGTTCTAAACAGAGCTCCGATATTCCTATATTTCTATCTAACTATATACAGCACGAACTCTTGGTGTTGTTTTCATAAAAACACGTTAAAATAATTTGTTTTCATGGATCATTTCATCGACTTAATAATATCTGTCAATGGTGGTTTGTGTTAAGTGAGAATGAACTCCCACAAAATACTTACCATTATCTTTTTTTAAAAGAAAATTTAGTCTGCCCAATTCATTTTTTCCCAATTCGGGGGCAATTTAGCGTTGCCAATCTACCTATTTATCTATCCTGCACATCTTTGGATTGTGGGAGCGAAACCCACGCAAACACGGGGATAATGTGCAAACTCCACACAGACCCTGACCCAGAGCCAGGCTCGAACGTGGGACCTCGGCGTCGTGAGGCAACGATGCTAACCACTGCGCCACCGCGCTGCCCCTTACCATTACCTTTGTGTTTTATAAAAAACAGTTGCGTTTAGACACATGTTTGATCGATAGATGATAAAGAAAGTGATCATCTTTGCTATTTTCCGATGTCAATTTATTGCACGTGTGTTCAGATAATTACTACCTTCCTCTCGAGTTCATAATTCTACCATTTCTTATACGAAGTGAGTGCAAAATGTAAAGGAAATCATTTCAACACACTCAGGGAAATGATAAACCTTTCAAGCTAATGGAATAAGTTGACATACATCATTATTTGAAATTTATTGTGAAAGGAATCACATTTTATTGTATGTTTTTCAATCTTGATTGCTCTCGATAGAATGGCAGTACCTTTTCCTCGAGCAATCAATATGACAATTTGATGCGAGTTAGCCAAAGGTTCCACTTAGTTAATGGTTGTTCTCTGGATCCCATGAGGGCCGAAATCCAACTCTCTGATCCAGCCTCCCTCCTTCCCCTGCTACCACCGCACTATCGGTTATCGTCCACGGTACAGTCACTGAACTGAACTTCCCTGGTAATCTTTCCTCCACGGCATCCAATTCTTTTGCCGCCTAGCCCCCTCCTTCCACCTCCTTACAAAGATGCATGAAACAAAAAGAAAAACAAAATACTGCGAGTGCTGGAATCTGAAACAAAACCAGAAAATGCTGGAAAACCTAAACAAACCTGGTAGCATCTGTGGAGAGAGAAACAGGGCTATTGACTCCAGTCTTATTCAAAGCTCTACAGAGCGTGAAATATGATGGTTGTCCAGGCACTCTAAAGCTCTATCCTCTAGCAGTAGTGTCTGAGGCCCCCTGCTTCGTCTTTGAGCAGAGGCCCAAACAATTCTCAACCACCACCACTTTTCATCGCCAGTATATCGCGTAATGTCACTCAACAATTTATGCTTTCACTTGTCTCACTTCTGAAAAATTAATGGCGTGGCCATGAGCACCGGCCTGCGCCCCGGTTATTCATGTTCCACTCGTCTGAGGTCCGCTCCCCTACACATTTTCGATTACATCGATGACTATATTGATGCTACTTCAGGCTCTCGACTGGATGTGAAAGCAGTGATCAGATTTCCTAGTAATTCTCACCCCCTCCCCTCAGACCATTACATGTTCCATCTCCAACGTTACCTTCACTTTCTTCACATCTCTATCTCCATTTCTGGTGATAGACTGATCACTAATGTCATTATGCTCCCACCAACTCTCACAGCAATATCGAATACAGCTCCTCACACTGTGGTTCCTGTAAATACCCCTTCCAGTTCACTCAGTTTTTCCTCCACCTTTTCATCTGTTCCCACGATGCCACGTTCGGAAATGACGCTTCTGGTATGTCTACCTTTATCCTTTAGTGGTTCCACACCTCTCTGTTGTTGACAGGGTACTCAAACGGGTTTGCCATCTGCCCGCACGTCTTACGCTCCCTCACAGAACCATGATAGGATTCCCCATTCTCCTCCCTTTCTTTCCAACAGCTTCTGTGTTAGTAGGATTATCTACCGCCATTTTCACCACTTTCTGCATGATGGCACCAGCAAACATCTTTCCCCCTCACCACCTCCCGCCAATCCAATCAGCATTTCGCAGTGACTACTCCTTCCGTGACACCTGGGTCTACCCATCATTATTTCAACGATTCGTCCGCTTCCCATGGAACCTTCCCTTGCAATCGCAGAACTTCAACACCTACCCCTTTACAATGTCTCTCCTCACCGTTCACGGCCCGACATGTTATTTCAGGTGAAACAACTTTCACTTGCACCTGCTTCAATTTGTTGTAATCTGTTCTCTACTTCCAATGTGGTCTCCACTAAATTGGAAATATGAAACTGGCGGGCTGCTTTGCGCACCATCTTTGCTTAGATTTCAAGCACGATTCTAACATTTTTGTCGCTTGCCGTTTCAATTCAGAACCTTGCTCTCGTATACACATGCTCATCATTCGCTTGCTACAATGCTCCAGTGAATCCCAATGCAAACTGAAGGAGCAGCACCTAATCTTCCGATTAGGCATATTACAGCCTTCAGGGCTCCACATTGTGTTCCAGAATTTAGCCTGTGACCTTTCTCCTGCATCTTCACCCTTTTTTCTGACCAAAAGACTTTTATCCCGATGCCAGCCAACACAGCTCCCTCTCCCCCACCAGGCCATCTCACCTTGATCTAAGATTTTACCTTCATTGAGCACTGAATCTGTCCTCCCATTGCACATTATGATATCTGATCTTCATGCCACTACTCGCATTTTCTATAGCCCTTGAAACTGCCATTACCCGTTCCTCTGTCTCCTGACCTGCACATCTCTGTTGCAATCCCTGCTAGCTCCCATCAATCAGGGATGTTCTACTCTGTTCCAACTGCTCCACCCACTGTTACATTGTATATAACCAATCACAATTCTCCCTCTCTTTAGCTCTGCGAAGAGTTATGCGGATTCCCAATGCGAAGTCTATTTTGTTTCTGCACAAATGCTGCCAGATCTGCCGAACTTTGCAGCATTTTCTGATTTTGCTACCCTGCTAAACCTGGCGCTTCAGCCTGCTCCATGGACATCTTTTAACATTGGAACACAATCATTCCTCCAGTTCTCCAGACTTTTCCCACTTAACTTAATTGTTTTCAATTTTCTGCCCCAAAAGTTCTCTTGTTCCACATAACTGTCCAAATTCTCCACACCTTAATCATCCGCACCCCCTCTACGTTAAACTGACGGCACTCCGTTTCTGCCTTGAATGGAAACGTATCAGCAATCCAGCAGCAATCTCCTGCACCCAGAAGAATTTGTTCTCACATTGAAAGACTGCCCCTTTAACTGCAACTCAATTTTCAACATAAAATGTTTCCTTTGGGAACTGAGATGAGTTCCAGCTGTACCTGGCTGACCATTGAATGCGTTATGACCCAAGACAAGTTCACAAAATTTCGTTCTGATCCGGTCCGTAGTTTTTGTTGCAAATAAGCAGAATCTGAACCAGACTTCCTGATCAAAAAAGGGAAGACACTGGCTGCCACGGCTTTATCACAAAGATAAGTAAATTTTACTTTGCATATGTTATCAAAGCAAACAACAACAATGCCCATCATTTGTTCCAACACACAGGTTTAAAATGTGTTAAACATGAACTAACAGGTAAACTAAGGTCGAGGACACAAAAGGCACATTAAAGGGCAGCATAACCCAAACTTGTCCCACGAACGGGAGGCGGTGGCGTTGTGGTATTGTACTGGACTAGTAATTCAGAGACCCAACATACTTTGGGTGTCCCAAGTTCAAATCCCGCCACTGCAGATGGTGAAATTGGAATTCAATACAACTCTGGAATTAAAAGTCGAATGATGACCATGAAACCATTGCCGTTTGTCGGAAAAACCCTTCTCGTTCACTAATGTCGAATCTTTACCTGGTCTGAAAATGTGATTGACTCTTAACTGCGCCTTGAGTATGGGCAAAAAATAACAACACTCGACATCTTAGAAGGTGAGGGGAGCAGGCATGTCGCGTAAAACTCCCGCATTCAACAAAATAAACGGCAAGAGGGTCAATGGCCGCGCATGCCGGCACGCCGTGTGCGGACCTGCCTTGACAAATTGTGCCCCACCAGCCACCTACCCCCCCCCCCTCCCCCGCCCAGTCCACGTGGAAGCCCCCCCGGTCGGCAGCACGGCTCCTGTCCAACTTTGGCAGCGCTGGACACAGTCTGAGTGCGCTGTCAGGAAATCGGCATGAAAAGGGATTCTCCGCCGCCATTCACCGTGCCTGGGGGCAGATGGCAGAAGCCGTGAGCGCCGTGGGTAGCACCAGACGGGCCAACAGTGCCAGAACAAACTGCATGACCTCCCGACGATGGTAGGCAACACTGCGTGCCTGGCACCCAACCCCACTCCAACCCAACCGTAACCCTACCCGACGTTCCCCCCCCCCCCCCCCCCCCACTACCGAGGATTGCCGAACACCCTGCACCACAAGCCGTTACCCATAACGACCGCCATGGCCAGGTTTCCTAGCAACTGAGGCCAACAAGTAATCATTCCCTAACCTGCGTGTGCCGGACTGACTAGCGCTGTCCTTTTATGTTTCTCCGTCCCCCAGGGGAAGGTCACGCACAACTGCCAGGAGCGGAAGAAGATAGGTGGGGTACCGCCAGAGCTGCGGCCCCACACCGTGGCCGAAGAGGGGGGCCTGGACGTGGTCAGTGGCCCAGACGAACGGGAGTTCGCCGAGGTGAAGTGAGACCCCGCTGAGTTGTGGCTCCTTAGACATGTGACAACCCCTTCAACACCACCTACCATCCTCACTCCCACATCACCCTCACACCCTGTGCTCAAAACATGTGGTCTAACCATGTGACTTTTCTTATATCTTGCAGGACCTGCTGGAGATCGGGCAGGTCCATCAGGCATCAGCCCCTCCCCTGCTAGTGCCACACCCAGAGCCACCCCAATGCGCTAAGGAGTGAATGGAGAAGCGCGAGCACCGACCAGCCGCCCGAGTGGGATCCCAGAGCTCCGGCAGGATGATGAAACTGATTTCCCATCAGAGCAGTCTCCAACACCCTCCACCACCCCAGACATCCTCATCTTGGTTGTGCACTTTAGTGAAGAGGCTCCTGGGACATTATCTGGTGCTCATCTCACAGTGTACCCGGTGCATCAGGTGTGGATAGGAGCACCCGAGTGCGCGGACAGTCGGAGGGCAGTCCGATCCCAGGGACTAACTGCCGTCCAGACAGATCTCGAGCTTCTGGAACAAAGAATCCCATCTATAGTGGAGATGAAGTGGCAGAGTCAGGGACTAAATGGCGGATTGTCGGTGAGCATCCAGCACCTGCAGGTGCAGCTGGAGGAATTCAACCGCATGCAGCACCAGGAGGCGATGCCGACCATACGTGCCACAGGCCAACACCGTGTGGGTGGTCCATGGCGGAGGCATTGTGAGTGACGGCTTCGGCTATGGATCAGTATGTCCAAGGCTTATGAAATTGTTTGCAGGCGCTAACCGACGCCATAGAAAGGGCTGCCACCTCACAGGCAACCATGTTCCAGAGCCACGTAGTAATCGTCGCGGTGCTCCTTTGTGTGGCCCGTTCCAACAGAGCTGTAACAGAATCTGCCAGATGCAATAGCGATTTCTGATCATGTCGTTAAGTTCAGGAGATTATCGATTAAATGAAAGACACTCAAAATCCTGCAAGATTTAACAACTAAGCGTCACATGAATAAAGCAGCCTCAGAAGTACATCCCTGGCCTTGCATTTTCGCCCGCTTGACGTGAATGCTAGCATTGCATTTGCCTTCCTAACTGTCGACTCAACCTGCACGACAACCTTAAGAGAACCGTGAACAGGGACTTCCAATAGCACGACATGAAATACCTGCCCGAGAGTTTCGGTGTTCCTCCCGTCGTTGGACGGGTCCATTGTATTGAACCTCATATTCCACCCAGTGCATTTATTTATGAAGCCCAAGATCCCATATACTTTGATTGGCACCCCCTCAATGTTTCCTCCCGCCTTAAAATCAATGCACATTATCCCCCAGGCCACTCTGTGCAAAGGATAATTTTGAATGGAATTATTTTGCCGCTGCTTATCTCAAATTTACCAGCTTGACATTTACCCTCGCCTTCTCGAGCTACAATTTTGTTGACAAATCTGTTATGCCTCACTTTGTCAAACAATTGCGTAAAATGAATTTAATTGCATCAATTATAATACCTGCCTTTTACAAACTGACTCTCCCTATCATTAAACTGTCAAAGTGCCTGTCGAGTTTCTCCATAGTATTGTGATCAAAACCATAACCACAACTTATGTTCAGCTAATTGAACTCTAATTGCCACAACTGACCTGACATATTTTTTTTGACAAACATTTTATTCAGGCATTTACGATATTATGTTTTAATAATAAATTTAGAGTCCCCAATTACTGACGGAGAACTGCACTGTCAGAGGGTAAGTACTGAGGAAGTGCTGCACTGTCAGAGGGTGAGATCTCTCAGCGTCTCAATACCTGCTGTCTGCCACCTCCGAACTCCCACATTTAACCTCCCCGGACAAACCTGCGATTACCACAAATTGGAGCGCACAGCGACGCTCCCTCCACTCCCATATGCTTCCACCAGTGCCCTCCAAACTCTCAGAAGCCCCACTACCACTGGGCTTGTAGCGTACCGGGCCGGCGAAAACGGCAGTGGTGCCATTAACAATGCTCCTAAACTTGTGCCCCTCCATGATGCGACCTCTAAGCGCTCCCACACCGACCACTCCCACACTACCCACTTCCTGATCATGGCTATATTTTCCGCCCACGAATAGTTACTGAAGTACGGGAGGGCCAACTCTCGCCGCCCTCGCCTCCGCCCCCGCCTCCGCCCCCCCCACCCCTCGGTTCCGCTCCAGCAGCACTTCCCTTACTAGCAGGGATTTACTCTCCTGCACCCAGAGATCACCGCATTAACCCACTTCAAAAAGGCCTTTGGCATAAAAGTAGGGAGACACTAGAACACAAACAAAAATCTCGGGCGAACCCTCATCTTTACCCTTCTGTACCCTTCCCGCCAGCGACAACGGGAGCATGTCCCACCTCCGAAAATGCTCCTTCATTTGCTCATCCAACCGGGCCAGATTTAATTTATACAACTGCTGCAATCCCCGTGCCACCTGGATTCCCAAATATCGAAAACTAAACCCCCCCACCACGTTAAATGGCAACTCCCCCAGTCTCCTCTCCTGCCCCCTCGTCTGCATCACAAACACTTTTCTACCATATTCAAATTATACTCCGAAAACTGGCCAAATTCCCCTAAGATCCGCATAATCTCTCCCATCCCCGCAAACAGGTCAGAAATATACAGGAGTAGGTCGTCCGCATACAACGAGACCCTGTTCTCTCCCCCCCCCTCACCCGCCCGACTTGCCCCTTCCAGTTCTTTGATGCTCTCAGCGCCATCGCCAATGACCCTATAACCAAAGCAAACAACAGTGGGGAGAGTAGATATCCCTAACTTGTCCCCCGATGCAGTCTAACGTGGTCCAAATTCACCCGCTTCATCCGCACACTTGCCGCTAGTGTCTCGTACAGCAATCGGACCGAGGCTACAAAACCCGGCCCAAACACAAACTGTCCCAGGACTTCCCACAAATATTTCCTCTCCCCTTGGTTAAAGGCCTTATCCGTATCACTGGCGACCACTACCTCCACTCCCCTCCCATCAGAACGCACTGTGATTAAATTCAAGAGCGTTCTAACATTGGCCGTTAACTGCCTGCCTTTGAAAAATCCCGTCTGGTCCTCCCCTATCAGTCCCGGTACATAATCCTCTATTCTCGAGGCCAAAATCTTGGGCAGCAATTTGGCATCAACATTTAGGAGGGAGATCGGTCAGTATCACCCGCATTGTTCTGGGTCCTTTTCCCGCTTCTGGATCAATGAGATCGAAGCCTGTGACATTGTTGGGGGAAAAATAGCCCGATCCCTTGCCTCATTAAATGCTTTCACCAGCAGCGGACCCAGCATCCCAGAAAACGTCTTACAAAATTACACTGGGCAGCCATCCGCTCCCTGGGCCTTACGCGACTACATTGCCTCCAATCCCTCTACTACTTCCAAAATCCCGATCGGGACTTCCAGCCCCTCCACCAATTCTTCCTCCTCCTTCGGAAACTCGAACCCCGACAAGAGCTGCCTCATCCTCTCCACCCCAGCTGAGGCCTCCGACGCGTTCAACAGACTGAAATTCCTTGGACACCCCATTCACCCCGCTGGGTCCAAGGTCGTGTTGCCCCCTTCATCCTTCACTCTTCCCATCTCCCTGGCCGCCTTCTTTTTCCTGAGCTGCTGTGCTAACATCTTACTGGCCTTCTCCCCATGCTCATATATCGCCCCTCTCACTTTCCTCAACTGCCCGACCTCCTTCCCTGTGGATATCAGACCAAACTCCATCTGCAGCTTCTCTGCTCCTTCAGCAACCCCACCTACGTTGCTTCCAAGTACCTTCTATCCACCTGGAGGATCTCCCTAACCAGCCAAGCCATCTCTGCCCGTCCCACCTTCTGCCTATGATCCGTACCGAAATCAGTTCCCCTACCTAACTACTGCCTTCAGCGCCTACCATACCATTGCTGCCGAAACCTCCTCTGTGCCAGTTATCTCCAAATAATTCTGGATGGCCTCCCTCACCCGCCCACACACTCCCTCATCCGCTAACAGTCCTCCATCCAATTTCCATTGCAGGCGCTGACCCTTCCTTGCTCACCCGTAAATTCACCCAGTGTGGGGCATGGTCCGACTCGGCAATCGCCGAATACTCCACCCCCACCAGCAAAGCCCTGTCCAAAACGAAAAAAAAACAATCTGGGAGTACACTTTGTGTACTTGGGAGGAAAAAGAAAACTCCTTCGCACTGGTCATCTGAACCTCCACGGATCTACCCCTCCCATGTGTTCCATAAACCCCTTTAGTTCCTTCGTCAAGGCTGGCATCCTCCCGGGAGACCAACAATCCTCCGGTTTTGCCTGCGAAATCTGGTCTCCTGATCCTCCACTTTCTCTTGCAGCGTTTTCTGGTGTTCCTTCATCATCCCCATCTCCGCTGACATCGTGGCTAGCTGGTCATCGTACTCAGCAACCTTCTTTCCCACCTTCTGGCCAGTCTGGCCCGGAGCTTCCAATCTCTGATACACCTGGTTAATCCCCGTCTTAATCAGATCCAGGTTCTTTGCTTAGAAAAGCTCTCCTGGAGGAAGTCCACCAGCTGTTCCATTGACCACTGGGCTGGCCATTCCAGTCCCTGAGCCTCCGCCATATATGTTTCTGTGCTGCAGACTCGACGCCCTTTCTCATCCAACGATATCTCCTTTTCTTGGTCCAGTTCTGGTCCACGAATCCATACACTGGTGAGTAATCCTTCTCCTCTACCTCACCAATCTCCCGTTTTGACGATGAAATCCCCCATAAATCGGGGGAAAAGGTCCCAAAGGTCCACCCCGAGCGGGAGCTTACCAAAAAACGACCACTTACTCTGGCCGCCACTGTAAGTAACTAACCTGACGTATTTTCGTGATAACAGTGTCAACTTCTTCCTCTCGAATCCTCTGAGGAACATGGAGCCATTATAGAAATCCCTAAATTATCTCCATTCGCACTTCTTTTAACAATCTAAGGTGCGTGGGTCTAGCAACATGCTAATTTTAAACACAGATATTTCTTGCACCTTCTGCCTCCCAGTTCTCACCATGCTCATTACCTGTGACCTCCTGCTTTTACCAATATATTTTCGTATTCGTCTTCATTGTAAACACCAATATAAAAACTTAATTCAATGTACTAGACTTTCCCCACGCTTCTCCGAATGTGACACCCACTTTCTGGGAGGGCCCACTCCACCTTCTACTACACGTTTCTTCATAGACCTTCCATGTGAGTCGTGGATCACTTGCTTCTACACTGAAACAGAATTTTTAGACGACTGAATAGTCGAATACGACGTACCGTCCTTGTCATGAGTGGGATCCTCCGGTTGGCACGTGCATGATAGAAATTGATTTTGAATTGTCTTTGAATTTGATATTCCTTATGATATTGTTTACTACACAGGTGCATGTCGACGATTTAATCTTCACACAAAATTGTGATGTGAATTATTATGTACCACGGCACATATTTCGCTTCAAATGGGACGGGAATGCGACCGTTTGAAGTCAAGTAAATTAGGAATAAGAAAAAAACTTCCGCTGTGATACATTTGAAACCAAAGAAGCTGTAAAGCGCCAATGAAAACTTCCCAAAATCCAAGATTAGTAGGTACAAAAATAATCCAAGGGTTTGGTGTCAAACAATATCTGTTTGCCGTAGCAAATTAAATAAATTATTTTGAAATACGGAAATAATGCCACAATCCCCATGACAAGATAAAAAAAGACGAATGAACTCGAGGGATTCGACTGGTTGAACTTAAAGCTGAAATGTTCCCAGGACCCGATAGTTTGCACGTGCTTAGCGTTGACTTTGTAGAGATATTCACCATAATCTGTCCATCGTCCATAAACGCAAGATTGAGTCCAGAGAATTTCTAATACTACATACTTGTACAGCAAATGTGTAAGGGCCCCAGCGCCACGCCGTCAATTGACAGTTCTTGGTGGAAATACTTTTATTAACGATCATGTGCAACTAAATAAACAGTCATTTAGACGTTTCTTAATTAAAAAAAGAAAAAAAGGAAAGATGTTCCGAAAGTAAATAGCATTTCACTGTCTTGATTCGTATTTTTTGAATGAGGGAACGTAAGTATTCTTTAGAATGAAATGTTTATTGTTGAAGACTTTTATTAAAGTGCCAGAAATAAGGTCGGAAGATTAAAACCTATTGAGTAGACGAGAAAGGATATACAAAAATAGAAAGTAGGAGCAGGAGCAGGCCATTCGACCCTTCGAGCCTTTTCCGTCATTCATATGGCAAATAAAACTTAATGCAGGGGATTGTGAAGTCCTACAGTTAGATACGAAGAACGATGGGAAGCAATAGAAAGTAAATAATAAAATGATTAACGACACGAAGAGCAGCCCTTGAATTTGATAGGACAATTTGAGAAAGTGTAAAATATCATGTGGGATTCTGTGAGGTAAAATGGTGGGACACAGCATAAAAGTAAGAAACCTATGACGAACCTTCAGAATCTCTTCATTTCCTCAGCTGGAGTGTTATATCCGGTCTTGACAATGCACTGTAGACTGTTTGTGAACATTATGTAACCGGTGCCGAAAGATTTGACGAGTCTTGTTCCAGGGCTGTGGCATATAGATGGAATGGAAACGCTGTGTTCCTTTTCTGAGAGAATACCGAGAGGAGATTTGATCATGGCCTTCATAAGTATGAGGCATATTGAAAAAAGCAAATGGAGAGAACCTGCCTCCAACGGCGCTATGGCCAAGAGCCAGAGGACACCGATTTAAGGTTATTCGCGAAAAAAAAAACGAAACACAAAAAAACTGACCTTGCACTGATTTGAGTTGCACGGATAATATGGTAGCGAGTGTTACAATCCAATCTTGGAAAAGTAAACTGGATAGGCACCTGAAGAGAAAGAAAAACACAACCTTTTAACCTTGCAGAGAGACGGCAGATTGGCCGATTGCAGTATTGTAATCTTTCTACGATTCAATGGGCATAACATGAATGTCGTCATCCTCGAGCAAAGGGGATGGAATTTGCCAGCTTTCCATTTTTACTCATTCTTGGGAGATACATGTAATTAAATAGAAGGACGATGGAAGCACACTTATGCAGGCTATCTGAAGGATCAGAACTTGACCAATGCACTTGAAATTATTCCCTTTGGACTTTCCGAAGATCTTCCCCGCGCTGCTCTATGGACTGATTGTTTCGCTTGTTTTGACCGGGAAATGCCTTCTTGAGAAGTCGCACATACAATTCAAAGAAATAAGCACGATTGTATGAATTCTGGAACATACAGTCTTCAAATTCCTGCCAGACTGTCGAGCCGAAATTGCACCAAGCATGAACTAAAAATATTTCTGCCCCTTACCGCCGCCTGCTGAAGCTCTCTTGACTCTTATATTTTCTGAAAAAAATAAAAATATCCCTTGATATACCGTATTTGCCCACATGCAGTACTGTGAAATTCGGTTAGAATTACTCCGATATGTTGCATGCACTTTTACATGTGTGGCGAAACGCTGTTTCTTCATGATTTCAGCGCCGTTTCCATCTTGGATTGCATAATTTTAAGGACCTTGCTTATTTGCATCTTTAGAGTTGCAGCATATAAATAAAATTATGGTTGGTTTATATTGGTTGGGATTTTCTGTCATTGCTATGAGGCAGAGAAATTGTTACGTTGAAACATTGATGATTTCTGATTATATCCTGCCAATAAAGTCATACAATTTAGGAAATTCAACCCCACAACTGTATCTTTTATGACCGTTCGTAAGTGCGCCAAACATCCTAGAATAGCGTGTTCCCTTTTATGCCATTTCAGCAGAGCATTTTTCAAAACCTTTACCCGTAACGCGAAGCTAACGGCATCAGGTTGTGCAGTCGTGAAACATAATTCGTTATGTTGCTCTTCATTGACTTTAGTTCGATCGTGTATGTTAGCACATTGAACACCCCAGGAAAATACAGTTGGGCAGGGTGTAACAAGACTGTATATACATTGTCGGATATTTTTCAATTCTATAGGCATAGTAAAAATTACAGCCATTGAATTATCTTTGAAATACTATGATTGTAGGCATGCCTTGGAACCAGTATACAAAATGATACTTCCGAAGCAGAAAGTGCACGAATCACTAAATATTTATAGTGTCCTGCTCGAGGTGTGGGAAAATTGGAAAACTGACTATAAAGAATGGATACATATGAGCTCGAAGCACACGTCTGCAAGAACGAATCTGATACTTTGACATATTAAATACATGTGTAGAAAATTGCGCTGTGGCTACGTTACCTTCCAGCATTGTCTGATTGAAATTTGACCACAACAATCATATTTTCTGATATTTTCCATTCGCAGCTCAGTCAAAACCATTACATTCGATATCCTCACTGCAATTATTTGCATCTGTATGAATAGAACATGCGCGTTATTTTTAAAAAAAATTATATACTTGATTTTCACAAGAAGGCTTACATTAACACTGCAATGAAGGTTTTGTGAAAGGCTCCTAGTCGCCACATTCCGGCGCCTGTTCGGGTACATAAAGGGAGAATTCAGAATGCCCAAATTTCCTCACACCACGTCTTTCGGGACTTATGGGCGGAACCCGAAGCTCCCGGAGGAAACCCACGCAGACACGGGGAGAACACAGACAATGATCCAAATCGGAATTGATTCTGGGACTCTGGCGCTGTGAAGCCACAGTGCTACACACTGTGCTACCGTGCTGCTAGTGACTTCTTCGGAAATGTCCATCTTTCTCAGACCTCCTAATTAACTCCTACCGCGATGCTTAATTTCACGCCGTTTGTAAAATCATGAAGAAAGTGCAGGTGAGTAAGTTTATTTGTATAGTTCGTTCAAAGGCAACACATCAGAGACGAGCGAATCGCCTGTTGCACTCTATGATGCTGCAGTTCTCACTGAATTGTGAAAATATTACCGCCCATCTCCGAATATCTATTATCTTAGTTCCAGCGAATATTTCTGTCACCTTCAGGTGGGGATCGCTTTAATCTGTTCAGCTCTGTAAACAAATGAAATCATTTCGCTTTTATGTATCATAGCAATGCCATTTTGCATACAAATTTCTCATTCCTCCAGATAATTTTCCGTGCTTTTATGGTGGTGTGATGGTGGGGCGAGTGTGGTGGGGGGGGGGGGGGGAGGGCGGGATGGTTGGAGGGGGGGGGGGGGGGGGAGGAAATGGAGGTTCATCGTTGTCTGAAATGAGTTCAAAAGGATATTTAGATTGATTCTCTGAGTGTTGGCAATTGGCGTCTATACATTCTAGCCCAATGTATAATATAGCACACATCAAGTTTTTCCTTCAGTCATTGCATACTCAAAATGGATGCAAGGTATAACGATCAAACATTGCGGTAATAGGAGAATATTAGATGTTGGTGAGCAGATTGTGGATTAAGCATCCCCCGCCCAGTTCCAGCAAATAATTATCTGCGAACGTAAGATTCAGGCAATACGCTCCCGCCATAAAACCCGTGTCTCTTTGATTCACCCAAGACTGTCATTGATATATTCGACCATATCGAAAGTCCTGTGATACATATATACCTAAAGAGATAAATAGGTTAGCACCCTAAACACAATAATTATGTTATTTAGAAATTATACTCAAGTGTGTCTTGCCTGTCTACGTTTCTTTTTAAGTAAATAAGTAATAGCCGCATTAAGGAAATCTACAGATGAATGTTTTAAACCAGAATGATTATCCTTTCCTTGCTGCGATCTCAAACGTCCACAGCGAGTATGCTTTTAACGAATTACGTAATCCAAGCGCGCGACTTTTTCTTCGTCAATTTCTAGACGATGAATACATGAACGCCATGCATTTAAATTTCAGCATATATAGGCAACGGAGAGGGAGATTTTCAGCGCAGCATTTAATGGTACAGGATCAATAAGGTTGCATTTGCAGTGACGCAAATTTTGAACTTCACTTGTTGACGGCCACATTTGTGCTTTGAATCGATATAGGAAGCCGGCAGTTTCCATAAGTAGCTCCCTAAATTGCAAGGGCCTTTAAACCTGGAATTTCAGTCGTACGTGGACATCATTCTTTTTACCAAAGACATTGAAAATCTTACATTTTCACATCAGGCAGCCGACCCAGACCGCTAAATGAACGCTCGCTTTACGTTTGAACTTTCCTCCCGTATTTTTGGCGTTGCTTGGATTACTGATGCTAAATGGAGGCAAAGACGGGTTTCGGCAAAAAACACACACTAAACAAAATATCCGTCAGCACGAACTAAGCACTGGACATCAAATGTATCAACGTTTCTTTGAAATATAGAATTGAGTAAAATATGATATTGCCACAAAATCACGGAAGCGGAAAACGGATTATCTCCTTAAAGAGTCTCGTGAAATTAACGTTGTGCTTTCGTTTACGCTGCAAGATATGACTTTGAAGAAACATTATATCTTCAAAAAACATTGAAGGCCTTGAAATAGAAATAGAAATGTCCTGCTGCAGCGCAAATGCACCGGCATTTAGGTTGAGCAAGTGCTGAAGAATGACCACCCTGATACGACTGACGATGTTATAGTGCAGTAATAAGTCTTACAACACTAGGTTAAAGTCCAACAGGTTTGATTCGCCTGAGGAAGGAGCAGTGCTCCGAAAGCTATTGATTTGAAACAAACCTGTTGACTTTAACCTGGTGTTGTAAGACTTCTTATTGTGCTTACCCCAGCCCATCGCCGGCATCTCCACATCGATGTTATAGTGAGCCGAAAAGTATCGTTTGATCTGATATGACAATGGGCTTCTGATACATTGCTTTTGGCCGAGTCTGATGCAAATCGAATAGTTCACGTTAAATTGTGAAGCAAGTTGGGGATCTAAAACGCTCCCAATTGACGATTTAGCATGCAACCCTTGCCTCATTCTTGTACTACACTGTGGGCATCGCTCTGTAAGCTAGCATTTTTGATCGATCCATCATTGCTTGTGAAAAGGTAATTGTTGAATCTTCTTGAATCTCGGCAGTCCGCATGGCGTAGTAACTCCCGCATTACTGTTTGGGAGGGATTGCGAGGATTTCACCTCCAGGCGGCGTAGGACCATGCATTTGGTTCAATTTGTGATGGCTTATCATTTAGATGGGTAATTACATTTAGGTGCCATGTTCCCGTGGAACTTTCAATCTTATCCTTCTAGCTGAAAGACGTCGAGGGCTTGGAGGGTGCTCTCAAACGGGTTGTTGCAGTACATATCTGCAGTGAGGCGGTTGGGGAAGAATTAATGTTTAATTAAGATTGTGGATAGGGTGTCCTCGAAGCAGGGCTTTCAAGCTAGATTGCCAGATTTCTTGAATATGTTCGTGTTGCACTCATTCCATCATATTTCTCACATGCGTAGGCAGGTTATGGCAGGTTATAGGAAGTTACGACATGAATCTCTCCCCATAAAGTTAGAAGAATCCAGCCTGCGTTTGCAGCTGGATCATTTCTAAGACTGGTTCAGTTTCAATGGTGGTTTCAATGGGAAATCCCACTGACAAGCGGCGGGAGGGTCGGCTAATAGCATCCGGCCAAGAAATAAGCGGCTGGGGAACAGGAGTTCCCATCTAGTAGTTGCATTTCCTCTTCGTGATGGACATTGTCTGACATTTGTATGGCACGCGAATGTTTCTACTACCTTATCAACTCAAACCTGAATGTTGTTGGAGTGTTCCTCCATGTGCACGTGGAACGATTCAGTATCTGACGTTTGTGAATAGCTTTTACCAGGGCAAGAACATTACTGAACATCCCCACTTTCAGGGGCGGAAAATTCAAGCCAGCGGGATTCTGCGCGACAGTCGATTGGAGTTTTGGCTGAGTGCCAAATTCTCCGTCCTCGCTACAGCGGGAGCGCATCACATTTTGATTGGAGAATCCCGGTTTTGGATTGTGTGTGGAGGATGGGAGGGGAGGGTTGATGAGTGTATGCTGCGAGTGATGGATTTTAGGAACTTACTAAAAACTGAGGAAAGCGCCTGGAGACGGGTACTCTGGGTGCGATTCTCTCTTGGCCGATTGGGATATGCTTTTGGGCGGAGAATCGGTTTTGACACGGAATTCGCCACGGTTGCCGGTTTCACGTCAAATCGCAATTATTCAGTGCCTCGACGTAAGCGTCAATGCGTTCCACTATGCACATACAGTAAACGCCTTTGACATATCATTCGCGGGTCTGATGGGATATTCTCCGGGCCTCCGTGATTCCCCGCCTCCACTGGGGGATATAGGGATGGGGGAAGGGAATTCCCGATGGCGTGGTTCACTTGTGCTCTTAAATGTCGAGAAACAGGCGCCGTGGCTGATGATGGAGAGGGAGGAGTTAGGACACTGAGAGGCGTGACCGTGGGATGGCAGACTGGACACTGGCCAGACTTGCAGCGGTGGGGGTGGCCCTGTCAGGGTTGGAATCGAGATTAGAGGACATGCCGTGGGGCCGGAGTGACCCACACGGCACTGGGGAGGTGTCCGGGCTCTGCTCTGCAAGTCAGCCATCTCTCTGCACACCCTACTGACCACGCACCTTGACTCCTGAATCTGCAGAGTGACACCGGCCATATGGTGCCCCCAACCTAATTCCTATGCAGCCCAGGCCGCACTCTGCAAAACACTACTTCCGTATTCCACCCTCCGCCATACCACCCGCCAAACTGAGTCCAACTGGGTCTCCAGGCAGCGGGGTCCGCCACCATCACTGAGATGCCCCCAGCCCACAGTGATCGAAGGGATGCATATCACCCTACGAGTATCTGATATGACAGGCTGATCTCCACAAACTGAAAGGTGTTCCACTCGATGAACCTACAGCTGCTGTGCGACCATCAGACGTGCATCATGCACGTCTGATGACAGGAGTTAACGGCTGAGCTAATGGTTGATGACGCCTATCTGCGCAGAGACGCGCCACAAGTACGCCCATAAAGCGGCAATGAGTATGATCGAGCGGTGCTTTGGCCTCCCGAAGATGCAATTCAGGTGTCTGGACCGCTCTGGAAGTGCTATCCATTATAGCGCTCGGATTGACAGCCATAAGACCATAAGACCATAAGACTTAGGAGCGGAAGTAAGGCCATTCGGCCCATCGAGTCCACTCCACCATTCAATCATGGCTGATTTCAACTCCATTTACCCGCTCTCTCTCCATAGCCCTTAATTCCTCGAGAAATCAAGAATTTATCAACTTCTGTCTTAAAGACACTCAACGTCCCGGCCTCCACCGCCCTCTGTGGCAATGAATTCCACAGACCCACCACTCTCTGGCTGAAGAAATTTCTCCTCATCTCTGTTCTAAAGTGACTCCCTTTTATTCTAAGGCTGTGCCCCCGGGTCCTAGTCTCCCCTGCTAATGGAAACAACTTCCCTACATCCAGCCTATCTAAGCCATTCATTATCTTGTAAGTTTCTATTAGATCTCCCCTCAACCTCCTAAACTCCAATGAATATAATACCAGGATCCTCAGACGTTCATCGTATGTTAGGCCTACCATTCCTGGGATCATCCGTGTGAATCTCCGCTGGACCCGCTCCAGTGCCAGTATGTCCTTCCTGAGGTGTGGGGCCCAAAATTGCACACAGTATTCTAAAATGGGGCCTAACTGTTTTATAAAGCTTCAGAAGTACATCCCTGCTTTTATATTCCAAGCCTCTTGAGATGAATGACAACATTGCATTTGCTTTCTTAATTACGGACTCACCTGCAAGTTTACCTTTAGAGAATCCTGGACTAGGACTCCCAAGTCCCTTTGCACTTCAGCATTATGAATTTTGTCACCGTTTAGAAAATAGTCCATGCCTCTATTCTTTTTTCCAAGGTGCAGGACCTCGCACTTGCCCATGTTGAATTTCATCAGCCATTTCTTGGACCACTCTCCTAAACTGTCTAAATCTTTCTGCAGCCTCCCCACCTCCTCCATACTACCTGCCCCTCCACCTATCTTTGTATCATCGGCAAAATTAGCCAGAATGCCCCCAGTCTCGTCATAGAATCATAGAATCATTGAAGTTTACAGCATGGAAACAGGCCCTTCGGCCCAACCAGTCCATGCCGCCCAGTTTTTACCATTAAGCTAGTCCAAGTTGCCCGCACTTGGCCCATAACCCTCTATACCCATCTTACCCATGTAACTATCTAAATGCTTTTTAAAAGACACAATTGTACCCGCCTCTACTACTACCTCTGGCAGCACATTCCAGACACTCACTGCCCTCTGAGTGAAGAAACTGCCCCTCTGGGCCCTTCTGAATCTCTCCCCTCTCACCTTAAACCTATGCCCTCTAGTTTCAGACTCCCCTACCTTTGGGAAAAGATGTTGACTATCTACCTTATCTATGCCCCTCATTATTTTATAGACCTCTATAAGATCACCCCTAAGCCTCCTACGCTCCAGGGAAAAAAGTCCCAGTCTATCCAGCCTCTCCTTATAGCTCAAACCATCAAGTCCCGGTAACATCCTAGTAAATCTTTTCTGCACTCTTTCTAGTTTAATAATATCCTTTCTATAATAGGGTGACCAGAACTGCACACAGTATTCCAAGTGTGGCCGTGCCAATGTCTTGTACAACTTCAACAAGACGTCCCAACTCCTGTATTCAATGTTCTGACCAATGAAACCAAGCATGCCGAATGCCTTCTTTACCACCCTGTCCACCTGCGACTCCACCTTCAAGGAGCTATGAACCTGTACTCCTAGTCCTCTTTGTTCTGTAACTCTCCCCAACGCCATACCATTAACTGAGTAGGTCCTGGCCTGATTCGATCTGCCAAAATGAATCACCTCACATTTATCTAAATTAAACTCCATCTGCCATTCGACGGCCCACTGGCCTAATTGATCAAGATCCCGTTGCAATCCTAGATAACCTTCTTCACTATCCACTGTGCCACCAATCTTGGTGTCATCTGCAAACTTACTAACCATGCCTCCTAAATTCTCATCCAAATCATTAATATAAATCACAAATAACAGTGGACCCAGCACCGATCCCTGGGGCACACCACTGGTCACAGGCCTCCAGTTTGAAAAACAACCCTCTACAACCACCCTCTGTCTTCTGTCGTCCAGCCAATTTTGAATCCAATTGGCAACCTCACCCTGTATCCCGTGAGGTTTAACCTTCTGAAACAACCTACCATGCGGTACCTTGTCACAGGCTTTGCTAAAGTCCATGTAGACAACGTCTACTGCACTGCCCTCATCCACCTTCTTGGTCACCCCCTCAAAAAACTCAATCAAATTTGTGAGACATGATTTTCCACGCACAAAGCCATGCTGACTGCCCCGAATCAGTCCTTGCCTCTCTAAATGCTTGTAGATCCTGTCTCTCAGAATATCGTCTAGCAACTTACCTACTACAGACGTTAGGCTCACCAGTCTGTAGTTCCCAGGCTTTTCCCTGCTGCCCTTCTTAAACAAGGGCACAACATTTGCTACTCTCCAATCTTCAGGCACCTCACCTGTGGCTGCCGATGATTCAAATATCTCTGTTAGGGGACCCGCAATTTCCTCCCTAGCCTCCCACAACATCCTGGGATACATTTCATCAGGTCCCGGGGATTTATTTACCTTGATGCGCTTTAAGATTTCCAGCACCTCCTCCTCTGTAATATGCACACTTCTCAAGGCATAACTATTTATTTCCCTTAGTTTCCTAACATCCATGCCTTTCTCCACCGTGAATACAGATGAGAAATATTCATTCAGGATCTCACCCAACTCTTGTGGCTCTGCACATAGATGTCCTTGTTGATCCTTAAGAGGCCCTACTCTGTCCCTAGTTACTCTTTTCCCCTTTATGTATCTGTAGAAGCTCTTTGGATTCTCCTTTGCATTATTTGCCAAAGCAATTTAATGTCCCCTTTTTGCCCTCCTGATTTCCCTCTTAACTCTATTTCGACAATCTCTATACTCTTCAAGGGATCCACTTGATCCCAGTTGTTTATGTGCGTCATATGCCTCCTTCTTCTTTTTGACCAGAGTCTCAATATCTCGAATCATCCAGGGTTCCCTACTTCTACCAGCCTTGCCCTTCACTCTCAAGGGAATGTGCTTACCCTGAACCCTGGTTAACACATTTTTAAAAGCCTCCCATATACCAGCCGTCCCTTTGCCCGCCAACAGTCTCCCCCAATCTACCTCTGAAAGTTCCTGTCTGATACCATCAAAAATGGCCTTGCCCCAATTAAGAATTTTAACTCTTGGGCCAGACCTATCATTCTCCATACCTATCTTAAAACTAATGGAGTTATGGTCACTTGTCCCAAAGTGATCCCTCACTAACACTTCTGTCACTTGCCCTTCCTTATTTCCCAAGACGAGGTCAAGTTTTGCCCCCTCTCTAGTTGGTCCATCCACATACTGAATGAGAAATTCCTCCTGAATACACTCAACAAATTTCCCTCCATCCAAGTCCCTAATGCTATGGCTGTCCCAGTCAATGTTGGATAAGTTAAAGTCCCCTACTATTACCACCCTATTTTTCTTGCAGCTATCTGTAATCTCCTTACATATTTGCTCCTCAATTTCCCGCTGACTATTTGGGGGCCTGTAGTACAGTCCTATCAAGGTGATCTCTCCCTTCTTATTTTTCAGTTCCACCCATATAGACTCAGTGAGCGAACCCTCGGATATATCCCCTCTAAGTGCTGCCGTGACGTTCTCCCTAATCAAAAACGCCACTCCCCCTCCTCTCTTACCTTCTGTTCTATCCTTCCTATAGCATCTGTACCCCGGAACATTGAGCTGCCAGTCCTGCCCCTCCCTTAGCCATGTTTCAGTCATAGCTATAATATCCCAGTCCCATGTGCCCATCCATGCCCTGAGTTCATCCGCTTTGCCCGTCAGGCCCCTTGCATTGAAATAAATGCAGTTTAATGTAGACTTTCCTTGCTCTCTGCCCTGCTTTCTCTGGTCATGCTTTACACACTCTCCCTTCCTGCCTTTTGTTTCCGTCCCCACTGACTTCCTACATCGCTTCTCATCCCCCTGCCACATTAGTTTAAACCCTCCCCAACTGCACTAGCAAACACACCCCCGAGAACATTGGTTCCTGTCCCACTCAGATGCAGACCGTCCGATTTGTACAGGTCCCCCCTCCCCCAGAACCGGTCCCAATGTCCCAGGAATTTGAAACCCTCCCTCTTGCACCATCTCGCAAGCCACGTATTCATCCTAGCTATCCTGTCATTCCTACTCTGACTATCACGTGGCACTGGTAGCAATCCTGAGATTACTTCCTTTGAGGTCCTACTTTTTAGTTTAACTCCTAACTCCCTAAATTCAGCTTGTAGGACCTCATTCCGTTTTTTTACCTATATCGTTGGTGCCTCGATGCACCACGACAGCTGGCTGTTCACCCTCTCCCTCCAGAATGCCCTGCAGCCGCTCCGAGACATCCTTGACCCTTGCACCAGGGAGGCAACATACCAATCTGGATTCTCGTTTGCGTCCGCAGAAACGCCTGTCTAATCCCCTTACAATTGAATCCCCGATCACTATAGCTCTGCCACTCTTTTTCCCGCCCTTCTGTGCAGCAGAGCCAGCCACGGTGCCATGAACCTGGCTGCTGCCACCTTCCCCTAGTGAGCCATCTCCCCCAACAGTTTCCAAAACGGTAAATCTGTTTTGGAGGGAGATGACCGCAGGGGATCCCTGCACTGCCTTCCTACTCTTCCTCTGTCTGTTGGTCACCCATTCCCTATCTGCCTCAGTAATTTTAATCTGCGGTGTGACCAACTCACTGAATGTGCTATCCACAACTTCCTCAGCATCGCGGATGCTCCAAAGTGAATCCATCCGCAGCTCCAGAGCCGTCAAGCGGTCTAACAGGAGCTGCAGTTGGACACACTTCTTGCAGATGAAGGAGTCAGGGACACCAGAAGGCTCCCTGAATTGCCACATCTCACAAGAGGAGCATGGCACGGGTCTGAGCTCTCCTGCCATGACTTAAACCTGAAGTTAAATTTGAACTACACTACACAGCTAAGAGAAAGTCAAAGAGAGAAAAAAAAAATCACTTACCAGTCACAAGCCAATCACTTACCTGCTGGCTGTGATGTAATTGCTCCCGAGACTCCCTCACAGGTCTGCTTCTCTGCACCTCCTTGAGATGAGCACCAAATTCCCTTAACCAGTTAATTCATTTACTTAATCAATTGATTTTTTTTGGAAACTCAACCCTAAACACCAAACTCCAAAAAACACAGCCCTCACTCACCTCTTACCCGAACTCAGCCTTACCCAAACTCAGATACACTCTGTTTGCTTCCAGCACTCCGCTTCTCAAGGCACTTCAGCCACACCTTTTGTTTCCTTCAATAGGCCTGCCCCCGGAACTGCACTCCCGAAACTAACAGCTGACCTGCAAGGTAAGGAAGTTTTTAAACAGTACTTACCTCTCCCAGCAGCACTTGCTCCCTGTGGCCGCTCCCGAAACTGCACTCCCGAAACTAACAGCTGACCTGCATGTTAAGGAAATTTTTAAACAGTACTTACCTCTCCCAGCAGCACTTGCTCCCTGTGGCCGCTCCCGAAACTGCACTCCCGAAACTAACCATCCAGATCGTTAATATATAAAGAGAACAGCTGTGGCCCCAACACTGAACCCTGCGGGACACCACTCATCACCGTTTGCCATTCCGAAAAATAACCTTTTATCCCAACTCTCTGCCTGACAGCCAATCGTCAATTCATGTTAGCACCTTGCCTCGAATACCATGGGCCCTTATTTTGCTCAGCAGTCTCCCGTGAGGCACCTTATCAAAGGCCTTTTGGAAGTCAAGATAGATAACATCCATTGGCTCTCCTTGGTCTAACCTATTTGTTATCTCTTCAAAGAACTCTAACAGGTTTGTCAGGCACGACCTCCCCTTACTAAATCCATGCTGACTTGTCCTAATCTGACCCTGCACTTCCAAGAATTTAGAAATCTCATCCTTAACAATGGATTCTAGAATCTTGCCAACAACCGAGGTTAGGCTAATAAGCCTATAATTTTCCATCTTTTTCCTTGTTCCCTTCTTGAACTAGGGGGTTTAAACAGCGATTTTCCAATCCTCTTGGACTTTCCCTGACTCCAGTGACTTTTGAAAGATCGTAACTAACGCCTTCACTATTTCTTCAGCTATCTCCTTTAGAACTCTAGGATGTAGCCCATCTGGGCCCGGAGATTTATCAATTTTTAGACCTCTTAGTTTCTCTAGCACTTTCTCCTTTGTGATGGCTACCATATTCAACTCTGCCCCCTGACTCTCCGGAAATGTTGGGATATTACTCATGTCTTCTACTGTGAAGGCTGACGCAAAGTACTTATTTAGTTCCTCAGCTATTTCCTTGTCTCCCATCACTCGATTACCAGCGTCATTTTGGAGCGGCCCAATGTCAACTTTTGCCTCCCGTTTGTTTTTAATGAATTTAAAGAAACCTTTACTATCATTCCTAATGTTACTGGCTAGCGTACCTTCATATTTGATCCTCTCTTTCCTTATTTCTCTCTTTGTTATCCTCTGTTTGTTTTTGTAGCCTTCCCAATCTTCTGACTTCCCACTGCTCTTTGCCACATTATAGGCTTTCTCTTTTGCTTTGCTGCATTCCCTAACTTCCTTTGTCAGCCATGGCTGCCTCATCCCCCCCTCTGATAACCTTTCTTTTCTTTGGGATGAACCTCTGTACTGTGTCCTCAATTACTCCCAGAAACTCCTGCCATTGCTGTTCTACTGTCTTTCCCACTAGGCTCTGCTCCCAGTCGATTTACGTCAGTTCCTCCCTAATGCCCCTGTAGTTACCTGTATTTAACTGTAACACCTTTACATCTGATTCTACCTGCTTTTTTTCAAATTGGAGATTGAATTCCACCATATTATGATCACTGCCTCCTAAGTGCTCCCTTACTTTAAGATCTTTAATCAAGTCTGGCTCATTACATAACACTGGGCTCCATCACAAGCTGTTCCAAAGAGCCCTCCTGTAAACATTCAATGAATTCCCTTTCCTTGGGTCCACTGGCAGCATTATTTACCGAGTCCACCTGCATATTGAAGTCCTCCATGATCACTGTGACCATAGAATCATAGAATTTACAGTGCAGAAAGAGGCCATTCGGCCCATCGCGTCTGCACCGGCTCTTGGAAGTGACCTTGCCTTTCTGACATGGACTTTCTATTTCGTGGTGCATTTTGTGCCCCCGGTCCTGACCACTGTTCGGAGGCCAGTACATAACTCCCATTATGTGTTTTTTGCCTTTGTGGTTCCTCAACTCTACCCACACAGACTCCACATCATCTGACCCTATGTCGCTTAGTGCTATTGATTTAATTTCATTCCTAATTAACAAGGCAACCCCGCCCCCTCTGGCCACCTCTCTGTCTTTTCGATAGGTTGTGAATCCCTGGATGTTTAAATGCCAGTCCTGAACCCCCTGAAACCATGTCTCTGTGATGCCTACCACATCATACCTGCCAGTCACAATCTGGGCCACAAGCTCATCTACCTTGTTCCGTACACTGCGCGCATTTAAATATAGAACCTTTAATTCTCTATTGCCCGCCCCTTTTTGTTTTCTTAGTGTGGTGGACCTTGGTTTACTGAGCCTCTCCATATACTGTGTCATATTTTGTGGGATGGGGACTATCGTAACCTCTCCTTAGTTTTGTCTTTTCGTGCTTTTTTGTATTCCTCAGCAGCTACGCTTCCCACTGATTACTTTACCTCTTGGTTCCCTGGCTTCCCCCCCACCCCCCCCCCCCCCCCCCCCACCCCCAATCTTTAGTTTAAAGTCTTATTGACCACCCTATTTACTCTTTTCGCCAGAACACTGGTCCCAGCTCGGTTCAGGTGAAGACCATCCCAACGGTATAGGTCCCCCCCGTCCCAAAACTGATGCCAGTGTCCCATGAAAAGGAACCCCTCTTTCCCACACCACTCTTTCAGCCACGTGTTAACTTCCCTTATTCTTGCCTCCCTATGCCAATTTGCACGTGGCTCGGGCAGTAATCCGGAGATTATGACTCTTGAGGACCTGTTTTTTAATTTGAATTCTAGCTCTTTATAATCTCTAAACAGGTCCTCTTTCCTAGACTTGTCTATGTTGTTGGTACCGACATGGACCACAACAACTGGATCCTCCCCCTCCCTCTCAAGTATCCTTTCAAGCCGGTCAGAGATGTCCCGCACCCTAGCACCGGGCAGGCAACATACCATGCGGGACTCTTTATCCTGCTCACAAAGGATACTATCTATCCCCCTGATAATAGATTCCCCTACAACTACAACTTGCCTATTTACTCCCTCCCTTTGAATGGCCTGCTGAACCATGGTGCCTTGGTCAGCTGACTCATCCTTCCTGCAGCCCTGTTCGCCATCTACACTGGGAGCAAGTGTACCATACCTGTTGGACAGGGTCAAGGGCTGAGGCTCCTGAGTTCCTGACTGCTGGTTCCCTTTACCTGCCTGACGTGCAGTCACACCCTGCTGTCCCTGGTCACTGGCAGGATTTAAACTACTTACTCTGACAGGCGTGACTGCCTCCTGAAACACAGTGTCCAGGTAAGTCTCCCCCTCCCGGATGTGCCTCAGGGTTTGAAGCTCAGACTGCATCTCATCAACTCTGAGCCGGAGCTCTTCGAGCAGCCAACACTTACTGCAGATGTGGTCGCTGCAGCTCGCAATGGGATCTGCCAGCTCCCACATCAAGCAGCTCAACACATCACCTGACCAGCCATCACTAATTAATTAATTAGTTTAATTTAAGTTTACGAGTTTAGCTGTGTTTTTTTTTTATTTGGGGCAGATTTGGTATCAACCAATCAGATCACAGCTTCCCTCTGACGCCACTTTTGGGGAAAAAACTGGAAAACGGGAAGTTACCGTTAGGTTTTTATACTCCGAGACTGCTCCTCCTCCTCCGAACGGCTCCCGAAATTAGGCCCGAAGAAAGAGAGAGAACAAAACAGTCGGGAAAAAGCCCCATGGTGGCGGCCTGCTGGGTCTGTCCTCCACAACATCCCGCAGCAGAGGGGGCACTTGCTGGAGGAGGAGGATGAACAGCAGGCCTCCTCCACTGAGGAGGATGCGGGGGAGGGCGAGTATGGACAGAAAACAGGCATAGAACGCCGCCAGGGCGAATGTGGAAGGGACTCTTTGACCGTCTGCAGATTCACTGACTAGTGGGGCCTGAACCAAGCTGACCCTCAATGTCTGCATATTTTCAACTTCCCATCCGCGCCTCCTCTGCGGCTGACCCAGACTCGTCCACCCCACACATTCTTCTGGCAGATCGGCGAGGCAGGTTGTACCATTGCACACAGGTGTTTAATGTGGAAACAAACATACAGATTAGTGTCCTAGACCCTATCACTAAACTGTGCCCTGCACCCGTGCAAACGTAACTAGTGTCTAACTTTCACGCGTTACTGGCTCTAACGCGACGTCTAGGTGGATCCCCAGATGGTACATCAGGAGTGTAGGGGGCCTTGCTGTGATTCCCGCCCCGTGAATCTCACGTGGGTCACTCTGGCTGGTGTTCTTGTGGGGTGGCAAGGCATGGATGGTGCTCGGCTTTCCCAAGGCGCATGGTGCCACCTTGTTCTGCCCATTGTCCAGCTGATGCGCCAGAGACAGGCGAGGGATGGAAGGAGCCCGGGGTGCCACTGTGTTCTGGCATCTCCCCTGCAGGAGTCACCGGTATGTGCCCCATCATTCCCTCCTCCCAGGTTGCGCGATGTTTCGCGAGCTCCTCCATGGGACGGGGATGTGAGCACAGCTATCCGCCTGAGGCTCCCATGGCACCTGGCAGTGCAAGTCCTGGAGGCCTGTTCTCGGCTCGGTAAAGGTCTGCATGCTCGTGGCCATGGATCATGGGAGTTGACAACCTCCACCTGGGACTGCACAACATCACCCATTGACTGTGCAACTACCTTCTGGGTCTGTGCCACATCAATGAGTGATTGTGCCATTTCCCTCTGGGATTGGGCTATTCTCCTCTGTGTCTGTGCCACGTCGGCCAGGGCCTGGGAGATGCCACCGACACTCTCAGCCATGACCTTCTGTGATTGGGCCACTCTCAGGAGCACCATTGCAACCTCCAGGTAGCTGTGGCACATAGCTGTCTGGGAGAAGGCAGCCCTTCCCTGGGCCTCTGTCACCAACTGCACGGGTGCCCCTTCCTTTGGACATGCTGATCACGATCCAAAATCCTCGATCACAAGGCATCCGCCGTGGACACCACCCTTGAGATCTTTCTCTGAGTGACATGCATGGTTTACACCACCGTCTGGGTCTGCACATGGTTGGACTCCTCCACCTGCAATCCCAAGTTCCGCGACTTCATCATCATGATCGATAGGACTGCCCCTTCCAGGAGCTCGAATCTCTTTTGGATAGTAGCTCGTCGCTTGGGTCGGCCTGCCCTGCGATCGTCCGCCCCATCCGGAGTTCCTTCCTGCTGTACCGGAGCATGTGTTTGGTGTTCACCCGAGAGTGTCGCAGGAGCCTCTTCACTAACATGCCCAACCGAGGTGAGTGCCTTAAGGATCACGGAGGGTATTGGAGCGAGCTATGATGGGCAATCATCTGATCCGAGCTCCGGTGTGTCTTAGGTCTTGGGTTGATGGCTCTCATCCGTGATGGTGTCCTCGTCGCGGCTAGGCATCTGGGGTTCCGGCTATGGCTGGGGTGCGAGCGATGGTGGGGCACACCAGTAGCACCCGCCCCATCACCAGCAGCTCCTGCAAGTCACATGACAGGACACATAATTAGACAGCGGGCCGGGGGGTGGGGAGGTGCGGGGACTAGGCGTGGTGGGGGGTTGTCGTGCGGCCTTTAAGGGGAGGTGTGGGCGTGGGGTGGTGTGTGGGTTGGCTGGGCGCGAGGGTGAAGTGGGTTTGGGGGTGGTGTGAGGGCAGTGTAGGGGGTGTAGGTGGTGTGGGAGGAGGGTGACTGTGGTGTGAGGGTGGTGTGAGTGTGATGTGAGGGTGAGGCTGGTGTTGGGGGGGGGGGCACATGTCTCATGGCAATCAGCAGTTCAGCTCGGTCTCACTTCTCCGCCCGATGCCGATCTCCATCCGGATGCCTGGTCCCATGGGCACAGTGCAGCCTACTCACCCTGGTCGTCCTGAGGAGGCCATTCAGCCTTATTCCCGAATTGCTGGTCGGTCTGGACGGCGTTGTACGCTGTGCTGTCCTCCTCTGCAATCTGCGCCCAGGTTGCACCTGGCAGCCTCCATCCCGGGTCGTGTGCAGGGTTCCCGCTCTCCTGCACAGCGTCCAGCAGTTTCTCAATATCTGTGAACCTTGCCCCTCTCTCCTCGCTGCCATCTTGTTGCCTGAGATGGCATGTTTGTGGGGAGTGAAGTGTGAATATGCGGCTGCATCTTGTCAGTCTCTTATGTGTCAGTCGCAAATCTGGCGAATCCTGCACCGTTTCTCATTGGAATCGATTGCATTCCATGTGGCGCCTGTGCTAGCCCCTCAACAGTTGCTGAATCAGTCCATATGCGGCGCCCATTTTGCGTTCCTTGAAGCCCAAGAATCCTGCCCCGGCATCTACATTGGTCTCAGGAAACGAGAATTCCACTGTCTAAGTCGCTACTCGGTGAAATGGGGATGTGTCAACCTATAGGCAGCTCGGATAATTTGTGGAATAATTCTATGGGGTGTGTGATTTCATGAGTGCAACCATGGGACGTTCGACTCTGCAGTTTAACATACACATTGTTTGCAAAAATAAGATTCTGGAGGACTTCTGGTGGCGACCATGGAGTGAGTGGTCGTCCATTTGATGGCTCCCACTCGTGGTGGCTTTTTCGAACCTTTTCCAGGCTTAACGTGTGGATGTGAGGTGAAAGATAGCTGCAGGAGAGTGAGGGGAAGAGATCGACCCTCTGCTTTATGGAGATGAGCACCAGAACCGGTCGAAAAAGAGGAAATCAGTCGGTTAGATCAGGTACAGCGCCTGCAACGCACGTGGAGGTGGCGAAGGGGCAGGGAGCGGCTCAGTGGTCGACGGACCAACTGGTAAAGTTTCTTAAATGAGAGGTTCACCCACCAACGGAAGGAGAGTCTGGAGGATCTGGCCCGGGCGGTGGATTCGATCAAGGCAGTGGTAGACCGCGTAGAAACGAAGCTGGTGGCCCAGGGTCAGGTGATCCAGAAGTTGGAGGAGTGGCAGAGAAACACGAGGGGCAGTTTGCCTCGATGGCAATGGAGATGGGACGTAATCGCGATCAGCAGAATCGGCTCCCGGAGATGGACGAGGACCTGGACAACTAGCATCGGCTCCTTCATTTCCCTCCAGCAGGCAGAACATGAGGATCATGGGCCTGCTGGTGGGAAATGAAGGAGCCGATGCTAGTGCGTATGTGGGGAAGATGTTCGAGAAGCTGCATGAACAGGGAGCGTTTGCAAAGCTGTTGGAGGTGGATCGAGTGCACAGGGCGGTAATGACAAAGCCCCTGGGGAACAAGCAGCCGAGGGCGATGGTGGTGCGGTTGCACCGTTTCCTGGACAAGGAGCGAATTATGAGGTGGGCCAGGCAGACGAGGCGCTGTATCTGGGAGGCCAATGACATAAGAGTGTACCAGGACCTGGGTGCAGAGTTGGCCAAGAAGAGAGCGAGCTTCAACAGAGTCAAGGCTGCCCTCTGCAAGAGGGGGTGCAGTTCGGGCTACTGTACCCGGCATGTCTGTGAGTGACCTATGAAGGCCGGTAAAAGTACTCTGGATCGGCGGAGTAGACGGTAGAATTTGTGAGAGAGAACGGACTGGCAGGGGAACATGGAGTTTGAACTTTGGTAGCGATGCTGTTATGACGATATGGTTAATTTATGTTTGGGACCATTTATTATTTTTCGGCTTCAGATTTGTTTCTTGTCCGTTGTTAAGAGATGGGGGGTTGATCTCTTTGTTTGTGTTTCGGGAGCGGTTGGTTTTGGTTTGTTTGCACTAATGCAATAGCGTGGGGAGGGGAATTTGCGGGGATAGGATGCAAAGCGCCATGGGCGGGGGTTGCCAGGCTAGCTGGGCGGGCGAATTCACGGAAGCGCAATGGGAGTGACTGGAAGGTCAGTGGGGGGGATGGGAGCAGGGGCTGTTGCTGGGGCAGCTGGGGGAAGGGCGAAGTTCCTCTGTCAGGGGAAGTGTATTTAACGTGGAAGGGGAGGAATATTGATGACGATGGCCGCCCGATGGCCGGCCTGGGGAGGTGCGGGCCACGGGCCGCTGGCTGGCCGAAGAAGGAGGATGTGAGCTAGCTACAAGAGACGCATCTGAAGGTGGGGGACACGATTAAGCTGAGGAAGGGATGGATAGGGCAAGTGTTTCATTCAGGATTGGATTTTAAAACGGAAGGGTTGGCGATTCTGGTCCATAAACGGGTGGCGTTCGAGTTGGGAAATATAGTGGTGGACTCTGGGGGTATGTACGTTATCGGAAGCGGGAAATCGGTGGTGTTCGTCAACATCCATATGCAGAACTGGGACGATGTGGAATTTATGAGGCTGGTGCTGGGGATGATTCCGGTTCTGGACTCTCATCGGCTGATAATGGTGATGGGGGGTCTTTAATAAGGCCCTGCATCGGAGATTGGACTGGTCGAGTTCAAGGTCGGGGAGGGTGTCGGCTAAAGCTTCGGGCTTCATGGAGCACATGGCGAGGAGGGGTTTGAATTCGTGGAGATTTGGGAGTCCAAGGGCCAAAGAATTTTCGTTTTACCCCCATGTGCACAAGATTGCACTCCCGAATAGATTTGCTCGTGGGGATCAAGCGTTATTGGCAAGGGTGTGGATTTCGAATACTCGGCAATCGAAGTGGCCGACCACGCGCCGCACTGGCCGGATTTACGAGTGAGCAAGTGCGGGGGGAGTGGGGGGGGGGGGGGGGTGGTGGTGGTGGTGGTGGTGATGGTGGTGGTGGTGGTGGCGGGGGGGGTGGGGGTGGAGCGCCCGCAATGGAGTCTGGATGTGGGAATATTAGCGGAGGAAGAGCTATGTGAGCGGGTCAGGAAGGCCATCCGGGGGTATGTTGAGGTGCATGACGCTGGGGGAGGTTTTGGCAGGTACGGTTCTGGACACACTGAAAGTAGTGGTCAATGGGAGTTTATTTAGAATCGGGCACACATTGAGAAGGCGGAGCGGTTAGAGACAGAAAGGCTAGAACGTAGAACATGCAACAGCACAGTACAGGCCCTTCAGCCCACGGTGTTGTGCCGACGATTTGTCCGAATCTAACATCAACCTAACCTACACCCTTCAATTTACTGCTGTCCATGTGCCTGCCTAAAAGTCACTTAAATGTCCCAAATAACTCTGACTCCACCACCTCTGCTGGCTGTGCATTCCACAAACACACCACTCTCTGTGCAAAGAAAGTACCTCTGACATCTCCCCGAAACCTTCCTCCAATCACCTTTAAATTATGTGCCCTCGTGACAGCTATTTCCAGGAAAAGTCTCTGGCTACCCACGCTATCCATGCCACTCATCACTTTTACACCTCTATCAAGTCACCTCTCTGCCTTCTTCGCTCCAGTGAGAAAGCCCTAGCTCCCTCAACCTTTCTTCAAAAAAATGCCCTCCAGTCCAGGCAGCATCCTGGTAAATCTCCTCTGTACCCTCTCAAAGCATCCACATCCTTCTTATAATGAGGCGACCAGAACTGGACACAATATCCCAAGTGTGGTCTAACTAGAGATTTATAAAGCTGCAGCAAAACCTCGCGGCTCTTAAACTCAATCCCCCTGCTAATGAAAGCCAACACAACATACCACTTCTTAACAACCCTATCAACCTGGGTGGCAATTTTGAGGGATCTTTGTACGTGGACCCCAAGATCCCTCTGTTCCTCCACACTTCCAAGAATCTCACCTTTACGCCTGTATTCAGCATTCAAATTCGACCTTCCAAAATGAATCACTTCAGATTTATCAAGGTTGAACTCCATCTGCCACTTCTCAGCCGTGCTCTGCATCCTGTCAATGTCCTATTGTAACCTGCAACAGCCGTCAACACAATATACAACTCCCCCAACCTTCGTGTCATCGGCAAACTTACTAAACCACCCTTCCACTTTGTCATCCAAGTCATTTATAAAAACCACAAAGAGCAGGGGTCCCAGAACAGATCCTTGCGGGACACCACTGGTCAGTGGCCTCCAGGCGGAATACTTTCAATCCACTACCACTCACTGTCTTCCTTTGGTCAGCCAATTTTGTATCTAGGGAGCCAAATTTCCCTGTATCCCATGCCGCCTAATTTTCTGAATGAGCCGACGATGGGGAACCTTATCAAATGCCTTATTGATATCCATACACACCACAGCCACTGCCCGACCTTCATCAATGTGTCTCGTGACATCCTCAAGGAATTCACTGAGGCTTGCGAGGCATGACCTGACCCTGACAAAGCCATGCTGACTATCATTAATCAAACTATGTTTTTCAAAATCATCATAAATCCTATATCTCAGAATCCCTTCTGATATTTTGCTCACCACAGACGGAAGACTGATGGGTCTGTAATTCGCAGGGCTTTCCCTGTTCCCTTTCTTGATCAGGGGAACAACATTCGCCTTCCTCCAATCATCCGGTACTACTCCAATGGAGAGTGAGGACGCCACGATCATCACCAACGGCGCAGCAATCTCCCCCCCCTCACTTCCCGTAGTAACCTTGGGTATATCCCGTCAGGCCTAGGGGACTTATCGATCCTGATGCTTTTCAAAACTTCCAGCACATCCTCCTTCTCAATATCAACCTTTCGAGTCTATTAACCTGGTTCACACTGTTCTCATGGACAACAAGGTCCCTCTCTCTCGTGAATAATGTCGGAACGTTTTCATTTAGGGCCTCCCCATCTCCTCAGATTCTAGGCACAAGTTCCCTCCACGATCCCTGATTGCCCCTACTCTCACTCTGATCATCCTCTTGTTTCTCACATAAGTGTAGAACGCCTTGGGGTTGTCCCTAATCCGTCGCACCAGGGTTTCTTCATGCCCCCTTCTCGCTCTCCTCAGTCCATCTTTGAGTTCCTTCCTGGCCACCTTGTAACCCGCAAGAGCCGAGTCAGATCCTTGCTTCCTCAACCTTGTGTGGGGGGGGGGGGGGGGCGGAAGTGACATCACAGAAAAGCTGTGACCTGAGTGGCTGGTTGGGAATCTACACTAGATTTTAAAAAATTAAGCATTGGTAACTAATTAAACATAATTACTTAATTATAATTTAGAGGGGTATCTAAGCAAGAGATAGGAGAGTACTATATTTAGCTTTCACATTTATAGTAGAAATCTAGTGCTAGGAAACAGATAGTTAACAGTAACTTTAAAACATTAAAAAAAAAACTTTTAATTTTAATTGACTAATTCATTGACGCAATGTCAGTTACGGGGGGGGGGGGGGGGGGGGGGGGGAGGCAGTGCTCTGACTGTGAGCTGTGGCAGGTCCGGGAGGCTTCCAGCGCCTCGGATGGCTTCATCTGCAGAAAGTGCACCTACCTGGAGCTCCTCACAGACCGCATGATTCGGTGGGAGCAGCAATTGGATGCACTTAGGAGCATGCAGGTGGCGGAAAGCATCGTAGATCGCAGTTATATAAATGTGGTCACACCCAAGGTGCAGGCAGAGAAATGGATGACCACCAGATAGGGCAGGCAGTCAGTGCAGAAATCCCCTGTGGTTGTCCCCCTCTCGAACAGGTATACCCCTTTGGATACTATCGCGGGGGCGGGGGGGGGGGGGAGATAGCCTATCAGGGGAAAACAGCAGCAGCCAGAGCAGTGGCACCACGGCTGGCTCTGATGTTCAGAAGGGAGGGTGAAAGCGCAGAAGAGCAATAGTAATAGGGGACTCTATAGTCAGGGGCACAGATAGGCGCTTCTGTGGACGTGAAAGAGCGTCCAGGATGGTATGTTGCCTCCCTGCTGCCAGGGTCCAGGTTGTCTACGAACGGGTAGAGGGCATCCTGAAGGGGGAGGGCAAACAGGCAGAGGTCGTTGTACATATTGGTACTATCGACATAGGCAAGAAGGGGCATGAGGTCCTGAAGCATGGGTTCAGGGAGCTAGGCAGAAAGTTAAAAGACAGGACCTCTAGGGTTGTAATCGCGGGATTACTCCCTGTGCCCCGTGCCAGTGAGGCTAGAATTAGGAAGATAGAGCAGCTAAACACGTGGCTAAACAGCTGGTGTAGGAGGGAAGGTTTCCGTTATCTGGACCACTGGGAGCTCTTCCGGGGCAGGTGTGACCTAGATAAGAAGGACGGGGTGCATCTAAACTGGAGAGGCATAAATATCCTGGCCGCGAGGTTTTCTAGTGTCACACGGGAGGCTTTAATCTAGTACGGCAGGGGGGTGGGCACGGGAGCAATAGGTCAGAAGGTGAGAGCATTTAGGGCGAACTAGGGAATAGGGACAGTGTGGGTCTGAGGCAGAGCAGACAGGGGGAAGTTGCTGAACACAGCGGGTCTGGTGGCCTGAAGTGCATATGTTTTAATGCAAGAAGTATTACGGGTAAGGCAGATGAATTTAGAGCTTGGATTAGTACTTGGAACTATGATGTTGTTGCCATTACAGAGACCTGGTTTAGGGAAGGGCAGGATTGGCAGCTAAACGTTCCAGGATTTAGATGTTTCAGGCGGGATAGAGGGGGATGTAAAAGGGGTGGCGGAGTTGTGCTACTGGTTAGGGAGAATATCACAGCTGTACTACGGGAGGACACCTCCGAGGGCAGTGAGGCTATATGGGTAGAGATCAGGAATAAGAAGGGTGCAGTCACAATGTTGGGGGTTTACTACAGGCCTCCCAACAGCCAGTAGGAGATAGAGGAGCAGAAAAGTAGACAGATTTTGGAAAAGAGTAAAAACAACAGCTTTGTGGTGATGGGAGACTTCAACTTCTCCAATATTGACTGGGACTCACTTAGTGCCAGGGGCTTAGACGGGGCAGAGCATCCAGGAGGGCTTCTTAAAACAATATGTAGACAGCCCAACTAGGGAAGGGGCGGTACTGGTCCTGGTATTGGGAAATGAGCCCGGCCAGGTGGTAGGAGTTTCGGTAGGGGAGCATTTCGGGAACAGTGACCACAATTCAGTATGTTTTAAAGTGCTGGTGGACAAGGATAAGAGTGGTCCTAGGATGAATGTGCTAAATTGGGGGAAGGCTAATTATTACAATATTATAACAACAACAATTATAGAACAACAAAGAACAAAGAACAAAGAAATGTACAGAACAGGAACAGGCCCTTCGGCCCTCCAAGCCCGTGCCGACCATGCTGCCCGACTAAACTACAATCTAAACGCGGACTTCTGGGAAGTGGAGTGCAGGGGTTGCCGGTAAGTATTTAGATTTAAAAGAACTTACCTTGCAGGGGAAATCAGTTGGAGTTTCAGCGGGAGTGGAGTGCAGAGTCTGCTGGTGGGTGAGTACTGAAATTTTAAAGTAACTTACCTTTACAGGAGCAGATCTTGGAGCTTGCAGCGGGAGCGGAGCGCAGAGGCAGCTGGTGGGTGAGTATTTCAGTAAACACTTACCTGCTCCCGTTTTCGGTCCCTCTTTGCTGTTTTTTAAACAAAATTTAGTGTTTAAGGCGGGAACAGGAAGTTCGACCCGCGGACTTCTGGGAAGTCCCTCACCAATAAATTCTGGTGGAGAGGAAACCCGAGACACTACACGTGTAGTGTCTCCCACCCGCCCTCCTCCTCTAACCTAATAATAAAACCCATTGGTGTGAGGTAAGTACCATATATTATTATTATTATTATTATTATTCTTTAAAAAAATTTAATTTAGTTGTTAGCCAGATCTTGGTAGAAAGTTAGAGGGATGGCAGGGAAGGGAGTGCAATGTTCCTCCTGCAGGATGTTTGAGGTGAGGGATGCCGTTAGTGTCCCTGCTGATTTTACCTGCAGGAATTGCTGCCATCTCCAGCTCCTCCAAGACCGAGTTAGGGAACTGGAGCTGGAGTTGGAAGAACTTCAGATCATTCGGGAGGCAGAGGGGGGCCATAGATAGCAGCTTTAGGGAATTAGTTACACCAAAGATTGGAGATAGATGGGTAACTGTAAGAGGGAATGGGAAGAAGCAGTCAGTGCAGGGATCCCCTGCGGTCGTTCCCCTGAGAAACAAGTATACCGCTTTGGATACTTGTGTGGGGGGGGGGGGACGACTTACCAGGGGTAAGCCATGGGGTACGGGCCTCTGGCACGGAGTCTGTCCCTGTTGCTCGAAGGGAAGGGGGGAGAGGAGCAGAGCATTAGTAATTAGGGACTCGATAGTCAGGGGCACAGATAGGAGATTTTGTGGGAGCGTGAGAGACTCACGTTTGGTATGTTGCCTCCCAGGTGCAAGGGTACGTGATGTCTCGGATCGTGTTTTCCGGGTCCTTAAGGGGGAGGAGCCCCAAGTCGTGGTCCACATTGGCACCAACGACATAGGTAGGAAAGGGGACAAGGATGTCAGGCAGGCTTTCAGGGAGCTAGGGTGGAAGCTCAGAACTAGAACAAACAGAGTTGTTATCTCTGGGTTGTTGCCCGTGCCACGTGATAGTGAGATGAGGAATAGGGAGAGAGAGCAATTAAACACGTGGCTACAGGGATGGTGCAGACGGGAGGGATTCAGATTTCTGGATAACTGGGGCTCTTTCTGGGGAAGGTGGGACCTCTACAGACAGGATGGTCTACATCTGAACCTGAGGGGCGCAAATATCCTGGGGGGGGGGGGGGGTGAGATTTGCTAGTGCTCTTGGGGGCGGGGGGGGGGGGTGGGGTTAAACTAATGCAGCAGGGGCATGGGAACCTGGATTGTAGATTTAGGGTAAGGGAGAATGAGAGTATCGAGGTCAGGAGCACAGATTTGACGTCGCAGGAGGGGGGCCAGTGTTCAGGTAGGTGGTTTGAAGTGTGTCTACTTCAATGCCAGGCGTATACGAAATAAGGTAGGGGAACTGGCAGCATGGGTTGGTACCGGGGACTTCGATGTTGTGGCCATTTCGGAGACATGGATAGAGCAGGGACAGGAATTGATGTTGCAGGTTCCGGGGATTAGGTGTTTTAGTAAGCTCAGAGAAGGAGGCAAAAGAGGGGGAGGTGTGGCGCTGCTAGTCAAGAGCAGTATTACGGTGGCGGAGAGAATGCTAGATGGGGACTCATCTTCCGAGGTAGTATGGGCTGAGGTTAGAAACAGGAAAGGAGAGGTCACCCTGTTGGGAGTTTTCTATAGGCCTCCAAATAGTTCTCGGGATGTAGAGGAAAGGATGGCGAGGATGATCCTGGATAAGAGCGAAAGTAACAGGGTAGTTATTATGGGAGACCTCAACTTTCCAAATATTGACTGGAAAAGATATAGTTCAAGTACATTAGATGGGGCGTTTTTTGTACAGTGTGCGCAGGAGGGTTTCCTGAAACAATATGTTGACAGGCCAACAAGAGGCGAGGCCACGTTGGATTTGGTTTTGGGCAATGAACCAGGCCAAGTGTTGGATTTGGAGGTAGGAGAGCACTTTGGGGACAGTGACCACAATTCGGTGACGTTTACGTTAATGATGGAAAGGGATAAGTATACACCGCAGGGCAAGAGTTATAGCTGGGCGAAGGGCAATTACGATGCCATTAGACGTGACTTTGGGGCGGGGGATAAGGTGGAGAAGTAGGCTGCAAGCGTTGGGCACACTGGATAAGTGGAGCTTGTTCAAGAATCAGCTACTGCGTGTTCTTGATAAGTATGTACCGGTCAGGCAAGGAGGAAGGCGTAGAGCGAGGGAACCGTGGTTTACCAAAGAAGTGGAATCTCTTGTTAAGAGGAAGAAGGAGGCCTATGTGAAGATGAGGTGTGAAGTTTCAGTTGGGACGATGGATAGTTACAAGGTAGCGAGGAAGGATCTAAAGAGAGAGCTAAGACGAGCAAGGAGGGGACATGAGAAGTATTTGGCAGGTAGGATCAAGGAAAACCCAAAAGCTTTCTATAGGCATGTCAGAAATAAGCGATTGACTAGGGAAAGAGTGGGACCAGTCAAGGACAGGGATGGGAAGTTGTGAGTGGAGTCTGAAGAGGTAGGAGAGATACTAAATGAATATTTTTCGTCAGTATTCACTCAGGAAAAAGATAATGTTGTGGAGGAGAATGCTGAGACCCAGGCTATTAGAATAGATGGCATTGAGGTACGTAGGGAAGAGTTGTTGGCAGTTCTGGGCAGGTTGAAAATAGATAAGTCCCCGGGGCCTGAGGGGATTTATCCTAGGATTCTCTGGGAGGCGAGGGAAGAGATTGCTGGACCTTTGGCTTTGATTTTTATGTCATCATTGGCTACAGGAATAGTGCCAGAGGACTGGAGGATAGCAAATGTGGTTCCTTTGTTCAAAAAGGGGAGCAGAGACAACCCCGGCAACTATAGACCGGTGCGCCTCACGTCTGTAGTGGGTAAAGTCTTGGAGGGGATTATAAGAGACAAGATTTATAATCATCTAGATGGGAATAATATGATCAGGTATAGTCGGCATGGCTTTGTGAAGGGTAGGCCATGCCTCACAAACCTTATCGAGTTCTTTGAGAAGGTGACTGAACAGGTAGACGAGGGTAGAGCAGTTGATGTGGTGTATATGGATTTCAGTAAAGCGTTTGATAAGGTTCCCCACGGTAGGCTATTGCAGAAAATACGGAGGCTGGGGATTGAGGGTGATTTAGAGATGTGGATCAGAAATTGGCTAGCTGAAAGAAGACAGAGGGTGGTGGTTGATGGGAAATGTTCAGAATGGAGTTCAGTTACAAGTGGTGTACCACAAGGATCTGTTCTGGGGCCGTTGCTGTTTGTCATTTTTATCAATGACCCAGAGGAAGGCGCAGAAGGGTGGGTGAGTAAATTTGCAGACGATACTAAAGTCGGTGGTGTTGTCGACAGTGTGGAAGGATGTAGCAGGTTACAGAGGGATATAGATAAGCTGCAAAGCTGGGCTGAGAGGTGGCAAATGGAGTTTAATGTAGAGAAGTGTGAGGTGATTCACTTTGGAAGGAAAAATAAAGGAATGCGGAATATTTGGCTAATGGTAAAGTTCTTGGAAGTGTGGATGAGCAGAGGGATCTAGGTGTCCATGTACATAGATCCCTGAAAGTTGCCACCCAGGTTGATAGGGTTGTGAAGAAGGCCTATGGAGTGTTGGCCTTCATTGGTAGAGGGATTGAGTTCCGGAGTCAGGAGGTCATGTTGCTGCTGTACAAAACTCTGGTACGTCCGCATTTGGAGTATTGTGTACTGTTCTGGTCACCGCATTATAGGAAGGACGTGGAGGCTTTGGAGCGGGTGCAGAGGAGATTTACCAGGATGTTGCCTGGTATGGAGGGAAAATCTTATGAGGAAAGGCTGATGGACTTGAGGATGTTTTTGTTAGAGAGAAGAAGGTTAAGAGGAGACTAAATAGAGGCATACAAAATGATCAGAGGGTTAGATAGGGTGGACAGTGAGAGCGTTCTCCCACGGATGGAAATGGCTGGCACGAGGGGACATAGCTTTAAACTGAGGGGTAATAGATATAGGACAGAGGTCAGAGGTAGGTTCTTTACGCAAAGAGTAGTGCAACAGTAGTGAACTCGCCAACATTGAGGGCATTTAAAAGTTTATTGGATAAACATATGGATGATAATGGCATAGTGTAGGTTAGATGGCTTTTGTTTTGGTGCAACATCGTGGGCCGAAGGGCCTGTGCTGTGCTGTATCATTCAATGTTCTATGTTCTATGTTCTATTCGGCGGGAATTGAAGAACCTAGATTGGGGGTGGATGTTTGAGGGCAAATCAACATCTGACATGTGGGAGGCTTTCAAGTGTCAGTTGAAAGGAATTCAGGACCAGCATGTTCCTGTGAGGAAGAAGGATCAATACGGCAATTTTCGGGAACCTTGGATAACGAGAGATATTGTAGGTCTCGTTAAAAAGATAAAGGAGGCATTTGTTAGGGCTAAAAGGCTGGGAACAGACGAAGCCTCTGTGGAATATCAGGAAAGTAGGAAGGAACTTAAGCAAGGAGTCAGGAGGGCGAGAAGGGGTCACGAAAAGTCATTGGCAAATAGGGTTAAGGAAAATCACAAGGCTTTTTACACATACATAAAAAGCAAGAGGGTAGCCAGGGAAAGGTTTGGCCCACTGAAGGATAGGCAAGGGAATCTATGTGTGGAGTCAGAGGAAATGGGCGAGGTACTAAATGAATACTTTGCATCAGTATTCACCAAAGAGAAGGAATTGGCAGACGTTGAGTCTGGAGAAGGGTGTGTAGATAGCCTGGGTCACATTGAGATCCAAAAAGACGAGGTGTTGGGCGTCGTAAAAAATATTAAGGTACATAAGTCCCCAGGGCCTGATGGGACCTACCCCAGAATACTGAAGGAGGCTAGAGAGGAAATTGCTGAGGCCTTGACAGAAATATTTGGATCCTCACTGTCTTCAGGTGATGTCCCGGTGGACTGGAGACTAGCCAATGTTGTTCCTCTGTTTAAGAAGGGTAGCAAGGATAATCCAGGGAGCTCCAGGCTGGTGAGCCTTACTTCAGTGATAGGGAAATTACTGGAGAGAATTCTTCCAAACAGGATCTACTCCCATTTGGAAGCAAATGGACGTATTAGTGAGAGGCAGCATGGTTTTGTGAAGGGGAGGTCGTGTCTCACTAACTTGATAGAGTTTTTCGAGGAGGTCACAAAGATGATTGATGCAGGTAGGGCAGTAGATGTTGTCTATATGGACTTCAGTAAGGCCTTTGACAAGGTCCCTCATGGTAGATTATTGCAAAAGGTGAAGTCACACGGGATCAGGGGTGAGCTGGCAAGGTGGATACAGAACTGGCTAGGTCATAGAAGGCAGGGAGTAGCAATGGAAGGACGCTTTTCTAATTGGAGGGCTGTGACCAGTGGTGTTCCACAGGGATCAGTGCTATGACCTTTGCTGTTTGTAGTATATATAAATGATTTGGAGTAAAATGTAACTTGTCTGATTAGTAAGTTTGCAGACGATACAAAGGTTGGTGGAATTGCGGTTATCGATGAGGACTGTCAGAGGATACAGCAGGATTTAGATTGTTTGGAGACTTGGGCGGAGAGGTGGCAGATGGAGTTTAATCCGGACAAATGTGAGGTAATGCATTTTGGAAGGTCTAATGCAGGTAGGGAATGTACAGTGAATGGTAGAACCCTCAAGAGAATTGAAAGTCAAAGAGATCTAGGAGTATAGGTCCACAGGTCACTGAAAGGGGCAACACAGGTGGAGAAGGTAGTCAAGAAGGCATACTGCATGTTTGCCTTCATTGGCCGGGGCATTGAGTATAAGAATTGGCAAGTCATGTTGCAGCTGTATAGAACCTTAGCTAGGCCACACTTGGAGTATAGTGTTCAATTCTGGTCGCCACACTACCAGAAGGATTTGGAGGCTTTAGAGAGGGTGCAGAAGAGATTTACCAGAATGTTGCCTGGTATGAAGGGCATTAGCCCTGAGGAGCGGTTGAATAAACTTGGTTTGTTCTCACTGGAACAAAGGAGGTTGAGGGGCGAACTGATAGAGGTCTACAAAATTATGAGGGGCATAGACAGAGTGGATAGTCAGAAGCTTTTCCCCGGGGTAGAGGGGTCAATTACTAGGGGGCATAGGTTTAAGGTGAGAGGGGCAAAGTTTAGAGTAGATGTACGAGGCAAGTTTTTTACACCGAGGGTAGTGGGTGCCTGGAACTCGCTACCGGTGGAGGTGGTGGAAGCAGGGACGATAGTGACATTTAAGGGGCATCTTGACAAATACATGAATAGGATGGGAATAGAGGGATACGGACCCAGGAAGTGTAGGAGATTGTAGTTTAGTCGGGGAGCATGGTCGGCACGGGATTGGCGGGCCGAATGGCCTGTTCCTGTGCTGTACATTTCTTTGTTCTTTGTTTGTTCTTTCGTAAACGTCCTTCTTCCTCTTAACTAGAAGCTCCACTTCAGTTGTCACCCAAGACTCCTTCGCCTTACCATTCCTTCCTCGTCTCAGTGGGACAAAACTATTCAGCACTCGCAGTAAGTGCTCCTTAAACAATCACCACATTACTGTTGTGCATTTCCCCAAGAACAATTGTTCCCACTTTATGCTCCCCACCCACTGTCTTAAAGCAGGATAATTTCCCCTCCCCCAATTAAATACCTTCCCATAATGTGTGTTCCTATCCTTCTCCATGAGGATGGGAAAGGTCAAGGAGTTGTGGCCACTGTCACCGAAATGCTTTCCCACCGAGACACCTGACACCTGGGCTGGTTCATTGCCGAACACCAAATCCAATATGGCCTCCCCCCGAGTCGGCCTATCCAAACATTGGGTCAGGAATCCTTCGCGTACACACCTGACAAAATATGCTCCATCCAAACCGTTTGCACCAAGGAGGTTCCAGTCAATATTAGGGAAGTTTAAGTCACCCATGACAACAACCCTGTTACTTCTGGACTCTTCCAAGATCTGACGCCCAATTTGTTCCTCTATCGCTCTGCTACAATTGGGGGGTGGGGGGGGGGGGTGTCTATAGAAAACTCCCAATGAAGTGACTGCTCCGTTCTTGTTCCTGACTTCCACCCACACTGACTCAGTAGGCAAATTCTCCTCAACTACCTATTTTTCTGCAGCTGTGGTGCACTCCCCTAATTAGCAGTGCCACTCCCCCGCCTCTTTTACCTCCCTACCTATTTTTATGAAAACACCTAAACCCCGGAACATCTAACAACCATTCCAGCCCCTGTTAAATCCATGTCTCCGTAATGGCCAGAACATCGTAGTTCCAATTACTGACCCATGCTCTAAGTTCATCTTCCTTATTCCTGACTCTCCTTGCATTGAATCAGACTCACTTTAACCCATTCCACTGAGTAAAACATTGCCCTATCAATTGTCTATCCTTCATCACAGACTTGCTGAATACTATTTCTGCCTGTTCAACTGCTACCCTATCTTCTGGTCCATAGCTCTGGTTCCCATACCCCTGCCAAACTAATTGAAAGCCTCCCGAAGAGCTCTAGCACCCAGGATATTGGTGCTCCTCCAGTTTAGATGCAATGCGTCCTTCATGCACAGGTCCCATCTTCCCCAGAATATATCCAAATGATCCATATATCTCAAGCCTTCCCTCCTACACCTGCCATAGAGCCACGTGTTCAGCTGCACTCACTCTCTGATCAGTGCCTCACTTGCGCGTGGCACCGGTAGCATTCCTGAGATCACTACTCTGCTTGACCTGCTCTTCAGCTTCCAACCCAACTCCCTAAAATCACTTTTTAGATCCTCATCCCTTTGCTTAGCAATGTCGTTGGTGGCTATGTGCACCACGACATCTGCGTGCTCTCCCTCCACCGTGGAATGCTGTAGACACGATCCGAGACAGCCTGGCCCTGGCACTCAGGAGGCAACAAGCCCTCCGGGACTATCGCTCGTGACCACAGAGTCTCCTATCCATGTCCATGACAATCGAGTCTCCTTTCACTATTACTTTTCTATTATCCCCCTTCCCTTTTGAGCCACAGAGCCAGACTCAGGGCCAGAGACCTGGTCGCTCGGGTCTTCTCCCCAACAGGATCGAAAACGGTATCCTTGTTTTGAAGGGGAACGGCCACGAGGGATCCATGCACTGCCTGCCTGATCGTTTTCCTTCCCCTGACTGTAACCCCGCTACTCTTCCTCTTTACCTTGGATGTGGCTACCTCCTTGTAACGCTTCTCTATCATCCCGTCTTCCTCCCGGATGATCCGAAGTTCATCCATCTCCTGCTCCAGTTCCTTAACACGGTCTCGGAGGAGCTGGAGTTGGGTGCACTTCCAGCAGGTGTAGTCAGCGGGGACACCGTTGGTATCTCTCACCACTCATATCCTGCAGGAGGAGCATGCAACTGCCCAACCTCTATCCCCTCTGATCTTACAGAATGTAGCTGCCCTGTGGACCAACTGGAACTCGGCCCTCCGACACTGTTCCGAGTCAGCTGCACTCTCTGTAAACTCCCAGCTTCCTTCACGATCTTTGAGGAAATGTAGGAAATGAAATTAAAGGAGCTCCCTCCTCACCTACCTTCCTCAGTCACCAAACTCTCACCATAGCACTCAAATGCACCCAAATTGAGCACTCAGTGCAAACAAAGCCTGAACTGTAGCTGGCTCACCTTTATACTGTGACTCTGGTCTCTGAAAACTGTGCTAATCCAATGAACTAATTAATAAGCTCCAGCTGTAAGTAGCTGCAAGTAGAATCTTTGTTTAAAACTGGTTGAAAATTTACCTTCTTCTAAACCAAACAGCAACTTTTAAGTTAACCACCTAAATAAAAGAATGACTAGACTTTAGATTTTAAAAAACGAACCCTTACTATCCCTCAGTCACTTAACTCTCACTATTGCACTCAAATGCACCCAAATTCAGCACTCAGTGCAAACAAAGTCTGCACTGTAGCCGACTCACCTTTATACTGAAGTGGAGAAGGCTGGTGGAGGAAATACTGCAGGTGCACAGGAGATATGCAGAGGTCCCGGAGGAAGGACTGTTAAATAAACGCTAGAGGCTGCTAATGGAGTTTGGGCTGTTAACCACGGGTAAGGTGGTTGGGCATTTGCGAAGGGTGAGAGGGGTGGTATAGAAGTATGGAGAAAAGCGAGCAGGATGTTAGCGCACCAGCTGAGGAAGCAGGAGGTGGCGAGAGATATTGGGAAAGTGAAGGACACAATAGGGAACAGGGTCTTCGACCCGGTCCGGGTGAATGGGGTGTTTAGGGGGGTTTACCGCAAATTGTAGAAGTCGGAGCCCGCAGCCGGGGAAGAGAGGACGAGAAGGTTTCTTAGAGAGCTGAAGTTCCCGAAGGTTCATGAGGAGCTGTGAGGGCGTGGGCCCCCCATTTGGGCTTGAAGAAGTGGTGGAGTGGTTGGAGGCGATGCAAACGGGTATGGCCCCAGTATCGGACGGGGACCCGGTGTAATTCTATAAGATGTTCTCGGGGGTTCGGGACCGCTTTTGGTCAGGGCCTTCAGTGAAGCAAAGGAAGAGGAGGTGCTCCCGCCAACCCCCCCCCCCCCCCCCCCCAACCCCCGCCACCCACGACGTTGTCACAGGCGTCGATCTCCCTCATCTCAAAACTGGATTAGGATTCGGGACACTGTGGGTCGTGTGCCGATCACCCTGTTAAATGTGGATGCCAAACTGTTGGCGAATATCCTGGCCACAAGGATCGAGGTCTGCGTCCTAGGAGTAATAGGGGATGATCAGACGGGGTTTGTTAAGGGCTGGCACTTGCCGACCAACATTAGGAGGCTGCTTAATGTTATTATGAGGGGCGCGATGTTAAGCTGGTGGTGGCCATGGACGCAGAGGAGGCCTTTTATTGGAAGAAGTGGGAATACTTATGGGAGGTCCTCGGGCAATTTTGATTTGGGCAGGGATTTGTGGATTGATTCAGTTGATATACCAGGCACCGGTGGAGAGTGTGCGGACTGGTGGATTGGACTACTTCATGTTGTACCGGGCCGAGGCAGGGATGTACACTTTCCCCACTGTTTGTCTTGTCTACAGAACCGTTGGCATTGGCATTGAGGGCGTCGAGGGTCTGGCAGGGGGTGGTGCGGGGAGAAGGGAGGGGGCTGGATCACAGTGTCTCGCTCTACGCGGAAGATTTGCTCCTGTACATATCAGACATGCTGGAGGGTACTTTGAGGGATTCTGGTGATATTAGAGGAGTTCAGCTGGTTTTCGGGATACAAATTGAATATGCGTAAGGGTGAAGTCTTTGCGATCCAGACGAGGGGACAGGAGAAGAGACTGAGAGAGATGCCGTCAAGGTGGTGGGAGGGAGCTTTCGATATTTGGGTATCTAGGTGGCGCAGAATTGGGAGCAGCTGCTTAAACTAAATTTGGGTCGGTTAGTAGAGCAGAAGATGGGGGACTTTCACAGGTGGGACACACTCCCGTTGTCATTGGCGGGGCTGGTTCTGATGGTTAAAATGACGGTCCTCCCAAGGTTTCTGTTTGTTTTCCAGAGCTCCCAATTTTTATCCCCAAGGCGTTCTTCAAGAACGTGAATGCAGAGATCTCGGGATTTGTTTGGGCGGGGAAAGCCCCGCGGGTGAAAAAGGTGCTATGGTGCAGGGGAGGGAGACCGGGGTTGGCTCTCCCGAATTGTATAAAATACTACTCGGCAGCGAATATTGTGATGGTCAGGAAGTGTGTAGTGGGAGAGGGGTCGGTATGGTAGCGGGTGGAGCGGCCTCATGTAAGGACACGTGTTTGGGGGGCACTATTAACAACAACTCTGCCGTTCTCGCCAGCTCGCCACTGTGGCCCGGTGGTGGTGTCAGCCCTGAAGGCTAGGGGCCAGTGAAGGGAGCACATGCATTAGAGAGGTGGCGGGGTGGGTCGGTGTTGACACCGATATGTAATAACCATCGGTTTGCTCCAGGGGGCTGGATGGGGGTTTTCCTAGATGGCAGCGGGCGGGGATCGCAACATTTGGGTATCTATTTATTGATGAGGATTTCCCGAGCCTGGATGAGTTGGAGGAGGGGTTTGAGTTGCCAGGGCGGGATGGGTTCCGGTATCTGCAAGTGAGGGATTTTGTGCTGAGGCATGTTTTAAACATGCCACCCTAGGGGCTACAGGATAAGGTGTGGTCGAGAACAGGAGTAAGCGAGGGGGAGGTCTCAGAGATCTATAAAGAGCTGATGGAGTGGGGGGCGGGGGGGGGGGGGTGGGGTAGAGCCCCGGTAGTGGAGATGAAGGGAAAGTGGGATGAAGAGCTGGGGGTGGGGGGGGGGGGGGTGGGAGCTGGAGGCTGGATTATGGGTGAAGGCCCTGAGGCGAGTCAATGCATCCTAGTCGTGCATCAGGCTCAGCCTGATACAGTTTATGGTGGTCCAGAGGGCACAATGACTATGGCCCAGCAGAGCAGGTTCTTTGAGGAGGTGGAGGATAGGCGCGGGCGCTGTGCGCGCGCGCGCGCGTGTGTGTGTGTGTGTGTGTGTGTGGGGGGGGGGGGGGGGGGTGGGGGGTGGGGGGGGGTATCTGAGAATCATGTTTTGGGTTTGTCCGTGGCTGAGTGGTTTCTGGCAGGGATTTGCTGACGTCATGCCAGAGGACTTACAAATTAGGGTGGTGCTGAGTCCAGAGGTGGCGATCTTTGTTGGGTCAGAAGACCCGGCAGCCCAAGGCGTGAGAGAGGCCGACGTCCTGGCCTTTGCTTCCCTGGTGGCACGGAGACGGTTCTTCCTGGGGTGTAGGGACGCGGCCCTGAAGTCAGGGGAAGAGTTAGCGACATGGCGGGGTTTCTCAGACTCGAGAAAATTAAATTCGCTTTGAGGGGGTTATTGCAGGGGCTTGCTCGGAGATGGCAGCCGTTCATCGACTTCGAGAAGAATTGAGCTGACAGCAGGGAGGGGGAGAAGCGGAGTCATGAGAGAGTCGTGTAAGGGCAGCAGAACCAGCGGATGGGTGGTTGGGGACTGTGGCACTGTTTATGTAAGCCATGTTGGCTGGGAGTTTGTGCTCGTGGGGGGGGGGGGGGGCTTGTTGGTTATATTGTTGTGCTTTTCTTTAGGTTGAAAATTTGATGTGTAAAATTGTTAAAATTCCAAATGCCACAGTAAAATATTCAATAAAAATATAAGATGTTGTTCAATCATCCCGTTAGTCCCTTATTAAAGTACAAGTTTTGAAAAAAAGTGACTTTCGTGTAACATTGAACTAGAACTAGAAGTTCGAATATCATTTTAGTTAAGAGTGTCACACACTGCAGAGATGTTCCAGCAAATACACTCTCCTCCAGACCTCCTGCAGCTATGGCAACGGGCTAATTTATTGACTTGCAAACGCGCATTAATCCGCTTTTGCAAATATCTGCCCAGACTTTCCCCAACCTCCCATTTGTTTGAATTTTGCCAGAGGTCTTTGATGCCATTGTCAGGCAAATAGAATGTCGCACAAGTCATCTCTCCTCATCACTGGAATTAGGATCTACCTGCCATGTTGGGCACAGACTGAAATGAAGCCTACAGGTGAGTTGCCCATGCGGCTTCCAGTTGTGCATCTATTAGCAAGTTGTTGCTGAGAATACAAAATATATGGGAAATTAGAAATCTAGGATTGACGCATAGATATTTACGTCTTCGGTGCAACGTTTGCCAAACTGAACTCTTCCACTTTAACTTCAGAACGGCGTCAACTATGCTGAAGGTCTCATTAAACGTTCTGAATATTTGGATTATTTTTGTTAGACATAGGGAGAGATTATTATCTTTCCAGATTCTTCGATTCTGGCCGTTTAGAATATTTTCTTAATCAGTATCTCCGTATTTCTCATCCTGCATGTTTAGTATCACATAAATAATGGCTGCCTTTATTGGACTAGAAGTATTTGATCACAGATAATTGAATCTTTGACGCAGAGTTATCAATTCATGCCCGGTTATTGTGGTCCGGAATTACCTCTTCCAAGTTGCTCATGCTGTCAATTTGGTAGATATTGATAAATACTACCCATCCAGAGAATTATTATCCAATTAAGTATTTTATTGTTCTGAGGAAAATGAATTGGAGAAGACTTGCAAGTTGTGCGAGGTTTATCCAGATTTCTGCGGATATTCACGGGACTGATTAAACGAGTAATCCCTGATGCTCTTGCTAGATTATATCTACCTCACTGAGATCATAATTAGCCTCGAAGCTTGGCTTCATATGTATTGGAAGACTAGCCCATAGGCGAAACTGTCTTGGCTAAAATAGCCTACAGTTGAAGAAAAAAAATTCAGTTTCCTGAAATCATGTACACAGAGATGATTTACAGTACCTGCAGGTTGAAACTCACTTTGTGTGCAACAACACATGAAGTATTTGAAAACAGGATGAAGTCAAGCATTTGCAAGATAGACGGTGACAAGTATATCAATACTATGAAGTGTCCTGTACTCTTGTACAGAATATGTTTCAACAATTAAAGCGCAAACTATCATTAAAGGAAGAAACTCATTTTCTTAATTATTATGTACTGCGCTTTATAATATTTACCAGCTTCTCTCTCACTAAGTTTGAGCTCTATTGAAGAAAATAAGATTCGAGTCATCTTTAAATGGACTATCATGGGTTATTATCGTAACGAAAACGAAACGAGATTACAAATAAATTGAATCGTAATTATTAGATGTTCTGTAAATCATCACGGGCAACTCGGTAGCACAAGTGGATGGCACTGTGGCTTCACAGCGCCAGGGTCCCAGGTTGGATTCCCCGTTGGGTCACTGTCTGTGCTGAGTCTGCACGTTCTCCCCGTGTCTGCGTGGGTTTGCTCCAGGTGCTCCCGTTTCCTCCCACAGTCCAAAAGATATGCAGGTTAGGTGGATTGAACATCCTAAATTGCCCTTATAGTCCAAACCATAGGTTAGGAGGGGTTATTGGGTTACAGGGATAGGGTGGGTCAGTGCAGACTCGATGGGCCGAATTGCCTCCTTCTGCACTGTATGTTCTATGTTCTATGTAATAACATTAAGTGTGTTGAAGGAAGATAAACGATAACAGAACTACTTTCTCTGGAGCATTAATTAAAAAAAACTATACTCTCGATACCTGCAAGTGTGAGGTTCCGTTCGAAAACACGGAGTTCTGAAAAGTAAATTCATGGTCACTGAAGTGCAGTTATTGTTACCTTAAATATCGGTCGTTTGAATATTAAAATCACCGACACTCATACTGATAAACGTTTGTTTTGCTATGTAGCACGGGCAGTTTCTTCTTGTAACAATCCTCAAAGTCGGCACCCGGGGTCAATAATAAACGTCTTTCTTCATGCCTAATGCCTCAGCGCGAAAAGAATGTATAACATTATAGAACCAACGTGCGTTCTTTGCATAAACATCTGAATATATGATGTATCTTTTTCTCACCTAAGGACATGGCCACCGCTGCGCCGGCAGCTATTGATCACTCATCCTCAAGTTTTTATCCTGGAGAGCTTAGTTACTTTAGTTCTAGCCCGTAGATGGGGGAGCGAACATTGAGTTCAGTAACAGGGAGTCGATTCCGCCAATATTCTGACAATGAATGCTATTATAGTTCTTAGATGTGCTTGCGCAGACGCCTGTTGAAGTGTGTGATAATGGCTCTAACACACTTCTTAAGTGAACAGTATGTTTAGTTTTTCAGGGGTCTACAGGTTCTGCCGTCGAAATGTGCAGATCAGAATACAAACAATGACTATCTCCCTTCCTGAAAGGACACCAATAAATCAACTGGGACTTCAAAAACTCTGGAAACATTTAACATATTCTGGGAGCTCGTCAACTCTGATATAATTTAAATGGCGTAAACTAATAGTTATTCTGAAATAAAAGAGGAAATGCTGGATAAACTGAGCAGATCTGGCAGCATCTGTGGACAGAAACAGTGCTGAAGTCTCGGATTGACATGATCACTCGATGGAACTGCAGAAAGTTAAAATTTATGGAAATATGCAGTTAAAAAGGAGACGTAGGCGGTTGGGCAGAGTAGAAGACTGGGGATAGGTCCGGAAAAGGAGATAGGGACACATTTGCCATGGGCATAAGACAAAGGGGCGTGCTAATGGTGCCATTCAGGGATGTTCAGTGCTAATGGCGTCGGAAGGTGCTGTAACAGAGGGTATTAATGGGAGCAACTTAACAATAAGAGACAGGTCCAGGGAGGGTGGGATTGTATATGGGCAAGCCAGGAAGCTGACAAGCAGCTGACAACAAACTACGAATGGGGTTCGGTTAAAATGGAGGTTTACTGTCTAAAGCTCCTTGAAATTGATGTTGAGTATGAAAGATTGTAACGTGGCTCATTGAATGATGAGATGTTATTCTTCCAGTTTGCGTTGGCCATCCATGGTGCATTGCAGCACGCCCGGGGCAAACATGTGGGCATAAGAATAAGATGCTGGTTTGCAATGGCAGGTGATCTTGCGTTTGGGTCATCGTTTTTGAAGGAGCGATAGGGTTCTGCAAAGCAATTACCCAGCTGTGCATTCAGAAGAATGAGACGAGGTCCGATCGACGTATATAGCTAACGTAGACAAAATATCCCCCCCACCCCTGTGGGACAATGTAGAAAGAGAGGTCACATATATAGGTTGAGAGGCGGTACATTTAAAACTGAGATGAGAAGGAGCTCACAGAGTGTGGTGAATTTCTGGTCCTCGTTGCCCGATAGAGCGGGAGAGTCTGAATAATTAAACCGTTTCAAGAAGGAGATAGATTCATTTCTGATAAAAAACGGGTGAACGGAATATGGAGAACAGGCAGCAAGGTAGATTTGAGATCAGGAAGATATCAGCCATGGTCTTTTGAATGGCAAAGCAGGCTCGAAAGGATGATTTGCTTACTTCAGCTCCTAATTCCTATGTTCTTATGTAGTTTCCTCAATGTCGTGGCGATCGCGTTGCGAGCAGCGAATGTAGTCGAACAAGTTGAACGGGGTGCAGATGCAATGTTGCTTGACCTGAAAGGAATGTTTAGTTTCTTGGCTAGTGAGGAGGGAGAAGGTAAAGGGACAGATGTTCCACACTCTGCAATTGCAGTGGGAAGGGCATGAAGTGGGCTGAAGGAAATATGTGTTTAGTGGTGGCATCATGCTGCGGTTGCAGAAATGGCGGAGGAGTTTATCCTTCGAGTTTACCCAACACCTTCTGTTTTGATTTTAGCTTTTTACCACCCGCAGTATTTTGCTTTCAAAACTGTTTTTGTTGTTGGAATGTTTGTGTTAAGTTCATACCCGATACACATACTCAAAGAATATTGCAGGGGTCTCACATCTTTTCACGCATCTTCTACATATTTGGATTATATTCAATTCAATATAAGCAGGATCCCATGTCTGATTAGGGGAAATTAGGGGTTAGGTGGATTGGCCATGATAAATTGCCCTTAGTGTCCAAAATTGCCCTCAGTTTTGGGCGGGGTTGCTAGGTTATGGGGATAGGGTGGAGGTGTTGATCTTGGGTAGGGTGCTCTTTCCAAGAGCCGGTGCAGACTCGATGGGCCGAATAGCCTCCTTCTGCACTGTAAATTCTATGATAAAATCAGTTCCCTATGGTAAAAGACAAACTATCGAACTCATTTCAGAAACCATATTATAAACCGACACATTTTAAAACATTTACCGCTGTCTTTCTCCTGCAGAAGTATTTCTGTTGAGGAACACATCGTTTAACAGCATGCATTCTCACAAATATCATTACTTCTTAGACAGATATCAAATTGATCAAATGATCCTGTTTTTGCAGGAATATTTGGGATAGGATGGAATGCAGTATCACTGAATTCAATCGGGCTTTTTTTCTTATGATAGGTATGTGTACCTTTTAGGGTCGGTGAACATGCACATTTCCCATGACATTCATTGAGAAGTATATTAAGGTGGCCTGCTCCGATGAAACAATGTTCTGGCGGAAAATCGCATTGAACAATTCCAACGCTGCTACAACAATAACATCGTTCACTGGTTGTGTGCTTCACTGTCAATTCCAGCACTTTCTGTGAATTCCTAATTATCTTAGAGACGTTGATGGAGAGCTATGTTCTTGACAAAACGGAATAGACGAGGCCACCCAGAACGGCAGTTAATGGCCAATCACATTTCTGTTGAATGGTGTTACATATAAACGAGACTATTCCTAAACCCGATGGACGTTTACAAAAAAGTTGCAATTCCGCCGTCCTCATTGCCGATATTAACGTTTTATGGTAGACATTCTTAATCAACTGAATTTAACTTTCCCATCATCATGGCATTTAAATTCTAGACTAAAATCATAGTCAAAGCCTTTGGAATACCAGATCAGTAATGTAACCATTCTGTTGCAGTACTCCTCGTGTGCTTCAAAATCGATAGATGGATTTGCACTCACCATTAGATCGCTTCGTATTTTCCGATTCTAAAAAAATCGGAACAGAAACATTTGACTATTTCCCCTTCCTGAAAAATCAGTTGAATTCAATGCGAAATATTTGCAACGGCGTGCAGCGACAAAAATCAGCTGCAGGAAATAGGGATTAAAAATAGCATTACGGTAATAGGAAGACTGAGGAGCAACTTTAACTTAATTTTCGCAATGGCAGTTCTGCAGCGCATGTTGAATACACATTCCAATTTTGTTTCTGTTACCGGTCAATGGATGCTCAAATTGGGCGTAGGATGGAACAGCACGTGATTACTTGATTTGATTTGATTTATTATTGTCACGTGTAATAGGAAACCGTGAAAAGTATTGTTTCTTGCATGCTATGCAGCCGACGCATACCGTACATAAGGAAGGTAGGAGAGACTACAGAATGTAATGTTACAGTAATATCTAGGGTGGAGTGAAAAGATCAACTTTATGCGAGGTAGGTCCATTCAAAAGCCTGATAGCAGCAGGGATGAAGCTGTTCTTGAGTAGGTTGGCCCGTGACCTCAAAGGTTTGTATCTTTTTCCTGATGGAAGAAGGTGGGAGAGTATGTGGGGTGCATGGGGACCTTAATTATGCTGGTTGCCTTTCCGAGGCAGGGGTATTGTCGGCAGAGTCAATTGATGGGAGGCTAGTTTGCGTGATTGACTGGGCTACATTCACAACCTTTTGTAGTATTCTGCGGTCTTGGTCAGAGCAGGAACCATACCAAGCTGTGATACAACCAGAAATAATGTCTTCTATGGTGCACCTGTAAAAGTTAGTGAGAGTCATAGCTGATTTGCCAAATGTCCTTTGTCTTCTGCGAAGGTAGAGTCGTTGGTGAGTTTTCTTAACTATGATGTTGGCATGGGGGGCGGGGGGGGGGGGGGGCGGGGCAGAACAGGTTGTAATCTGGACACATAAAATCATGAAATTCTTGACCCTTTCTACATGGTGGTCGTCTTCTTGAAGCAGAAAGGAAACTCAGATTGTTGTAAAGAGAGGTTGAAGATGTCTGCGAATACCGCACCAGCTGATCCGTGCAAGACCTGAGTGTTCGGCCAGGCACTCCATCCGGGCCAATGTCTTTCCGTGGGTTGACCTTCGATAAAGCTGCTCTCACTTCCGGTTGCGGCTATGAGGAGCTAAGCGGCACGATTCGGCAACTCCCGCGATTACGGACTTTCGGGCTCGCTAGAGGAGACCCAACGGAATTTTTTTTACAGACAACCCGTGGGAAAGAGAAGAGAGAGGTCCTCTACCGACTTTTATGGACCGGACCCGAAGTGCAACGGCCAAAAAAGCGGCATTGGAGCAGCGGGAGAAGCGAGGGGAAAAAAGCAAAATGGCGGCGGCCGGGGACAAAGAGGAGATGCAGGAATTCATCAAGCGCTGCTTCGAGGAGCTGCGTAAGGATATGCTGGCGCCTATGCTGGCGGTAATTGAAGGACTAGGGATGACCCAGAAGGCCCACGAGGTGAAGATCCAGGAGGTCCAGAAAAGAGTGAGCGAGAATGAGGACAAGCTCTTGGACCTGGCGGTGAGAGTGGAGCGGCACGAGGCGCTACACAAGAAGTGGGCGGGAAGACTCGAAGACCTGGAGAACAGGTCGAGGAGAAACAATCTGAGGATCCTGGGTCTCCCAGAAGGAGTGGAGGGGGCCAATGCCGCGGCATACACGGGCACGATGATTTGGGTGATGGTGAGCGTGGAGGCCCCTTCGAGCTCGCTGGAGCTGGACGGGGCGCACCGGGTGCTGGCGAGGGAGCCCAAGGCAACTGAGCCGCCAAGGGCGATGGAGGTGAGATTTCACCGGTTTACGGACAGAGAGAGGATCCTGAAATGGGCCAAGAAGGAGCGGAGCAGCATGTGGGACAATGCAAAGATCCGAATATACCCGGACTGGAGCTTGGAGTTTGCCAAGCGGAGAGCGGGTTTCAACCGGGCCAAAGCGGTGCTGCATCGGAAAGGAGTGAAACTTGGAATGCTGCCACCAGCGCGACTGTGGGTTACATGCAGGGACCAACATTACGACTTCGAAACGCCTGAAGAGGCATGGAGCTTTATACAAGCTGAAAAGTTGGACTCTAACTGAGGGTTTGTGAGTGTGGGGTGTGTGTGAGGGTGGGGTGTGCTTGAAGGTTGAAGTATGATGGTTGTTGTGTATAGGGGGTCAATCACGTGCAGGAAATGTTATATGGGCTGGGGGAGAGAGACTAGGCCTCGACAGGAGCTGCGCCAGAGGGGGCGGGGCAGGCTTTGGAAAGTGCGTTCCCCCCCCCCCCCCCCCCGCCGTGCGCAGGAAGAAAGGCGGGAAGGGGAACAAAGGATTGATTGGGAGACTCCCACATGGGGAGGGTGGGGTCAAAGGGATGGCGGGGGAAGCCGGGGTCAGCAGGTGTCAGCTGACTTACGTGAGTGGTATGGGGGAGCAAAAAAGCTAGTGAGGGGTCTAGCAGGGGGGGTGGGGGGGGGAGGGGGAGGTTAAGGGGAAGAGGGGGAGGGGGGCAAGGGCGGGGGAGAGGAGGGGAAGAGGGGGGAAAAAGGTTTGCTGCTGCACTGGCCGAAAGGGAATGGGACACAGAAGAGGTGGTCGGGAGAGAGGTCCCCCTGCTGGGGTACTGGAGGGCGAGGGAGATGCGTACACTGGACTGGCCCAGAAAAGGAGATGGCTGGTCGGCGGGGGGGGGGGGGGGGGAGAGCCCCTCCAATCCGGCTGATAACGTGGAACGTGAGGGGCCTGAATGAGCCGGTGAAGAGGGCTCGAGTGTTCGCGCACTTGAAGGGACTGAAGGCAGACGTGGCTATGCTCCAAGAGACACACCCGAAGGTGGCGGACCAGGTCAGGTTAAGAAGGGGCTGGGTAGGACAGGTATTTCACTCGGGACTGGACGCGAAGAATAGAAGGGTGGCAATTTTGGTGGGAAAGCATGTACCATTTGAGGCCAAGACTATCGTAGTGGATAATGGAGGGAGATATGTGATGGTGAGTGGTAGGTTGCAAGGGACGTGGGTGGTGTTGGTAAATGTATACGCCCCGAACTGGGATGATGCTGGATTCATGAAGCACATGTTGGGGCGCATTCTGGACCTGGAGGTAGGAGGCCTGATGATGGGAAGGGAATTCAATACAGTGCTGCACCCAGCACTGGACCGTTCCAGATCAAGGACAGGAAAGGGGCCGGCGGCGGCCAAGGCGCTCAGCTCAGGGGGTTTATGGATCAGGTGGGGGGAGTGGACCCATGGAGGTTTGCAAGACCGCAGGCCAGGGAATTTTCTTTCTTCTCCCACGTGCACAAAGCCTACTCCCGGATAGAGTTCTTTGTTCTGGGCAGGGCGCTCATCCCGAGGGTGGAGAGGACCGAGTATTCGGCCATAGCCGTTTCGGACCATGCCCGCACTGGGTGGAAAAAGGGCTGGGAGAGGAGAGGGACCAACGCGTGCTGTGGCGGCTGGATGTGGGACTGCTGGCAGATCAGGTGGTGTGTGGGAAGGTGAGAGGGTGTATCGAAAGGTACTTGGAGGCCAATGACAACGGGGAGGTGGGAGTGGGGGTGGTATGGGAGGCGTTGAAGGCGGTGATCAGTGGATAACTAATCTCCATCAGGGCTCATAGGGAGAAGACAGAGGGCATGGAAAGGGATAGGTTAGTGGGGGAGATTTTGAGAATGGGCAGGAGATACGCAGAAGCCCCGCAGGAAAGATTACTTGGGGAAAGACGACGGCTCCAGACGGAGTTTGACCTGTTGACCACAGGGAAGGCGGAGGCACAGTGGAGGAAGGCACAGGGGGTGACCTACGGGTACGGGGAAAAGGCTAGTCGGATGCTGGCACACCAGCTCCATAAGAGGACGGCAGCGAGGGAAATAGGGGGAATCAAAAATGGAAGAGGAGCCACTGTTCGGAGTGTAACGAAAATAAACAAGGTAGTCAAGGCCTTTTATAAAGAGCAGTACAGATCCCAGCCCCCAGGGGGGGGAAAGAGGAGATGAGATGATTCCTAGACCAACTGAGGTTCCCGAGGGTGGAGGAGCAAGAGGTGGCTGGTTTGGGGGCACCAATCGGGTTGGAGGAGCTGAGCAAGGGTTTGGGGAGTATGCAGGCAGGGAAGGCCCCAGTGCCAGACTGGTTGCCGGTTGAGTTCTACAGAAAGTACGTAGACCTGTTAGCCCCGTTACTAGTGAGGACCTTTAACGAGGCAAGAGAGGAGGGGACCCTGCCCCCGACAGTGTCGGAGGCGCCAATTTCCTTGATTCTAAAGCGAGACAAGGACCCACTGCAATGTGGATCATACAGGCTGATCTCGCTCCTCAATGTGGACGCTAAGTTATTGGAAAAAGTGCTGGCCACGAGGATTGAGGATTGTGTCCCGGGGGTGATTCATGAGGACCAGACGGGATTCGTAAAGGGCAGGCAATTAAACACTAATGTGCGGCGGCTCTTAATCGTGATAGTGATGCCATCAGAGGAGGGCGAGGCGGAGATAGTGGCAGCTATGGACGCAGAAAAGGCCTTTGACCAAGTACAGTGGGAGTACCTCTGGGAGGTGTTGCGTAAGTTTGGGTTCGGGGTAGGGTTTATCAGCTGGGTTAAGCTCCTTTACAGAGCCCCGGTGGCGAGTGTAGTCATGAACCGGCGGAGGTCAGAGTCCTTTTGGCTGTTCCGAGGAACGAGGCAGGGGTGCCCCCTGTCCCCCCTGTTGTTTGCATTGGCGATCGAACTCTTGGCCAGATCACTGAGGGAGTCTAATAAATGGAGGGGGGTGGTCCGAGGGGGAGAAGAGCATTGGGTGTCGCTATACGCGGATGACCTGTTGCTGTACGTGGCGGACCCAAAGGAGGGGATGGTGGAGGTGATGCAGACTCTTAGGGAGTTTGGGGAGTTCTCGGGCTATAAGCTCAATGGAGGGAACTGTGAGCTTTTTGTATTACAGGCAGGGGACCAAGAAAGAGGGATAGGGGACCTACCGCTGAGGAGGGCGGTGGGGAGTTTTCAGTATCTGGGGATCCAGATAGCCAGGAGTTGGGGCCCCTACATAAGCTGAATGTGACGAGGTTGGTGGAGCAAATGGAGTAGGACTTCAAAAGATGGGACATGTTACCGCTCTCGCTGGCGGGTAGAGTGCAGTCGGTCAAAATGGTGGTCCTTCCGAGGTTTTTGTTTGTGTTTCAGTACCTTCCCATCGTGATCACCAAGGGCTTCTTCAAGAGAGTAGGTAGGAGTATTATGGGGTTTGTGTGGGCGAATAAGACCCCGAGGGTAAGGAGAGGGTTCCTGGAATGCAGCAGGGATGGAAGAGGGTTGGCGCTGCCAAACCTAGGGAGCTACTACTGGGCAGCAAATGTGGCGATGATCCGCAAGTGGGTTATGGAGGGAGAGGGGGCGGCATGGAAGAGGATGGAGATGGCGTCCTGTAAAGGAACGAGCTTGGGGGCACTGGTGATGGCACCGCTGCCGTTCTCGCCAGCAAAGTATACCACGAGCCCGGTGATGGCGGCAACGTTAAGGATCTGGGGACAGTGGAGACGGCACAGGGGTGCAGTGGAAGCCTCGGTGTGGTCCCCAATCAGGGGTAACCACCGGTTTGTCCCGGGGGAGATGGACGAGGGGTTTCAGGGCTGGCATTGGGCGGAGATTAGAAGAATGGGGGACCAGTTCATTGACGGGACATTTGCGAGCCTAGGGGCACTGGAGGAGAAGTTTGAGCTACCCCCGGGAAATGCATTTAGATATATGCAGGTGCGGGCTTTTGTGAGGTGACAGGTCAGGGAATTCCCGTTGCTCCCGGCACAAGAAATTCAAGACAGGGTGATCTCGGGTGTATGGGTCGGGGAGGGCAAGGTTTCGGCAATAAACTAAGGGATGAAAGAAGAGGGGGAAGTGCTCGCAGAAGAGTTGAAGGGTAAATGGAGGAGGAGCTGGGGGAGGAGATCGAGGAAGGTTTGTGGACTGATGCCCTGGGTAGGCTTAATTCCTCCTCCTCATGTGCCAGGCTCAGCCTGATACAATTTAAGGTGGTTCACAGAGCGCACTTGACGGGGCGAGGTTGAGTACGTTCTTTGGGGTAGAGGACAGATGTGGAAGGTGTTCAGGGAGTCCGGTGAACCATGTCCACATATTTTGGTCATGCCCGGCACTGAAGGGTTTCTGGAGAGGAGTGGCGGGAGCGGTATCTCAGGTGGTGAAAGTCCGGGTCAAGCCAAGCTGGGGGCTAGCAATATTTGGAGTAGTGGACGAGCCGGGAATGCAGGAGGCGAAAGAGGCCGGCATTCTGGCCTTTGCGTCCCTAGTAGCCCAGCGAAGGATCTTGCTAATGTGGAAGGAGGCGAAGCCCCCCCCCCCCCTCCCAGCGTGGAGGCCTGGATAAACGGGTTCATAAAGCTGGAGAGGATTAAGTTTGCCTTGAGAAGGTCTGCGCAGGGGTTCGACAGGCGGTGGCAACCGTTCCTAGACTATGTCGCGGAGCGTTAGAGGAAGGTTGGTCAGCAGCAGCAGCAACCCTAGGGTGGGGGGGGGGATTGCTTGGGGGGGATGGAGGAGCAGGAGATAACATGAAGGGTGGGGGAAACTGGCACATGCGGGAGAGAGCCAGTGTATAAAGCTATGTAAATATACCATTTTGCAATGTGTATATCTTGCTCACTGCGATTTCGTATTATTTTGTTTCGGGGGTGGGGGGTGGGGGTGGGGGTTATTGCGTGTAAGGGGAAAAATTGTGTTGGTAAAAAACTTTAATAAATATATTAACAAAAAAGATAAAGCTGCTCTGACATCTGCAATGGTGGCCTCCGATACAAGTTCATCCGAGGCTTCTGGCGTGGCGGACGTGATCTCACTGACTTCATGATCAAAGCAGACATAGAATGCGTTAACTTCATCAGGGAGCGGTGCGTTGAAGCCGGCTATTTTACATAGCTTCATCTTGTAGCCAGTTATTTCTTGTAGACCTTGCCATAATCGGCGGGGTTCCGTGTGGCTAGCCTGGGACTCGAGCTTGGTTCGGTAGGTAGCCCCCATCAAAGTAAATTTTACACGTCATTGCATCATAATCGTGAGGATAATGGAAGCCAAAGTTCGCAACGAAAACTGTCTTACGTAATTGCTCGATATATTGCTTCAAGTCTCGCTTAACTTGATATGATTTCGCGTCAACTTACTGCTTGGATACCTGTTAGAATTTCTAGTAACTTTTCTTTATGCAAAAGATGTGAACCGATCAGTTGGTGTAAGATGACCAAGAGTTTTACTCTAACTGAATCCAATTCGACGACATTTTCTTTGAACACTTCATAACCTCACATTTTATTCGATTTGAAACTTGTTCTGTTTCATAGTGTTGTGTAACTTTTCCTTTGCCAGTCAGGTTATAAGGCAGAGAAAATTTAAATTTTCAAAAATATCAAGCAGATTCTCAATGACCAGACTACACTGTACTCTCTTCTGTTTTATTAAAAACATTGCAACACGAACCCTTACTCCTTTAAAAATTCTGGGAGCGTTTTCAGTGGAAGTTTTGAAAAATATTTTATTACAAATTAAATATATAATTCAATTCCAAGCAGTACGAAAGAATTTTACATGGAATTATGGAAAATGTACTGGACAGGAAAAGGACATTCGGCTCAACTTGTTTGTGCCAGTGTTAATGGACCGAATCAGTCTCCGAACACAGGACGTCGTCGCACCCTACCTAAATGTCCTGCTATTTCTTTCTCTCGAAGAAAGGCGTGCAATCATATTTATTTATTTCACACATCGTTCGGTATGAAGTTAACATGGTAATAATCCCCCAGCCTGGACAATTTTCTGAGACTTGTAATGAATGTATTAGCAAGTATCAAGTACTTATTGTCCCCAATTGACTACAAGTGGAAAATTAATTTCTCCTCTTGTCCTAGAAATCCCTTTCTAAATTTCAAAGTTAGTATTGATAGATCATTTTCACCCTCATTTTTTCTGAAGGTAAGAGCTGATGGCTGTTGAGTTATTTCTATATATATCAACTTTGATTAGTCAACTCCAAGGAATCCCGCCAGTCCAATAAATTTCGGGGCAAAATGCTCCGTCCTCACGCTTGTACCAAACTACGACAAAGGAGCAACGTTACAAACGTAGCCAAATGTTTCAAGGCGCGTCACAAGAGTCGTATGAAGCATTTTTGACGGCGTGCAGCACAACGCGACTTCAGGGTCAAGCCAAAACACCTGATTAACTAGCTAACATTTAAGGCGAGTTTTAAAGGTGGGAATGAGCAGACATGCAGAACTGGTTAGAACGCGAATGCTGCGACTTTGAGTCTCAACAGCTGTAGGAACGAGTATTAATGAATGAAGAATTAGAATCGCGGTTGCTATCCTGAGTAGTGTGGGTCGAGATCAAAATTGCCGGCATAGGACAAGGGAGGACATGAATGAATTAACATGAACAAATGTAGGCAAACACGTTCAGGGCAGATAGGTAAAGGTATTGGAAAGAGTTACAACACGGAAGGTCATGTTAGAAATGCGAAAGCTCTTACAAAGTTGAATCTGGGTGACCAAGCGGCAGCGCAATGGGGTCGTCAAGTCAACACGTTTCTCAGGCTTAATGTCGTGTTTCAGCAGAAGTTAAGCTGAGAAAAGGGCTGAGTCAGGCGACGTCATGGAGGTGACATTAAGCGATATTTTTCATTACTTCGATACGTGGTCAGAGCTGATCTCAGGTCAAATATATCGCCATGCGTCTGAAATGTCTGACTCAGCTTGAGATCGTTGATAGGGAGAGAAATTGAGTCGTAAGCTAAGCAGACGTAACCGCACACAATGGTTTCTCGTCTATTGAACGTTCTGCTAATCTGCGACAGGGCAATGTACAGGCAGCCTGATGAGTTAGAGACAGTAGAGGTTTCTTGAGACTTTCTGGTGAGGTAGTCGTGTGCCTTCTCAGCACGCATGTGAAGTCTGGCGCTGTGTTTTGGATATGTCGGCTCATCATGTGGGCGAGCTCTTCAGGAATGGGTGATTTATTCTTGGGGAAATAACAGGGATAACAATTGAGGTGACGGCGAAGATGCTATTCCAGGACATCTTCTGGCTAACGGGAATAAAAGAGATAGGAGCCAGGCGATGGAGAAGTTTTGGAGGAAAATTTTGATGTCATCATGCACCCAACCACCTCAACATTCTATAATCCACAGCCCACGGAATTATATATCCAATTCCTGAGTCGAAATTGCTGATGTGTCAATGAAGTACTCTGGCGGATTAAATATTACACTCACAATGTAAGTTCCTTGCCTACATCTGCTCAGCAATTCAGCAAGAATAAATCTTTCTCAAGTGCTAACTTTATTTAGAATATATGGACTTCTTTCATCTGATATTGATTTTACCTAACGCAGATCGAAGTTTGTGCCTTCTTTGATTACACAGGTCAAATAAAATTTGAACAACGGATTACAATGAGGACATATTTATGAATGACCAGTTCGTACTTATTGCACCAAATTCATGTTATTCAACATTTCTCCGTTAATTATTTTAACTAACTAATTTCAGTGTACTGCAATTGATTCCGGGAACATTGGAACTGATGGATGTAAGTTGATCAGGAAGATCACGATAGTGTGAATGCAACTTGGGGGAAGTTGCCGTATGTGCACCACTGTAGGTCATAACAGACTTCGTTATATCCTGCAATCCATCCAGAATTTGTGTTAAAGCCGGGCGCTGATGAATTTTGGGAGTTCGAGGGGACACTTGATTAACCTGTGAAATTGTTAAAGCGAGGAAGGCAACTTCTCTTTCGAAGGGTAGGGTTGGCAAGGTCATAAACATCGTAGCTAATCGATTTATCTGTCTATTGACAAAGGGAAGGAATCATCTACTCTCATTACATGATCGAAATTACACATTAGCTCGGAGGCAACTCTATATGGCCCTATCCAAAATTCAATTCTAATTGCTGAATATAATTGAACATTGAGCGTGTTTAGAAATATCTGGAAATGGGCTTCAGTCTGGTTCCTGACTGTGCATATGTTTTTCACCCGGACATCACTCAGCACGACGACTGTCAGTCCCTTCTTTCTCGTTATTAATTAAATGCCTATCCACTTGTGCTGATTTCACGTGCATGTATTCAATCACGCAACGCATCCAGTTAAAGCAAATCTCAGCGCTTTCAGCATTTGGGATGGAAGGCACGATGTCGTTGGGTCAGGGGAGGCAGGATGTCTGAAGAAGAAACGCCTTTTAATTTCTCTTACCTGCTACTGTAGTTCTGAGCTGAGTTTCTACGAGAAATAATTAAAACGGCAAATATTATCGCTGAATATGTGTTTCATAATTCTTTCACAAAAAAATATTTTTATTGGCTTTTCTCATATTTATAAACAGTTGTTACTTATATACATTACATTTTTCTTGCCCGCCCTAATTTGATTTGTTTTACAGAGAGGTTTGTTTTGTCCTTCATTTGACTAACTGTACGTAAATTTTGCTACCCTCTGGATCGGTCTTTGATATTCCCCCTTCCTCCCCGCCCCCATTGGTTTCAGCACCCTTCCTCTTCTTTTGTGGTTTCCCCATTTATCTCTCCCACCCCCCCCCCCCACCCCGGTTGCGCAGTCCATGTTTCATAATTCTGACGTATGTTAGTTTTTACTACGCAAACACTTAGCCAGTCACGCAGAATGTTCAGTGATTAAAAAATAAACGGTTGGAAGTTTGAGGTCAATGACCTTCCATCACAACCATCAGCTGCTCCCTGAACCGGCGAGTACTTCGAGCATTGACTGTTTTAAATTCAAGCACTTTGCATCTGGGGGCCGGTTAGTTCATTTCGCTGGGCGGCTGGTTCGTGGTGCGCAGTGACGCTAACAGAGCGAGTTTAAATTCCGGTAAGGGGCCGAAGTTATCGATGAAGGGTTCGACTACTCAAACTTTCTACTCGCCGGATGTGTGGTGACCCTCATGTTAAATCACCACCAGTCAGCTCTCAAATGTGAGTCCATGATCCTACGGGACTATGGCGACATTTACATTTTTACTTTGCACCAGCAGTATTTTGCATATACATGATTGGATCAGACTTTTACAATAGTGAACATTTGGATGTAAAGGCTCATAGAGCCGACCAAAACCGTGCCATTGATTAAAATTATTTATTGTGTAAGATTGATGAGCCGTTTGAAAATCACAGCTCATGCTGATTCATTATCTTATTTGTTTTAGGATTCCACCGGTTAGTTGTTCATATCCCCAGGTGAAATAGGCAAGAACATATATAACCGATGTTTTTCTTTTCCTTATTCGTGAACGATCGTCACTTTCCGAAGTATTTAGCTTGTGGAGAGCAATTCAATATTTGGCAGTAATTGTTACTCTCTTGTTTCTTGGAAAAATAATTTTCCATTTCGGAACCAACGACGCACAAAAAGAAACAAAATTAATTTTAAGTTGATCTGGCAAACACTAAGTGCGGTAGTGGCTGATGACATCCTACTCTGTTACGAGTTTCAATCAAATAACGGGGTAAATACAATAAAAATCAACGATTTCTGACTGTAAAACGGTGAAGACAGACGTTGAGTAGACTTCTAAATGCATGCTATGACTGAGTTCACAGTTATTACTGACAAGACTAAACTTATATATTTGGAAGAATGGTCCGTTTTTGCAAATCCGCGAAACGTTATTGCTTTCTTTCAACTGTTTTGCCAGCATTTTCCAACCTAGTCTCCTTTGTCTCACTATCTTTAAAATATTGAACTGCCGCATTTCCGAATCCTATTGAGATCATTGCCAAATCCTCCAACTGTACTCACCGTATTCGTGTGCCATCCACATGAACGTCAATTGACAGCAAACAATTGCAATTGAACTGATGCTTTACATATGAAGAAGAATTGGCACATGGAGTTGTTGTGTTCTCCACCCATCCATGAAGGTGTATGGTATTTATACTTTAGTGTATTTTTTGGTTTTCGTAAGTCATTCAACACCATCATGATTCCAGTGCTGCCTTCCTGATCAATAGGCTACAATAAAGTATGTAATGCCAGCCTGTCTATAATCCTAAAATGTCCTCTAGGTTAGGCGCACGCTACTTGGTGCAAATTTGAAATTCGATGGATTTGCAAAGAACTGAGGAAAAAACTCTAATTATATCTATGAAGTGTTGAAGGTATAAAAATAAAACTTTGTGGATGCTGGGAATCTGAAATGAAAGCAGGAAGTGCTTGGAAAACGCTGGAGCTGTGCCGCATCTGCGGAGAGAGAAACACAGCGAATATGTCAAGTTCAACATGACATTCCTTTAGAACATTGCTCTCCCTGATTATCCGTAGAAGAATGATTTTGGACCCGATATGTTAACTCTGTTATTCTCTCTGCAGAGATACCGCCAGATCGCATGGAAAAGGGAACTGACGTTCTCCATTGACTTTAAGACACGCCTGGCCATTTTGGGCTTCCAGATGGTACCAGCTCTGCCAGCATTCAATTTTGATGACTGATTGCCATCCATTTTATTGTCCATGTGGATAAAGGCGAACCTGTGATTTTACTGTCCTTAGGTTTATAGAAGATATTTTATAAGTGCCACATCAAAGGTTAGTGCAGCCAATTAGAGCTCATGGTGCAGGACTAACATATTGGCATGGCAAGAAAATGGGCAAGCTAGCAAGCTTGTAACGCGTGGTATGCCACAGGGACCAGTGCGTGCCTTATCCTTATACCTTTTATATAAATTATTGAAATGAAGTGGCTACATTTGCTGATGCAACGAAGATAGCTCGGAAATTATTTTTTGAAGAGTACATAGGTGGTAACATGTGGTTACGGGTAGTATTGCTGAAAAAAGGGACACATGAAGGTTTTCACCTTGCATTGAGCAGCGCACCAATAAAATATAAGGCAAAAACAATAATCTACACTTTTGAAGAATAGAGTGCTGATTGGTTGGAAAGTGAACTGATGGGTGGAGGCGTTGCGATGCAGAATTCACGGTCCTGATGACTGACGGTTAATTGCCTGGAATATTTTGAAACTTAAACCAAGAAGCACGACCCAGTTTGGTCAAGGCATTGCCATGAGGAGTCAATCAGCAAAATTCTGTTGTAAATTTTCTTTTGCTTAAAAAGGTGCGCTGGGTGTGTACATTATTTCTGCCTGCAAAAAAACAGATCCATGTGTATCAATATATGTAGCTTCTCTTTAACGAAAATGCACCACACTGCGAGTACGAATGATGATGCTAAATTGTTTGTCAGCCTAATTGTTAGTGGAGTGAATTTATTTTGCAAACCTTGTCTAAGCGCAGAATCATACCGAATTTCGGACACTGCATTTTGACTTTTTTCAAGCACGGGATAGATGTGTACGATCTGTGCTTAGTACAGGTAGGTTAAGTGAGTGGGTAAAGATCTGGAAGTGGACTATAATCTGGTAATATTTGAAATTGTCCATTTTGGCAAGAGCAATAAAAAAAAGCGTATTATCTAAATTAGGAGAGATTGCAAAGCTCTGAAATTCAGAGGGATCTGGGTGGAGCGATGAAGCAGCAACGGCCAGCATGCTTCAACAGCAAATACTTACGAAAGGTAACAGGATATTTTCATCTATTTTGAGAAGAATTTTATCTAGAAGGAGGAGGTTGTTTCATTGTTGGAGCGGGCAATGATAGAACTACATCTGGAATATTGTGTGGAATATTGTTTTCCTTACTTAACGAAAGATACATGTGAGTTAGAAGCACTCCAGGAGAATGTTTATTAGGTTAGTAGCAGGGATAGACGGCTTGTCTTAGAATAACATGTTGGCAGATTTGATTAGTATCCACTAAAGTTCAGATGAGGAAGAGGCGACTTTAATTGATACTTTCAGATCCTCTGTTGCATCGACAGATTGGATCTGAAGGGAATGGTTCCTGTTGTTGACGAACTCAGAACTACGTGTCACAGTTTAAAACAATAGGAACCATAAGACATGAGAGCAGAATAGGGTAATTCAAGTCTGCCCCGTCATTCAATGACATAATGACTGATCAGAAACGATTCCCCTCAACTCCAATATCCCGCCTCATCCCAGAAATGCTTGATACCTTTACTGCTTAAAACCCTGTCTATCCCAGACTTGAACACACTTAACATTACAACATCTACTGCCCTCTGCGATAAAAGATTCCACAGATTAATTACTCTCTGAGAGAATAAATGGTTCCTCATCTCTGTGATTAATTAACAACACCTTGCTCAGAAATAATGCTCTCTGGTCCGAGACTCTCCCAGTTTTCAGCGTCCGCCCTGTCAAACCTTGAGGGAATCCTATGTTTCAACAAGGTCCTGTACCAGCCGCCCCGAACAGGCGCCGGAATGTGGCGACTAGGTGCTTTTCACAGTAACGTCATTTGAAGCCGACTTCTCATTCCTCTAAACCCCAGTGCCCACAGGCGCTACCTACACAACTTCTCGTCAAAATAAAATCCACCCTCACACGGTAGCAACCGCGAACCTTCCGTGGACAGCCTCTATTAAAAATATGTAATTTATTAGATACAATTGTCACGTATTGAAAATAATGAGAAAGGGAATGTTTATTTTTGAGAGATCCTGAGTCGATGGAACTCTCTTCCTCAAAAGATAGTGGAGGCAGAACTTTGAATATATTTAATGCAGAGCTATATATATTATTAAATAACAAAGTTTCGAAAGGTGATCAGGCGGATGCAGGAATGTAGGTAGGAGGTTACAATCAAGTCGGCCACGATCTACTTGAATAGCGGAGTAGGCCGGAGGCTCTAGTGGCCAATCGTGCTACTCATTGATAGGTTAGATTCTCAGAATGGATTGTAGATAAAATAGTGCGTTCTCAGTTAGCGAACAAAAGTAAAATATCCTGCATGCGAGCATTGTCTGGTCCAACACGTTGTATACTTTCCAGCTAGAAAAAGCATGATAATTGGCGTTTAATAATTAGCCACAAGCCGAATCAACCTTGAAATGTTTCATCTTCTTCCTTGTCTACTCTCTGACATTTTGCAATGTTACCATGACAAAACTAAATACAACAGATGGAAGTTATTTTAATTCATAGTTGCTGTATTATAATTTGAGGAAAATAAATTTTCCCAATGCTGGCTTACTGAATATTCAGCAATTAGAAATTGACTTCCGTCCTCTGTGAATCTAAGAATAATTGTTATATACAGAAAGAACATTTGGCTTATTAATGCCAGGTACATTTTAAAAACGAAAGCAGAAAATGCTGGACAATCTCAGCAACCAACCCTTTGACAAAGAGTCATTTCGTCTCGAAACATTAGCTCCCTTTTCTCTCCGCAGATGCTGCCAGACCAGCGGAGATTGCCGCGTATTTTCTGTTTAGTTTCAGATTCCAGCCTCCGCAGTAATTTGCTTTTACATTTAAAAAAAATAGGCTGTTTGTTTTAATTCCTGCACTAATTTATTTAAAATAATCCGTATATAGGCTGAACCAATGCATTGTACATTCATCCAATAATAGCAATATCAATAACCTTTGTTCACATTTAAGTTTAACAGCAATGACGTAACAGAATGTATGAGCATGAAACATGAAACAGTCAAGGCCAACGAAGTGATTCGATTCACTTCAATTCAGAGGGATGTCCTTTCCAAAACTTAGAGCAGAAAATATTTCGCTTAAATATGTATTAATGGAATAAAGTTCTCCTACCTAGATCCTCTATAGTTCTTTTATGATCTGAAGTAAAAGAAGCACGATTGTAACAGAATTACAGATGACACATTAACAATGGAGTGTTTGAATTGTTCCCAATTGCACTGCAAATGCGGGCAGGATTCTCGCTCCCCTCGCATCACGGGCTGGACCCTCGGGTCGCCAACTTCGAAATCGTGTTCGGCGATCAGCCAGAGAATCAAAGTTCTCAACAGCATCCGGGGTGGCGCCGCTTTTGCGAGGCTCCGCCCCTCCAAAGCGGCGCATTCGTAGCGTACATCGAGGGACGTATCGACGGTCTCAGGACGTTGCCTAAGGCCCGCCCCCCGATGCTCTGCACCTGACACGCCGACTTCCCGACGGCGTCGGTTGCGTGTGGTTTCGTCCGTCGGGAACTCAGCGTTGCGGCTGTGGGCTGAATCCAGCGCTGCCACAGTCGGGGGGCGGGAGTGGGGGGAGTGGGGGGGGTGGGGGGGGGGGGGGGGGAGAGGTAGGGCGATCAGCGGACAGGGGGGAATTTATCAGCGGCTGGGGGCACTGTGGGGCGTTGGTCCCGGGCGCGTTCGCCGGCTGAAGGGGGAGCACGATTTTGCGGCCGGGTCCACAAGATACCTCCGCTCTGTGCACGAGCGGCCGCTGCAGGCCTTTGCCGTGCGCATGCGCGGCCATGGAGTGGCAATTCTCCGGGCCGTATGGGCAGCTGGAACCGGGTGCTCCACTCTGCCGGCATGCTATCCCCCAGCCAAACGGAGGATCGGTGGCCGTTTTACGCCATTTTGTCTGACATAAAATGCCATTGTTCCCACACCGGCGTGGGGATATAGCCTCAGAACCAGAGAATCCAGCCCCAGATTTCTGGAGCAGCAAACACCCGGGCTTCTCCGTCTCGCCAGCTGGTTTCCCATTGTGGACAGCCCCACGCCGTCGGGAAACCCTGGACCTCCGGTGAAATGGAGAATCCCGACAGTGGAGAATGGTTACTTCAGAAGGGAGGTTTGAACGAGGTGTGTCCCACTCTTCACAGAACCGTCTATATGCCCTATCAAACCTTTACCAGGTGCTACATGGTAAGATGTATTTGTGAAAGTTGAAAATTATTGGTAGTGCCACAAGTTAGTTCAGTTATGAATGAATTGCTCCAAATTTCAGAAAGAAACACCACATGGTTCAAACTGAAGTTTGTTGGTCGATGAAGTTGTCAGAGAAATCTGAAATCACACTTCGTTTGCAAATAAAACAAGCTTCTTGGTTTCACAGAATCCATACAGTGCAGAAGGAGGCCATTTGGCCCTTCGAGTCTGCACTGACATTCTGAAAGAGCACCCTCCCTCAGCCGATATCCATACCCTCTTCGTGTAATCTCAAATAACCTGCACATCTCCGGACACTAAGGGGCAATTTATCAGGGCTAACCCAACTAACGTGCACAACTTTTGACAGTAGGGGGAAACCGGAGCACCCCGAAGACACGGGGAATAGATCCGAAACTTCTCACACCCAATGCCTGAATTGAACTCAGTTCCCTGGCGCTGTCAGGCAGCAGTGCTGCCACAATAAGACCATGCCGGCCAACTCATTTGTGTAAATTCGCATTACATCTCTTCCAGTATACCTCTCCACATCGTTTCGTTAGTTGTGCATCCATTTACCTTTTCAACTTGGTGGGTTGCCTCTATTACTGCTTCCTCTTGCATACATTATTTACACCACAATACAAGTGGTCGTGCATTGATCGTGCAATTTTTATTCAACTTTGCAGTCAATGTGGAAGTTTAGCACCTGACTATCTGAAAAAAATAATTCAGTTGACTCCTCTACTGTTTGCTATCAATTTATAAGTGGCATTGTGATTTGCAAAACCTTTTCCACAAGCAAATGATTGCCTGAATTAATGTTCTGATCCGCTCAAGTGGGTAGATTGGATTCCCTTTTCAGGTTCAATGAAAGGTCGGCAATAAATTCAGGCCGAGCGAGCCCCTGTTCTCCATATCGCATGAAGGAATTAAAAAATAATGTTAGTGAACAACAGCTTCTGTGGTGACTGTTAACATTTCACAATGATTCTGCTATGTCGAAGTATTCCTTGGCGTTTGCATCAGGAGCAGCCGGATACGCAGAATTTGTAATGGTCACTGGAGACTTTCTATTTGGCTTTCCATATAAAATAGGGGAAATTGCCTGAATCTTATTTACATTTTGAACTTTTGGCTTGAATTCAATTGCCCAAATGTTGTCATTAGTGGAGGACTTAACGAACGCTATACAAGTAGGTATTAGAAGAGAAAAGTCATATCAGCCGATATTGTGTTGCAAAAGATTCATTAATTACTGTCAAGCTGCCTTTAAAAAGTTACTGAAATTTTTCATCCATTTAATAAACTCAGGTAAAGTATGTTTAAAGCTCCTCCGTACAGTGGCTGATTCTTCTTTCATTATTAGCTAACAGCACAATTTGCACACCTAGAGCATTAACTTGTATATCAGTACACGGCAGACGAGAGCTATGCTTTTCTGTAACGTTTTGGAAATGATGATTATTAATCTCAAATCTATTTACTTACACCAAAAATATATTGATAATTGATTTTTGCATGTTCTTCCCAAAATTACCTTTATTTTCTTTGTACGTTGAAACTGGCGGAGAGAAAGAATTGTAAATTAGTGGGTAATGCATGGTTACTTCAGTCGCAGTTTGCACATCAGCAAAAGCATGATTGTGGTATTATACCCATCGATTATTCTCAATATTTTATTGTCGTTCTAAAGACTCTGGAATTTAATTCCTGCCTTTTGTACCATTTTTTCAGCCATGCGTTAATTCGCATAATTTGACTATTTATGTACTCCCTCTGGAATGGCATTATCCAAAGGTTACTACATTTAAGGATCTACATTTTCTTTCCCAGCTTCAAAACTTCACTTACATGAACGCATTCCTCTTTTTTCCCCCTTGTCATTGATAGAGATTTGAAGCACAATTTCCGAACTTTCATCCTTTCGAATCAGACCGCTCTTGAACAACTATTTGGCATCCTTAACCCGGCAACCATCACACTCACGAATAATCTAGCTTCTGACTGCGCCGAGGACCTCCGAATGAAGCCGAATTAAAGAAAGGAATTACGTACTGTTGACTCATCCTCGTGGACCGTCCACTGCATTGTCTTTGCTCTGCTGTTTTGGAAATTCTAAATCAAATTCGAAACTGTAGGAAAATCTGTCTAGCTGCTGGCTACAGTGGCTCGTCTGCGAAAGAGGTTTGCAGAGCGCCCTATTTTGAACTAAATTGATTCCAATTAATTCCACTATAAGTATTTTACTGGGAGTACTCAGTATCACGGAGTAGCTAAACTCCTCACAACGAAGAATACAATTCCTTGTTCAAAAACGTAACAAGACTATAAACATCACATAAGCTGGAAATCAGTTTGATACTTTACCGAGTTGCAAGCGAAGCACATCAGTTCCTGAAATAGAAGTTAGCACAAAACGTTACTGCAATAATTTGTCGTCGATAATGGTGGAAATATTAGATTTTGCATCAATCACTTCAATGTTTACATCAGTTATTTCTGTTGTTTTTCTTAATTATTTAGAACTTAGTTGCAACAAGAGGACAGGTAGTTAGATTTAGTAATGAGACCAATTCAATTAGTATTGTAACTGTGTGCGAACATTTGTCAAATAGTGATCAGAACATGATTGAATTCAGTGCAGCATTTGAAAGTGAAAAGCCCGTTTCAGATACCGGAATTTTAGACGAATAAGGCTGACTTTAAGCGGATGAGGCAGTGACTAACTGCTAAAAATTGGGAAGATCTGTTAATAAGAACATAAGAACTAGGAGCAGGAGTAGGCCATCTGGCCCCTCGAGCCTGCTCCGCCATTCAATGAGATCATGGCTGATCATGGCTGGGCTAAAATACCGAAGATCAGTGGAGAATAGTGAAAGGAACATTTAACGAAATGCAGAGCAACTATATACCCCTAAAAGGAAAGGGTTCCAGTCCACAAAAACGTTAACGCTAAAGAGGTTAGGGACAGCAAAAACTAAAAGAAAGGGCTTCCAATAATGCAAGACATGGCAAAGATCCGGTGGAATGGTTAGAGACAAAGACCATCAAAGAGCCACAAAGCAGCTTACAAGAGCTACTAAAATAGATTATGAAAAACTTGTAAGATATATCAAAATGAACAAGAGCATTTTTAAAGTTTTATAAAAGGAAAATGGTGGTCAAGGAAAATGTAGGCGCACCAAAAGTTGAAAATGCAGACATTGTCAATGAAAAAGGGCAAATGGCAGAAATGTTGAACAATTGCTTTGCCTCAAAAAGAAGCACAACTTGCCGGATGTCCCGAAAAAAATAATAGTCGACAATAATCCAGCATCTGTAACTAGGAATTAATGGAAGTAAAGAGAGATGAATGCCCAGGACCTGCCGATTTCCATCCGTGGGTTTTAAAGGAATGACGGGAGCACATTGCAGATGCCCTAACTGTACTCATCAGGGTTCACTACACTCAGTAGTCCCTCTGGATTCGAAAATTGCATGTCACTCCACTTTTTAAGAAGGGGGAAAGGGGGAAATCAGGGAATTATAGACCGGTTAGACAACATGTATGCTGTGGAAATTGCTGGAGTCCATAATCATACATGGGGTAACTGAACACCTTGTAAAATTTCGGTCGAGCAGAGAGAGCCAGCATGGATTCGTGAAGGGAAGTTCATGCCTGACAATTTTATTGAATTTTCTGAAGGGGTGAGCAAGGTAGTTGACAGGGGAATGGCTATGGATGCCATTTACATAGTCTTTCACGGCGTCTTAAATAAAGTCCCAAACAAGAGTCTGTTAACTGAAGTGGAAGCCCACGGAGTTAAGGACAAATAAAAGACATGGTTACGGAATTGGTTGAACGGCAGGTGACAGAGAGTGTGGATGAAGGGCAATTACTCAAATTAGCAGGTATGACTAATTGTATACTACAGGGATCTGTGTTGGGGTCTGAATTATTCGCACTATTCATTAATGTCTTGCATTATGGCATAGAAAGTCATAGATCCAAATTTACGGAAGATACAATGTTAGTTTGCATTGTAGATAGCCGAGATGATAGCCGAGATATTGACAGATGAGATGAACGGGCAAAATTTTGGCAGATGGAATTTAATGTAAAGAAGTGTGGTTGTACATTTTGGACCAAAACAGCAGAGAGCAGCAGAATAATTTCCAATGGAAAGCAGTTAGGTACTATGATGTCCAAACAGTCTCGGGGGTTCAGGTCCAAGCCAGAAACAAGTGCAGAAAACAATCAAAAGGCTAATCGAAAGTGTAATGGCTGTTACGGAGCCCAAGGCGTGGAAATTATTATTTTCCCCTTGGTCCTTACAGAGTAGGAGCTGCCCTGCAAAGTGGGTGATTGACCTCTATCTAAAAGATAGGCCGTAAGCTACACAGCAGAACAAGAATCCAATAGATTATGTACCGGACAGAACAAATATCGTGTGTAAATAGAATTATGTTTCTTTACTTTGCTCGGTTTGGACGCCCCAGGTCCTTATTAAACTGATGTCAAGGATTAAACTGACTTGCTGCCGACATTGTGAAATACCTGGCTGAGCTACCTCAGTGATTTTCCGGACCCAGGTTTGGATTAACTTAATTCACCGTGCTTCTATTTGTGTGGTTAGATATATTGGATGCCGTTATTGAAAACCGTCCACAGAAAGGAAGGGTAACTTCTTCTGGACCAAGAACATCATGGAGAGCGAATGCCAGACGATCATACTGTTGATGGCCTGTGCAGCGCATACATTCAGCGTGATCTGGAGTTTCAAGTACCAGGTAATGCCAAATATGAAGTCCTTGGACCAAGTTGTGGCATTTGAAGCACATCACTTTGATCCAACCCCGCCAGTAATGTTTCAAAGATATCTGTTTAAATCAGCGGAGAGGTCCTCTAATACGCTCTTCACTGAATTCTCATCATGTCTACGGAAGAAAGCTTAGTTTTGTGAGTATGGTACTGTTTTTGTCCGATGTGCTCGGCGAACATTGGTCTATGGTATAAACAAAATGGAAAAACAGAAGAAATATTTGGGCGAAATCTCCCTGACGTTTCAGCAGGCACTGCTTGTCCCGGGAAAACGCGGAACGGGGATATAGGGGATGGAGGTGAATGGTTTGGAGTGTTGTTCTTCACGTGGTATTCCCAGTGCACGGACCAAACGTCAAGATTTTGACCGACAAGGCGGCTAATTTGTCCACTTAGACGCGGTATCAACTAACCATTGTGCACTACACCTTTGCTCTGGTAGTTTATAGACAACAATCAGTTCACAGTGCCACCATTGTTGTGCAAGGAAGCGGTCCGAGCCTGTTGGGGCGTGACTGGCTCCACCAGCTGCAGTTGGATTGGCAATAAATCTTCTAAATGGGATCGAGCGGTCTGTGTGCTGTACTGAACAAGCCTCCCGGCGTTTCCTAGCCTGATAGAATTAAAGGGGTCATGGCCAATATCCAAGTGTTCCCAGAGGCACAACCCTGAAATCTTCGTGCCCATCCGGTTCCCTATGCTTTAGTGGAGAAAGCCGAGACGGAACTTCATTGTAAGGAGAGTTTGGACACCATAAGGTCTGTGCACTTCGCTAAGTGGACAACTCCAGTGGTACTGTCTTGAAGCCGGATAAGACAGTCCACCTCTGCGAAGACTATACATTGACAGTGAACATGAATTCGAGTTTGGACTGTTATTCTATATCATGTATTGAGGATTTGTATGCAACATTGGCTGGCGGCTGTACATTTACAAAATTGGACATAAGCAACGTTTACTTTATCATGGCCAATCTACGTAAGCTGCACATATTTGGATTGTGGGAAGAAACCAACGCAGATACATGGAGGAAGAATTAACTCCACACATTCACCGAAAGCCAGAATTGAACCCGGGTTCCTGGAGTTGCGAGGCAGCAGTGTTGATCAATATGTCACCGTGCCGCCGATCATATGCGATATTTCCCGCTGTTCCAACAAAATCAATGCAAGTGAGTTGCCTTCAACAGCGAATACTTGGAAGAAAAGAGCCGACATATCGTCATAAGTGACTTGTTTCCGATGAATGCAACGCTCTTACCAAACGAAGTTCGGCTCGCTGCAAATCGAATGAGAAAAACAATCAATCAATAAACTTGAGTCCCAACATCGAATTCAGCTCCAAGAATTATCGTGCAAAATATTTGCTCCATGTCAATGATCATCTTCCTTCTCTCCTTTCTAGCCTCTGAAAAACGTGTGCGGGCTTTGAAAAAGATTTGTTACTCACAGTGGGTGTACTTTTTCCTTTCATCACTCCTCTTATTTTGATTGATCTATCTAGATTACGAGTGGAAACCAAGTTTACTGTAAGATGTTTTCTTAAAATCTGCACCCACCGAATTTTCCTTCTTTGCATTCCCAGTGTGTGGAATTCACGTTCCGAAAATGAATGTTCCACCCAGTAAATTATATTCGTCCCTTTTGGGGACCAACATGCTTGGCCGATGATTTGGGGGGTCACTGTGGAGTCTTTTAATTTTGAAGACAATCTTGTCTCAATCGCTTTGGCCTATTTCAACTTTCTGACAATTAACACGATCGTTAACATGGGAATAATATCAAAGAAATATGTGGAACCCTAAGCCAACTAGACAAAACTCACATTGCCAGCATATTTTCAAGACTGCGTTAAACAGAGCGAAATAAAAAGAATGTGAAGGCGAAAAGTACCCACTGAACGTTGGGGATCAATTTCGTCGCTGGTGAATCCTTCACCACCTTTAGAAATAACAATTCGATTCCAATACAGTATGTGCTTTTCATTTAAAACACATAATTAAACCAAAGAGTTAAATGGAAAGAAATTTGTTTAACGATTTCAGATGAAAAGTTTGTGAAATATCATTTAACACCAAACATTTATACGAAAACCGAATTGACGACAGACGTGACATTGAAAAACCTGCCCTACTTTGCTTGTGCGAATGAAACGTTTTGATCAGTATAACTTTATTTATCGTAAATTATACCTTGAACATGTGACCCGTCCTGAGTTATTTTACCTTTTAACACTGTTACGTATTTGGTGAATAACATTTGCTTGACCAGCGGATTACTGGAGTGGTTTTCCAAACATTTTATAGGCGAACGGCAATTGTCACTGGATCACAGAGTAATCCAGCACAGGCAGAGGTCATTGGCCTCAGGATGTCAGTGGCAACCTTTTGACATAAATATGCACTGTTTCCCCGCCCCCTCGTCTTTTTGATTCGTATAGGCTCCCCCTTCGAGGAATTGTCCAATTAACGTTTAAAAGCACTATTTAACTTTCAGTCGCTTCTTTAGTGCAGAACTGGAGTGTTGCTGAAAAAGTAACCCGCTTTCGAATCTTTAGATCTTTCACCCTTCCGGACGGATGCAATATTGTCAGATTTAGAAGGAGCAACAATTCATTCTGCATGAAACATGGGTGCTGGTTGGTTGGCAAATCACCGCTGATTGGTCGAAGAGTACGCAGAAAGAAAGCATAAGGGTGCTCATATCCCCAGTATTATGTTTAGGTGAAAAAGGTCCAATGCCTTGAGAGGTCACGTACCTGTGTATGTCTATATTTAGCTTCTAGATTTGGTAGGGGAGCCTCGTCGCAACCCTGACTGTTCACTGTAAATTGGAGGTTCGTGTAATTCTTAGCATAGGTCGTGATTGTTGACCAACTGCTGGCAAAACGCGGTCTCAGATGTCGACATGCTGTTGCATATTTTGCAAGTACTGCTTTGATGAATATGGTCAGCACTAGGCCTATTGCGAGTATCCGAGGGGATGTGCTCTTCGAGATCTTCTGACAGTGGCTGGGAGAACCAGCCTGGATGCTAGGCATCGCAGCAGCGCCACAATCCTCAATTTTCATTTAGCAATCGATTATAAACTGTATTCTCAGTCTCAAAAACTCGTTTTCAATTGTTTTCCATCATCTCACCTTTGGTTCTTAACTTTCACGTGCGCCTTCTTGATACGAATCATGGTTTGTCTTTAAACGTTCCATCAAATCCCTGCGTCAGTTCATATTCCTTTATATCCCCCACATGAACATCCCTCAACTATGGAGAGATCGTAGTTTTTCGGGTACTTCAACTGAACTGGTTTGGTTACTTGTTGCAGCTCTTCCATCGATGGTAGATCGGAATGGATTCTACTCCAGCTTACGAGAGATCATCATCTGCTACTATCGATTCACGTTTGATTAGTAAGCTTTGCGAACGTGAAGTGGGAGATAGCCTGAGCGAGGCAGCCAGAGTGGGATTGAAACTTGGTAATTTTGCACAGTGTGATAATTGAAGAGGGAGAGATCCAGAGAGCACCTGGGGAAGATAAGTGATATAAAGATCTACCTCGGGTATCTGCAGCGACAAGGGAAGGTAAGAGTCCAAAATACTTTCTTAAATAATTTAATTAATGATATAACTGTCCGTCAGTGGGGTTAAGTGCTGTACTTCTGAGATCTGAGACGCTTTCGGCGACTCGCACAACTATACCTGCAGCAAACGCACCCACTTGCAACTCCTCGCAGACCACATGGATATGTTGAAGCAACAGATGGAAGCACGTATGAGCGTGCAGGTTGTGGAAAGCGTCATGGACAGGAGTTTACGTGATGTGGTGACACCCAAGGTGCAGGCAGATAGGCGGGTGACCGCTAGAAGGGCTGCCAGTCAGGGCAGGAATTCCTTGTGGTCGTACCCCTCTGTAACAAGTATTGGGAGGCGGGTGGGTGGTGGCCCAGGAGGGGATAAAAACACCAGCACCAAAAGCAGTTGTTAAGCAGGGTGGGACAAAGAGCAATTTATCAATAGTTATACGGCACTCAATAGTGAGGGGTACAGCGAGGTGCTTCTGTGGACGTGAAAGAGACTCGAGGATGGTATGTTGCAGCCCTGGTGCCAGGGTACAGGATGTCTCTGAACGTGCAGAAAACATTCTGAAGTGAGAGAGTCCATCAGCAGAAGTCGTGGCACACATTAGTACTAACGACATAGGTAGGAAGAAAGCTAACACGCAGGGCCTCTAGGGTTGTAATCTCAGGATTACTCTGTGCCACGTGCCAGTGAGCCTAGAAATGGGTAGATAGTACACTGAACACATTGCTAAACAGCTGGTGTAGGAGGGAGGGTTTGATATCTGGGCCATTGGGATCTCATCCGGGGCAGGTAGGACCTTGTACAAGAAGGTCGGGTTGCATCTAAACTAGAGGGGCATAAATAATTTGGCCGCGAGGTTTGCTAATGTCACACGGGAGAATTTAAACTAATTTGGCAGGGGGATGGGAACCAAAGCAAAGGAGAATTAACTGACGGGGAACTAGAGAGTAGGGCCAGTACGACTCAGGAAGAGCAGGTAGGGTGTGGTTGCTGATCAAGGAGGGCCTGGGCCTGACGTGCATTTGTTTCAATGAGCGAACTGTAACAGGTAAGGCAGATGAACTTAGACCTTGGGTTAGTACTTGGAGCTTTGATGTTGTTTCCATTACGAGACTTCGGTAAGGGAGAGAAAGGACTGGCAGGTTAACATTATTGCAGCTGGCTTTTCTCGCAAGATATCCCCTTCATCCTTTAATTTTACTGGCATCAGATCAAATATGAACAATGCATCGTTCAGAATATTACCTAAATTTCCCGCTCCCTCAACTTTTGAAACCAACACTATTCCGTGAGGAACACCACATGGATGAAGCAATGAATGCAACAAATGACATAAAATCAATGCACGGTGAGGGAGGTAAATGTGTAGCATCACGAGTATCATCACTTCTGGCCGAGGTCATCAAGTCTTTTTCCATTCGTTCATGGAACGTGGGCGTCACAGGCTGTGCCATCATTAATTGCCCATCCCTAATTGCCTCTGAGGGGGCAGTTAAGAGTCAACCACGTTGCTGTGTGTCTGGAGTCACATGTCCGCCAGACCACGTAAGGACGGCATATTTCCTTCCCGAAAGGACATTAATGAACCAGATGAGTTTTTACGACAATGGTTTCATGGTAATCGTGAGACTTTTAATTTCAGATATTTTATTGAACTTCAATGCATCACCTGCCGTGGTGGGATTCGAACCCTGTCCCCAGATCATTGTCCTGGGTTTACTGGGTTACAAGTTCAGCGACAAACTACTCGGCCACCGCCTCCTCAACTGAACATGCCGTTTGTCAGACTGGGTGGAAGGAAGATAATGAAGGAAACAACAAGAGGAAAAACGTAGTAGATCTCGTCCTCACGAACAGACCTATTTGGGATGATTTGGAAGGAGCGACCACTGGAATATTTGTGAAGACTAGAATACCGTCCATCCTCCGTTTCAAATTATATTAATTCAGAACAGATATGACGACTCAAATTTTACATGTGCCAAACGGTGTGGACCATTAATCAATCGCAATACCGCAGTCAAAACAATCGGTATCGTCAAGGCGTTGTATTTCCCTGAGTATACTTTTCCCATTAGATCAACCCGTGTTCACTGTCCTGGATAGTGTGCCAGGAGGAGCAGCAGGGATAAGTAGAAATGAGGAGCCAACCTCTTGAACTTGAAACGCAACCAATGTGCTTGCAGTGGAAGTAGCATTCAATGGACGAAGCAAATAGATCCCACAACAAAAAGACCATGTCAACGCTCTGGAGCCGTGCGACATTCCACCGTGAATGGTGGAGAACACCTCAGCAACGAACTGCAGATGAGGATGCAGAAATGTCCTCCTTGTCAGCGACAGGGGAGGCCAACACGTCTGTGCAAAGGACAAGGTGGTATTTGCAACACAGAGTTAGAAAATAAACGGGAGTTGCACTAAATAGCCCAAGCAAAATTGAAGTCAGTGTCAGTCATGAAAAATAAACTCTCCTTGGTGGAGACCAGGCCAAGCATAAAGCATGATAATTATGAATGTTGCACTTCAAGGATATCGATTCAGGAGTTCTTAAGAATAATATCATAGAATTTACAGTGCAGAAGGAGGCCATTCGGCCCATCAAGTCTGCACCGGCTCTTGGAAAGAGCACCCTACCCAAGGTCAACACCTCCACCCTATCCCCATAACCCAGTAACCCCACCCAACACTAAGGGCAATTTTGGACACTTTGGGCAATTTATCATGGCCAATCCACCTAACCTGCACATCTTTGGACTGTGGGAGGAAACCGGAGCACCCGGAGGAAACCCACGCACACACGGGGAGGATGTGCAGACTCCGCACAGACAGTGACCTAAGCTGGGATCGAACCTGGGACCCTGGAGCTGTGAAGCAATTGTGCTATCCACAATGCTACCGTGCTATCGACAGCACAACCCTTTTCAGCTGTGTTATCAAAGAACGTCCCTTATCAAAAATATCAGAAGTGAACATGTTCACTAAGATTGTACATTCTGAAGTAAAAGTAATCCCTGCTCACATACTGTAAAAACCTATGCCCATCTATACCCAGCAAATCTAAACAATATTCAGCTCAGAGCTGATGACTGACAAGCAACAGTGACGCCTCGTGAGTGCCAAGCAAGATTCAAGCTGACTCGGTACATCCAATAAGTGGCACGATGGTACAGTAGTTAGCAGTGCTTCTTCACGGCACCAGGAACCTGGGTTCAATTCCTGCCTTGCGTGACAGTGCAGAGTTTGCACGTCCTCCCCGTAGCCTCCCCGTATGAGTGTAAGTTTCCTCCTTGTGCTCCAGATTCCTCCCACGGTCAAAAGCAGTGCAGGTTACGTGGCTTGGCCACGCTAAATTGCTCCTTAGTGTCCATGGATGTGCAGGTTAGGTAGGATTACTGGAATAGGATGGGGGAGTCTGCCAAGGTCGGGTGCTCTTTCAGAGGGTTGGAGCAGACTCAGTGAGCCTAATGGCTTTCTTCCGCACTGTCGACATTCTCTTCTCTCCTCTCCTCTCCTCTCTCTTCTCTTCTCTTTTATTATCGCTTAATCCCACAGCATAACCTCTCTCGGAGTTATCGATGACACAAAAGTTAACTGAACCAGCAATATGTAAACCATGGCTGTAAGAATGTTCAGAAAATAGGGGGCGGGATTCTCCACTCCCACCCCGAAGTGGCCGCGCCGTCGTGAACGCCGTTGAGGCTCACGACGGCGCGGAACAGTCCCGACCGATTCAGGCCCTGACAATGGGCCAGGATCGGGGGACGCATCATCTACACACGCCAGGCCTTGTCGCCCGCGTAAAAGCAGCGGCGCATAGATGACGCGGCCAGCGCCGCATAACGGGCGTCATCTGGCCGGCACCAATCCGTGCATGCGTGGTTGTCGTCCTTTCTAAATCTGCCCCGCAAGAAGATGGGGGACGGATCTTGCGGGGCGGCGGAAGGAAGGAGGTCCTCCTTCAGAGAGGACGGGCCGACGATCGGTGCGCACCGATCGCGGGCCACCCCACTTCCAGGTGAAGCTTGGTGCAGGATCCCCCCCTCGACCCCCCCCCCCCCCCCCCACAGGGCGCCCCCCCCCCCCCCAGCGTTCACGCACCGCCCACGACTGCAGCGACCAGGTGTGGACGGCGCCGGGGGGAACCCGCCGTTTTGGCCTGGCCGCTCGGCCCATCCGGGCCTCAGAATAGCGGGGGTGCCGGAGAATCGCAATTTTGTGTGTCTTCGGCGATTCTCCGGACTGCGGCCCGCGAAACTCGACCGGGCCGTTCCCGCCGCTTGGGAGAATCGCGAGAGGGCGTCGGACCGGCGTCCCCGGATATTTTGGCGGCCCGGGCGATTCTCCCAACCGGCGTGGGAGTGGAGAATTGTGCCCCTGTGCGGGATCCGTTGGATGATACGGGAATTTGGAAAAAAGGAATTGGACGGAGAATAGGTTCCAACACCAAAATCGCGGTGGTTGCCGATTTGATGCCAAATCGCAATTCTCTGTCAGCTCCACAGCAGTGTTAATGTGTTAAGGAAGGCACTGTAAATGCCATTCGCATATCATTCACGATCGGGTATTCTCCGGTGCCTCCTCGATTCTCCTCCTCTGAAGACCCAAGTTCACGACAACGCAGGTCACTTGTGCTTTTAACAATCATGAAACCATCGCCGTGGCTGATGAGGGAGAGAGCGGAGGTAGGGCACAGAGAGGAGCGACTATGGGCTGCCGAGTCGTAGACTGGCTGGGCTGGCTGGGGATGGATGGGGGTGGGGTGCTGGCAGGTACAGGGTAGGGGGGAACATGCCGTATGGCCGGAGCAGTGACGATGTCATATTTTGAAGGAAACTGATCGAAAATGAGAGTAAATTATTTTCAGCAATACATTCATTTGATAACCTTACATTCAGCCTCCTGACAATATCTGCTATTGTGTGTCTGCATTATTTTGAAGGATAACAAATGACTTACCTGCCTCATCGCACAAATGCGGGGAAACTTTGCCCTCAAACCATTCTCTTTATCAGTGAATCTGTGAGAAACATCCTGCCTGCACGTGAACCTTAACGACAAGGACAATAATTATTTGAGGAAAAACATCGTACCACAGTAATGTTTAGGATTTTGTTTTGATTGCCATTTACAACACATGTTATGACAAAAGGAACATATTGCTTTCCTTGAACGCCAGAATTCCTCACTTAAGCAACTGATGCGAGCGTGTCATTTTTTTCTTTTACCTTTGCCGTACTTTGAACATAGAACATAGAACATTACAGCGCAGTACAGGCCCTTCGGCCCTCGATGTTGCGCCGACCTGTAAAGACACTCTAAACCCCATCTACACTATTCCCTTATCATCCATATGTCTATCCAATGACCATTTGAATGCCATTAGTGTTGGCGAGTCTACTACCGTTGCATGCAGGGCATTCCACGCCCTTACTACTCTCTGAGTAAAGAACCTACCTCTGACATCCGTCCTATATCTATCTCCCCTCAATTTAAATTGATGTCCCCTCGTGCAAGACATCACCATCCGAGGAAAAAGGCCTTCACTGTCCACCCTATCTAATTCTCTGATCATTTTGTATGCCTCAATTAATTAACCTCTTAACCTTCTTCTCTCTAACGAAAACAGCCTCAAGTCCCTCAGCCTTCCCTGATAAGATCTTCCCTCCATACCAGGCAACATTCTGGTAAATCTCCTCTCTTTCCAATGCTTCCACATCCTTCGTATAATGCGGCAACCAGAATTACACACAATACTCCAAATGCGGCCGCACCAGAGTGTTGTACAGCTGCAACATGACCTCGTGGCTCCGAAACTCAATCCCTCTACCAATAAAAGCTAACACACCGTACGCCTTCTTAATAACTCTCTCAAACTGCGTGGCAACTTTCAGGGATCTATGCACATGGACACCGAGATCTCTCTGCTCATCCGCACGACCAAGAATCTTACCATCAGCCCAGTACTCTCTCTTCCTGTTATTCCTTCCAAAATGAATCACCTCACACTTTTCTGCATTAAACTCCATTTGCCACCTCTCAGCCCAGCGCCGCAGCTCATCTATGTCCCTCCATAACTTGTAACATCCTTCCGCACTGTCCACAACTCCACCGACTTTAGTGTCATCTGCAAATTTACTCATCCATCCTTTTACGCCCTCCTCCAGGTCATTTATAAAAATGACAAACAGCAGTGGCCCCAAAACAGATCCTTGTGGTACACCACTAATTACTGGACTCCAGTCTGAACATTTCCCATCAACCACCACCCTTTGTCTTCTTCCATCTAGCCAATTCCTGATCCAATCTGCTAAATCACCCTGAATCCCTTGCCTCCGTATTTTCTGCAGTAGCCTACCGTGGGGAACCTTAGTAAACGCTTTACTGCAATCCATATACACCACATCAACTGCTTTACCCTCATCCACCTGTTTGATCATCTTCTCAAAGAACTCAATAAGGTTTGTGAGGCACGACCTAGCCTTCACAAAACCGTGTTATTCGTTTCCAGATGATTATACATCCTGTCTCTTATAAACCTTTCAAGATTTTGCCCACAACAGAAGTAAGGCTCACTGGTCTATAGTTACCCCGGTTGTCTCCACACCCCTTCTTGAACAAGGGGACAACATTTGCCATCCTCCAGTCTTCTGGTACTGTTCCTGTAGACAAAGATGATCAAAGCCAAAGGCTCAGCAATCGCCTCCCTAGCTTCCCAGAAAATACTACGATAAATCCCATCCGGCCCAGGGGACTTATCTATTTTCACGCTTTCCAGAATTGATTACACCTCCTCCTTATGAACCTCAATCCATTCTAGTCCAGTAACCTGAATCTCAGTATTCTCCTCGAGAACATTGTCTTTTTCCTGTGTGAATACTGACGAAAAATATTCATTTAGCACCTCTCGTATCTCCTCGGACTCCAAGCACAACTTCCCACGACTGTCGTTGACTGGCCCTACTCTTAACCTAGTCATCAATTTATTCGTGCCATATCTATAGAAAGCTTTAGGGTTTTCCTTGACCCTACCTGCCAAAGACTTCTCATGTCCCCTCCTCGCTCTTCTTAGCTCTCTCTTTAGGTCCTTCCTAGCTAACTTGTAACTCTCGAGCGCCCGAAATGAACCTTCATGTCTCATCTTTACACAAACCTCCTTCTTCCTCTTGCTCCACCACTCCCTCCCTGCCTGACTGGTACATACTTATCAAGGACAAGCAGTAGCTGTTCCTTGAACAAGCTCCACATTTCCATTGTGCCCATGCCCTGCAGTTTTCCTCTCCATCTGATGCATCCTAAGTCTTGCCTCATCGCATCATAATTGCCTTTCCCCCAAATATAACTCTTACCCTGCGGTATTTACCTATCCGTTTCCATCACTAAAGTAAACGTAATCGAATTGTGGTCACTATAACCAAAGTGCTCACCTACCTCCAAATCTAACACCTGTCCTGGTTCAATACCCAGTACCAAATCCAATATAGCCTAGCCTCTCGTTGGCCTATCTACATACTGTGTCAAGAAACTGTCCTGCACACATTGGACAAAAATGGACCCATCTAAAGTACTCGAACTAAAGCGTTTCCTGTCAATATTTGGAAAGTTAAAGACCCCCATAACAACTACCCTGTTGCTTTCGCTCCTATCCAGAATCATTTTTGCAATCCTTTCCTCTACATCTCTGGAACTTTTCGGAGGCATATTTCTAACCTCAGTCCATACTACCTCAGTAGACGAGTCCTCATCAAACGCCCTTTCTGCCACCGCAATCCTGTCCTTGACTAACAATGCACCCCTCCCCCTCTTTTACCATCTTCCCTGAGCTTACTGAAATACGTAAACTCCGGCACGTGCAAAAACCATTCCTGTCCTTGCTCTATCCCTGTCTCCAAAATGGCCACAACATCGAAGTCCCAGGTACCAACCCATGTCGCACTTTCACCAACCTTATTCCGGATGCTCTGGCATTGAAGAAGGCACACTTTAAACCACCTTGCTGCCTGCCGGTACACTCCTGCAACTTTGAAACCTTACTCATGACCTCATTACTCTCAACTTCGCTTTCGAGCCTAAATTACTTTCATTTTCAATCTTACTATCACTCAAAATTAATTGAAACACCGAAACTAGGACCTAATATGTTTATCCTTTAAATCTTCCAATTAAGGGCCTTTTTGGAGTGGCCAATCCACCGACCCCACACATATTTGGGTTGTGGCGGTGAGGCACATGCAGACACTGGGAGAATGCGCAAACTCCAAATGGACAATGAACAGGGCCGGAATTGAATCCGTGACATAGCAGTGCTCACCATTGAGCCACCGTTCCGGCCGTCACTAACATATTTATGACTAATCGGCTGCCATTCCTGTCTTTTATGAACTTTTTTTTCTGCCAGCTGGGACATGCCATTGATGCATATCACGTATCAAAAGTCGTCCAGCAAAGTTTAGGTCAGGCCTTGCTCCCATTTAAAATTCCTGAATGTATGTTTGCACCCGCTGGTACAAAGCAGTGCTATCGAGAAAAGCCGTCTTTGTTGTGTCGTCGTGACCGAGGTGCTCTTCTGAAAGAGGTGACTGCAAATCCATAGCTCTTCCTCCGAAAGACTCTGTACCGAAAACACTCTGCAAGGACATATTCCAAGATTATTTCGGCGAATTCAGATTCATGGTAATTCTTCAGAAGTGCAGAAAATACATTTCTGCTCACCTACCGATGTTAGACGAATAGTATTTGCTCTCTAGTCGTTCTCGAGCTTCACGACGAATTCAAGTTGGAGATTTTCTTTATCAAGTAATTTCCCCTCTTCTTCATCAATTTTCTCGATTGCTCACGTTCCACTTTCTCTTTAGAATTCACGATTGTTTATTTTCGTTTCGACTTCAACTTATGACCATCGATTCCCATCTAATAGTATATCTGCTTCGACCCGAGTTCCACGGGAATGGTCGTCACCAATAGGTCGCACTTCTCCAGAACATCCTTACCTCTGCTGACGACAGCCTTGTCAGTGGGAAACTGCCAGCAATGCCTTTTAACAAATCTTCAATGGCAATCCTGTGCTTGTATGGCCGAATCTCGTCAACCAATTACGTTAATAGAAACAGCTCCAGCAAACCTGTGCCTGCTGGATTTATACTTAGGAGTTTTACTCCAGCACATGTGTAACATTTGCAGTTAACCACTTGTCTAATAATAATAAAATGTTACAAGTTGATGGATCCCACCTTGAATTCCTTCAGCCTGCCTGCGCTACACCACAGGGTGAATTGAGGTCGGATGGCTCCGTGTATGTTATCTGATTTCAAGCAGTTTCAGTTGGCCTTGAAATCCGAAGCGTCAGTTTCACTGCCAGTTGTAGTAAGATCCCAACCTCGAAAAAAGGAAAAATGCAAGATTTTAACTGAAACATTGCTCTGGTTGTCTGTCAGAAGGTAAGGACAGTTCATAATGCATGAACAGTACGTGCGAAATGCAACACAGTGCAGATTCCTAGAAGTGCAATAATGAGCGATGTTGAATTATAGAGACAGACGGATGTTCCTTTTTCTTCAAAATGTTTGATTCCAAAATTAACCAGGAAAGATGCACTCTCACTCGACTGATATTGGCTGTTCTCTTAATAAGCGCTATAAGGAATGATCGTTCTTATTCCCGCCAGCTAAATTAAATCTTATTCGACTGTCATCACTGTTCTCTAAATCCGGCTATTTACAATTGACCTACGTGACCCACTAATCCATGAGAACGCGATCAAACAATTCCTCCTTGTACATTGGACCACGAGAATATCGACCAATGGAATATACTTTGAATATGTCAAAGCTCTTCGCGATTGACAGCAATATTATAAACAGCTTTCAAATATGCTTTGCATGACCCGTTCGCAAGATCCTCAATTTCGGGAACATACTTATTATTGCAATAATTCTTCCCTTGACAATTTTCGCCTGTACTTACATGAATGATCATCCAATATATCTTGAATGAAAATAGGAGTTGGTTATTGTTGACGAAGTGCCAAATGCATTCGAAAAAATATGATCAATTGATGAGATTTTCTAATGACGCATATTCGAATGTGCTGCGACAGTTTGCATCTGCATTTGTTTGCACAATGGTTTGATTGTCGTCATAATAGGCGAATGAACAGGCAAACAATAACAAGCACGACAGAGGTGTTGAATGAGAATGGCTGAGTTTGTTCTTTCCCCTTCTTTGCAAAGGTGATAATGTCGTCTGGTCCAGGCTAATTAACAATTGCTTATATTTGCTCGCTTCAGCCTTTGGAATTATGTGGTCGATTCTGTTGCACAGTGCTTAAATCGCCGTCCCTTCGAGCAACACCCTGGGCTAGCATTCTCTGAGGAATGAGCAAAACCCCACATACACACAATAATCACTGGAAGGACATTTTCCAAAACCTGCACATGATATACCCAATGCTTGTGAAAGTGCGGTAGGTTTCATTGTTTCGAGACCGTCATTTACGTTCCGTCGACGTGCTCTGCCAACGAAGTTAAACTTTCCTCAGGTTGCAAGTTTACTGATTTATTGGAATTGGTGCAGTATCGAATACGTTCAGGATGGAATTAGGACCCCCGGGCTCAGAGTGCATTTAATTTGTGTCCGACTAGAGGGCGCTCTACTTGCGTACACCTGTGAATATGTTGAAACGCTGATGAACTCTTTCAATGGCAATAAGGATTAGAATACTGGTTTTCCACAAATATCTCAAAGGATAACTATGCTGGGATATCTGTACCTGTGAAAAGACTGCGCGAAATGGACCTCAGAAAGCAGGTAGCCATTCAAGTTAGGAATCAGAATTGTTTCTTTTTTATTGTTTTAAGGGGTCATGAGTACCGAGTTAATGGAGCTTGATGAGCTGCAAAGGATAATATTTCTCTCATGGTGCATTTTCAGGGAATGGTTGAGAGCCAATGGGTCAACCCGTCTTCAACTTTAGCTTCACACAAGTCCAAGAATAATTCAGGCCTCTACAGCAACCCCATTGTTTTACAATATTGCATTATTTAATGCAATCGTTCCATCGCCATCGGCGTACATTGATAAAGTGATACCAGAACAATCAGCATGCAATGTTATTTTTCTGGCCGGGCATTCGTATGTTTCATCGCCCACATGCTCCTTTCCCCATCTGTCCCATTTCCCTTTCTCTCGTCTGTCTGACGCTTCTGCTAATGTTCGTAACCTGAAAGCTTTCAACAGCTTCTATTGATATTTAATATGACATTTATCTTCCCCTGACGATGCTGCTAATGAATTAAGACCTCCTTTTCTGGTAATTATTTTGTGTTACTTCTCAGTCTCTCATGTTGTTCTTGTTGTCCGGGGACTTTGCTCGCGTCTTTCCGCACCCAAACCCTGGTTGCTCCTCAATTCTTTCTCAAAGCTAATGCCATCTCAACTGAGGCATTTGGAGAAGGTAAGGATGTAACAAAGTGTTTCTTAAGTTACGACTTTGTAGAGAAAGTAATGTCTCAACAAGAACTAATACTTCATATACACCCATCTTAAAATGTAGTTGTCAGATACTTAAACATTCAGAATGGAATCTATAGAGCTAGAAGATGAAAGGGGTGAGGTTTTTTTCTGCGGCGATGAAAATCCCACGTTTGGAATAACGTCTAAAGCTCTGGGAACCACGCATTAAAATTAACCCATTCGCCATTTAGTAGTGCAGGGTCACCAGAGTGTTGGCGGGAATCGAAAGGTTAAGCAATGCGGTTCCATGAAATAAGCGGTTATCCCCTGGCATAGTGAATTTCATTCAGGTTTGTCGGATAATTATAACAATCGATCGGCGAAATGGAAAGAGTTTTTTTGCTGATGCTGGCAGAGTCCAAGACAAAAATCTCAGACAGAACCTTAAAATGGCAGCGCAGTCATTAAGGACACAAGTTTGAATGCAGTTTGTCAGGCAAATAAAGGGATAATTATAGAACCACGTCCATCTCCAAATGCACCTCTACGCCTATCGCCTCCTCTCCGACAACCAGCGGGCACACAAGCATTACATTCCAGCGAAATTCATAACTTTAAATCTTAAATTATTACATTTTTGTTTGACCACCAGTTCAAATGATATAGACTCCATGGTGAATGGGGTTATCCTCTAGATCGAGTCTTTCCTCAGTTGTAGCGGAAACGGTTTCAGGGGCTGAATTTATTCCCGAAATTTACTCCCCGAGACACACATGACCTCTTCCCAACTGGTAGCATTATTGGTCACGTTATTACATAATCTCTCCACTCAGTGTTTCCTTTCTGTCGGATAAATATGGCATCTTTTAGTCCTAAATCATTTGTTTCTGAATCATATTTCACTCTATTCCAATGTTGCACGATTTGGACCTTTAGGTGCCAGTCTTAAAAAATATTAAGGTAGATAAGTCCCCAGGGCCTGATGGGATCGACCCCAGAATACTGAAGGAGGCTGGAGAGGAAATTGCTGAGGCCTTGACAGAAATCTTTGGATCCTCGCTGTCTTCAGGGATGTCCCGGAGGACTGGAGAATAACCAATGTTGTTCCTCTGTTTAAGAAGGGTAGCAAGGATAATCCCGGGAACTACAGGCCGGTGAGCCTTACTTCAGTGGTAGGGAAATTACTGGAGAGAATTCTTAGAGACAGGATCTACTCCCATTTGGAAGCAAATGGACGTATTAGTGAGAGGCAGCACGGTTTTGTGAAGGGGAGGTCGTGTCTCACTAACTTGATAGAGTTTTTCGAGGAGGTCACTAAGATGATTGATGCAGGTAGGGCAGTAGATGTTGTCTATATGGACTTCAGTAAGGCCTTTGACAAGGTCCCTCATGGTAGACTAGTACAAAAGGTGAAGTCACACGGGATCAGGGGTGAACTGGCAAGGTGGATACAGAACTGGCTAGGCCATAGAAGGCAGAGGGTAGCAATGGAGGGATGCTTTTCTAATTGGAGGGCTGTGACCAGTGGTGTTCCACAGGGATCAGTGCTGGGACCTTTGCTGTTTGTAGTATATATAAATGATTTGGAGGAAAATGTAACTGGTCTGATTAGTAAGTTTGCAGACGACACAAAGGTTGGTGGAATTGCGGATAGCGATGAGGACTGTCTGAGGATACAGCAGGATTTAGATTGTCTGGAGACTTGGGCGGAGAGATGGCAGATGGAGTTTAATCCGGACAAATGTGAGGTAATGCATTTTGGAAGGTCTAATGCAGGTAGGGAATATACAGTGAATGGTAGAACCCTCAAGTGTATTGAAAGTCAAAGAGATCTAGGAGTACAGGTCCACAGGTCATTGAAAGGGGCAACACAGGTGGAGAAGGTAGTCAAGAAGGCATACGGCATGCTTGCCTTCATTGGCCGGGGCATGGAGTATAAGAATTGGCAAGTCATGTTGCAGCTGTACAGAACCTTAGTTAGGCCCACTTGGAGTATAGTGTTCAATTCTGGTCGCCACACTACCAGAAGGATGTGGAGGCTTTAGAGAGGGTGCAGAAGAGATTTACCAGAATGTTGCCTGGTATGGAGGGCATAAGCTATGAGGAGCGGTTGAATAAACTCGGTTTGTTCTCACTGGAACGAAGGAGGTTAAGGGGCGACCTGATAGAGGTATACAAAATTATGAGGGGCATAGACAGAGTGGATAGTCAGAGGCTTTTCCCCAGGGTAGAGGGGTCAATTACTAGGGGGCATAGGTTTAAGGTGAGAGGGGCAAGGTTTAGAGTAGATGTACGAGGCAAGTTTTTTACGCAGAGGGTAGTGGGTACCTGGAACTCGCTACCGGAGGAGGTAGTGGAAGCAGGGACGATAGGAACATTTAAGGGGCATCTTGACAAATATATGAATAGGATGGAAATAGAAGGATACGGACCCAGGAAGTGTAGAAGATTGTAGTTTAGTCGGGCAGTATGGTCGGCACGGGCTTGGAGGGCCGAATGGCCTGTTACTGTGCTGTACATTTCTTTGTTCTTTGTCTTTGTTCTCTCCGTGCTCATGCGATTATACAATGCTATTTATGCCGGCTTGGTTACCATATATATGTTGTATATAATATATATACTGTTTGGCATTATGTTTCTAATGAAAAATGTTTGTCCTGAAGATACACATCGAGGAGCTTTTGATCGCACTTCTTACCGCCTTCACGCTGCGGTTTCTCGCATTTTTGAAGATCTGAGAAGTTAAAAAGCAGTCTTAAGTTGAATGTTGCACAAATCATTAACGGCACTCTACTTATCATTCTTTACCTTGTGTACTTAAGCACCACAGTAGCGCGCAGAAATGAATTTTGGCATTATCTTTGCAATCCTGCATTTCTCTTGCATAAACTGTAAGTTGTGTAAAAATTCCAAGACACGTTTTGTCTTCTACCACCCAGGAAGGTCACTTGGAAAATAATTCGATCCCTCAAATTCCCAATTGCTTCGATGTATTTTACCTGACTGCTGCGTGTGTGATCCAAACGTCCATAATGATTAGGCAGCACTATATCTGAAGACGATAAACGTGCTCCTAAAATGTTAGCATCTCTACCAAGAGCACAATAATTTCCAATTTGTAACACTGAGGAAATATTGCTGCACCACAGGAGTGATGATACTGACAAATATATATGTTTTCTGTGGAGACAAACTGAATTTAATCACACAACTGAATACATCAGAAACACATAAATTGCTTTACAGTTAGAAGGTACAATCATTTTAAGTAAACGACAAAATCTTTACTGATTTCCGAAGCCTGCCATATATTCCAATTGAGCAAACCAATGCATATGAAATGCCTTTCATGAATAGAGTTAGAAACCAAGGGTTTACTTGTTTTTTTATGTGCAGAACCTTTGGAGAGAGAACCTTTCAGGAATAAACCCCAACACGTCTGTTCAGATTAGAGTTATGGAACCTATTGTCTCTTGAAAGAGACCTGGCTCCTCCAATTAAGTACATAATCTACTCACAGCAAAACACATTATTTTGCTTCCTCTTACAAAATGTACCTTGGTTCGTTTAGCCAGGATCCAACAAAATGGCCCTCATAGATTACCTTCACTTAAGGTCCCTTCAAACGTTAACAATATTTCATTCGCTAGCTATCTATAGAACCTAACCCTAACCCAAATGAAATCTCAACGTATATTAGTAGAACACTTCACTAGCAAAGCAACGATTTGCTCACCTTTACGACACCATAATCCCCACGCTGGCAGGCATACTGTCTGTATGCATCTTAACCAAAGTTTTAAGAACGTTATTGCATATAAAATATATAAAATATGGCAACCTCTTACATTCATCACAAAAAATAATTTGAATATTCCAGTTTCCAGAAATTTACCCTCAACTGTTTCGTTCAATTTTCCCTCTGTACAGAAGTGCAAATAATGCAAAACAGTGATGAAAATAAGGCGGTTAACAGAAGCAACCTGCATTTATATGACGACTTCAATCTAATAGCACATTCCAGTGCACTTCAGAGCTGCAGTATGAAACTAAATTTGACATGCAGAAGAACAGTAGGCGAAAAAAACATGCTCAGGAAATTTGGAAAGCGAGGACAGGTCGCAAACGTGGTCGGGATTGTGGGGTGGAGTTATGTCAGAACTCGATGCCACACAACAGAAGGTAGAACGATCAACTATGGAGTTTTTAAATTTGGGATTATATGGGTTCTGGAATTAGCAGAGCACGGATATCAACGGAGGCTGCAGGTGTTAACACGATAAATGTGGTGAAATGCTCTGGAGGGATTTAAATAAAGTTCGAGAAATGTGCGATCAAAGTATTGCTTGAGTATAAACGGAGATCAACGAGCACAGGCATGAGTTGCTCGTTTTCATGCACATCACTTTAATCCTGTTATCTGCCCTCCTACATGACAGGTGGCGATTTAAGCTGAGGGTCACCACACTTCAAATGAGACGGAACCGTGAGACGAAACCAATTCTCCAACCGGCCAGCCAACTGAGTTAACTGGCCGTGTTTCAACATGGGTACGAGTGTTTTGGATGACCTCAGATTCACAGAAGGCGGAATCTCTGAGGTTCAAGATGTCGGTTTGCTCAGCAGGTCTCATAGAACGACATGGTCTCTTCCAAATTCATTTCAATATCATGACAATGGAAATATATGGAGAGTCATGACGAGAAACGGAGGCGCTAGACGAGAGGAAAGAGCATGGGAGAGATATATGTCGAGTACCCACGAGTGTTCTAGAATAGTCCAATCTTGAAATAATGTAATCATAAATTATGAACCTAGGATTAGTTATATAATGTATAACGAGGCACCATTGGCGAAGCAAACATTTTTACTGCCTATTACTAAATCCCCGTGAGAATATGATGGTGAACGAGTTTCTTCTGCCGCTGCAGTACATATGGTGTGGGGTCATCCAAAAAGCAGTTAGGACTGGAGCACCAGTACCTGGAACAAGCAACACTGATTGAACGGTAGTTCTGTTCCAAATCAAGATAGTGCGTGGCTTGGAGCAGGACGTGAAAGTGCCGGCGCTCCCAGTCGTCTGCTGCTCCGGTTTTTCTGACTGGCAGAATTCGCTGGTGAGTTTCATCGAAACATCGGAACAGAGAAAATAGGAACTGGAGGAGGCCATTCGGTGCTTTGAGCCTGCTTCGCCATTCATTATGATCATAGCTAACCCTCCAACTCACTAGCCCAGTCCCCCTTTCCCCCCGTATCCTTTGATTCCCTTCACCACAAGTGCTATATATAATTGCTTCTTCAAAACGTACAATATCTTGGCCTGGACTTCCTCCCGTGCTAAAGAATTTCACAGGCTCACCATTCGCTGTGTGAAGAAATTTTACCTCACTCTGTCCTAAATGTCTTATGGCCCTTAGTTATGGACACAGCCATTATCGGGACGTCCTTCCTGCGTCTACCCTGTCGAGCTTTGGTAGAATTCTATGGCTTTATATGAGATCCTGCCTCATTCTCCTGAACTCCAGCGATTAAAATCGTGACCGATTCAATATCTCCTCATATGTCAGTCCCACCATTCCAGGAATCAGTCTGGTAAACCTTCGCTACAGTCCTTCTGAAGCACGGCCATCCTTCCTCAGATAAGGAAACAATAACTGCACACAATATTCCAGGCGTGGCCTCACCTAGGCCCTGTAGAATTGCAGCAAGGCATTGCTGCTCCTGCATTCAAATCCCCTCGCAATGAAGGGCAGCATGCCATCTGTATTCTTAGTCATCTGTTGTACCTTATTGCTTACCTTCAGTGACTGGTGTCCTAGGCCACCTAGGTTTCGTTGCACATTCCCATCTCCTGATTTATGGCCATTCAGATAATAGTCTGCCTTCTCGTTGTTGCTGCCAATTTGGATAACCACACATTAATCCAAACAATACTGCATCCACCATTCATTTGCCCACTTGCTCAGTATGTCCAAATCACACTGAAGGATCTCTGCATCCTCTTCCAAGCTCACCCTCCCATTCAGCTTGGTGTCATCTGCAAATTGTGAGGTATTACATTTATTGCCACATCTAAATCATGAATATACATTGTGAATAGCCGGGGTCCCAGCACGATCCCTGTCGTACTCTACGAGTCACTGCCTCCCAGTTTCAAAAAGACCCGTTATTGTGTATTCTCTGTTTCCTGTCTGCCAACCAATCTTCTTTTCACCTTAATACACTATCCCCAGTACCACAGGCGTTAATTTTACATGCTAACTTCTTAAGCGGGACAAAAGACTTCTGAAAGTCCAATAGGCCACATCGACTGGCTCCCCCCTCGTCAACCCTACTAATTACACCCTCTAAGAATTCCAGTAAATGTTTCAAGCATGATTTCCCCTTCATTCGTCCATGCTGACTATGTCTGATCTTGCCACTCGTTTTCGAAGTCGTCAGCTTTAAACGCTTTGATGATGGATTAGCGAATTTTACCCACTACTGATATCAGGTACACTGTGATGTGGAGATGCCGGCGTTGGGCTGGGGTGAGCACAGTAAGAAGTTTTACAACACCAGATTAAAGTCCAACAGGTTTGTTTCGATGTCACTAGCTTTCGGAGCGCTGCTCCTTCCTCAGGTGAATGAAGAGGTATGTTCCAGAAACATATATATAGACAGATTCAAGGATGCCAGACAATGCTTGGAATGCAAGCATTAGCAGGTGATTAAATCTTTACAGATCCAGAGATGGGGTAACCCCAGGTTAAAGAGGTGTGAATTGTGTCAAGCCAGGACAGTTGGTAGGATTTCACAGGCCAGATGTTGCTTCCATCACCACCTGCTTCAGTCCCAGTCTAGGAGCTATGTCCTTTAGGACCCGACCAGCTCGGTCTGTGGTGGTTCTGCCGAGCCACTGTTAGTGATGGAAATTGAAGTCCCCCACCCAGAGCATATTCTGAGCAGTTGCACAGGTGCTAAACATGGAGGAGTACTGATTCATCAGCTGATGGTGACCTGGTGACCGGTACGTGGTAAACCTTGACCATGTTTAAGCTGAAGCTATGTGATTTCCTGGGTTCCAGAGTCTATATTAAGGACTCCTAGGGCCTCCACCTCCGCTGTGCCTGCCATGCCAGTAAGACAGGAATGGTAATGGTGGTGTCGGGATCACTTTCTCTAAGGTATTGTTCTGTGAGTCCAACTATGTCAGGCTTTTGCTTAACTAGTCGGTGGGACAGGAGCCAGATGCTGGCAAGGAGGACTTTGCACGGTCGGCAGTGCTGGCGTTTCCATTGTAGTTTCCGGTCCCTTCTTAAATGCCATTTCATTCCTTTTTTGTGTTTTCGTAGCGATTGAAAACAAGTGAGTGCATTTCTGTGGGCCCGGAGACACATGCAGGCCAGACCAGGTAAGGATGGCAGGTGTCCTTCCCTAATGGACACTAGTGAACCAGATGGAGTTTTACAACAATCGACAATGGTCCATGGTCATCAGTAGCCTTCTAATTCCAGGTATTCTGTTGAATTTCATTCCATCACCTTCCATGATGGGATTCGAACCCCGGTCCCCTGATCCTTATCATGGGTCCAGCGGCAATACCATATGTCACCGCCTTTCCATTCTACATTGATGTCAAAAGCAGTCACTCCCAGCTCACCTCCTGGGTCAGCTCTTTTATCTATCTTCGGACTAATCCTCTAAGAATGCCAGCAGTTGAGTGGCCCTGGCGACTTCCAAACTAAGCGTCGTTGGAAAGCTATTGCTTGAGAAAGCTGTGTGTGGCACCTTCGATCACTTTACTGACAGAGCGGTACCTTGCTGGGTTGACTTTATTGTGCTTTTTGTGTACATGATTCACTTGGGCAGTTTTCGACATTTTCAGCCAAATACCAGTGGTGTTGCCACACTGGAAAGGCTTGTCTCAGATCTTGTTATGAAGCGTAAACATTCTGTGCTGTTGCTAGAATGTGATCTGGGTCCATCCTTTCATTATATCACATGGAGTGGATATAGTTAGCTGAACGCTGATATCTGTGACAGGGGGTAGCTCAGGAAGTTCCCGAAATGTGTCATCCATTTGCTACTTCTGACTGAAGATTGTTGCAAATGCTTCCTCCTAATTTTGTATTGATTTGCTAGGCTCTCCCAGTACTGCGGATGGGCATATTTGTGGAGACTTGTTGCCCCCACCTTCAGATAATTTAATTACCCAATTTATCCACAGGTGACCAGGCTTTTCACGGTCTCGTTTAGCATTAGATAATTGCCAGGGGGAGCTAGTTTAGGCGCTGAACCAAAAATACTGTATCAGTGCTGCTAACATCTATTTGCAAGAACTTTATTCCCATGCATTTCTGGAAATCTGCTAAGGATCGAAAATTTGGAACAATAGAAGTGACGGCAGAGGTGCTGTAGGGCTAAGGTGATGTACACTGAGTAACTTGGATCGACCCTCCTGAACCAAACAACGCCCAGATGTTCTGGTCACATAGATAGTCACCCTTGATTGCGGTTGAAACCGCATCCCTGGCATTCCCAGCCGGAACAACTGAGATGTCCTGTTTCATTTCAAAGAATTTGCCGTGTTGTGGGCAATTCTCTTTTCATGGTTTGGCAACTTAAGTTGGTTTTAGTCAAGCAAACACGATTTTGAATTTGTCTTATTAGTGTATTAGTAATATTACTGTTCACGCAATGCATTAGAATTGGCCCTAAGATTATTGTAATACGAAGTGTCGGGGTTTTCGTTTACTGTTTTACACAATAACGTTTCGAAATGTTAGTAAAGCAATTAGACTTTTAAATGCAATGGCATATTTACTATCGTGAACAGATTTCTCGAAAACTGTGAGATTTCTGAATGTATGGGATGTGTCGATGGAGAAAGTACGTGGAAGTATCCCGGTGTGATTTTTCATTAAAATACTGTAAGACATGCTTAGTGTCAAAAAAATTGTGGATTACACTTATCAAACTATTAGACTTTCGAATTAATTTATTATACTTAAAATTGTGGTTTACTTAGCTGATTTCAAATTATTAGACTTATTGTGCCTGCCTTGCAGATTGGTATCACAATTGATGAATTCGAATTTCACGCATCTCCTCAAGAGATATTCGATTTCTGAATGGATTGTTTGCACATCTGCTCTGAAGTTGAATGACTTATGAATGCCTTGACAGATTGTATTGTTGGTTACACAGTTGTTCTGAAACCATAAGACCTCCGAACGCATAGTTTATTTCACCAACTAAAATGTAATGGAAGTGAACGCAGTTGCTGACATTATTTGAATCACAGAAGGGATTACCAGTGGACTAGTGATTCTGGCTCGTGGCGTGAGCTGAACGGAATAAGTGTCCGAGGAAGATGAGTGGTGGGTGAAGTTGAGTGATGGATGGTCCAAAGATATGCACGTTAGATGGGTTGGCCATGCTAAATTGCCCCTTAAGTGTCTAACGATTATGTGATGTTACGGGGCTCGGGCGGGGAATAGGCCTGGTTGCGCTGTTCCTTCGGAGGATCTGTGCAGACCCGCTGGACCGAATGGCCTCTTCTGCACTCTAGGTATTCTATGGTATTCAGTGATTCTATGGTGGTGATGATTTGAGTTGGATGGGTGGAGAAATCGTGCTTGCTGGAGGAGTGCAGATTGGAGCAGGGAATGGGGGTTTTGGGGGCAATTTTGGTGTTAACTTTTCAGCGGGTTTATGTTTCAATACATTTGAGGACGTCCGATGCGTAGCCACTGTTGGTCACTTTCAACTCCGGTCCACTAGTAGTGATTAACAGCGTAGGAATCGGAGAGTAAACCTGTGGGCAATTTTGTATATTTCGCCCAAGCATTCGCCCATTCTTGTGTCCGAGGCTTCAATGAAGCAGCCCGGGAAACGTAAGTCGCCCATTCGGAGTTTGAAATTCCAGGGTAACAACTGCGCATGTGTCCACCTCGAGAGTTTGGGAGAGGCCCGCATGAACATTCCCACTTTTGCGATACGAAAATCAAGCCTAATGCCCACAGAGAAAAAGGAAAGCATAAAAAAGTGTGAAATGGCAATCGGTTTTGTAATAATTTTCTATTTACGCCCTGTTTAAAATTATGCGGTGTTCTGGGATTGATGGGCAGCAATGCAGACCACCAAATGTCATTCTCACTGAAAAGGATGCCTTGTGTTGGGTGCTAGCGCAAAAATATAATCGTCTCAGCCCTGTCCAGAGTGAAATTGCAAAGAAAATAATTGCCAGCATTTGATGGGAATGAGAAAGGGAAATAATGTTGAATTTCAGGCTCGGAAAGTCCAATTTTAAATAATAATTGCTGGAGATCTAAAGCGACAAGTTCAATTTCGTACTATTGCACTAATTCAAAATGTTGACGTTTTTTTCTTCACGCACAAAATTGATAGCTATTATATTTACAAAGATGATCGGCTTTTAAAATACAAGTGCATTTATGATAGAACCAATTGCTGTATTTATTTACCTAAAGTTTGGAGGGTGGATTTCAGTTTTCCTATTTCTGGAAGATAAAAGAAAAACTTTTGAGAGTTATGTTAACTTAATACTGATCCATTTTCATGCATTACGGTAAATTTACTTGCATCAACTAATAGATAAACGACGTGCATTATATTTTTATGGACCCAACAATGATCGATAGCATCAGTTTTCACGTGATAATGGATAGTGTGGGCACTAAACATCCAATTCGTTTTTGCACTTGGCTGGATGAGCGAATCTTCAACAATATCGCACACGCCAATAAAGTTCAGGAGTATGCTTGGTTGGCACCCTAACGTTAAATATTCACTTCCTCCATCAAAGGCGCAGAGTGCAAGAACTGTGCACATCGGCATGATATAGACACATTTCTAACGGTTCCTTCGACAGAAATTTCAAAACAAATACCCGCAGCGCCTGAAAGAACAAGGAGAGCATCCGTCTCGGAACACACTCACTTGCAAGTCCACACACGACACTGACTTGGAAAAACCGAGGTTTTGGGCTTTATACATGGTATACATACAGAGGTACACACAGAGAAACCAAAAAAAATAAAATCCACCAAAAACTAAAAAAAAAACAAAGGGAGGGAAAATAAAAACAGAGGAAGTATGTATACAAAGACGCAAAAAAGAAAAACATAATTACACATGCCAGTAAAAACAAAAGTGGTGGGCTTTCTCCCCCACTTCGTTTCTCTTTTTTAAATATACACAACAAGCAAAACAAAACCGGGTGGAAAGGGCCCCGAATGTCACTTGCATCCCTTGGTCTGGTTTCTTCGTTGCTTTGCCCATTTGCCCCAGCTTCGGCCGCCTGTCAGTCCTTCTTCCAATTATTTATTTCTCTCTTTTGCCTTGCTGTGCTTGTTGTGTTCGTTGTCGTTTCTTGTCCTCTACCCCCAGTTTGCATTCCCTTATTTTTCCTCTTCTCTGGCTCCCGTCTGTTGTTCTCCTTCCCTCGTCCTTCCTCCCTCCATGTACCCCCCCTCCCCCAGCCCCTTTCCTACCTCCCTTCCCCCGCCTCCTGCACCCTTCTTCTTTGCTACTCCCCATTCTTTTCAGTTGTGTTTGGCTAATCCGTCTTGCACTGTACCTCCCCCCCCTCCATATCTTGGCTAATTTTCCCTGGCTCTTGGCTGCTTGTTTATTAACTTGTTTGTTTGTTGGCCACAAACAGGTCCCGGAACATTTGGGTGAATGGCTCCCATGTTTTCAGGACGCCTCCTTCGGACACTCGGATCGGGAATTTGACTTTCTCTGTGTGGAGCAATTCCGACAGCCAATCTGAAGCTTTAGTTGGTGCTGCTGACCGCCACCCTCCTCCCCATGAAGAGATCTGTCTGGTCTGATACTCCGAAGACCGCCATTGTCGGGATGGCTTCACTCTCACTCCCACCACTTTGGGCATTGCCTCGACAACGGCTGTCCGACAAAGGCAAGACCAGAACATGTGGGCGTGGTTGGCCATGCCTCATTGGCACTGTTCACCGCTCTCTCAATCAGACGTTCATGTGTGCCGCTGCAGTTTCCGCCTCTACATAGAATGTCTGCATGCAGTCATTCTTGTAGTTGCTTCAGTTGTGGTGGTCGCATGTACGTCCTTGTCTCCTTCTATAGGAAGTTTTTAAGCTGCAGTTATCTGAGTTTGTTGCCCTTAGGTAGCTGGAATCTCTCCGCCAGTTCGTCCAGTGTTGTGACCCTGCCGTCGGTGTTTACGTCCTTGACTGTCAGTGCCCCCCCCCCCCCCCCGCCCGCCTGGGTGGGGATGTGAGTGCCGCCGTGGCGAGGGAGCGGGCCGTGCACCAACTCGGTTTCTGGCTCCTTAATCCATCCCATTACTCTTCCTGCTGTCGCTGCCCAGTGTTAGTACCGCAGGTTTGGTAGGGATAGCCCCTCCTCTACTGGACTTTCTTTTATGTCGACCTTCTTTAGATCCTAGCAATCTTCCCTCCTCCAAACAAATGCTATGATTAACTTGTCCCGTGAGGTGAAAAAGGCCTTGGGGATATTGATCGGGATGGATCTAAGTAGGAAGAGGTACCTGGACGGCATGTTCATTTTGATCGTTTGCCCTCTCCCCACGATGGAAAGTGGGAGTGTGTTCCATCTCTGCACGTCCTTTTTGACTTCCTCTATCACTCTGGTCAGGTTCCACTTGTGAACCTCCGTCTAGTCATGAGCGATTTCGATCCCCAGGGAGCGGAGTTTGTGTCGGGTTTGTTTAAATGGCTGCTGCACCCCCTTGCGGGTTAAAGATCTCGCTTTTACTCATGTTGAGTTCGTAGCCCAAGAAGGCACCAAACACTTTCTGGAGCGCAATGATTCCTTTCATGCTGCTTTGTGGAACCGACATGTAGAGGAGCAGGTCATTCGCAGAGAGCAAGACTCTGTGCTCTCTGCCTCCCCTTTGGATCACCCTCCAGTTCTTTGCTTTTCTGAGAGGGATCACGAGTGATTCGATCGCTAGGGTGAACAGCAGGGGGAACTTCGGGTATCTCTGCCTGGTGCCCCTGTGCAACTGGAAGTACTGGGAGATGGTGTTGTTTATCCATATTCTCGCCATGCTAACGTTCTACAGGAGCCTCACCCAAGAGGTGAAGGCTGTTCCAAGCCCGGACTGCTCCAGTTCCTCTATGAGGTACTTCCATTCGACTTTTCTGAGTCTTTTCTGTGTCCAGGTAGACGACCACCTCAGGTGTTCTCTCCCTGGATGGGTTCATAATCACATTCAGCAGACGCCTGATGTTCGACGTTAGCTGTCTACCTTCAACAAAGCCCGTTTGATCCTCCCCGACCACCTCTGGAACGCAGTTCTCCAGCCTTTCAGTTAGGATCTTGGCCGGTATTTTGGCGTCTACGTTTATTAGTGGGATGTGTCTGTACGCCCCGCAGTCCATCGGGTCTTTGTCTTTCAGAAGTATTCGCGGGAATGAGGCCCGTGCAGTGTCGGTGGCAGTGTGCCCCTTGCTAGCGAGTCTGTGAACATCTCCCACATGTGCTGGGCCAATGCTGTCGAGAATATTTTATAGAAGTCCGCTGCGAATCCGTCTGCTCTGGCACCTTCCCCACCTGCATGGAGCAAATACTCTGCATGATCTCTCTCAGTTGCAGTGGTGCTTCCAGGCCTCGTTTTCTGTTCTCCCCTACAACTGGCATGTCTATTCCGTCGAGGAGCTGTTTCATACCCGAGTCCCCTGATGGATGCTCTGAGGTGGACAGCCCCCGGTAAAAGACCTTCAAGGCGTTGTTGATCTTTTCTAGGTCTGTTTCCAATGTGCCTTTGTTGTTCCTAATTTTTGCTATCTCTCTAGTTGCTGCCTGTCTTCTCAGCTGGCGTGCCAGCAGGTGGCTGGCTGTGTCTCCGTGTTCGCATAGGGTCCCCCGTGCCTGTTGGAGTCGGTGTACTGCTTTCCTCACGTAGAGTAGGTCAAAGTCCATTTGTAGCTTTTCCCTCTCCGCTAGGAGCTTTGCCAGGGACTTCAGAGTATTTACGGTGTACCTCCAATATGGAGTGACCAACTCTGTCGAGCCGCCCTTTCGCCCCTGTCTCTTCGCGCTTTATTGGCAATAACTTCCCTTATAATCACGCCTTTAGCACACCCCAGAACGTGTGAGTGAGACCTCCCCGTTTTGGTTGCTTTCCTTGTACTCAGCTATGGCCTGTGATACCCTCTCGCTGAAAGCCATGTCGGCCAGTAGGGCAGTGTCCAACCTCCTTGTGGGGCATTGGGCCTTTCCCGTCACCAATCCACGTTCATATAATGTGTAGCGTGGTCGGGGATTATGATTGCAGTTCCCCTTTGACGATCCCTGGAAGAACCGATTTCCCCAACACAGCGAAGTCGATCCTACAGTATACGATGTATACTGAGAAGAATGAGAACTCTTTCTCCCCTGCGTGGGTGAGCCTCCAAGGGTCCACCGGCCCCATCTGCTCCATAAAACTACCGAGTTCTTTCGTCATGTTAGAGCGTTTTGGGGTTTGGTTTGACATATCTGTCTTTGGGCGCTGTGCGCAGTAAAACTCCACCCCCCATCCCCCCCCCGCCATGATCAGTCGGTGCCTCGCTATGTTGGGGAGTTGTGTTTTTTTGATGAACTTCGTGTTGTCCCAGTTGCGAAAGCACATGTTGATGAGTACTACCAGTACCCGGTCTAGTGCCCCGCTGACCATGACGCACTACACCCACCCCGGGCCCGTAACTGTCTTTGTCGCCTTAATCATCGTCCTCTTATTGGTCAGTATTGCTACCGCCAGCCCTCGTCCCGTAATAGGAATAGTAGGTCTGTCCCACCCAGCACGTCCTTACCCACAGTCGGTCCTGCCCCCTCAGGTGTGTCTCTTGGAGGAAGAATTTGTCGGCTTTAATGTTTCTTTGATGGTTGAAGACTCTGCATCTTTTCACTGGGCCTTTGAGTCCCCTGACATTCCATGTGACTATCTTGGTGAGGGGGCTTTGTCCCCCTGATCCTGTGGGATTAACCCTACTTACCTGATGGACGCATCCCTGCAGATCGGCGTTTCCCTTTGTTAGGGAGCGGTCCAAGATGGCCGCTGTCAATGCTCTCCCCATGCGGTCAGATCCCTGCACTCCGGGGCTTCACTTTCCCAGCGGGCGCCCGACATGGCGGCGAACTATGCGTCCACCACGTGGGTATGCTCCTGCTCTCTGCGATCTCCCTTCGTCCATAAACCGTACTAGGTGGTTGCTTGCAGTGTTTCCTTGCTCTGGACCCTAGGTTGCGGCCCTTTGTAGCCATAGTGCCGCTTTCGCTCTGGTCCTATTTCAACTCCTTTCCCGATGACCCCCATCCTTCGCCTTTCCCCTCTTCCTCCCCCTTATCCCCACTTTCCCGCGCTCCCCCCTCTGTTCCCCTTCCCCCAGCTCATACCCCCTTTCCTCCCCCGTCTCCGCTGTGCCTCCCCCTCCTGCCGCCTGGCGGCGCTGTCCCCCGTGTCGGGAGTTTGCCCCAGCCTTTCTGTGTTGCATGCTCACGGTACTAGCTTTCCCACTAGTGTGGTGACTCCGCCCCCGCGAGTTACTGTCTTATTTTCCTCTCGCTCGCTCTCTGTAGTTCCTACGGGTTCTTCCCAGTCTTATCCTGCATTCATCTCGCTCACCACTCCGTTTTCCCTTCTCCGCTGCTCTCGTTCTCCCGAACGAGGCCACATTCTCCCACGCGAAGTGGTCTCTCAGGTGGTGGCTTGCTGCTTGTCGCTCAGGATATTGTTTTTTCTCAGGGGATGTGCTTCCTTTCCTCCCCCCACCCCCCGCATTCCTTGCCATGGGCCCCTTATCGTTTCCCCTGCTATCGCTGTTCCAGCTCGCGCTCCACGACGAACTTGTCTGCCTCGGCAGGTGCTGTAAAAAAGTGTTCTTTCGTAGGTATGTGAGTCAGAGCTTTGCTGGATACTGCATGCCAAAGCGTATGCCGTTCTTGTACAGTGCTACTTTCGCCCTGTTAAATTACACCCGTCGCCTGGCCAGGTCAGCCCCAATGTCCTGGTATATTTCATTCTGTGTCCCTCCCAGCTGCAGGTCTTGGACTGTCTGACCCAGCGTAGGGTTCTTTCTCTCTCCTGGTACCGGTGCAGTTTGGCTATTACTGCACTCGGTTGCTCCCCGGTTTGGGTTTCGGGCTCAGCGACCGGTGTGCCCTGTATATTTCTTGTGGGTTGGGGAAAGTTTCCCTTCCCACGAGGTTGCCCAACATCTGAGCCACGTAGCCCGTGGGGTCTCTGACATTGATTCCCTCTGGGAGGCCCAGAATGCACATGTTTTTCCCCCTTGAACGTTTCACCTGGTCCTCAACGTTACCCGTCAGACTGGCCTGCGTCGCGTCCAACCTCGCCACCACTTGCTCCAGCGCCATGAGCCGATTACCCTGGTCGGTTCTGGCTTTCTCCATGTCCTTGATGGTTACCTCTTCGGCTTCAAGTCTCTTTTCCGCTCTGCTTACGGCGAGCAGTATTCCGGCCAATGTCTCGGCCAGCATGTCCTTCACTACGGCCTACATGTCCGCTTTTATCTCTGCTTTTATCTCCGGCTGGTGCTCCCTTAGTGCCTCCGTGAAGGATGCCTTCCAGCTCCCACCCGGTGCGAGAGGGGTTTATTCGTGGCTGCCTTGCCCTTGTTGCTGCAAAACTTGTGCTCCGCCGCCTCGTGCGCTGGTCGGCTCATCCGAATGCTGCCGTTCCTGGCCCCTTCCACTCCTGCTCTCTGTTCGGTCCCTCATCTGGATTTTTCCGGGCAATGTTTCCGTTTATTCCGTCTCGCTTTCTTCCTTCCTCCAGCATCCGAAGGTTGGGGAATTTGGTGCTGCGTTTTTTGTTGCGATGTTTCGCTCTAAACTGGCTACTTTTCGGATCCACGGGAGGAGTGCCACTTGATACGAAGCTGCTCAGCACATCGCCGTCACCCGAAGACGCATCCACCTACCGTTGATGCATTCCTCTTCTTGTGATAGCTGTCTCTCATTACCAAAATGAACTTGCGTGGGGTTTTAATTTGCAATTCTGAATTTAAAGATTTGCGCTTAAAAACACATCTTCACGGAATTATGGTGGTCGAATTTGAGGCGTTAAAGCGGGTTGTAGCAGTTTAAAAAATCAAACAACTTCTCCTTAAACGAGAATTTCTCAATAAAGGAATCACCCAAACCCTAACATCAGTGTACAGCAACCAACCAGGAAGAGTGTAAAATTACCCATGCGCATTTCTGGCCTCCCTCCTGGCCCACAAGCTTTGCTGGGTTCCGTACCCTGGGCCTCCATGTACGCCTCAGCCACAACCACGGATAAGCTTTTTGCGCTGCAGAGACTGACAGAGCTTCCGGTCTATTTGAATAACAGGCAGATCTCCAGGTCGGGTTTCTTTTCAATCTGGAGATGAAATCAGACCCAGTTGTTTTGACTAATTGGAGGGTGGGCTCGCAATTTTGGAACCGACTTTTCTTTGGGATGGCGGGCGCAGGGAAGTGCGGTGGAGTTGAGCAGGATGCCACCACAACATTCCACAAATGTCTTATTCACGGAATGCTGCACCACAGCCGGAGCTTTTTCGCAGTTGTAACCTTGAACTGTGGCGAACCCTGCCCTCTCCTCCGAACATACTGATTCACATGGTGCAAGATATTGAAGAAGAACAGGTGTGTAATCCTCGGAGTCCTGGTCATAGCAACATTCCTTTGGTGCCGGAGCGCGAATTACGCATGACCTGATCATCAGCATATTGTTGTTTCAATAAACTTTATGTGCACACATCTGTTTTGTGTAAACAATGATTATGCTTGTAAAGTGCTTTGCGGTTCTGATTGCCTTTGGGAAATATTGTGGCTTTGAAAGTTGAAATATAAATGCACATAGTTCTCTTAATTTTAGTTTGTTGAAATGTGAGATTTACAATTATGTTACATTGTTGTCTGAATTCTCATCATTGTATTTAGACAGCAATTAGACTGCAATTTATGTATGTTACAGGAGGATAACTGCAGGTGACTTTACAAAATCTTGCAGAGTTTTTCATGCCTTTCCAGTACGTATAATGCTGAACTAGTTTCGTTTAATTCCTCCGTGAAAAACTGATTGCAAATAAAAAGTGCATCTTTTTTACATTTGTTCGCTCATGTGGGAAAATAAAAATAATCCACAGTCTTTTGGGAGTTACGTTGGAAATGCTGACGACTTTAATTTGTTCTTTTGCCAACAATGTATATCACCAACACACACGAATGCTGCAAAATCTTCTAAGATATGAATTGAAGATGTGGTTACCAACGTCGTAACTCAAATGAACGAGAAGTTACCAAGTAATTGTAGTAATTAAAATCTTACTAAACCTGCGGTTTTGTTCGACAGTCGGTTTTCTAAAATGAAATGCAGAATAACGAATGTTTAAACATGCTAATCTTTCTTGTTGTCATAGGACATAGCCATCACTGCCAATATCATCACCGATAGAAATTCTTCAATTGTCCTGTGAAATGTTCTGTTCAGTCTTGAAGAGCTGCTGGAGGGGTGTGGGGAGTGACAGAGGATTTTAGCCCAGTGATGTTGAATGCCCAGGTATACATTTCTAAGATAATATGGTGTGTGCCTTGATGGAGAGCTTGATATTGGAGATTCACCTTTTCGCCTGTTACCATTATTCTTGAGGGTGTGAAGGTGGCGAGTTTTCAATGTGGAATTGATGCGATCCTTTGATGACCCTTTGACAAAACCGATTTCACGACACTATCGGCTTGTGCCTTGCAGTTGGTAGGAAGACTTTAGGTAATCGGAAGTTGAGATATTCGGCGCAGGAAGTCGAAACTATGACGTGACGTTAGGTCACATCACTTATGTGACTGGTCTGGTAAAGCTTCTGAATAATGATTATAATTGATGGTCAGGAACCGAGCAATACTAATAACGGCAAATGCCAATTGGAGATGGTTACATTACCGCTGCTGAGGTTTTTGTTGAAGATCGCTTGTGTTGCATAATTGTGGCTTTTTAACGCATGTCAGTTTGTTGTCCAGTTTTCCACATTGGTAGGAACGGTTAGATGTTTTGCCGGTGTCAGGAAATAAACTGAAAACTGTGCAGCAACTGGCGCTGTAGGGAGTATCCCATTTCATAATATTTAAGAGGTGAAACGTTTAGTTTTAGGAATCAAAGTTGACTTGTAAGATAAGATTTAAAATCACTGGCTTGGCAAATGCGGGAAACACCTCTATCAGAATTGACATTGAACTGATAGTCCGCATTTACATTTAGAGGTCAGAGCTGAAAGTGTGAAAATACAGAACCATGTGCTATTCTTTGCCGTTATTTTATAGGTACAGACGAGATGCCTACCGCTGTTTTAAGAGTCACGAATTAGACACTTAGTTATCAAAATAACGAAGTTCAAAGCACATTACTAAACACGAGGGTTCATGATGGAACCACAAAGTCTGGACACAGTGTCATGAACTCAAAATATCTCATTTGTTCATGTCGGTCCAGAAAAAGAATGTTTGATTTTGATGGTAAATGTTAATTAGTTTAATAGTTTGCAGGAAACCTCTGTTACCACGGTGACAAATGATTCATGGTGAAGCCTTGCACGGAACTCTTGAAAGTTTTCTATTTAATTTTGGTCGAAAGTTTATAAGGTTAGAGCTAAAAGCATCCAAGTTTGTGAGCGTAAGCCCTGAGTTTAGATTGTAGACGAAGGTTCTTAGCCAACAGCCGGTAGAGCATCTGCAGATCTGGAGATCAGAACAATGATCTAATCTGCGCAATAAATGCTGGAGTTGAAATGTCCCAGACCTTAGAAGCGAACCGTGGAAAAGTTGCAGTTAGCTCAAATAAGGGGATAACTAGTATGTCTGATAACTAGACAAATTAGCTAGATGTGTTTGAATGTTGGGAACCTGCGATGGGGCGTGGCGGGGAGGGGTGGTGGTGGGGTTCGCGGGGCATGGGACGGTGGGTTGCTGACATAACAAAAGACGCATTGTTGCTTTGGGTGTCTTAGTTTAAAGTGTCTGTGTTTGAGCTTATTTGTATTTTCCATATAAGGTGCACTAAAAGTATTTACATAAAATTGCGGTTTGAAGAAGAGAATACGGACTCGGAACATTAACTCTGTTTCGTTCTGCTCAGATTTTGCCAGGCCCGGTGGTTTCTTTCTAGCCTATTCTATTCTTGTGCAGGTTTCCATCACGCGCAGTATTTTGCTTTTACTTTATTTAATGTTTTCTAACTTGGTTCTCATAAGAAAAAAAAAAAATTGTTTTGACCTGTGGAATATTGACTTTTCATTCCACCAGTAAACAATTGGGCATTCGAATTTATCCTTAAAGATTGCAAGTTTCCCATAGGTGTCGCAAACGCCTTCATCCCCCTGACTGATGTTATTGATGGGAGAGATTTCATGGAAGCAGAGGGTGTTTTTACACTGGACAGTCCTCATAGAAGCAACTCCAGAAGCAATGTCCTGGGGTGGAGGTGAGAGGCTTGCAACAGTACAGCCATCGTTTTTGTCGTGCCAACCTACACAAAAGGGGAAATTGTGCCCTCATCGGCTTTTCTGTATGGCATTCAAGTTAAGAAAACATCATGAAATAAACTAAAAGCAAAATACTGCGGTTGCTGGAAATCTGACACATTGGTTTCATCGTTAGTAGTAGTCCTTCATACTAAACTCAGCTCGATAATGCCTCAATTTAAGGGAAGTCATTTCACCTTCCTTATGAAATTGAGCTCTTTAATCTAGGCCAAATTATGGAGCAAGGTTTTAATGAGATCCGTAACCGTTCTGTTGATAAATTACATGTTTATTTACCTTTCAAGTCGTAGAAATAAATGATTGCTGATAATTTGAAGAGCGTACAGAGAGACGCAGACATCTACATTCGACATTACATGAAGAAAACGAGCATGTTTATTGTCATTTAATGGCATTACCAAACAATAGCAATAAAGCATTTGTCAACAGTGAACTGTTATGTTGCAGAAGACAATTTCAATAGAGGATGTCAAGCTCTAGATTAATCTAAATTAACTTTCGATAACCTTGCTCACCTTTATCTTGATGACTCAGAAGTGCAGCGTTCAATGCTGTTATCAAGAAAAAAAAACAAGAGATTAAGTACCCAAAAGTCTGTAGCTGACATTTTATGGCAGAGCACCGGAAGTGTGCAAACAATCTTTGAGATACATATTGGGACAAATAACAGGAGGCAAAACTGTACACGAATAATGTTACTATACTGAAATATGTTTCTAGATCAATAGAACGTTTCAAAAGTTGAATTGTGTGCCATTGCATAAATCATATTAATAAGAAAACCAAAACTATTGTTAAATGACGAATCATCATATTTTATTTAACCAAAACAGAAAATACTGGACAATCTCAGCAGGTCTGACAGCATTTGTGGAGTGCTGTGGAAATACACCTGACGTTTCGAGTCTATCCTTTGTAAAGCTCGAGAACTGAAAATGTGGTTCGGTTTATACTATAGTGGAGGGGCATGGGGCGGCGGGGATGCATAGGAGCCAGCGATAGGTGGAGACTGACAAAGATGCCGAGAACAGAAGACAAAAGTAATGTAAATTAGGTTATTAAGGCTAAGAAGGGTGTTGATAGTGGCAAATCAAGAGATTAGAATGTGTGAATAGCAGAAGAAAGGCGAGCAGTGTGTTAAAGGGCAAATTCGTAGAGTTGGCCCAAGTGGAGCGTGGGGAGGGGAATAATGGTGAGGGAAAAAGAGACTAATGGAAGAAATGAAAATAAATTGATAGAAATAAAATTGTTTGTGAAGATAGAATCATAGAATCAAAGAATTTACAGTGCAGGAGGCGGCCATTCGTCCCATAGAGTCTGCACCGGCATGACACAAGACCACATCTGCACCCTATCCCCGTAAATCAGTAACCCCACCTCACCTTTTTGGACACAATGGGCAATTTAACATGGCCAATCTACGTAACCTGCCCATCTTTGGACTGTGGGAGGAATCCGGAGCACCCGGAGCAAGCCCACGCGGACTGGGAGAGAATATACAGGCTCTGCGCAGGCAGTGACCTAAGCCAGGATTCGAACCTGGGACGCTGGAGCTGTGAAGCAATAGTGCTAACCACTGTGCTACTGTGCCGTCCTCTTTCTTTATAGAATTTACAGTGAAGAATGTTGCCATTCGGCCTATCGAGAATGCACCAGCTCTTCGAAAGATCTCCCTACTTAATACCACCCACCCACCCTATTCCCGTAAACCAGTAACCCCACCTAAACGTTTTGGATACTCAGGGTAATTTAGCATGGCCAATCTACGTGACCTGTAGATTGTGGGCGGAAACCAAAGCCACCTGGAGGTACCCCTGGCAGACAAAGGAGCACATGCAGACTCAGCATAGACAGTGACCCAAGCCAGGAATCGAACCTGGGAGCCTGAAGCTGTGAAGCAACAATGTTAACCACTGTGATACAGTGCAGCCCCAAATATGGGGAGAGATCACATTCTAAAATTGTTGAACTCAATGTCATGTCCGGAAGGCTGTAAAGTGCCTAATCGACGATGAGGTGCTGTTCCTCCAGTTTGCGCTGGGCTTAACTGGAAAATTGCTGCAGGCCAAGGACGGACATGTGGACCTGAGAGCTGGACGTTGAGCTAAAATGGCAGGCGAGAGAAAGGTCTGGGTCCTGCTTGCGGACTGACTGGAGGTGTTCAGCAAAGTGGTCACCCAGTCTGCGTTTACTCTCTCCAAAGTAGAGTAGAACTTAATGGTACCACCACATGCAATAGAATAGATTGAAGTCGGCGCACCTGAAATGACTGTTTCGGTCTTGAGATGGGTAATGGGGCAGGTGCTTCTGTGATTGCAAGAAAAGGTGTCGTGGGAAGAGGATGAGGTATTGGGGTGATCAAGGAATGGAGACAGGGCATCCCGGAGCGAACGGTCCTTCCGAAATACACACAGGGGGAGTGAGGGTTAGATGTGTTTGATGGTGGAATCGTGCATGTAGAACTGGTGGAGGATGATTTTTTGAATGCGGAGGCTGGTGGTGTGAAAAGTGAGGACAATGGGACTCTATCCTTGTCCTGGCAGGGAGGAGAGGGGGTGAGGGTAGAGGTGCGGGAGATGAGTCAGGCACGCTTGACAGCCTTGTCGACCACAATGGGTGGGAAACCACGATTAAGGAAGAATGAAGTCAGGTTAGCAGCTCCTTTTTGGAAGGTGAACAATTCAGAACAGATGCGATGGAAACGAAGGAACTGGGAGAATGGGATGGGGTCCTTTCAGGATGTTCGGTGTGAGTCATGTCCTTTAGGGACGGGACCCTTCCATCCGTACCTGCTCTGGCCTACTTGTAACTCCAGATAGATAGCAAAGTGCTTGACTCGCAAATGCCCTAAGAAGTAGATTTCCAAACCATTCAGTTCAAGGGCAATTAGGGGTGGGTAATATATACTGGTCCATGCGATGCTCGAATTTAAACAAACACAATCATCTGAACGATTAGCAATTATTTTGCCCGAACTAATTCTAAATGGTAGCTTTTGGTAATCTAAAATGGGCAGTAAATTAATAAAGTAATCAATAAAGAATTAATGAAATACCACTGTCTTTGTCAAGCAATTGCTGCCCTGAAAAACAATTTGAGACATCATTAGAAATGTTTAACCACAACTGTAATGCATGCAGTAAAGTATATTACTAAATTAGAGCACGTTTCAGGCCAATGACAACCTCGAATTCGAAGGTGACAGACTTGGCGACAGTAATACCAAGAGAGATCGTTAGTTTCCTTTGTCTTGGAGATCTACATCGCTTGGCACTTGCGGGATATGAATTATGTTGGAAACATTGAGTTCAAGACTGAACGTTTCCCGAGCGTTTCTGCCTTCTTCAGTATCTGAACATTTTTGGTTGATACTGAATAATGTGCTACCTTCAGCCAATATCCTACTTTTGAAGTTAGATAAAGTGAAGGTCATGTCGAAGCACGTGAATAGGGATGGTCAAATAACACCACTTCTTGGAGCTCCTGGAGGAATGTCCTGATGCTAGGCCGATTCATTCCCAAGAATCACAATCTACTTTCTTTGGGGTGAATGTTAGTCCATACTGTGGATATTTTGCCTCGTGTTTCTCTCTTCTAAATTTACTCGGTACCTTATTGCATATGACATATAATTTTTTTTATATTGATGGATGAGACGCTTGACTCAGCTCTGGGATTCAGTGCGTTGCATGTGTTTGGATGCAATGTGCTCTGGAAATGGATGACCCTGGCGGAACCCAAATTTAGCGTTGGTGAGCAATTTGTTGCTGAGTGACGGATTGCATGCTCTAAATGGACGCAACGTACGATAACGGATCAGATATTCGCAACTAATGGACCAGTTATCACCTCTGCAGTCATACCATATCCAGCCATGAAATGTATTGGATAATTAAACAACAAACTGGAGGATTAAGTACCACAAATATTTATATCCCCAATGATGGAAGAGCCCAGCTCATCAGTACAAAATGCTAGACTGAAATCGTTGCAAAAATCAGATGAACGTCTGCAACGAATTGGATTCACATGACACGTTATCAAGAAACGTCTTAAGGCATTGCATTCGCAAAGACTATGGAGTCTGATAATAGTTCGACAATAGCACTGAAGATTGCTGCGATCTACCCGTCAATGTGCAAAATTACCCAAGCTTACCCTAACATTAAAAAGCCGGATATTCCAACCCGTCCAGTGAACGCCCCATCGGTCTATTTTCCATCATCAAAATGATGAAATATGTAGACGACAGAGTTATCCTGTGTCTGTTACACAACAGTAACCTGTCACTGACGTTTTGTTTGGTGTTTGCCAGCACCCACAGCTTCTGACTTCATTATACCCTTGGTCAAAACATGCACTGACGATGTGAGGTGACATCAACATAGGACTTGAAATATTGCACGATCAAAGAATCCTAGCCGAACTGCAGTCGATTGGAATAATGGGGGAAATTATCCAATATGTTGCTTCACTCCTGGCACAAAGGAAGACGTTTGTCTTTGCTGCAGTTCATCATTCCAGCCATGGGACAGCAAGTCACGAGGTTCGCAGGGTACTGTTCTATGTCCAGCCAACTTTAGAAGCTTCGTCAATGACCATCCATCCGTAATAAAGTCAGAAGTATTAATGGTCGCTGATGTTTCAGCAATGCTCAGAACCATTCAGCATCCACAGACACTAAAGCAATCGTGTCGTCATTCAGCAGGACCTGAAAAACATTCAAGTTGCTGCTGATAGGTGGTTAGTAATATTCACGTTAAACTAACGCCAGGCAATGACCATTTTCAAGCAAAGGGAAACCAAGCAACTCCTCTTCATAATCGCTGGCAGTACAATCGCTGAATGCCGCACTATCAACATCGTCATGCTACGACACCATGGGCTAATGCACTATCAATTTCAGCCCCACTTGACTGGGAGACCCACCACAATTGAAGGATGTGGTCTTTGGCTGCCCATTAACTACAGTCATCATGTTTTTAATTTTAAATACAATCAACGTTTATTAATAACAATAATTATAATTCAATAGGCTGCAAATGCAACTCGGAAACTATGATATAATACCTAACCTCACCCCCTTTTAAATTCGCCACACCCTCTTCACACACAGGACAGAAAAACGCAGAGTGGAAAGATGGGTGTAAAAATACCAAATGTAAAATGATAAAAATCTGTGCTTCAGGTGAACGTCTTCCAGTTAGATTTCAGTCGAGTTTGACAGTTTCTTATTTACAGTACTGAAAGAGGCCATTCGGCCCATCGTGACTGCACCGGCTTCCAGTAGAGGAAGCTAGCTAGTCCCATTCCCCAACCCTATCTCCGCAGCCCCCAAATTCATCACTTTCAAATATATATCCAGCTGCCGTTTGAAATCTCCTATGCAATCCACCTCCCTCACTCTCCCAGACAGCGCATTCCAAACCCCAACATCTCTGAGTAAAAACGCGTCTCTTCATCTCACTCTGAGCACGCTTGCTGAACATCTTGAATTTGTGACCCCATAGTCACTGACAGACCAACGAATGGGAACAGGACATCCTTCGTTACCCGTTCAAAATTATTCTGAATTTTGAACACCGCAATAAGGTCGCCTCTTAATCTCCTCTGTTCCAAGAAGAACAAGCCCAATTTCTCCTGTTTCCCTGAATTTAAATTGTTCATTCCTCTTTCCTGGTATCATTCTAGTAAATACCCGATGCACTCTCTCCAGTGATTTCATTTCCTTCCTTAAATAAGGTGCCCAATACTCTGTGGTCTGACAAATGATTTGCAGAGGTGCAGCATTACTTTCTCCCTTTTACACGCCATGCCACTAGTTACAAACCAAGGATGCCAGAAACAAAGAATAAAGAACAAAGAACAATGTAACACAGGAAAATGCCCGTACCATCCATGATACCACCCTTGGCCAAAACCTACCGCATTTCCTTGTGCCGTATCCATCCTATCTACGTATTTGTCGAGATGACGTTTGAACGCCCTTAATGTATGTGCTTCCACAACCTCCCCTGTCAACGTGTTCCTGGCACTCACCACCTTCTTTGTAAAAAGCTGCCTCGCACATCTGCTCTAAACTTTGCCCCACGGACCGTAAATCACCCCCCCCCCCCGGTGTCTGACCCCTCCACCTAAGGAAACAGTGTCTGCCTGTCCACTCTATCCATGTCCCTCATAATATTCTGTACCTGTATCAGGCCACCCCACAACCTCCGTCGTTGTAATGAAAACATTCCGAGCCTATTCAGCCTATCCGCACAGCTAACACCCATCGAAGCCAGGCAACATCCTGATAAACCGCCTCGGCACCCTCTCCAAATCTTCCAATCCTTCTGGTAGTGTGGCGACCAGAATTGTGCACAATATTCCAAGTGCGGCCTTAACAAGGTTCTATACAACTGTGGCATGACTTGCCATGTTTATACCCGGTGCCCTGTCCAATGATGACAAACATTCGTATGATCTCTTGACTATCTTGTCCACTTGTGTCGCCACTTTCAACGATTTGTGGACCTGCACGCCCAGAGCTCCCTGACATTGTATATTCCTAATAGTTTCGCCATTTACGGCCTATTTCCCCTCCATATTAGATCTATCAAAATGCATTCCTGCACATTTGTTTGGCTGAAACTCCATTTGGCATTTCTCCGCCGAAGTCTCCAACCTATCTATGTACTACTGTTTCCTCTGACAATCCTCAACACTATATGCCACTCCATCAACCTTGGTATCATCTGCGAACTTACTAATTAAAGCAACTAAGATTTGCTCCAAATCATTTCTGTATACTACAAGCAACAGAGGCCCAAGCACACATCGCTGTGGAACGCCACTAGTCACAATCTTCTATACAGAAAAAACATCGTTCCACTGATACCGTTTGCCTTCTGTGACCGAGCCAGTTCTATATCCATCTTGCCACCTCACCTCTGATCCTGTGTGACTTCACTTTGTACCAGTCTGCCATGCGGCACCTTGTCAAAGGCTTTACTGAAATCTACGTAAACAACATCTGTTGCCCTCCCCTCATCAAACATCTTTGTCATCACCTCAAAAAAGACGATAAAGTTAGTGAGGCACGACTTCCACTTCACACAACTCTTTTATCTCTTGCACATGAATCCATTGTTTCCAAATGGGTATTAGTCCTGTCCCTGAGAAGTTTCTCCAATAATATACCTACTGCCGAGGCGAGGCTCACTGCCTTTAGTTCCCAGGACTATCCTTGCTGTCTTTCTGAAACAATGGTATCTCATTATCTATTCTCAAGTCCTCTGGAATCTCACCTGTAGCCAATGAGGATACAAAAATGTCAGTTTAGGCCCCAGCAGTTTCCTTCTTTGCTTCGCTCAGTATTCTGGAGTAAATCCCATCCGGCCCAGGAGACTTATCTACCTTAATGCCTTTTTAAAACAGCCAATACCTCCTCCTTTTGGATGTCAACATGACCCAGACTGTCCACAAACCCGACTGAAGAATCATCTTCCACGAATTCCTTTTCTTTGGTAAACACTGATGCAAAGTACACATTTACTACCTCACCAATTTCCTCTGGCTCAACACATAGATTCCACCCCCCCCCGCCCCTGTCCTTAAGTATTCCGAAACATTCCCCGACTCCCCTTGCTTTTTACATATTAATAAAAAGCCTTGGGATTCACTTTATAGATTTCATAGAATTTTACAGTGCCGAATGAGGCCATTCGGCCCATCGAGTCTGCACCGGCTCTTGGAAAGAGCACCCTACCCAAGGTCAACACCTCCACCCTATCCCCATAACCCAGTAACACCACCCAACACTAAGGGCGATGTTGGACACGAAGGGCAATTTATCATGGCCAATCCACCTAACCTGCACATCTTTGGACATTCTGGTGCCTGTTCGGGTAGAGGGAGGGAGAATTCAAGATGTCCAAATTACCTAACAAGGACGTTTTTCAGGACTTGTGGGAGGAAACTGGAGTAACCGGAGGGGACCCACGCAGACACGGGGAGAACGCGCAGAATCCGCACAGAAAGTGACCCAAGCCTGGATATGAACCTGGAACCCTGGTTCTGTGAAATAAAAGTGCTAATTACACGTACATAAAAAGCAAGAGCATAGCCAGAGAAAGGTTTGGCCAACTGAAGGATAGTCAAGGGAATCTATGTGTGGAGCCAGAGGAAATGGGCGAGGTACTAAATGAATACTTTGCATCAGCATTCACCAAATAGAAGGAATTGGTAGATGTTGAGTCTGGAGAAGGGTGTGTCGATAGCCTGGGTCACATTGAGATCCAAAAAGACGAGGTGTTGGGCGTCTTGAAATATATTAAGGTAGATATGTCCCCAGGGCCTGATGGGACCTACCCCAGAATACTGAAGGAGGCTAGAGAGGAAATTGCTGAGGCCTTGACAGAAATCGTTGGATCCTCACTGTCTTCAGTTGATGTCCCGGAGGACTGGAGAATAGCCAATGTTGTTCCTCTGTTAAGAAGGGTAGCAAGTATAATCCAGGGAACTGCAGGCCGGTGAGCCTTACGTCAGTAGTAGGGCAATTACTGGAGAGAATTGTTCGAGACAGGATCTACTCCCATTTGGAAGCAAATTGACGTATTAGTGAGAGGCAGTATGGTTTTGTGAAGCGGAGGTCGTGTCTCACTAGAGTTTTTCTAAGAAGTCACAAAGATGATTGATGCAGGTACGGCAGTGGATGTGGTCTATATGGACTTAAGTAAGGCCTTTGACAAGGTCCCTCATGGTAGACTAGTACAAAAGGTGAAGTCACACGGGATCAGGGGTGAGCTGGCAAGGTGGATACAAAACTGGCTACGTTAGAGAAGGCAGAGAGTAGCAATGGAAGGATGCTTTTCTAATTGGGGGGGCTGTGACTAGTGGTGTTCCGCAGGGATCAGTGCTGGGACCTTTTGCTGTTTGTAGTATAGATAAATGATTTGGAGGAAAATGTAACTTGTCTGATTAGTAAGTTTGCAGACGACACAAAGGTTGGTGGAATTGCGGAAAGCGATGAGGAGTGTCAAAGTATACAGCAGGATATAGATTGTTCGGAGACTTGGGCGGAGAGATGGCAGATGGAGTTTAATCCGGACAAATGTGAGGTAATGCATTTTGGAAGGTCTTATGCAGGTGGGGAATATGCAGTGAATGGTAGAACCCTCAAGAGTATTGAAAGTCAGAGAGATCTAGGTGTACAGGTCCAGAGGCCACTGAAAGGGGCAACACAGGTGGAGAAGGTAGTCAAGAAGGCATACGGCATGCTTGCCTTCATTGGCCGGGGCATTGAGTATAAGAATTGGCAAGTCATGTTGCAGCTATATAGAACCTTAGTTAGGCCACACTTGGAGTAGAGTGTTCAATTCTGGTCGCCACACTACCAGAAGGATGTGGAGGCTTTAGAGAGGGCACGGAAGAGATTTACCAGAATGTTGCCTGATATGGAGGGCATTAGCTATGAGGAGCGGTTGAATAAACTCGGTTTGTTCTCACTGGAACGACGGAGGTTGAGGGGCGACCTGATAGAGGTCTACAAAATTATGAGGGGCATAGACAGAGTGGATAGTCAGAGGCTTTTCCCTAGGGTAGAGGGGTGAATTACTGGGGGGGGGGGGGCATAGGTTAAATGTGCGAGGGGCAAGGTTTAGAGTAGATGTACGAGGTACGTTCTTTTACACAGAGGGTAGTGGGTGCCTGGAACTCGCTACCGGAGGAGGTGGTGGAATCAGGGCCGATAGTGACATTTAAGCGGCATCTTGACAAATACATGAATAGGATGGGAATAGAGGGATACAGACCCAGGAAGTGTAGAAGATTGTAGTTTAGTCGGGAAGCATGGCCAGCACGGACTTGGAGTGCCGAACGGCCTGTTCCTGTGCTGTACCTTTCTTTATTCTTTGTTCTTTGTAAACATTGTGCTACCGTGCCGCCAATACTTTCTTTATACTAGAGAGTCTCCAGCCTTCTAGACAGTACAAAAGCGTCCTTTTTCTTTTTGACGAGGTTCACAATATCCTTCGGTATCCAGGTCTCTCTAAACCCCATACTTATCGTTGGTTCTCTCAGGAACGTGAGATTCCTGAATACCAATCACCTGTCGTTTGGAAAACTCCCACATGTCCGATGTTGATTGAGTCTTCACCAGCCGCACCCAATCCAAATTCTGAAATTCCCGTCCAATGTTATCGTAAATTGCCTTTCCCCAATTTCGCACCAACGCGAGGGTTGTCCTCATCCTATCCCAAAAGTATCCAGAAACGTACGAAGCTGTGGTCACTGCTTCCAAAATGTTGCCCGACTGAAACCTCAACCAGATGTCCAGGTCCATTCCTCAATACCAATTCCAGTACTGCCCATTCCATAGCTGGACCATCTACACATTGCATCAAGAAGCCTTCCTGGATGCAGGTTACACACGCTTACCCATCCAAGTCCCTGGCACTAAGTGAGTCCCAGTCAATATAGGGGAAGTTAAAATCCCTCACCACAACAACACCGATCCACCATCTCTCTACCTATCTGCTCCCCTGACGCTCGCTGGCTGTTGGGCGGGAGGCGGTGGGGAACTGTAATAAACGCACAACGTTGTGATTGCCCCTTCCTGTTCCTGAGCTCTACACAGATTGATTCATTGTATGAGCCCTCCGATGTGTCCTCCTACAATACGGCTATAATATTATCCTTAACCTGTAATGCTACTCTCCCACCCCCTTTAAGTCTCCCTCTATCTCTCCTGAAGCATCTTTATATCCTCCAACGGTCAGCTGCCAATCATACCGTTTAACCGTAGGTTTCCCCGCCCCCAACAGTATCCCAAACTGTATACCTATTAGAGACGGGGACAGGCACAGGGGAGTCCTGCACTGCCTGCCTGTCCTTTATATCGGTCACCCATCTGTCTACCTGCATCTTGGATGTAAGCAGGTCTCTGTAACTCCTATTTATGACCCTTTCCGCCACCTGCATATCCTAAGTTCATCCAACTGTGTCTCCAACCGAACCACGCGGTCTGTGAGGAGCTGCCATTGGTTACACTTCCTGCAGACGTAGTTAATCGGAACGCTGGAGGCATCACAGATCGGCCGCATCTCACAGTTAGAGCACTGCATCCACCTGTGTGACATTTATGCACTAGTTAATTAATTAGAAATAAATACTTAAATTATTAGATTAAGTTACAATTGCAATTAACCCTGGCGCTAGATTTTTACTGTAAAATTAAATGCGTAATACTAATCTCTGCCCTCAGGTTTAGTTTCTCCTCTACCTAGTTGATTAATTAATTTTAATTAGTTCTTTCAATGTTTCTTTTTCAAATTTAACACAGATTCCCTACCAACCTATCAGGTCACAGCTTTATCGTGACATCGCTTCTGAGTTTTTCTCCTCCCACAATTTGAAAACAGCGAGAGGCACACAGACACAAAGTACCACTTACCTTCCCTAACTGCTCTCCAGTGTCTTCCTCACAGCTCCGCTCCCGATATGAAAGTCTTGCCAGCCTTACCTGCTACTCGTCAATCAACTCTCCTTTTGTAGACACCTGCAGCAGGGCAAAGCCACTCGCTGGAAATGTGTGCAACAAGTCAAGGAAAAGAAAGCACCCCCTCCCACCCAGCCTCGAATTCCCACCTAGCTTCAAATTCGCAGCTCCCAAGCTCACTTTATGATGCGTCTCATTCTAGATGTGTCTGCTGGCTCGCCGGGAGTGCTCGCTGGGAGTGAGCTTCAGATCCCCTTCTTCAATAGCCCTGAGATGACTCACACATCTGCTAACTTTAGAACAAAACAATTGCACTCAGCATCTCTTGCCTTCGAATTTGGCTTTAGTTGATTGACAGTTAACTGTCACTCAGTATTGAATGGGTTGGGCGGCGCCTCATCACCCTTCACTGCAAAACGTCTAGATGAACTAGACTACTAAAATCTATAAAGGAACAGTCTTACCAATTCAATTCCCACCAAGTTTCAAATTCCCAGTCCCTAAACTCACTTTCTTGACAGCATTTTCCACTTGCCTCGCCACCTTCAGATAATTATGTACTTGAACCCCGAGGACACTCTGATCTTTACTCTCCTTCACGCTGAATAATTATATTGTCTCCCCATGTTTCTTCCACCAAAATGCATTACCTCGCATTTCGCTGATTAAAGTTCAACTGCCAGGTCTCTGCCCATTGGCGAACTTGTCAATGTCTCTCTTAATATGCTTAGCGTCATCCTGACAATTAAAAACACTCCCTATCTTTGTATCTTCCGCAAGTTTAGAAATTTTGCCCTCAGGACCCACCTCTAAATCATTTATATATATGAGCAAAAGCACAACACAGAACCCTGGTGAACACCACGTTCAACACGTCTCTCAGCCAACTTCTAATCCATTGTGCCAAGTACCCAGCAATCCCAAACAGTTTTAATTTACAAAGCAACCGGCCATGTGGCACTGTATCAAAAGCTTTCTCAAATTACAAATACACAATATCCACGGCCCTACCTTCATTCACTGCGTATGTCACTTGGCCAAAGAACTCAGTCAAGTTTGTTAGACATGACCGGCCCTTGAGAAAACCATGTTGGCCGTCTAGCATTAACGTATTTTTCCTCTAAGTGTCTATTTATCTTATCCCGCATTACGGTCTCCATCAATTTTCCCACTATTGATGTCAAGCTGACAGGTCTGCAGTTTCCGGCGTTATCCTTTGCCCCTTTCTTAACAAAGGCATCTCATTTGCGATACCCAAGTCCCCAGGAGTAATTCTGTGGCCAGACATGTCTTGAAAATTTCTGTCAATTGCGCGCAATATGGTCCCTTCTCTCTCTGAGCAATCTAGGATGCATTCCATCCGGGCATGGATACTTATCTACCTGGATTGCTTCCAGCCTTTTTAACCCGTTTTCTTTATCTGGCACTCTTCTGCTCAGTTCCATAACACCCATATTTTTAACCGAGCAATTGTCAACATCTAATTTGATAAAGAGAGAAACAAAGTACTAATTTAATACCACTGACATGCCGTCCGCTTCAGTGACCACTTTACCCTGCCAGTCCCTTATGGACCATATCCATCCTTCACCAATCTTTCACCATTAATATTGTTGAAGAACATTTTGCTATTTGTTTCAGCACAGCCTGCAATCCATTCCTCACGCTTCATCTTAGACTTCCTTATTCCAGCCTTACCCTCTCTCCTGCATTTGAGATACTCTCCATCATTGAGATTGATATTATTATTCTGGCAAGCATCATATGCCTCTTTTTTCTTCCTTATATTCATCTTCAATATTCTTAGTCATCAAGGGTACTCTAGCTTTTGATAGCCCGTACTTAATTATCATGGGTACGTATCTAGATTAAACCCCGTTCATTTTTAATCCACTATTGTTTTCAGAAAATTCCGTTTCCAATCATTCTGCTCCAGTTCAACTTTTAGACACCTAAAATTAGCCATTTTTCAGTTTGGGATCTTAACCGGTGACTGATTTTTATTCTTTTCCAATTTAGTATTGAGTTGTATTATGTTATGATCGCTTCTTCCCACTGCCCACACTCTAACTTTCTCCACCTGCCCTGCCTTATTTCCTCGGACCAGATCCAGCACCGCTTGCTCCCTGGATGGACTGGAAATGTACTGTCCCAGAAAGGTCTTTCGCATACACTGCAAGAATATCTCTCACACTCTACCCGTAGCACTGTCTAGCTGAGGGTGATTGAAATCCCCTAATATCACAACTCGACGTGCCCTGCAGGTTTTCATGATCTACCTCCACATGCTCTCTTCCACTTCCTACCCACTATTTGGAGATCTATAGTAAATACCAAACAATGTCACCGCTACCTTCCTGTTGCTCACCTCCAACTATATAGATGCTGACTTACCAACTAGTAGTAACAGACTATATCTCTTTATCCATGCAAATTATTCAGAATTTTAAACATCTCAATAAGGTCGCCTCTTAATTTTCTCTGCTCCATGGAGAACAAACACAATTTCTCTCACGTTTCCTTGAATTTCAATTCCTCATTCCTAGTATCATTCTAGTAAATTTCCTCTCCACTGTCTCCAGTGCTTTAACATCCTTCCACAAATAAGGTTCCCTGACCTGAACACAATCCTCCAAAGGTGGTCTGACCAATGACCTGCAGAGGTGTAGCATCACTTCCTTGGCTTTATACTCTGTGACTCGATTTATAGTGAGGCTATGATGCTACAAGACTTCTTAACAACTGTTTCAAATTGCCTGGCCACTTTCATAGAACATTCAATGCAGAAGGAGGCCAGTTGGCCCACCGAGACTGCACCGGCACACTTAAACCCTCACTTCCACCCTCTCCCCGTAACCCATAACCCCTGCTAACGTTTTTGGACACTAAGGGCAAGTTAGCATGGCCCATCCACCTAACCTGCACTGTCGGAGGAAACCAGAGCACCCGGAGGAAACCCACGCAGACACGGAGAGAACGTGCAGACTCTTCACAGAGAGTGGCCAGGAATCGAACCGGACCCTGGCGCTGTGAAGCCACAGTGCTAGCCACCTATGCTACCGTGATGCCTATAATTTTGAGAATTATGCACTTGAACCCCGTCCCTCTCTGATTCTGTACCCCATCAAAGTTGTACCATTGAGCCTATATTGTCTTCCCATGTTTCATGTACCAAAATGCATTACCTCACATTTCGCAGCACTAATATTCATCAGACAGGTGTCTTCCCATTTGACCAACTTGTCAATGACCCTCTGAAGAAGCTCAGCGTGACCCTCACAATTCACTATTCTTCCGAGCTTAGTATCATCTGAAATTTTTGAGATGTTGTCATCCAAACCCACTTCCAAAGCATTAATATTATCAGAAAATGCAGAAGTCCCAATATGAGCCCTGGGGAACACTAATTTCAACTCGTCTCCAGCTTCAAAATTACCTCTCTATACCAACGCCCTGTTTCCTTTTTCATAGCCAACTTTTAGTCAATGCTGTCAAGGATCCATCAATCCAAATCATTTTTAAATTTACGAATCAACCTGCCGCATGGCACTGTATCAAATGCTTTCTGAAAGTTCAAATGTAAAACATCCACGGCACGACCTTGAGCCACAGCCTGTGTCACCTAGTCAAATAACTCGATTACATTTCACAGACATGACCTGCCGTTGACAAAGCCTCGTTTTCTGTCTGGCATTGACGTATATCTCTAAGTGTATATTTGTCTCACCCCGTATTATGGCCTCCATCAGATTTCCCACTATTGATGTCAGGCTGACAGATTTGTCGGTATCTGGGTTATCCTTTGCCCCCTTCTTAAACAACAGCATCACACTTGCAATCCTCCAATACACTTGGACTAATCCTGTGTTCAGCGAGATCTGGAAAATTTATTTCAACTGCTCTGCTGTGTGCTCCCTTACCTCTCTCAGTAATCTAGGATGCATTCATCCGGGCTTCGCGACTTCTCTACCTGGAGTGCTGATAGCCTTTTTAGCACATTTTCTTTATCTATCACTGTCCTGATCAGTTGCTCAACACCCACATTTTCAACTGCGCCATTGTCAAGTTCTTCTAATTTGGTCAAGACAGAAGAAAAGTAGTGATTTAGTACCACTGCCATAACCTCCACTTTAGTGAGCTGCTTACCCTGCTCGTCCCTTACGGGCCCCATTCTATCCTTCATTAACCTTTCACCATTAATATGCGGAAGAACATTTTGAAAGTGCTTTAGCACAGACTTCAATCCTTTCCTCATGCTTCCTCTTAGCATTCCACATTCCAGCCTTAGCCCCTATTCTGTATTTCAAACACTCTTCCTGATTCTATTGCTATTATTATTCTGGCATGCATCAGGGGCAGCACGGTAGCATTGTGGATAGCAGACTTGCTTCACAGCTCCAGTGTCCCAGGTTCGATTCCAGCTTGGGTCACTGTCTGTGCGGAGTCTGCACATCCTCCCCGTGTGTGCGTGTGTTTCCTCCGGGTGCTCCGGTTTCCTCCCACAGTCCAAAGATCTGCAGTTTAGGTGGATTGGCCATGAAAAAATGCCCTTAATGTCCAAAATTGCCCTTAGTGTTGGGTTCGGTTGCTGGGTTATGGGGATAGGGTGGAGGTGTTGACCTTGGGTAGGGTGCTTTTTCCAAGAGCCGGTGCAGACTCCTAATATCACAACTCCTAATATCACAACTGGGCCGAATGGCCTCCTTCTGCACTGTAAATTCTATAAATTCTATGAAAGTCTATACACCTTCCTTATTCTATCATCAATATCCTTCGTTAGTCAAGGTACTTTATCTTTGGATACCCCGTAATTATTTCTTATGAATATGTACCTAGCTTGCACACCATTTATGTCTCCTTTGAAAGTCTCCTACTTTTCATCCACTGTTTTATCCCCAAAAATGCGTTTGCGATTAACCTGCTTCAGTTTAAATTTTTGATTCCTAAGATGTGCACTTTTCTAGTCTGGGATCTTAATCCGTTACTGATTTTTATTCTTTTCCAACTGAATATTGAATCGTATTATCTTGAATTCGTTCCTTCCCAACGGTTTTTCCACTCTGATATTCCCCATCTGCTCTGCCTCATTTCCTAGGACTAGATCCAGCACATTTTACTACCTGATCGGACTGGAAACGTACTGTTTCTGAAGCACGAATTTCTCCCTTTCTGTGCCCCACTATACCCGAAGCGCTGTCGGCCTTTGGGCAATTGAAATCCCCAACGAAAACAACCTTACCTGCCCTGCAGGGTTCCATATTATGCCTACAAATTCTCTCTTCCACTTCACCCCCTCTATTTGAAGGTCTATAGAAAATACAACCAAGGTCACCGCTCCCTTCCTGTTCCTGACCCCACCCCCCCACCTCGCAAACATAAATCTATAGCTATGTCTATTGCACCCCTTCCAACCTGGCCCAACTTGCGGCAGCCTCTCGCCATTACCCAGCTCCTCCTCTCCCCATACCTATCAAAGCAGATGCCAATCAAGGCCCTCTTAACAACTCCACTGTAACATCAACCAATATGGCCCCTTTCCTCGAACCTTTTCCATACCGCAACAAAATAAAAAGAATCAAAAAAGAACCCATACCAATCCCGCTTTTTTTGCAAACAATCCCTTCCCCCAACAGCTCAAAAGCTAAACAGCGTAACAACAGTACGTATCTATATCATGCACCATCCGTCTTCATACACTGCTATGCGAGTGACCCTTTAAGAAAGGTTTATTCTTATCATATGGCTTCAGTTATGCCATTTTTGTGGGTGGAGCTAAGCTGTAGCTTTGAGTTTTACTTTCGCTTTTGATGGTGACAAGAGAAAATGAGTATTTTCTATGTCTTTCTCTGTTTTATTGAAAATAACTTCCAGTAAAAAATCACTTTGGTGGTCGCCTTAGAGATATAATTGCTTTCTGGGAGGAATCTGCTGGTTGAAAAGTGAAACAGAGTTTCCTTCTCTGGCGGAGGATGTTCTTGAGGGAGTGCAGTGAAGGTCGTTTATCAGACTGATTCCAGGGATGGCGGGATTTTTAGATGAGGAGAGATTGACTAGGTTGAGATTGTTCTCGCTGGAGTTCAGAAGAAGGAAGCGGGATATCATAGAGGCTTATAACATTTTAACGGTACGAGACAGGGTAGATGCAGGGGAGATGTTACCAATGATAGGTGTGTCCAGAATCAGGGGTCACAGTCTGAGGATTCAGGGTAAACCATTTCAGACAGATATATGGAGACATTTCTTCACCCAAAGAGTGGTGAACCCGTGGAATTCATTTCCACAGGACGTAGTTGATGGTAAAACATTGAATATATTCAAGAGGCGGCTAGATATAGCAGTTGGGGAGAATGAGATCAAAGGCGATGGCGACAAAGCAGGATTAGGCTATTGAGTTGGATCATCAGCCATGATCGCAATGAATGGTGGAGCAGGCTCGAAAGGCCAAAAGGGCTCCTGCTCCTATGATTTATGTAACAATGTAACAGTATTAGTCACGTGAGAATACAGTATTCTGGGCCACGCCTTTGAAAACGGGTTTCTAGTTTTAACTGGATTTTGTGATTGTGTTGGACCAGTTAAGGGGAATCCGTTAAGGGTTATACAAAGATTAATGTAGCTGTGTGGAGTCTTTATGTTTATAATTGATAAACATTCTTGCTGTGTGTGTTTATACAAATTTTAACTAAAGTCTTAAGTAAGCCAGTTTTTTTGATTAAAAGCGCCTCAGAATTCTGTTGAATAACACCCGAAAGGAAGGCTATTGTGCCCATCCTAGCCAAATTCAGCATAAAGGTTGTAGCTCAGGTGGGCTCCATAATATACTTTGGAGTTATTACTCCGTAGCTCATAACATACACAGAGAATAAAAATTGACCACGTCACAGTGGTACCAACTTCTTCTCCTGGATGAAGGCCTCTGCTTGCTCCGGTGTTTCAAAAGTGTTAATTCGAGTTCATTGTAACCCATAAATGCGACTCGTATACCACGTCAAACTTCAGCCTTTCTTATAAAACATGCTATTCGCCCTATTGAATAAGTAGTTCTTCTCCTTGCAAAGTCAGCTCCACCATCCTGATAAATTCTGACCGTATGCCCTTCTCAGCAGATGTTCCAAGCCCTCTTCGCTCACTTCAAAACCCTTTCGTTCCTTGTGGAACTGCAATTTATGCAGTCCGGGCTGGCTCCATCGGTTCGGTTTTTGGTCTTAGCACCCGATGTACTCTGTCCAATTCCAGACAGGCGAACACTTCATCTCCTCTCACCAGCTTAGAGGACTTTCAGAAAAATACTGGGTCGGTTTTGAAACCTCCACTCCTTCTGGCAGCCACATCAACCTGAGGTTTAGCCGCCGTGACCTGTTTCGAAGGTCCTCCAGTTTACGTTTCAGTCTTTTGCTGTTTTTTGCCACCATCGACCACTCTGCGTCGGTCAAGGCAAACCGATCCTCCTGTCTCGACAAGGACACTTTCACCAGTTTTAGCGTCTCGCGTTGTGCCCTCACCGTATTCGGCGTTTGCATCAAATGTTCACGGATGGGATCCAAAGCGTCTTCAATATTGGCTTTGAAATATCGCTGATTTGCTGGTCCTGCCGCTGAAAGTGCCGATCTATCTGCTTCCTCAACATATTCATGCGCCATTCTGGCGGACACCATATAATGTTCACGGCGGCGGCCTCCTTCACTTTGCTTCGACGGATTTTCCTCCTGATTCTTTTTTGTGTTGGGTTTTTCGCCGCTGACTTCATGTTCCTGTCAGAAACAATTTCCTTAATTGCGTCCCCAGATTTGGGCACCAATACAAAAACTGAGAAAAGGGATCGTGCACAACTTTGCCAGGAGCAGCCTGAAGTGCGATCCGTCTTTACATGACGTCACCCGTAAGGCAAATTTGTTTATTTTCTTGGGTAATTAGCAGCTAATATTTTCTGTTGTAAAGTTGTTTTAAAAAATTAAGGGCCAACCCACCTAACCTGAGACCCACATAAACACGGGGAAAATGTGCAACTATCACGCATACAGTGACCGGAGGTAAGAATCAAACCCGGGTCCTCAGCGCCGTAAGGCAGCAGTGCTAACCACTGTGCCACCGTGCCGAACTTACTATTGTGCCCATAATAAAGTTGTGCTGGACACATAATAAAACGCTATTTCTTCACCCAATAACTCCTGGAGAGAATCCTTCTTTCTACACAGTCTTGCAAAATAAGTTAACATATTGAGGGTTCAGTCCGGTATCTTAGCCACTGTTACAGTCTTGTATGGGACTATATAATCATATGGCATGCCTGGGATATGTACATATATATAAGTTAAAAATAAATGGTTTGTATTTTAGCAATAGTTCTCAGTACAGCTGAGGCAGAGACCAAATAAACCATTTCCAATACTAACAATTTCCTTTTCGGAGAGGCATCTGCCCTCACCAGTATTGATAGCAGCGTACATCACACAATGCCATCTTCAGACTGTATTGTATTGTAATAACACTATTCCAAGTGATGGATTCAGAACAGGTCCAGCAGGTCAGTACATGACCTTCCAGAGGCGTTGAGGGTGAGAGGAGTGAGCAGAATTGTATTCCAGAACAATGCGTCATACTAACATTGTCATCAATCCATTTCAATTGGGAGAGCAGAAGAACATGCCAGCAGCAGCACATACGTAATTAAAACAACGAGTTGCCAACTTGTGTGAAGATGCAACATAGCGATACACGCCCGCCACGTAGTGGAAGCTGCAACTGTCTTAACCGGTTGCCGTCCATCATACATGTTATGTAGGGATGTTCACTGATAAATATTTAGGTCGTTGCTAACTCCTTGGATAATGACGCATCGTGTCGCCGTGTGCAGGGAGGCATGAAAACCATTCGTGCTTGGGCTGGTGAGTGGCACAATATTATTGCACCACAGACACCCCAGCTATCATCGACAGTCATCAAACGAACTTAACGTGGCATTTAGTAGCATTAGCGTCATCAAATCTTCCAGCAGCAGCATGCTGGTCTTGTTGCTTAAACAGACGCCACTGAAGCTGAACGGAAGCTCGGGGAATTTTGCTGCCTGATTGTCCAAAACGTCTTCCCATCTCCAATGCTTAATTCAGTTGTGCAGTTAATACTTTCGTGTATGCATGAATGCAGCTACTGTAACACTCAATAATCTGAACCGCACCCAGGGCATAATAAAACGTTGGTCGTATCTCCCTACACCACCACCCCCGATAGATAACAAAACCATTCTTTCTCTTCATCATTAATGCATAGCGATGGTAATATATAGAATGTACAACCTGCATCACAAGATTACTTCGAAGGAATCTCTCGCACTCACTCTGTTTGTTAACTAGGACAACGGCTCTTGGCAACATTCCTGCATCAAAATTCCCTACCACGTAGGGCAATGCAACCTGACTGGTAAGCGTATTACATTCAAAGAACAGAGAACGATACAGCACAGGAACAGACCCTTCGGCCCTCCAGGCATGTACCAGTCATGATACCAACCTTTGCCAAAACCCTCAGCACTTTGATGTGCCGTACCCCTCGATGCCATCCTATCCATGTGTTTGTCAAGATGCCTTTTGAACCCCGTTAATGTATGTGCTTCCACAACATCGCCTGCCAACGCATTTCAGGCACTCTCCACCCTCTGGTAAAAAAAACAGCCTTGCAGATCTCCTCTAAGCTTTGCTCCAAGGACCTTACACCTATGAACCCTGGTGACTGTACCCTCCGCCCTGGGAATGAGTGCCAGCCCATCCACTCTACCCATGCCCTCATAATCTTGTAGACCTCTACTAGGTTTGCGGATAGCGCTGAGGACTGTCAGAGGATACAGCAGGATTTAGATTGTTTGGAGACTTGGGCGGAGAGATGGCAGATGGAGTTTAATCCGGGCAAATGTGAGGTAATGCATTTTGGAAGGTCTAATGCAGGCAGGGAATATACAGTGAATGGTAGAACCCGCAAGAGTATTGAAAGTCAAAGAGACCTAGGAGTACAGGTCCACAGGTCACTGAAAGGGGCAACACAGGTGGAGAAGGTAGTCAAGAAGGCATACGGCATGCTTGCCTTCATTGGCCGGGGCATTGAGTATAAAAATTGGCAAGTCATGTTGCAGCTGTATAGAACCTTAGTTAGGCTACACTTGGAGTATAGTGTTCAATTCTGGTCGCCACACTACCAGAAGGATGTGGAGGCTTTAGAGAGGATGCAGAAGAGATTTACCAGAATGTTGCCTGGTATGGAGGGCATTAGCTATGAGGAGCGGTTGAATAAACTCGGTTTGTTCTCACTGGAACGAAGGAGGTTGAGGGGCGACCTGATAGAGGTCTACAAGATTATGAGGGGCATAGACAGAGTGGATAGTCAGAGACTTTTCCACGGGGTAGAGGGGTCAACTACTAGGGGGCATAGGTTTAAGGTGAGAGGGGCAAGGTTTAGAGTAGATGTACGAGCCAAGTATTTTACACAGAGGGTAGTGGGTGTCTGGAACCCGCTACCGGAGGAGGTGGTGGAAGCAGGGACGATAGTGACATTTAAGGGGCATCTTGACAAATACATGAATAGGATGGGAATAGAGGGATACGGACCCAGGAAGTGTAGAAGATTGTAGTTTAGTCGGGCAGCATGGTCGGCACGGGCTTGGAGGGCCGAAGGGCCTGTTCCTGTGCTGTACATTTCTTTGTTCTTTGTTCTTTGTTCTAGTTCACCCCTTAACCTCCGTCTTTCTAATCAAAACTGTCCGAGCCTCTCCACATAGCTAACACCCTCCAGACCAGACAACATCCTGGGAAACCTCCTCTGCCCCTTTTTCAAAGCCTCCATACCCTTCTGGTAAGTGGTGACCAGGATTGTGCGCAATCTTCCAGTGTGGTCTTACCATGGTTCTATACAACTGGAGCATGACTTGCCAGTTTTTATACTCGATATTCCGCCCAATGAAGGCAAGCATTCCGGATGCTTTCTTGACTACCTGGTCCACGTTTGTTGCCACCTTCAAAGATCTGTGGGCCTGCACAGATCTCTATGACTGCCTATATTCTTAAGAGTTTTACCATTTACGGTACAGTTCACCTCGATGTTAGATCTACCAAAATTCCCTCACATTTGCCCGGATTAAACTGGTGCCAGGGCCAGGGATGTCTCGGATCGTGTCTTCAGGATCCTTAAGGGGGAGGGGGAGCAGCCAGAAGTCGTGGTGCACATTGGTACCAACGACATAGGAAGGACAAGGGGTGTGGAGGTAATAAACAAGTTTAGCGAGTTAGGCTGGAAGTTAAAAGCCAGGACAGACAGAGTTGTCATCTCTGGTTTGTTGCCGGTGCCACGTGATAGCGAGGCTAGGAATATGGAGAGAGTGCAGTTGAACACGTGGCTGCAGGAATGGTGTAGGAGGGAGGGCTTCAGGTATTTGGATAATTGGAGCACATCCTGGGGAAGGTGGGACCTGTACAAGCAGGACGGGTTGCATCTGAACCAGAGGGGCACCAATATCCTGGGAGGGAGGTTTTCTAGTACTCTTCGGGAAGGTTTAAACTAATTTGGCAGGGGAATGGGAACCGGATTTGTAGTCCAGCAACTAAGGTAGCCGATATTCATCACGCCAAAGCGTGTAATGAGGCAGTGGGGAAGGGAACACTGACAAAGGAGAGTACTTGCAGGCACGGAGATGGGTTGAAGTATGTATACTTCAATGCAAGAAGCATCAGGAATAAGGTGGGTGAACTTAAAGCATGGGTCGGTACTTGGGACTACGATGTGGTGGCCATCACGGAAACTTGGATAGAAGAGGGGCAGAAATGGTTGTTGGAGGTCCCTGGTTATAGATGTTTCAATAAGATTAGGGAGGGTGGTAAAAGAGGTGGGGGGTGGTGGCATTATTAATTAGAGATAGTATAACAGCTGCAGAAAGGCAGTTCGAGGAGTATCACCCTATTGAGGTAGTATGGGTTGAAGTCAGAAATAGGAAAGGAGCAGTCTCCTTGTTAGGAGTTTTCTATAGCCCCCCCCAATAGTAGCAGAGATGTGGAGGAACAGATTGGGAAACAGATTTTGAAAAGGTGCAGAGGTCATAGGGTAGTAGTCGTGGGCGACTTCAACTTCCCAAATATTGAGTGGAAACTCGTTAGATCAAATAGTTTGGATGAGGTGGTGTTTGTGCAGTGTGTCCAGGAAGCTTTTCTAACACAGTATGTAGATTGTCCGACCAGAGGAGGGGCAATATTGGATTTAGTACTGGGTAATGAACCAGGGCAAGTGACAGATTTGTTAGTGGGGGAGCATTTTGGAGATAGTGACCACAATTCTGTGACTTACACTTTAGGAATGGAGAGGGATAGGTCCGTGAAACAGGGCAAGGTTTACAATTGGGGGAAGGGTAAATACGATGTTGTCAGACTAGAATTGAAGTGCATAAGTTGGGAACATAGGCTGGCAGGGAAGGACACAAGTGAAATGTGGAACTTGGTCAAGGAACAGGTGCTACGTGTCCTTGATATGTATGTCCCTGTCAGGCAGGGAAGAGATGGCCGAGTGAGGGAACCATGGTTGACAAGAGAGGTTGAATGTCTTGTTAAGAGGAAAAAGGTGACTTATGTAAGGCTGAGGAAACAAGGTTCAGACAGGGCATTGGAGGGATACAAGATAGCCAGGAGGGAACTGAAGAAAGGGATTAGGAGAACTAAGAGAGGGCATGAACAATCTTTGGCGGGTAGGATCAAGGAAAGCCCCAAGGCCTTTTACACATATGTGAGAAATATGAGAATGACTAGAGCGAGGGTAGGTCCGATCAAGGACAGTAGGGGGAGATTGTGTATTGAGTCTGAAGAGATAGGAGAGGTCTTGAACGAGTACTTTTCTTCTGTATTTACAAATGAGAGGGGCGATATTGTTGGAGAGGACAGTGTGAAACAGATTGGTAAGCTGGAGGAAATACTTGTTAGGAAGGAAGATGTGTTGGGCATTTTGAAAAACTTGAGGATAGACAAGTCCCCCGGGCCTGATGGGATATATCCAAGGATTCTATGGGAAGCAAGAGATGAAATTGCAGAGCCGTTGGCAATGATCTTTTCGTCCTCACTGTCAACAGGGGTGGTACCAGGGGATTGGAGAGTGGCGAATGTCGTGCCCTGTTCAAAAAAGGAACTAGGGATAACCCTGGGAATTATAGGCCAGTTAGTCTTACTTCGGTGGTAGGCAAAGTAATGGAAAGGGTACTGAAGGATAGGATTTCTGAGCATCTGGAAAGACACTGCTTGATTAGGGATAGTCAGCACGGATTTGTGAGGGGTAGGTCTTGCCTTACAAGTCTTATTGAATTCTTTGAGGAGGTGACCAAGCATGTGGATGAAGTTAATGCAGGGGATGTAGTGTACATGGATTTTAGCAAGGCATTTGATAAAATTCCCCATGGTAGGCTTATGCAGAAAGTAAGGAGGCATGGGATAGTGGGAAATTTGGCCAGTTGGATAACGAACTGGCTAACCGATAGATGTCAGAGAGTGGTGGTGGATGGCAAATATTCAGCCTGGATCCCAGTCACCAGTGGCGTACCGCAGGGATCAGTTCTGGGTCCTCTGCTGTTTGTGATTTTCATTAATGACTTGGATGAGGGAGTTGAAGGGTGGGTCAGTAAATTTGCAGACGATGCGAAGATTGGTGGAGTTGTGGATAGTAAGGAGGGCTGTTGTCGGCTGCAAAGAGACATAGATAGGATGCAGAGCTGGGCTGAGAAGTGGCAGATGGAGTTTAACCCTGAAAAGTGTGAGGTTGTCCATTTTGGAAGGACAAATATGAATGCGGAATACAGGGTTAACGGTAGAGTTCTTGGCAATGTGGAGGAGCAGAGAGATCTTGGGGCCTATGTTCATACATCTTTGAAAGTTGCCATTCAAGTGGATAGAGTTGTGAAGAAGGCCTATGGTGTGCTCACGTTCATTAACAGAGGGATTGAATTTAAGAGCCGTGAGGTGATGAGGCAGCTGGAGAAAACTTTGGTAAGGCCACATTTGGAGTACTGTGTACAGTTCTGGTCGCCTCATTTTAGGAAGGATGTGGAAGCTTTGGAAAAGGTGCAAAGAAGATTTACCAGGATGTTGCCTGGAATGGAGAGTAGGTCTTACGAGGAAAGGTTGAGGGTGCTAGGCCTTTTCTCATTAGAACGGAGAAGGATGAGGGGCGACTTGATAGAGGTTTATAAGATGATCAGGGGAATAGATAGAGTAGACAGTCAGAGACTTTTTCCCCGGGTGGAACAAACCATTACAAGGGGACATAAATTTAAGGTGAAAGCTGGAAGATATAGGAGGGATATCAGAGGTAGGTTCTTTACCCAGAGAGTAGTGGGGGCATGGAATGCACTGCCTGTGGAAGTAGTTGAGTCGGAAACATTAGGGATCTTCAAGCAGCTATTGGATAGGTACATGGATAACGGTAAAATGATGTAGTGTAGATTTATTTGTTCTTAAGGGCAGCACGGTAGCATTGTGGATAGCACAATTGCTTCACAGCTCCAGGGTCCCAGGTTCGATTCCGGCTTGGGTCACTGTCTGTGCGGAGTCTGCACGTCCTCCCCGTGTCTGCGTGGGTTTCCTCCGGGTGCTCCGGTTTCCTCCCACAGTCCAAAGATGTGCGGGTTAGGTGAATTGGTCAATGATAAATTGCCCTTAATGTCCAAATTGCTCTTGGTGTTGGGTGGAGGTGTTGAGTTTGGGTAGGGTGCTCTTTCCAAGAGCCGGTGCAGACTCAAAGGGCCGAATGGCCTCCTTCTGCACTATAAATTCAAGGATAATCTATGATTAATCTAGGACAAAGGTTCGGCACAACATCGTGGGCCGAAGGGCCTGTTCTGTGCTGTATTTTCTATGTTCTATGTTCTATGTAAACTCCATTTGCCATTTCTCTGCCCAAGTCTCCAACCTATCTATGTCATGCTATATCCTCTGACAATCCTCAACATTATTTGCCACTCCACCAACCTTGGGGTCATCCGCGAACTTACTGATCAGACTGGCTACATTTTCCTCCAAGTCGTTTAGGCCCAAGCACAGATCCCTGTGGAGGACCACTAGTCACAACATTCCATTCAGAAAGCCACCCTCTGACTACTGTCCTTTTCCTTCTGTGACCGAGCCAGTTCTGTAGCCATCTGACCACCTCCCCTCTCTTCCCGTGTGTCTTAACCTTTTGTACCAGGCTACCATGAGGCACCTTGCCAAAGGCTTTACTGAAGTCCATGTAAACAACATTTGCCGCCCTCGGTTCATCAATCATCTTTGTTACCTCCTCAAAATTCCTTTATTCTCGCTGAGTAACAGTGCTGCAGCACACTCCTTAGAAACCTCACGCAGTGCTTTTATAATATGCACTGCAGCGGTTTAAGAGGGCTGCTCAGCATGAATACATCAAGGGCATTAGGGTGAGAAATAAATATTGCTCTTTCAAGCGCCGCTTATGTCCCTGAATCAACGTATCCCTTTTTAGTCGCCTTACCTATTCATCGTCCCGTGTACTGACTTGATCCAATCATACCGCGATTGAGCAGCACGGTAGCACAAGTGGATAGCACTGTGACTTCACAGCGCCAGGGTCCCATGTTCGATTCCCCGCTGGGTCACTGTCTGTGCGGAGTCTGCACGTTCTCCCCGTGTCTGCGTGGATTTCCTCCATGTGCTCCAGTTTCCTCCCACAGTCCAAAACCTGCAGGTTAGGTGGATTGGCCATGATAAATTGCCTTTAGTGACCAAAATGGTTAGGAGGGGTTATTGGGTTATGGGGATAGGGTGGAAGTGAGGGCTTAAGTGGGTCGGTGCAGACTCGATGGGCCGAATGGCCTCCTTCTGCACTCTATGTTATATGTCTATGCACAACTCAGCCTTCTATCAGTGCTGGGAGTGAACGCTATACTTCTGACTGTACCTGTGCATCATTACAAGTGCCCAGCTAATATATGGGTTCAAATAAATCATCGGTTACCTGGTCTACATTTTGACTTGGATGTTACTTGGATACTAACTTGTGGCTTCACGAAGTTTTTGCAGTTCTGGTGAAAGAAAAAATATTTTATTCAGGTTGCATGAACCACACTATTAAATCGGAGGAAAAGAACGAAACAAATATTGCAGTCTTAAAATATAGCCCATGAAAGCAATTTGATAAACCTGAAAAAACGTAAATGTATTACCTGCCCTCAATTGGATCAACCGTTCGTCTGTAAAATTAAACATTTTACTGGAATATAGTTGTTGAATCAGGTAATTGTGCCGAACGACAGTAAAGCAGACGCCACATTATGTTCGCTCTCCAGTTTAATGAGTCATCTAAACTCGTGATCTGTAGCCTTACGCGCCATAAAACTTAAACAAGCACGGTTTTCTATTCTCCCAATCTATCGGGCAGTCAGTCCCTTAGCTCCACCAACTACGGGGTGAAAGAAAACCTTCTCATGCGCCTCTAGTATTGTGTCTCTCGCGATGAATCGATTCTCTCGCTATGTATCTCTCAACAAAAATGAATGAATGCGCTTACCTCTGCCTAATTCATGACTGCATGGTTTAATTGTGTCTCCCGTCAGCCTCTGGTGTTGCAAATAATTTGCTCCGTGCCCATCCAATGATTCTTCATAATTAAAGTTTTCCAGGCAACCTAAGAACTTCGTGAAAATCCTTTACAGCAATCAATCTTTCTGATCCTGACGTTGCAAAATTTCATTCAGCAGTTCTACTCTTTCCAAGCCAGCAGTTTACACAGTAACAGCATAACTTCACAGCTCCTAAATTAATTCTGAGTTCCCTGTGTAGTTTTCCCACATAACATCTACTTTTCCCAGTCATCGAGGATATGTAAACATGCAACCGCGCTACTTTCTTTAATTCATTCCTCTCAGCGTCCTACCATTTAATGTACATTCCGTTGCTTTGTTAACTTTCTTAAACTGAATTGTGTCGTACCTCTCCGGTATGAAGTCTATTTGCCACCGTTCCGTTCAACTGCTTTGTCCATTGAGATCCTCCCTCAGATTTCAGGGATTTGCTTCTGAATCAAGTACACAATCAATATTTGAAACATTTGGGCACGTTTCATTTTCGCCCAGATATTAGAAACACAATACAGCAATGAAGTATCAGAATGCATAACTTGAGGAACCCCACTGGAAACAAGCTCCTGTCAAGAAACATCCAAATTTACAGTTTGCGTTCTGTCTCTGAACAAATTCTGGGGCCGAATTGCGAATTGCTTGGAAGCCATAGACCTATACTTCCGTTACAAATCTGCCTTGATAAAATGCACATATATCGATTTAAATTGTGTCATAATGAGAGCGTTGTCCCTTTATGGAGCACAGGATATCATCAGGTTCGTTCTCCTCGAAAGAAAAACCTACTCGTCAGTCTCAGCCTCAATCACCGTAGCCCTGAAAGCTTCGTTCCTCCACCTGCCCGTCCACTTGCCTTTTGAAACCATTGTTTCTTTCACCATTATGGTGGGCAGCGAGTTCCATCTCATTACTGCTCGTTACGTGAGAACATTTCTCATGACATCCCTCTTGCATTTGTGGCTCAAACCTTGAAGCCTTATACGGTTGTCCTTGTATGATCAGCCAATAAGGACATTATTTCCTTGTCTACCTTGTCAAAATATTCCAAGTAGCGTGCACTTCTGCCAAATATTATTTATATTGAATCATAATGAAGTATGAAGCAAATTGTACATTTGGAAGCATTAGGTGGAATAAAATAACGGCGCAGAAATGCCGCAACATAAAGATGAATTAAAAAAGACCAAACATGGATGGAATTACTTTCAGATTATATTTAGAAACAACAAAAGGATTGAAGATAAACAAACGGCTTAATATATAGCTGGGATTCCAAATGATAGTTAAGATAAAGGCCTATAGATAAACCACTGTACTTGTCCGCCAAGGTATTGATCGTTAATTATTTATTTTTGGGTCCGTTACACGTCATTATCATACGCTGAAAGACTCACCATCGGTTCTGTATTTCGGGTCCTGATCTAAGTCAAGGCAATAATGTTAATCATCATCAAAATACGATTCTCTGTGTCAAGGTTTATTATGGTAATCATCCTTTCAATCAACAAATAAAACTACAGGTGTAAAGACACAACGAACAATGATTTGTTATTCTGACTTATTATGAGTATTCGGGAGAAATGGCCAAGTCTTTTTTTTTTACCTTTCCTGGCATCTGTGAGCCTTTTTTCTGTTGAGAAACACGAACAATCATGTTGATGCAATGCAAACAATTATCAACGCTTTGTATCATTGACATCACATGGTTATGTTTGTAAGCAACCAGCTTTGATATGATGATATCCAACGATCACACGAAACTAAAAGCGAAGTACTGCGGCTACTGGAGGTCAGGAATGAAAAAAAAATGCATTGGAAAAGCTCTGCAGGTGTAGCACAAGCTGTGAAGAAGGACTGCAGATCTTAGAAGACCTTAGGACTGCAGCATGCCTCTCTTCACAGAATGGTCGTAACGATATCGAAACGTTAACTGTGTTTCTCTTTCAACAGATGCTGCCAGACCTGTTTAGTGTTTTCAGGACCTTTTGGGTTACTACGAAGGTGAAAGTCTGCTAAATGTTCTTAAACATATGGACATAGGAGTTAGGATCAGGAATTTGCCGTTGGCTTCATGGACCCTTGGGACATGTTCCACTATTCGCTACTATCACGGCCGGTCTGATTGTGGCTTCAAATCCACTTGCCTGTCGGCCCCTACACCTTTTGAAACCTTTGCCTCTCAAATATCTAACAGTCTTTAATAAACTAAATGACTGTACGTCCACTGTTTTTTGGGGAAGAGAATTCTGTCGGCTGATAACCCTCGGAGAGACACAAATATCTCCCAATCTCCGACCTAAAAGGGAGAATTCTGATTTTTAAACTGTGTATCCCAGTTATAGACATGACAACAAGACAAAACACCTTTCCGCTATGTGCTCAATAAATTTACTTTCCGATTTTATCTGCTTTCGTGAGATCATCTCATTTTTCCGAACTTCAATACGTGAAATATCTCCAGCATGAATTTAACGCCAGAATGCAACTTACAATCATCATATCTCATAACCGTTAACCAGAGTGAAAAATTATCCACGTTGTTGCATTCTTAGTCAGGCACCATTCTGCCATTGAACATACAGCCCTTCGAGGTTGAATCTGATATTTTGTTTGTAACGTAACCTATCATCATTGAACTTAAGTCGGAATAAATCCGAGCAAACGTCCTTCGCTTCCAATTTTACCCAGCAAGGTTGAGCCATTCTGTGGGGGCCATCATAAATTGAAATGCACATGTTCAAATCAAAAATATATTTTCACTTTCATGTCGTTTAAAGAAGTAAAACCTTGTGTGCGTGATGAATTCCAGAAGTGGCAAATGTGACGTGATGCTACTCCACAACGAGATGCTTCCATATTTTAATTGATATTTCAATAATAAAATAGTTGAATCAAAAAACAAGCAAAACAATAACTGAAATTCCATTAAAAATAATTCATGTGCACAGCGAGATACGTGGCTGGCAATCAGAGGGTTAGCAGCCCGGGCCTCTGGCAATTAAACAGAATATTTACGCATTGTTAGGGCATAATTTCAAACAAAAAGTAGCATTCTTAAATTTAAACCTTTCGCACTGACACATCATGCAACGCACATTCTGAAGATTCACATTCCTCCAACATTTTCCCTGCAGGCTTTAGTGTATTATTATTCCTCTGGCTTGTTAACGCTTCCTTCTACCTTCTATCTCTCGGGCGTTATTCTTCGTTCCCCAAAAGAAGCAAAACAGCCGTTGACGATCTGTTGAAAAGAAAAATTACGGGATGTGAGCCTGGCCGATTAGGCCCACATTTATTTCCCACCCTAGTTGCCCTTCAGAAGGTGGTGGTAAGTTGCCTTCTTCAACCGCTCCAGTCCCTAAGGAGTATATACACGCACAGCGCTGTGAGGGAAATATTTTGCACAGCGACAGAGAAGGAAAGGCTTTACATTTCCAAGTCTGACGGGTAAGTGACTTGGAGGGGAACGTCCAGGTCATGGGTCCCTGCTATCTGGTGCTCTTGTCCTTCTAGATGGTGATGGTCGTGGGTTTGGAAGGCGCAGCCTAACGAACCTTGGTAAGCGACTGCAGTGCACCTTGTAGCTGCCACGGTGAATCTTTGGTGGAGGGTTTGAACGTTTGTGGGAGGAGGAGCATTAAAGCAGGCTACTTTGTCCTGGATGGTGTCGAGTTTCTTGAGAGTTGTTCTTTTAGATGATAGTTATTGTGGGCTTGGAAAGTGCTGCTTCAGGTACCTTGGCGGGTCCCTGCAGTGCATCTTGTATGTGGTACACATGGCTGAGACTGTTCATCAGTGGTGGAGGGATTGAATGTATGTGGAAATTGTAACCGGTTTCTGTGTCCTGGGTGGTTTCGAGCTTTTTGAGTGCTGTTGGGCTGCACTAATCCAGGAAAGTGGAGAGTACTCCATTGCTCTCCTGCCTTATGTCTTGTGAATGGTGGACAGACGTTTGCGGGGATGGAAGTGAGTTACTCGCCAAAGGATCCCGAGCGTGTGAATTATTCTGGGAGCCACATTATTAATATGGCTAGTCCAGTTCATATTCTGATCAATGGTAACCCCCAGGATGTTGATTGTGGGGGATTCAATGATGGTAATGCCATTGAACGTGAAGCAGCGGTGGTTACATCCTCCCTTGTAGGCAATCGTCATTGCTTGGCAGCTCAAGCGAGGATATTGTTCTGGTCATGCTGAATTTGAACATAGACTGCCGCGTTATCTTTGGAGGCAGGAATTATGCTGAACATTGTGTAGTCATCTGAGAACATCTCAATGTCTGACCTTATGATGGAAGGGCTGTTATTAATGTCGTAGCCGAAGATGGCTGGACCTAGGAAACTGCCCTAAGGAACACGTTCAGTGATGTCCTGTAGCTGTGATGATGACCTCAAGCCATTAACAACATGTCCCTTTATATCAGGTATGACTCCAACCAAAGGAAAGTTTACCCGCCGATTCCCATTGACTCCAGTTTTGCTGCGGCTGTTTGCTGCTAAACTCGGTCAAATGGTGACTTGATGTAAAAGACAGTGACTCATTTTGCGCCTGAAATTCAGCTGCTTTGTCCATGTGTGACGTGAGAGTCCCTTTAAGAAAAACGTGTTTTATCAAATGGCTGCAGTGATGTCATTGTGTGGGTGGAGCAGGAATGTGATTCTGCTTTTTACTTTCGTTTTGAATTGGAAGCTCTTTTCCCGTTCAGTTGGAGAGCTGCATTCAAACCAAGCAGATGTATATGGTCTCTCTCTCTCTCTGTATGTTAAAAAAGGTGTTTTGATCACTTGATAATTTAAAAGTGAGAACTATTCTCTGAGGTAATTTAAATCTACTGTCTTTGTTGAAAAGTGTTTTGGCTTATGGATGTTGTTTGGAAAGTTACTTGGGGTTACCTATAGAGAACTGTATCTTTTTGGGGTGTTATCTGTGTTAGTAGTTGGTAAGATGTTTACTGTGGGTTTCTAAAATGTTAACTGGATTCATAGGATATACATTGTCTTGTTTTAAAAATACTTCAGATGTCTGTTGCATCACACCAGTGAAGTGGGCCCTTGTGCTCCCCATAACCAAAATCTCTGAAACGTTGTGGGTCAGGTGAACGCCATGATATATTTTGGTGCTCTCTAAACCCTGGCCCATAACACATGCTTGAACCAAGGGTTTGATGAGATCAGGAGCTAGGTGGCCGTGGCGAAATCCAAACTGAGCGTCCGTGAGGAGGCTATTGCTGAGTAAGTGCTGCTGTCAAAGCACTGTTGTAACTCCTAACATCAGTTTGCCGATGATGAATAGTCCGATAGGGCGGTAATTGGCAGCGTGGATTTGTCCTGTTTCTTGTGTGCAGCATACACCAAGGCGACTTTCCACATTGTCAGTTAAGGCCAGTCTTGCAGCTGTACTGGAACAGCTTGGTTGGGATGCGGCAGGTTCTTTAGGCAAGTTGCATATGGCCGGAATATTCACAGGGCACATGGCCTTTGCAGTATCAAGTGACTTCAGCCATTTCTTGACATCACGTTTCCTTTATATTAGATGTTTATTTTCAATTGCTCGTTTCTTGTTCAATGTTTTAAGGTCATCTTCCATTTATTCGTTCTCCACTAAGAAATAAAGAATAACTGCCACTTCTCAATCATCAGCTCTGTTTCGTATCTCTCAGCAATTCTCTGCCTAAATAGTTTTTTTCGGACTTGCAAGTCTGGATAGATAGGTATGAAGAAAAAATCAGTAAATGTTTAACAGGAATGCTTGATTGGTTTATTAGATGTCCTATCATAACATTTATTAGCATTACATCTAGTCAAAATATCATCTTTAACTGACCACCCTGAAATATCTTCTGCCCGATGCAGTTTTAAATAAAGTAATTCAAAGGCATTTGGTCTCATATCGTCGATTCTCTCTTCAATTTTATTTTCAGTGCGCTTCATCACAATTTCACCAGATTCAGTCTCAGATCCTGTTAGCTTTACAACATTAACCTTCAACCACCAAATGCACGAATTACTTAAATTAGTTACATTTTTTGTATAGATGTTTCAACTCTGTCATCAGTGGTTACTGAGATAAGTTGAATGAATACTATGTCTTCCAGCTCCACGTTCTATAATGCAATATGCAGGCTGACTGAATCAAATTGTGCACGAAGCGTCAATTAAGTGAAGAGTTTCACCACTGGCTATACTGTAGAACGTTATAATTATGCCATAAATATCACAATGATTGCTAAGATCAAGCTATAGAAATTTTAATACAAAGGATAGGCAACACAACGAGATATAAATATAGCATGCACGAGTATAGACAACACAGATTCCAATTCTCTGCCCATAATAAGTAATTTTAACATTCATTGGCCCTGACATTACGACTTGCCTGAGAGCTGTAAATAATCTCGGCCTTGTATTAGATTTTTCTGCATGCTTTTCAGCCTCACTTGAAACTTACCCTCCAACTTCACCAACTTGCGCTCTACCTCGCTGGCATCTACCTTCGCATTCTATCGTTGAGCGATATTTGTCGTAATATTATCTGATTCTAGCATTCTGTATGATAACTGAAAGTGTCCAATGGCCCAACGACCTGGATATGGAATGCTAACATTTTCAAAGCCATTTAAAGACGTTTATTGCACTGAGCAGTGTTTGAGGTTGATAATGTCCTCGTACGTTGATATACTTGCAGCTAGTCAGCTGTTGTGACAGCTGAATATTAAGTCAAGAACAAGAACAAAAATCTTTGCAAACCAATTGCCCCATTTCAGCAGTGCATCATGGATAATGGTGCTTCGTTCCTGTTCAAAACCCTTTTCTATCTGCAGTTCTCCGTAAAGCAATTCACTTAGTTAGCAAGAAAAACACGAAATACTGGACAATCTCAGCACGTCTGCCAGCTCTGTGGAGAGAAAAGAGAGACATCTTTCCGAATCTGGATGACTCTGTTTTGTTTCAGATTCCACTCCCCACAATAATTTGCTTTTTATGTAATTATCAACTCGTCTTCGGGGACAGGGCGATGTGGTGAAATTCTATTTGTCCCATCATGATTCAGTTCAGTTGTAGTGAATTACACAATGTAGCAGGCAGAACGGGAAGAGGGGGCTCATGCACGGCCGTTGATATGCTGTTACCACGCAAGATAACGTTTTACACTCTTGAAATACATTTACCTGACATTTGTAGCAGCTTTGTCAATTCCATTTTTTCTAAAAAAGAGAAAACGAACGACAGTCGAATAATCAACATGAACAAAATCATTCCGATGTAAGCATACGACTTTTGACTTGTAGCTCTTTCGGCTCGAAAAACAGATGTTGAACTCTTTCACACCATAATGCCAGCGCATAATCATTTAACATTACATCTCAAAAATGCACGCAATTTAGTCCGTATTTCAATATAAGAACTCTGGTGTCTGTTCTTGAAATTTTCCATCCCGAGCTTGTCACCGGCATCTTGGAATTGAGGATCTGTACTGAGCTTTTTATAATTGTAGATAATGAGACGTATTTCTTTAGTAATAATACAGATTGAAACATGCGTCCCACGGATTAAATCAATAGAAATTAATATTGCTCCTGCAATATTGAGTAATATGTTGATTATTGTAGTGACCAGTTCTTAGGCATTTAGTTCTAAAAACTGGTGACATTCAACCCAAGCTTGAAGATAAAAATGACAACTACAGCACCCTAGAAAGACGGCAATAAAAAGATACCCGTGGAATTTCATAGATTTCATAGAATTTACAGTGCAGAAGGAGACCATTCGGCCCATCGAGTCGGCACCCTACCGAAGCCCACACCTACACCCTATCCCCATAGCCCAGTAACCACACCCAACACTAAGGGCAATTTTGGACACGAAGTGCAATTTGGCATGGCCAACGCACCTAACCTGCACATCCTTGGACTGTGGGAGGAAACCGAAGCACCCGGAGAAAACCCACGCACACACGGGGTGTACGTGCAGACTCCGCACAAACAGTGACCCAAGCCGGGAATCGAACCTGGGACCCACGAGCTGTGAAGCAATTGTGCTATCCACTAGACTACCGTGCTGCCCGTTAGAGTCACTAATTGCACGAAATGAGCGATATCGATGCTACAAAGAATAAAGAAAAGTACTGAAACTGAAAAAACGTATTGTCACAAGTAGGCTTCAAATGAAGTTACTGTGAAAAGCCCCTAGTCGCCACATTCCAGCGCCTGTTCGGGGAAGCTGGCCTGCCTTGGTCTGCTTTCAAAGCCAGCGATTTAGCCCTGTGCTAAACAGCCCCTGCAGCACAGGAACAGACCCTTCGGCCCTCCAGAGGCCCTCTACCTTCTCCGGCAGTGCGTTCCAGGCACCCACTACCCTCTGTGCAAGACACCTACTTCGTACATCTCCTCTAAACTTTGCCCGTCGCACCTTAAACCTATGCCCACAGGTAATTGACCCCTCTACCTTGGGAAAACGCCTCTGATTATCCACTCTGCCTCTGCCCCTCATAATTTCGTAGACCTCTATCAGGTCGGCCCTCAACCTTCGTCGTTCCAGTGAAAACAAACCGAGTTTATTCAACCTCTCCTCATAGCTAATTCCCTCCATACCAGGCAACATCCTGATAAATCTCTTCTGCACCCTCTCTAAAGCCTCCACATTTCTGGTAGTGTGGCGACCAGAATTGAACACTATACTCCGTGTGGCCTAACCAAGGTTCAATACAGCTGCAACATGACTTGTAAATTCTTATACTCAATGTCCCGGCCAATGAAAGCAAGCATGCCATATGCCTTCTTGACTACCTTCTCCACCTGTGTTGCCCCTTTCAGTGACCTGTGGACCTGTACACCTAGATCTCTTTGACTGTCAATACTCTTGAGAGTTCTACCATTCACTGTGTATTCCCTACCTGCATAAAACTTTCCAAAATGCATTACCTCACATTTGTCCGGATTAAACTCCATCTGCCATCTCTCCGCCCAAGTCTCCAAACAATCTAAATCCTGTTGTATCCTCTGAGAGTCCTCATCGCTATCTGCAATTCCACCAACCTTTGTGCCGTCTGCAAACTTGTTAATCAGACCAGTTACATTTTCCTCCAAATCATTTATCCATACTACGAACAGCAAAAGTCCCAGCACTGAGCCCAGCGGAACACCACTAGTCATAGCCCTCCAATCAGAAAAGCACCCTTCCATTGCTACTCTCTGCCTTCTATGACCTAGCCAGTTCTGTATCCATCTTGACAGTTCACCCCTGATCTCGTGTGACTTCGCCTTTTGTACCAGTTTGCCATGAGGGACCTTGTCAAAGGCCTTACTGAAGTCCATATAGACAACTGCCACTGCCCTACCTGCATCAATAATCTTTGTGACCTCCTCGAAAAAGTCTATCAAGTTACCGAGACACATCCTCCCCTTCACAAAACCGCGCTGCTTCTCGCTGATACACGTCCATCTGCCTCCAAATGAGAGTAGATCCTGTCTCGAAGAATTCTCTTCAGTAATTTCTCTATCACTCATGTAAGGCTCACCGGCCTGTAGTTCCCTGGATTATTCTTGCAACCCTTCTTAAACAAAGGAACAACATTGGCTATTCTCCAGTCCTCCGGGACATTCCCTGAAAACAGCGAGGATCCAACGATTTCTGTCAAGGCCTCAGCAATTTCCTCTCTAGCCTCCTTCAGTATTCTGGGTCGATCCCATCAGGCATTGTGGACTTATCTACCTTAATATTTTTCAAGACGCCAACACCTCGTCATTGTGGATCTCAATGTGACCCAGGCTATCTACACACCTTTCTCCAGACTCAGCACCCACCAATTCCTTCTCTTTGGTGAATACTGATGCAAAGTTTTCATTTAGTAGCTCACCCATTTCCTCTGGCTCCACACATAGATTCCCTCCCCTGTCCTTCAGTGGGCCAACCCTTTCCCTGGTTACCCTCTTGTTTGTTATGTACCTGTGAAAAGCCTTGGGATTTTCCTTAACCCTATTTGTCAATAACTTCTCGTGACCCCTTTAAGCCCTCCTGACTCCTTCCTTAAGTTCCTTCCTACTTTCCTTATATTCCACACTGGCTTCGTCTGTTCCCAGCCTTCGAGCCCTTACTTTCTTTTTACGAGGCCTACAATATTTCACGTATTCCAAGGTTCCCGAAATTTTCCCTATTTATCCTTCTTCCGCACAGGAACATGCCGGTCCTGACTTCCTTTCAACAGACATTTGAAAGCCTCCCACATGTCAGATGTTGATTTACCCTCGAACATCCGCCCGCAGTCTAGGATCTTCAGTTCCTGCCTTATATTGTTATAATTAGCCTGCCCCCAATTTAGCACATTTACCCTACGACCACTCTTATCCTTGTCCACCAGCACTTTAAAATTGACTGAATTGTGGTCACTGTTCCCGAAATGCTCCCCTACAGAAACGTCTACCACCTGGCCGGGCTCATTCCCCAATACGACGTCCAGTATAGCCCCTTCCCTAGTTGGACTGTCTACATATTGTTTTTAGAAGCCCTCCTGGATGCTCGTTTCAAACCCTGCCCCGTCCAAGCCCCTAGCACTAAGTGAGATATAGGTCATTATTAGACAACGGACCGGTATCCAGTTTATTGAAGATCAGTACCTACTTGTGGATTTTCCTGCTTCCCGTGACGCATTCGGCAGACACCGCCTGTGTTTATGTTTGTTCATCAGAGGATATAACTCCAGGGCTGCGATTCCACATAAAGCAAAATTGACCAGCCTCTATAAGTGTTTTACAGGTTTATAAGATATTTGGTTGAGCGTTATGATCGTACTTTCTGTGGCCATCATGTCCTGAAGGGGCCCTGGAACCTGAAGCTTCTGGCTCAGAGTTAGGCACCCTCCTGCTGTGTCGAACGACCTCCAGATAAATATTAATCAGGCTTTGTATGCATGACTCTCTTAAAAATATATTCCAAATGCGAAAACAGAACATATTGATACGTTTTCAGATCGCGGTCTAATCAAGACAATATGTATGAATTGCAGATTAATCCAGGAGCAACCATGTTGTTCAAGAACACTTTTAATTCACCTGGGTCTACTCTCATGTTGATTCTCTATAAATTGATTCCAAACTGGTACGAGAATCGGTGGACTGTTGAAACCAAATATATCTCTCTGCGGCGGAGAACTTCAGGAATGGAACTGATGTAGATTTTCCGGTTAGTCAATCTATCATTCACGAAACACGCAGGCCCGTAATTGCTATGAAGGGTTGCAATTATTTCCACGTCGTAGAATTTTGATTCATTGATGGATCTTTCTTGACCAGTAAACGGAATGAGTCAGTACTATTCGTTCCAGGAAGAAGAATTTTCGGAACCGTGATGGTACACTAATTAACGAAGCAAAAGAACACTAATTGTGGGTTATTTAAATGCGCTCTTTTACTAATTTATATCGAACAGGATGCTCACTCTTCAACCGATTCAATGATTGCAACGTAGGACCAGCTTTGCTACCGTCAACATTCCCGTGGATCGAGTATAGGAACAAAATGGAGAGCAAATAGCAAAATAATTTTCAAAACAATACATGTTTCTGTATAACAATTTTGTGCACCTTAGAAATAAAGCACCGGAAGTCCTTCAAGACGTCCAAATTAAAATTAATATTTCTGATGGCCATTAGTTTGCAGCGTGTATATACTGAAGGAACGAAATAGCAGTTTGGTTCTTTTGAGGTGGAGGATAAATTTTGACCCCATGTATCCAACCGAATATGTGCTTATTGTGACGTTTGACAGAACATTCACTCTCCACACAAAGCTTATTTTTAACAGTGCATCAAACGCCATGTAATTCGATGGATTCAACGTGCTTTAGGCACATGACCTGTTTCACTATTCGGTAAATCATGACTAAACATCATATTCCCACCTTTCCCCAACATTCTTTGTCAAAAAACCATAATCTATGAGATTTTGGAAAGGGTTACAAACTGCTGCCAGCATTTTTGTGTGAAGAAATGTTTCTTAATTTCACTCTTGGACGATCTGACTCTAACATTTATATTATGTTCACCAGTCATTGACTCCCGAACTAGATGAAATGGCTTCACCCAATTCACAAAATCGAATTGAAAACATCAAACAGGTGACGACATGAAATACAAATTGCAAGGACTATTATCCTGGTGTGTTTATTCCCTCTTCCAAGCTTAACAACTGGAATACAGACGCTCCTAATAAAGAAGCAGCACGCCCTTCAAAGACAATAAATCCTTCTGAAGGTAGACAAAGAACAAGCAAAGAACAGCCATAATAGGCCATTCGGCCCTCCAAGCCTGTGCCGATCATGATGCCCTCACTAAAAAAAAACCTTCTGTCCTTACCCGGTAAAACGTATGGTATTATATCTTTCTCAATCTTGCAGTGTGGCCTAGTCATAGCTTCGTATAGATGAAGCCTGGCTTCAACTCAGTTTAATGGCATTTCTCTGGATATAAAGATCAACAATCAATTCTCGTATTTTCTGGAAGTCCTCTCGACATTACAAAGATCTATTTCTCCGGGCCTCCATATGTTTCATAGTCTCCAGTTTTTTAAATTAATTTTTACGGGATGTGTGTGTCCCTAATTGCCCATCCATAAATCCCCTTGAGAAGATGGTGGTGAATGACTCTCTGGAACCGCTGCAGTCCACGTGGTGTACGAACACCCATTGTACAATTCGCGAGGGAGTTTTGAGAATTTGAGAATTAGAGAATTTTGACCGAACGAGAAATTTCCAAGTCAGAATGGTTCATGACTTGGAAGCGACATTATAGGTGATGGTGATCCCATGTCTCTGCTGCCCTTTTCCTTCTCGACAGCAGAGGCCGTGGGTTTGGAAGGTGCTGACGAAGGAGCTTCAGCGAGTCCCTGCAGTGCACACATGGCCGTGACAGTTCCTTCCTTTTCAGCATCCTCACAATTTTGGTCCATATTAGCCCTCACTAAAATCCGTTTAGCTTTGCTAAACCATGCCTTTTTTGAATTTTACACGACACTGGTTCAAAAACCATCTCTCTTCAACGAACAAATAACAAAGAACAAGACAGAACAGGAACAGGTCCTCCAGCTGTCCAAACTAGCACCGGTCATGATACCAACCTTGGCCAAAACTCTCAGCACTTCCTAGTGCCGTATCCCTCTATACCCATCCTAACATTGTATTTTTCGAAATGCCTTTTGAATGCCGTTAATATATCTGCTTACACAATCTCCCTTAGCAGCGCGTTCCAGGCACTCACTACTTTCTGTGTAAAGAACCTGCCTCCCACATCTCCTCTAAACTTTGCCTCACGGAGCTTAAACCTATGCCCAATAGTGACTGACCCCCTCTGTAACCATCTGGGGTGGCCACTTACAATGTAAACATGGATACTTGCAAAGACTCAAGGGAAATATGGCCAATACAGGATTCAGGTAAACCCAGAGCCTAAATTTATATTTGCTGACAGAGAACCAGGCAGTATCGAAACCCCTAGCCGATTTGCATTCTAATGACCCATTTCCCCAGGACAAAGGACTGGTACTCAGGTATCAGATACAATTCCAGACACATTGGTGCCACTCCCTTCACCCAAGAAGCCCAACCAGCCAAGGTCAATAACCGCTCAGGACGCGCCCAGCATCAAGGCAACCGCCCCTTTATTGGTTCAAATCGAAGGCAGTGATCGAAGCCTGCCGAATTATTCGCTCCAAAGCGTAGGACCGCCCAAAAGAGCGCGGAATCCCAAAGGAAAAAGAGAGATACTGCCAAGTGTTCGATCTATTTGGGCCTGGCACACCAACACTCTTCGGCCCGGCCTATACCTGAAGCCAACTGCAGCACCACGAATAGAAACAAGTTCAAGATCAACGATCGCTACCAGACGGATGAGCCTAGCAGAACCGAAGTTACTTCCCCAGCCCCAGCCACTCCAGATCCGAACAAAGGCCTTGTTCCTCTGCCAAAGCCGGGTGCCTGAAAGTTAAGTACAGGTTGTAGTAGTGTTAGGTGTAGTTTAGCTTGTAGTGTTTTTATGTTGCATGTGCGAGTTAATCTTGTGTGTAAATAAACCATTATTGAACTTGAACTAGCTGACTGGTCGTTTGGTCTTTGATCAATATCCGGTTGAAACTTGTGGTGGTATCATTTGATACCTGGCGACTCTGAAAATAAATATTACTCGATGTGACAAAGGGCAACATTATTGGTGTCTCCGGTGCAGAATTGGCAACAGTGATTAGTGACGCTAGTGGGATAGTAATCGACTCATCAAAATCGGCAGCACCTCCAGAGTGCCTGCCCATCCACTCTATCCATGCCTCTCATAATCTTGCAGACCTTCGAAAGCTGGAAAGAATTGTGTGCATGGTTTTGCGCGGCATCATAAAATTCATCAATCAAATCAGCGAATTGTTCGTCTCCATTATCCCTACTCTTAGTCTCCTTCTCACCCAATTTCTGTAACAAGTCAAACATTTTCCTTCAATTGCAGGGCGTAAACTTTCTCTCGCAATTTCATTTGAGTGATGTTCTCAAATGCCTTCTGGGAATCCAGAATTAAAATTTCAGCTAAAATTCTGGTTCACCAATCAAGTCTGAAAATATTTAATAAGATTGGCAATTCCACTTTTCAGTTGGACTTTTTCTGGCTCTCGTTCATAATTTGATAATTGTCCAGGTGCAATATCACCCTATCCTTAGTTATGGACGCTAGCTTTCACCGGCGTATCAACGGTATTGTCGCCAATTTATAATTGTCAGGTTTCTTCTTGTTAGCTTTCATAAATAATTTATTTTCTGGAAGTCTTTTTCATATTACAAAGATATATTTGTCAGGGCCTCCATATTTTTAATTGTTTCCAATTTGTAAAAGTTATTTTTATGGGATGTGGGCGTCCCTAATTGCCCATCCCTGAATGCCCTTGAGGATTTTCATAATTTCCCAGTGAATTACCAGTCCAAATAACGTTGGAAGGTTCCTGCTAGGGCATCCACAACGTTCAAACTGTTTTCTTCTCCAACACACAGTGGGAAATATATGCCTTTTAAAAAAAAATGTAGATTACCCAATTCATTTTTTCCAATTAAGGGGCAATTTGCTGTTGCCAATCCCCCGACTCTGCACATATTTGGGTTGTGCCGGTGAAACCCACGCAAACACGGGGAGAATGTGAAAATTCCACCGTGAGGCAGTAGTGCTACTCACTGCGCCACCGTGCTGCCCTGAATTGTATGGTTTTGAGGATCTGTCACTCAATAGTGCCATTATTTTCTCCATTACTGTTGTCTTGTTTGATTTGTTTTTTGTCTCCCTGTTCTCGATTAAATGTTTATTCACCTTGCGTGCCCAGCATGTAACTTTCTGCAACTGCTGTCGCAGAGCAATTATGCAAAATGCCGTTGTTTTCTTTTAACCTGCCCTCCAACCACAGAAAAACTTTTTTTTTCTAATATGATTCAAAATTGTCTTCTGGTTGATGTTCATCTTCCATGCAAGTTCCGTTACATCGCGTTGCCACCCATTGATATTTTGTATACTTTAATTTCTACAAGATTGATACATATTTTTGTTTGCATTTGTGTATGTTTATCAGTTTCACCTTATATCTTCTCTCTCAGCTCTCCACTGCTATCTTTGTGACAAGTGCATTTTCGTTATTTATTTCTTTTTAGGTAAATTCCTTTTTGAATCCCTTTCATACCTTCTGCCATTTCAACTACTCAAGGATTTGTCCAGTTTAAGGTGAAAAGTCCATTCTTCCCATGGTGCCAGACTCACCATGATTTCCTACTATTCTCCGTTTGAAGCACCACTTCTTACAAAGCAACGCATCGCTTTCCCCTCGTTTCAGACAATCAATTGGAACCGACACCAATAATCAGCGGGAATTCATCCTAACGTAAATTACAGATCGTGAACATTCATGTGCAGCTTTTCATGTACGGGACGTTACCTTTGTCTTTTATTTCGATCTGCTTTTCTGAAAAAATAAATACATTAATTTTAATCTAAAGTAAGGGCCAGACAGAAATATTTTCTTTGCAATCTGACAAAAAGGGCGAAGAAAAAACGGGTGAGATCCTATGCAATAGTCGGAGGAGGGGACATCCGGACAAGAACAAGAAACAGAAAGGGGAATAACTATAGTGATAGGCAGAGTAATCAAGGGCCAGAACCAAACAGGGCCTCAGCGAACGGGACAAACAATGCTTAAAAGACAAGACTTCAGGCTTTGTGCTTTGCTTTTTAAAAAATATTCCAATTCGCCTTTTCCAATTTTTACTGTTTAACCTAACTTTTCTTCAACCCACCTCCCCCGCCCCACCTCACCTTTTTTATAGTTTAACAATCCCTTGGATGGTGGGCTTCATCTTCTCCAGGTTTACAAATTCTGACAGGTCTGCTAACCAGTCATGGGCGATGCTGGTCATCGCCAACCGAGCAGGCTCTGTGATGTGCGATTAAAGACGCCAAAGGAAGGGCATCGGCCCTCTTCCTGATATGTAGTTCTAGCTGGTCCGACAGACCGGAGACTGCTACTCTCGGAAACGGCTCCACCCTCACCAGTATAATCTTCGACATCGTCTCGAAGAAGGCTGTTCAGAACTCGATAGGTCTGTGACACGTTCAGGGCATGTGGGCGTGGATGGCCAGGCTCACTGGCACCGTTCACAGTTATCCTCCACCTCCGGGAAGAACCTGTTCGTTCGCGTTCTGGTTAGATGCGGTCTGTGTACGAATTTAAACTGCATGCGGCTTAGCCTTGCCCAGGAGGAGGTGGAGTTGGCCCTACTTATACTTCACTCCAGAGTGCCCACCCTACTTCTGTCCCAAGGTCATCCTCCCATTTCTCTCTTGCCCCATCTAATGGTGTTCTTACATTTGTCCCCAAGTTCCCCTTTTCCCTCCTGCCCATGTCCTGCAGTTCCTCCAGTTACGTGTCTCTCGGGGCCCTCAGGCCCACGTCGTCACCTTGCGGCGAAGACTTTTGAATTATAAGTGTCGTAGCTCTTGTCCGTTCGGTACTTCCAGTCCTTCCGTTAGTTCGTCTCGGGCTGCAGGTCTGCCCCCTATGTAGCACCCCGTTACCTCTAGTGTCCCTCTGTTCTGTTTCCACTTCATAAAGTGGCGTCTGACATGGCTGGCGGGAATTTATGGCTTTTGCAGGTGAGGGCCATAAGTGTTAAGCTGAAGTGTTGTTTCATATGATGTCATGTTTCCAATGTGGCTACCACCACTGGGCTGAACATGCATCTTGCCGGTGGGGATGGGAGAGCTGCAGTGGCGAGTGCTCGGAGGGTAATTCTTTGACAGGAGGACTCCTCCAGCCTGACCCATGCCGCACTCGATTCCCTTACCCATCCCCTCACTCTATCGGCTGTGGCTGCCCAGTGATAGCATTACAAGTTCGGAAGGGACAGGCCGCCCATGTTTCTTTTCCTCTGCAGTGTAATCTTGGGATTCTTGGATTCCCCACCTCTCCCACCCACACACAAACACCATGATCGATCCGTCTTTTCTTGAAAAACGGCCTTGGGGTTCAATATCGGTATGGATCTAAAAAGGAACAGGAACTTTGGCAGTATGGTCATCATGATCGTCTGCACCTTACACGCCAGAGAAAGCGGGAGTGCATCCCATCTCTGCCCGATTTCACTTCCTCCTCAAGACTGCTCAGATTACATTTGTGGATCCATGTCCAGTCACGGGCTACCTGGGCATCCCCAGGTATCGCAATTTGCTTTGGGCTACTTTGAAATGTAGACCCTCCGACTCTCCCTCTCTCCGATTCGGGTTCACCAGGAATGCCTCGCCTTTGCCCAAATTATGTTTGTGGCCCGAGAAGACCCCAAATTCTTCCAGGAGCTTCGAGATTACTTTAAGACCGCTGTGCGGGTCCGAGATGTAGAGGAGCAAGTCATCCGCATAGAGTGAAACTCTGTGCTCTCAACCTTCGCTTTAGGTGTCCTTCCAGCCTCTCCCGTTCTGCAGAGCGATCGCCAGGGTTTCGGTTGCTCGGGTGAACAGGACTGGGTCCAGTATTCCTGCCTAATGCCTCTGTGCAGCTGGAAGTATTTAGAGCTGTTGGTGTTGGTCCGAACGCTCGCCTTGGGGGCGTTGTACAGGGATTTCACCCATGAGGTGAACCCTGTGCTAGTCTACACCGCTCCAGAACCTCTATGAGGTACTTCGATTCGACTCTGTCGAAGGGCTTTTCTGTGTCCATGGAGATGATCACCTACGGTGTTCTCTCCCAAGATAGGGTCAGTATCACATTCAGTATCCGTCTGATGTTCGCAGTTAGCTGTCTACCCTTGACAAAGCCCGCCTGGTCCTCTGCGACCACCTGTGGTACATAATTTTCCAGTCCCTTCGTCAGGAATTTCCCGTATATTTTCGCATCTACATTGAGCAGCGAAATGTGTTCGTATGATCGGTACTCCGTCTGGTCTTTGTCTTTCTTGGGTGCCGGTGATGTAGTGGCCTGCGTTTCTGTTGGAGGCAGGATGGCTAACGAATCTGCGAACATCTCCCGTACGTGCGGGTCCAGGGCTGGTGCGAATATTTTGCAGATGTCAGCTGCGAACCCATCGGGTCCCGGCTCTTTCACCGACTGCATGGAGCTGATGCTCTCCATGACCTCTTCCAGTGCTGGTGGTGCTTCCAACTCCCTCTGTATATTGTCCTCCTGGACAGACATGTCTAGTCCATCAAGGAACTGTTTTATCCCCGAGCCCCGTCAGGGGGCTCAGAGGTGTACAGTCCCGGTAGAACGCCTCAAATGGTTGGTTGACCGTTTTTGGTTAGGTTACCAACCCGCCTCTGCTAACTTTCACCTGTCCTATCTCCCGCATAGCCACCTGCTTTCTCAGCTGGTGTGCCAACAGGCGACTAGCCTTCGCTCTGTGCTCATTAAAGGTCCGCCGTGTCTAGTGGAGTTGGTACACTTCCATTATGGTGAATAGCAAGTGAAAGTCCATTTGTAGCCTTTTCCTCTCCGCCAGAAGCTCTATGATCGGGGCCTCGGATTGATTTTTGTTGACCCCCAGGATAGAGGGATAGAGTCGATCAGTTATTGCCTAGCGGCCCTCTGTTACCTATTTCTACGAGCCTTGGAGGAAACAATCTCTCCTCTAATCACGCCTTTAGTGCCTCCCAGAACTTCGAAGATGAGACTTCCCCGTTCTGGATGTTAGTGATGTATTCGCCTATGCCTGTGTTGTTTTCTGGCAGAAGACCTTGTTGGCTAGGAGGTCAGTGTCCAATCTTCATGCAAGGCGTTGGGCATGGCCTGTGTCCAATGTTGCGTCCATGTAATGTGGAGCGTGATTGGAGATAGCTACCGTGGAGTATTCTGTTCTGCCTATTTCTGGAAGCACCGATTTCCCCATTGCAAAGTATTCCTTCTGACTGAGGTCTGGGAACTGCCATGGGCCCACAACCTCCAATTGTTCCATGAATACTCTCCCTAGCCATCTTGTCTTTTTCCCCGTTCAGGGGTTTATCGGCCCATTTCAGGGTCCTGTAGACACTTAAATTCACGCCCCCCCACAATGATCAACCGGTGTGGGTCGATGTCGGCAACGTCCGCCAAGGTCTAATTTATGAAATCCGTGTTATCCTAGTTGGGATCGTACACATTTACCAGGACTTCTGATGCCCCGACTAGGACGCTGACCATGACGTACCATCCGCCTGAGTCCGTGACTATCCTTGTCGCCTTTACACCAGTCTCTTGCTGATCAGGATGAGTACCACCTCGCCCCCGTCCCGTAACAGAAATTGCAGTTCTGTCTACCCAGCCCGTCTTTACCTGCAGACGGTCGTTCTCCCGCAGGTGCATCTCTTGGAGGGCGAGTAGGTCGGCTTTCAACATCAATTGATTGAAGAGTCTGGATCCGTTCACTTGGACATTAAGTGCCTCGACATTCCAGGTGATAATCCTGGTGGGGAGCTTTTGTCCCCTTTACCTGCGGGATCAACCATACGTACCCTGCCCTCCGGGGTTTACCTTTGTTGGGGGCGGGGGGGTGGGGGGTGGGGTGTCCAAAATGGCCGTGGTCACGGTTCTCACCATGAGGCCGTACACCTGCGCTACTGGTTTCCCCATTGTCCAGGAGGCACCCAACATAGCCGCGAATTGTTTGGACGCCACATGCATGTGCCCTCCTTGTGGCGTCATCTTGTTCACTCAACCTGCACCTTACCTGCTGAAGCCAATCTGAAAACCAACCCTTTCTTAACCTTGTATTTCTCTTGTGTTCCCCCTTCCCCACACTGTCCCCCCCTGCTGCCTACTCCCCCTCGCCTGTGTCCGCTATTCCCTATGTCTCCCCTTCCTCCCCATCACTGCCCCTATAAGCTCCCCTCCACCCAAACGGAAGATGCTCCCTCCCTGCTGGGAGGTGCGCCGCAGTCGTCTTGTTCTCATACTTCCTGCGCTAGCTTTTCCCACTGGAGTGGTAGCCCCCACCTGGGGCTGATCTTACCCCTCATCCATGCCCGTTGGATTTCGTTCTTCGTCCTCTCCTGCGCTCTGCTGTCGTCCCGTTTCCGATGTTTTAACATTTCTGTTCAGAGCGAGGCAGTACTGTGCCGAGCAAACCTGGTACAGGTCTATCATAATCCTTTTTCTTTCTCCTTTACTTCCTCCTCTGTCCCCCCCCCCCCCCCCCCCCAGTGTCTTGCCTGACCTTTGTCCAGGTCATTCATTCACACGAACTCGCCCGCCTCTGCCGGGGTATTAAAATAATGTTCTTTATTTTGGAACGTGTTCCAGAGCCTGGCTTGAACAATATTCCAAACTTAACTCCGCTCCTGTCCAGGGCCTATTTCGTCTGGTTGAATTCGGCCCTACGCTTTGCCAGATCTGCCCTAATGTCCTGGTAGATCCGGATTGTATGTCGGTTGCAGTATCTTGGCTTTGTCTGCTGAGCACAACGCAGGATCCTGTCACGTTCCTGGTTCCGATTTAATTGGTCAATTATTGCCCTTGGCTGCTCCCCCCGACTTGGGCTTTGGTCGAAACGATCTGTGTGCCCTGCCAATCTCTGGTGCGTTGGGGAAGTTGTCCCTCCCGACCAGGTAGCCCAGCACCTGGACCACGTACTACATCGGGTCCCTCTCCTCGATCCCTTCTTGCAGAACCACGATCTGGATATTCTGACGCTGGGACCGGTTCTCCTGGACCTCGATATTCCCTTTTCGGCTCACCTGGGTTGTCACCAACCTTGCAATTCGAGTCGTCGATCTCCCACTCTCTGGGATGGCCTGGGGCTCCTCACCTTGTGGGTCTGCCATCTCATCTAGCCGCTGCTTTTGCCATCCCTGCGGCTGCTCGATTTCTCATTTGTGGCATGTTGTTGTTCCTCTTCTCTCCCTTTTCGTATTGATGGGTAAAATGAGTGCGAATTTGCGGGCTAAATTCGACTAAACTTGCTTGTTTGGTCGTGTTCTGAAGGAGAGCCACCTGATGTGCGACTGCTCAGCACATCACCGCCACCGTAAGCATGCCATCACAGACCAGAAACCTATAGTGTTTTTTTCCGGTATGGCCTTAAACAGAAAATAGAAACACATGCGATCAAAGAACATCTGTGATTATGGGTGACTTTAATCTACATATGGATTGGGCAAATCAAATAATCACAATGCCATAGAGGAGCAACTCCTGGAATGTATATGGGCTGGTTTCCTGGCCAATACATTGAGGAACTAACATGGAGAACAGATAGCCCTTGACTGGGTATCGTGTAATGAGAAAGTAATAATTGCTAATCTATTTGTGCAAGGGCCCTTGGGGATGAGTAGCCCTTGGGTATGATAGAATGCTTCATGAAAATAGAGAGCGATTTGTTGATTTTTAGACTCGGTTCCTGCATATCAATAAGGAACCTACAATGGTATGAGACTCAAGTTGGCTCTGATTGAATGGGGAACTTTACTGAAAGTTAAGAAAAGTCAGTAAAGTTCCCCATTCAATCAAAGCCAACTTGAGTACGCCAACTGGACTAGTCAAGCAGATACCCAGAGTAATGCACTGTAGACCCAGGTTCAAATTCCGCCGTGCAGATAGTGAAATTTGAATTCAGTAAAAAAATCTGGAATTAAAAGTCTGGTGATGACCATTTTTTAATATCGTAAAAACCCATCTGATTCACTAATGTCCTTTATGGAAGGAGTTCCGTCGTCCTTATCTGGTCTGGCCAACATGCGACTCCAGATCCACAGCAATGTGTTTGACTCCGAACTGCTCCTGAAGAGAAATTACGGATGGACAATACATACTGGTACAGCCTGTGATGCCCGCTTCCCATGAGTGAATAAAAAAAACTTAAGGGCGTGTCCCCATGGATGCATTGGTCTTCATGTACCAATATTTTGTAGACTCTGGAATAGCTAAAGCCACCGCACGTTTTAGGAAGGGAGAAAGCAAACAGGAAATTACAGACTAGTCAGCCTTACATCGTTTGCGGGGAAATTGAGAGAGACCATTGTAGAATATTTAATAGCAGAACGCTTGGAAAACAGTGGCAGAATCGGCCAGAGTCAGAATGGACCGATGAAAGGGATATCATTCTTGACAAATGTACTGTCATTGTTCCAGGAAATAACTAGTAGAGTTAACGTGGGGGACCTATAGATGTAGTTTATTTGTACTTTAGGTAGGCTTTGACAAATTACTATAAAAAACAGTAGTTTGTAAAATTGTGCATGTGGGATTGGGGCTAGTGTATTGAGATGGACAGGAAACTGGTTGGCAAACACGAAACAAAGCATTAATAAATGTTATTTTTCCCAAAATGGCACGCAGGGACCAATCGTTTATATGCTAATGATTTAGACGAAGAAATAAATGTAATATCTCCGCATTTGCAGATGGCACAAAGCTTGGTGGTGGGATGAGCTAAAAGGAGGGTGCAAAGATGCTTCCATGTGAATTGTATAAGTTAGGTGTGCGGGCAAATGCATGACAGATCAGTATAACGCGGATGCAGGTAAGATCTAAAAACATTGACATATTATTTCCTGAATGTCTAGAGATTAAGGGAGGGGAATGTACAACGTTACCTGGGTGTCTTGTACACCAGTCGCTGAAAGTAGGCATGCAGGTGCGGCACCCAGTAAAGAATGAAAATGGTATGTCATAGCGAGAGGGTTGGAGTACGGTGCATGCTTATCTTGCTGTAATTTTACAGGGGCTTTGTGAGGCCATATCTGGAATATTGTGTGCAGGTTTGGTCTCTGCATCATAGGATGATTGTTATTGTGACAGAGTGAGTGCGGCAAAGGTTTAACAGACTGATACCTGGGATGGTGGGACTGATACATGAGGAGTGATTTAGTCGATTAGGGTTATATTTCCTGGAGTTTAGAACAATGAGTGGGGGATCTCTATAAAATGCTGACAGAACTAGACAGTGTAGATGCAGGACGGATGTTTCAAAATATTGACAGTCAGAGAGATTTAGGTGTACAGGTCCACAGGTCACTGAAAGGGGAAACACAGGTGGAGAAGGTAGTCCAGAAGGCAGACGGCATGATTGCCTCCATTTGCCGGGGCATTGAGTATAAAAATTGGTAAGTCACGTTGCAGCTGTATGGAATTTTACTTAGGCCACACTTGGAGTATCGTGTTCAATTCTGATCGCCACACTACCAGAAGGATGTGGAGGCTTTAGAGAGGGTGCAGAAGAGATTTACCAGTATGCTGCCTGGTATGGATGGCATTAACTATAAGGAGAGGTTGAATAAACTTGGTTTGTTCTCACTGGAATGAAGGAGGTTGAGGGGAGACTTCATAGAGGTCTACAGAATTATGAGGGGCGTAGACAGAGTAGATAGTCAGAGACTTTTCCCCAGGGTAAAAGGGTCAATTACTAGGAGGCGTGGTTTAAGGTGCGAGGGGAAAGATTTAGAGGAGATGTACGAGGCAGTTTTTTTACACAGAGGTAGTGGGTGCCTGGAACTCGCTGCCGGAGGAGGCAGTGGAAGCAGGGACGATAGTGACGTTTAAGAGACATATTGACAAATACATGAATAGGATGGGAATAGAGGGATACGGACCCCGGAAGTATAGAAGGTTTTAATTTAGAAGGGCAGCATATTCGGCGCTGGCTTGGAGGAACGAAGGGCCCTTTCCTGTGCTGTACTTTTCTTTGTTCTTTGTTGTTTTGGAATTGTGGCGCTGTCCAAAATTAGAGGTTAGCATCTACGGAGTGTGGTGAGACTGTTGAATTCACTGCAAGAGCAAACAGTTGAGGCCAAAACAGAAGCAGTTAGATGTAGCTCTTGGGTCTAGGGGATCAAAGGATATGGGGGAACAGGTTATAAAGTTGGATCATCAACAATGATCATAATGAATGGCAAAGCAGGCATTCGGCTAGGAAACGCCGACTGCTGTTCCTGTTTTCTCTGTGTCTGTGTTTCAGTGTTTCTCTATCTGTCGAGATTTTCGAGCTGCTTCTGTTCTTACCTTTATTATGTCGATGGACGATCTGCCTATGTGTAATTCTGTGCTCTCTCCCTCAGTCAGTAGCTCTATGTCGTTATTATTTATCTTCAACTACTGCACTTCAGTAAAGGCAATGTCTAAGCAATTCGAAAGGTGTCTATTCTTCCCCGCAGTTTGTATTTCTTCCAACAGGGGGTCACAGGATTATTATCCAATGATCGAGCCAGGTGTACGGGCGCAGTTTATATCAATTACTTTCCACCTGCCGCAACATTCAAAACTGAAACACACCATTTCATGATTTGATGGCACGAACTCTGCGCTGAATTTTAATGTAGCTTGCAGAGGTTTGAATCCTGGGCAAGCCAGGATGGGGCTATGTACGATCGGGACTATGAGTGGAAATTTCCATGGGACTAAAGCAACGTTTGCACATATAAATTCCAAGCCTTCAAATAGGCAATTATGAATGAAGGCCAGGTATAGCACCTTAACAGTGTTAAGCCGATGAGAGCGTCCTCCCGATGTCGTCAACCCAGCCGGGTACACACCCACACTTGACCACCTTCACTGGACCCTCTGCCATATTTTCCACCCAGCGTCTTCTTCCTGCATGACTGATTGCAGTTCCCATAATGGCTGCGGTATCAACGGTACCTCAGGCGCTGGAAAACCTTTGATTAGCCGACGGCTTCAGGAAACAATATTGAAATTTACTGAGGGGCGTAAAACAATCGTCAATTTACAGCAAATCGGCAACATGACACTCCTTTTAACCTGAGGGCTGGACAAATGCCCCGAAATTCACCCTGCGAAAATGTCTGCACATTGCCTGTAAGTTTGCGGAGGATGGTAAACGAATCTCCCGCCATTTCAGTACAAAATGACGAATAAATCATAACTGGACACGAGAGACCAGGTCATGTTCATGTTGCAGGAATTCGTTGAATGTGGATGTACCGAACATTGTGAAACCTATGAAAAGCTCATGATACATTACAATGAATTATGTTTCCCATTCCTCTGGAAGCTGCACATTATTAGTGAAAAACAAAGCAGTTAGCAATCAAAGCATTGTACTAGTCTTCAAAGGTATTACTGGCGTATATATCATATAATGGTGATGTCACAAACCTGACATTTTTATACGATTTTCTAGTTCTGTTATACAAACGAACAAAAAAACATTTTCAATCTCTCTCCCTCATCTTTGAAGCGATTCTGTCAAGTATGTTATGAAACATTTCCTCCATGGAATTAAGGATTATATTTGCATTATCACCTGTCTGGTAACCAGCGTTGGAGGTAGGAGCAGAGCAGAAAAAGCCAGATCTTTCTCCATTTACAGGTGCACCATAGAAAGCATCCTATCTGGCTGCATCGCAGCCTGGTGTGACAACTGCTCGGCCCAAGACGGCAAGAAACTTCAGAGAGCCGTGAACAAAGCCCAGTCCATCACACAAACCCGCCTCCCATCCATTGACTCTATATACACCTCCCTCTGCCTTGGGAAAACGGGCAGCATAAACAAAGACCCCTCCTATCCGGCTCACTCACTCTTCCAACTTCTTCCACCGGGCGGAAGATACAGAAGTCTGAGAACACGTACTAACAGATTCAAAACCAGCTTCTTACCCGCTGTTTCCAGACTCATAAACTACCTTCTTATTAACTGATCTGATTAATACTACACTCCTGTATGCTTGACCCGATGCCGGTATCTCTCTATTTACATTGTGTACCTTGTGTTGCCCTATTACGTATTTTCCTCTCATGTACCAAATGAGCTGTTTGGGCTGCACACAAAAAATACATTTCACGGTACCACGGTACACGTGACAACAAACAAACAAACAAACTGTTGATATACCAGAAGGAAAATCGTACGCTGCTTAACCACTTTGCGACTCCATTCATTGAGCTCTCTCTTCTTTGCCCATGTGATGCTTAAGATGAAGAATTTAGCCGTTCGTTTTAATCACCCTTTACATAAAGTACTGACGAAAACATGCTTTATAAAAGTATTATAAAAATATTTGACTGTATTGATTTCAACTGCAAAAGTTAAATGCTGTGGAAATAGTTTCCGATGCCTCCGACCTAGATGCTTTCTGGGCACTCAGTTACTGGACAAAACTCCTCTCCTCAGAAATATTACAGTCTTGTAGATCAAGAGTATGTTGTAGTAAACAGAGGTTGCATGCTTAGTTATGCATTAGACCTTAATTTGCAAAGGACCCCGAGACAAAATGTATGATTTCCGATTTCAAGCTCTCAACACATTTCAACAACACAAAGACAATTTTAAAATCTTCGAATTCACCATTTCTGCCATAACGGTCTGAAGAATATCAAGCCACGATCAAAGTTTCAGTGACAAAAAATTCTACTTATGTCATGCCAAATGTACTACTGTTATGTATTTAACCATTGCTCTATCCACTTGTTATCGCTCTTGAATATATCACTGATATTACCTCATCTAACGTTCATTTATTTTATCCTCAAAATACGTAAAATGAATGCCTTGATTTCAGACTTTGCTCTTTTAAAAACCATTTGCCGCATATTATAAATGGTTCAATTTAACTGAAAGCGGAGTGACGCTATTTGTTTAAATTCTTCCCTGGGTCACAGTGGTATGTACTGTTGCCTCACACCGCCAGAGTCCTAGGTTCTTCTCCGGCTTTGGCTGACCGTATGGCGTTTGCACTCCTCTGCGTAGTGCTTCGGTTTCCTCCCACAATTGAAAGGTGTGCATGGTTGGTGGATTGACTATGAACGATGCGCAGGGTTATGGGATTAGGGCGGGGGAATGCTCTGTCAGTGGAGATGCGATGGGCCTCCGTGTCCACTGTAGGAATGGTATAGCAAAATAAAAATATCATAAATGCGTATAATGAAATTCATTGAATCGCTTGTCATCGACATCAGCGATCTGTCATGTGCGTACCTGTCTGTTTTTCAAACAAATTGTTCTCTGCAAGTAAGAAACACAACCTTTCAACATAAAATCATGAAGAAATGAGAGGCTGAGTTTTCAGATAAAACTAGGTGACAGCAATTTTCCATGAGGTGTTCCATGGAACCAAATTTCCAGAATTGTTCCTGTTCTGAATTTCTACAAAATTAGTGGCTATGCCTATATCGCTGACTAAAAACACGAAACACCCGAACCGACTCAGGAGCGGTACAATCAATGGTAATACGTTTAACATCTTGTACTTTGTCATTATCCTCCTCGCAACACTTTTCCATACAACATGAATAACGATTCCACTAATTTTATGTCAGCCATTTTCGAATAGCGCTGATCATTACAAGTCTAAAACGTACTACCCCAGCCAAGTAACCAAAATATTCCAGAAATATATCTGCAGATTTTGTATTTGGTGAACATACGGTCTCATCGTGTCAGCCTCTCGGATCTTTTGCAGAAGTTCCGGTAAGTATAGTCATGTGTATCCGTTAACATAATTATTTTATCATCACAATTTTATTTATCGCGTCCAACCAGTCAAACAACTTTTTTCACGAACTAAGAATATATACAAAATTGATGGTGGCCGATCATAACCTCGATGAAATATCCAAATCAACACTTCTATAGTCTCTGTCTGTTTAGTACAGCCCACATTCTCCTCAACAGATATATAGCAAAATGGTAGTTAAAGGACTATCGGCTTTGCCCGAGATGACGTCTTCTTCTTGAAGAGGATGGCCTGGCTGAGGTACTCCGGGAGGGGCCACTGCCAGATGAGCGGATATGCAGTGTAGCAGTAAAAGTAAAATGAGTTGCAGTACGAGACACGATATAATCGCTAAAGATAAAATACTCAGAACATTAGATCATAAGAATAGAATCAGGAGTATTGGACTCGTCGATTGTGCTCCGCCATTCAATATGACCTTGACTGACCTTGTGCCTCAAGTACGCTTACCTGCCAACTCCCCGTGTATTTTAATTCCCTCAGCGTCCGAGAATCCCCTCATCTCGGTCTTGAATGTACTCGCCGACTGATCACCTACAGATCTTTGGGTATGGAACACCAAAGATTCACAGCCCTCTGACTGAATACATGTCTCGTCGTGCCAGTTTTGAACGCCCGATGTAGTTATGGACTCTCAACCAGAGCAGGCTGCAGCCGCTCGACATCTGCTTTACCAATACCTTAAATATTTCAATAAATCACCTCGCATTCTTTGAGTCTCCAGACCTTTTTTGCATAGTCTACTTAATCTCTCCTTATGCAACAATCCCCCTTTCCAGTCATAGATTAAGGGCTTGTTTTGTCGCACTCGCTCCGAGTGAAGGATTCCAACCCCTCTTTTTCACAGGGTGTAGTATCAATAATTCAGCCAGTCAGCAGCTACGGTTCTACAAGAAAGACGGGTCAATTCTACCTGCGTCGGGTGTAACCTCCTACCCTAACTGCTTAACGCCTTCTTCCTCAGCAGGTGAGCTGGTGAAATAGAAATCACATGTCATAGAATATGGAACATACAGGGCAGAAGGAGGTCAGTCGGCCCATCGAATCTGCACTGACCCACTTAAACCCTCACTTCCATCCTATCCCCGTAGCCCAATAACGCCTCCGATCCTTTTCGGTGACTAAGGGCAATTTAACATGGCTAATCCACCTAACCTGCAAGTCTTTGGACTGTGGGAGGAAACCGGAGCCCCAGGAGGAAACCCATGCAGACACGGGGAGGACGTGCAGACTCCGCACAGGCAGTGACCCAGCGGGGAATTGAACCTGGGAACCTGGCGTTGTGATATCCACTTGTGCTACTGTGCTGTCAGGTCATATTTACCTGGATTATGTGAAATCTGACACAATGCGCTCGTATAATGTAAGTAGCACAATTTTAAAGAAAAATGGGTGCAGAAAATTAAAGACCTGAGCTCAGCATTGAAATTGGCAGAAACATTTAAGGCAGCTATTCTGAAAAGTCAATGGGATCTTTAGATTGATCAGTATCAGGATACTGTGTCAAAGTCAACAAGTTACCGTCAAACTTTTCAGTCACTTAGCAGGGCTCAGCTAGAGTATTTCGATTAATCTTCATGTCAGGTTTTCCCCCGTGGTTTTGTCGGGGAGAGTTTCAGGTTTACGTGCACTCATTGCCCAATCAAGGACTCAGCATCCGGAATGGTCGACACAATTTTCTATACATTGGTAAATATGTAAATCGAATCGTGAGAAAATAGTTTTATTGCTAATTGAGAAAAAAAAGAACTTCGATCAGGCGCCTTACACCTCACCTGCATTCAATGGAATTGAATTACATGCTGCATGTATAACAATCAATCGACCAACAGCATCCATCTTATACCAGTGTAGTATTGTTACTTTCGTGAAGAATTCAACGATGATCATTTTGCATCCATCTCCGAAAAGGCGGTTTAGCTTGCAACAAAATGCATCTTGCAAATAAAAACATGTCCTGAAAGTTTTGCAATCCTGATGCACGCTTTTGACTTTTCGCCTGCAGCATTGGTCACAATCGATATACTCGTAATAATTCTGGTGGATTATTTCTTTACCTGCTTCTTGAAATTTGCGCAATTCTGGAAATGGTAATTATTTATGCATTTTAATTCTGAAATATCTGCATATTGCATTAATTGCAGATAAATAAAATTATTTTTGTTCCTGTTTATATTAATGGAAGGATCCCTCTCTTGAGTCTAGTCTTGATGAATGCTTACATGTAGTTTCAATTAAACGGAAAATATTCTTAACGAATGCATACACTTTCAAAATAGTTTGCCAATAAGTTTGAAACATTCTGCAGCTTTTCTTCTACTACCGTTATGTTGCAGCATCAAAAAATATGTAGCGATATAAGGTATGAGACACAACAAGTCAGCACGGCAAATTAAAAATGTCACCAGGAAAATTAAATCATTTACAACACGCGAATGAATAGTGGAATTAAAATGAAACCAGTTTATGAAGGATAGTTTAGTAACTTTTAAGAAACATAACAAAGAACACACTGGGATAGTGGAAGCTATTGCCTGTACATCAATAAGGTACTTGTAAATGACGCTTCTATATTGCCCAATGGCCGTCTCACTGATTTATTCTCAATCTTGTATTTATCTTTTGCTATTTATGTAAAATGGCAAGTTTTCCAATTACCTCAGTTAACTTGCAAAAATTCTGTTTTTATTGATGTGTTGCCTTGCACAGCCTCTATATATTTAGTCGTGGCCATTTTAAGAATTAATTTTATGCGATCTGCACATAGCTGGCTAGGCCAGCATTTATTGCCCATCCCTCGTTGCCGGTCGGAAGGTGCTGGTGACCTGCATTATTGAACCGCTGCAGTCTCTGAAGTTTCGATACACCGACAGTGCTGTCGTAGAAGGGATTCCAGGATTTTGACCCAGTGTCCGTGAAGGAACATTTTCATGTTTCCCTGTCAGGATGGTGATTAACTTGGAGGGAAACCTCCAGTGTTTCTGCTCCCAGCTATCTTATGCTCACGATAGCGGTCGTGGGCTTGGAAGATGCTGCCGAAGGAAGGTCAGTGAGATCCTGTATGTATCGTGCAGGGGGTAAATTCGCCTGCCACTGTTCGCTGTGATGGGGGGTTTGATATTTGTGGAAGGGGAAGCAATCAAGCTGGTTATTCTTTTCTGGATGATGTTGAGCGTCTTAAGTATACTTGGAGCTGCACTATAACCATTACAATTGGTACTACTCTAATTATCTCGATTCCTTGCTCAATTGATTCCGTGACTATGTTATCCATTGTGCCCAGAACACAGATGATCTGCAGATCTGAACACCAACGAATTTAGAAGGTTTCCTTAGATTCAGTTTTTGGGTTGGATCCATTTCAATCTGAAACAGTGCCGATAATCTGCTTGTTTTTTTGGATATGACCTAATATTCCTTCTAAATTATTATGGTAACAAGTTTGTATCTGTGTAAATTACAACAATCCTTGAACTATATTGATTTACATAAGACCGTAAGTTCATACGAAATAGAAGCTTCGCCATATAATGAGATCATGCCTGATATGATGTGATAACCTTGAACTCCACTGTCTCACCTTATGACACTACTCTTGATTTACTTTCTGATTAAATATATATCACTCTCAGCCTTGAACGTAGTTAATGACCCAACTAGCATAGCCAACTGCAGTAGAGAATCCCACAAATTCACTACACTCTGAGAGAAGAAATTCCTCCTCAACCCTGTCTTAAATGGTACCGCTTACTCTGAGATTATGTTACCTGGTCCTAGACTTTCCCCCAAATAAAATATCCCCTCAGCAACTTCCCTGTTCAGCTCTTGGAAAATCTTATATGTCTCAATAAGATCGTGTTTCATCCTTCAAGACATCAAAGTGTGCAGGTCCAACATACTTCACACCTCCTCAAAGGAAAGTCCCTCCATATCATCAACGTTGTGAACCATATTTCGACTGCTTCGAATGCCAATATATATTTCAATAGATAAAGGGACCAAAACTGTTCACGGCATTCCACTCGGGCCTTTTTTACTTTTAGCAAGAGTTTCTTATTTTTACATTCCATTTCCATTTAAACAAAGGCAAAAACTCAATTTCCCTTCCCTATTATCTGTATGCGAGCTGTTTTTAATTTAGGCATGTGGTCCCCCAATCTCTTTGTGCTGCAGCTTCCTGCACCCTTTGACCATTTCGATAATATTCCGCTCCGTCATTTTTCCTATCAACCTGCATAATGTTACGTTTTCCTACAGTGCACACCATCTGGATAGGCTGAGGTTGCTTTCCTTGGATAGAGAATTCTGAGTGGGGAACTGATTGAGTTGTGCAAAATTTGGAGGGACATAGATCGGGTGGATAGAAAGGGACTTTCCTCTCCAGTGGAGGGGGTCACAAACCAGGGGAATAGATTTGAGGTAAGGGGTAGGATATTTAGAGGGGATAGAACATAGAACATAGAAAATACAGCACAGAACAGGCCGTTCGGCCCACCATGTTGTGCCGAACTTTTGTCCTAGATTAATCATAGAGTGTCATTGAATTTACAGTGCAGAAGGAGGCCATTCGGCCATTTGAGTCTTCACCGGCTCTTGGAAAGTGCACCCTACTCAAACTCAACACCTCCACCCAACACCAAGGGCAATTTTGGACACTAAGGGCAATTTATCATGGCTAATCCACCTAACCTGCACATTTTTGGACTGTAGGAGGAAACCGGAGCACCCGGAAGAAACCCACGCAGACACGGGGAGGATGTGCAGACTCCGCACAGACAGTGATCCAAGCCGGAATCGAACCTGGGACCCTGGAGCTGTGAAGCAATTGTGCTATCCACAATGCTACCGTGCTGCGCTTCAGAACAAATAAATCTACACTATATCATTTTACAGTAATCCATGCACCTATCCAATAGCTGCTTTAAGGTTCCTAATGTTTCCGACTCAACTACTTCCACAGGCAGTGCATTCCATGCCCCCACTACTCTCTGGGTAAAGAACCTACCTCTGATATCCCTCCTATATCTTCCACCTTTCACCTTAAATTTATGTCCCCTTGTAATGGTTTGTTCCACCCGGGGAAAAAGTCTCTGACTGTCTACTCTATCTATTCCCCTGATCATCTTATAAACCTCTCTCTAGTCGCCCCTCATCTTTCTCCTTTCTAATGAGAAAAGGACTAGCACCCTCAAGCTTTCCTCGTAAGACCTACTCTCCATTCCAGGCAACAGCCTGGTAAATCTCCTTTGCACCTTTCCCAAAGCTTTCACATCCTTCCTAAAATGAGGAGACCAGAACTGTACACAGTACTCCAAATGCGGCCTTACCAAAGTTTTGTACAGCTGCATCAACACCTCACGGCTCTTAAATTCAATCCCTCTGTTAATGAACGTGAGCACACCATAGGCCTTCTTCACAGCTTTATCCACTTGAGTGGCAACTTTCAAAGATGTATGAACATAGATCCCAAGATCTCTCTGCTCCTCCACATTGCCAAGGACTCTACCGTTAACCCTGTATTCCGCATTCATATTTGTCCTTCCAAAATGGACAACCTCACACTTTTCAGGATTAAACTCCATCTGCCACTTCTCTGCCCAGCTCTGCATCCTATCTATGTCTCTGCAGCCGACAACAGCCCTCCTTACTATCCACAACTCCACCAATCTTCGTATCATCTGCAAATTTACTGACCCACCCTTCAACTCCCTCATCCAAGTCATTAATGAAAATCACAAACAGCAGAGGACCCAGAACTGATCCCTGCGGTACGCCACTGGTAACTGGGATCCAGGCTGAATATTTGCCATCCACCACCACTCTCTGACTTCTATCGGTTAGCCAGTTCGTTTTCCAACTGGCCAAATTTCCCACTATCCCATGCCTCCTTACTTTCTGCAAAAGCCTACCATGGGGAACCTTATCAAATGCCTTACTAAAATCCATGTACACTTCATCCACTGCTTTACCTTCATCCACATAGAATCATAGAATCATAGAAGTTTACAGCATGGAAACAGGCCCTTCGGCCCAACCAGTCCATGCCGCCCAGTTTTTACCATTAAGCTAGTCCCAGTTGCCCGCACTTGGCCCATAACCCTCTATACCCATCTTACCCATGTAACTATCTAAATGCTTTTTAAAAGACACAATTGTACCCGCCTCTACTACTACCTCTGGCAGCACATTCTAGACACTCACTGCCCTCTGAGTGAAGAAACTGCCCCTCTGGGCCCTTCTGAATCTCTCCCCTCTCACCTTAAACCTATGCCCTCTAGTTTCAGACTCCCCTACCTTTGGGAAAAGATGTTGACTATCTACCTTATCTATGCCCCTCATTATTTTATAGACCTCTATAAGATCACCCCTAAGCCTCCTACGCTCCAGGGAAAAAAGCCCTGGAGCTTTTCCCCGATACTTCCCCGTGACATGCTTGGTCACCTCCTCAAAGAATGCAATAAGACTTGTAAGGCAAGACCTACCCCTCACAAATCCGTGCTGACTATCCCTAATCAAGCAGTGTCTTTCCAGATGCTCAGAAATCCTATCCTTCAGTACCCTTTTCATTACTTTGCCTACCACCGAAGTAAGACTAGCTGGCCTGTAATTCTCAGGGTTATCCCTAGTCCCTTTGTTGAACAGGGGCACGACATTCGCCACTCTCCAATCCCCTGGAACCACCCCTGTTGACAGTGAGGACGAAAAGATCATTGCCAACGGCTCTGCAATTTCATCTCTTGCTTCTCATAGAATCCTTGGATATATCCCGTCAGGCCCGGGAGACTTGTCTATCCTCAGGTTTTTCAAAATGCCCCACACATCTTCCTTCCTAACAAGTATTTCCTCGAGGTTACCAATCTGTTTCACACTGTCCTCTCCAACAATATCGCCCCTCTCATTTGTAAATACAGAAGAAAAGTACTCGTTCAAGACCTCTCCTATCTCTTCAGACTCAATACACAATCTCCCGCTACTGTCCTTGATCGGACCTACCCTCGCTCTAGTCATTCTCATATTTCTCACATATGCGTAAAAGGCCTTGGGGTTTTCATTGATCCTACCCGCCAAAGACTGTTCATGCCCTCTCTTAGCTCTCCGAATCCCTTTCTTCAGTTCCCTCCTGGCTATCTTGTATCCCTCTAATGCCCTGTCTGAACCTTGTTTCCTCAGCCTTACATAAGTCTCCTTTTTCCTCTTAACAAGACATTCAACCTCTCTTGTCAATCATGGTTCCCTCACTCGACCATCTCTTCCCTGCCTGACAGGGACATACATATCAAGGACACGTAGTACCTGTTCCTTGAACAAGTTTCACATTTCACTTGTGTCCTTGCCTGACAGCCTATGTTCCCAACTTAAGCACTTCAATTCTTTTTAAAAAAAAAATATTTTATTAAAACATTTTCAAACAAAATTTTTTCCGTTTTTACAACTCAACAAGGGATTATGCATTAACTGGTAAATAACATTATTTAAATAATATAGTGAACTAACAATAAGTAAAGAAAAACAAATAGCAAAAACACAAAGTAGTGCCACGCCCCCCTAGAACTCATGCAGTGCCGGGCACCACCAGAACATGTGTGTGTGGTTCACCGAGCTTCCCGAGCACCTCCCACACCTGTCCTCCACCCGAAAAACCTGCTCAGTCTTGCTCTCGTCATATGTGCTCTATGTAGAACCTTAAATTGAGTCAGGCTAAGCCTGGCACACGAGGACAAGGAATTTACCCTACTGAGGGCATCAGCCCATAGCCCCTCCTCAATCTCTTCCCCAGCTCTTCTTCCCATTTTCCCTTCAGCTCCTCTATCATCGCCTCCCCCTCGTCCCTCATCTCCCGGTATATTTCGGACACTTTGCCCTCTCCGACTCATACCCCAGAAGTCACTCTATCTTGGATCCCCTGCATCGGGAGCTGCGGAAATTCCCTCACCTGTTGCCTCGCAAATGCCCTCACTTACATATACCGGAAGGCGTTCCCGGGGGGGGGGGGGGGGGGGGGCAACTTATCTTTTTCTTCTAGCACTCCCAGACTTGCAAACGTCCCGTCTATAAACAGGCCCCTCAGCTTCCTAATTCCTGCTCGTTGCCAACACTGGAACCCCCCATCCATCCTCCATGGGACAAACCTGTGTTTATTCCTTATCGGGGACCACACCGAGGCACCCGTCACTCCCCTGTGTCGCCTCCACTGCCCCCAGATCCTTAAGGTTGCCACCACCACTGGGTTTGTGGTGCACCTTATCGGGGAAAACGGCAGCGGCGCCGTCACGAGCGCCTTTAGGCACGTTTCCTTACAGGACGCCATCTCCAGCTTCTTCCACGCTGCTCCCTCTTCCTCCCTCATCCACATACAGACCATCGACCCATTGGCAGCCCAGTAGTAGTCGCTCAAACTCGGCAGCGCCAGTCCCCCTCCGTCCCTACTGCGCTGCAGGAACCCCCTCGTTACCCTCGGGGTCTTTCCTGCCCACACAAAGCTCGTAATGCTCCTGTCTATTTTTCAAAAAAGGCCTTTGTGATCAGAATGGCGAAGCACTGAAACATGAAAAGAAACCTCGGGAGGACCACCATTTTAACTGCCTGCACTCTGCCCGCCCGCGATAGCGGCACCATATCCCACCTCTTAAAGTCCTCCTCCATCTGCTCCACCAGTTGTGTCAGGTTAAGTCTATGCAGGGTTCCCCAGTTCCTGGCCACCTGGATCCCCAGGTATTGGAAGTTCCTTTCCACTCTCCTCAGCGGCAGAGCATCTATCCCCCTTCCCTGTTCCCTGGGGTGCATTACAAAAAGCTCGCTCTTCCCCATATTTAGTTTGTATCCCGAGAACTCTCCAAACTCCCTAAGTATCTGCATCACTTCTGGCATTCCCTCTACTGGGTTCACAACGTATAGCAGTAGATCATCTGCGTAGAGCGACACTCGGTGCTCCTCTCCCCCTCTAAGCACCCCCCTCCACTTCTTAGAATCCCTCAGCGCTATGGCCAGTGGTTCAATTGCCAACGCGAACAGTAACGGGGACAGGGGACACCCTTGTCTTGTACCCCTATGTAGCCGAAAATACCCCGATCTTTGCCGGTTTGTGACTACGCTTGCCACCGGGGCCCCATATAAGAGTCTGACCCATCTAATAAACCCCTCACCGAACCCAAACCTCTTCAGCACCTCCCACAGATAGTCCCACTCCACCCTATTGAATGCCTTCTCTGCATCCATTGCCGCCACTATCTATGCCTCCCCCTCCGGTGGGGGCGTCATCATCACCCCCAGCAACCTTCGTTTATTAACATTAAGTTTTCTCCCCTTTACAAACCCTGTCTGGTCGTCATGCACCACACCTGGGACGCAATCCTCAATCCTTGTCGCCATCACTTTTGCCAGCAGTTTGGCATCTACATTTAGGAGTGAGATAGGCCTGTATGACCCGCATTGTAGCAGGTCTTTATCTCGTTTCAGGATTAGCGATATCGTCGCCTCCGACATTGTCGGGGGTAGCATCCCCCTTTCCTTAGCCTCATTAAAGTTTCTCGCCAAGAGCTGGGCCAACAGATCCATATACCTCCTGTAGAATTCCACCGGAAACCCGTCTGGTCCCGGGGCCTTCCCTGTCTGCATGTTCCCCAGTCCTTTAATCACCTCATCCACCTCGATTGGCGCCCCCAGACCTGCCACCACCTGCCCCTTCACCTTCGGGAACCTTAGCTGATCCAGAAAGTGTAACAGTCCTTCTTTTCCTCCCGGGGGTTGGGACTTATATAGCCTCTCATAAAAGGTCTTGAACGCCTCGTTCACTTTCCCTGCTCTCTGCTTCATATTTCCCGTTTTGTCCCTAACTCCCCCCCGATCTCTCGCGCCGCCATCCTCTTCCGATGTTGGTGGGCCAACTGCCGGCTCGCCTTTTCCCCATACTCATATTGCATCCCCTGTGCCTTCCTCCACTGTGCCTCTGCCTTTCCCGTGGTCAGCAGGTGAAACTCCGTCTGTAGTCTTCGTCTTTCTCTGTATAGCCCTTCATCTGGGGCCTCCGCATATTTTTTATCCACCCTCAAAATTTCCCGCACTAATCTCTCTCTTTCTTTGCCCTCTTGTTTCCCCTTGTGGGCTCTGATGGAAATCAGCTCTCCTCTAACCACCACCTTCAGCGCTTCCCATACTACCCCCACGTGAACCTCCACATCGTCGTTGACCTCCAGGTATCGCTAAATACACCCCCTCACGCTTCCGCTGCCCCCCTCGTCCGCCAGTAGTCCCATATCTAGTCGCCAGAGTGGGCGCTGCTCCCTTTCCTCTCCTAGTTCCAAATCCACCCAATGCGGGGCATGGTCTTAAACGGCTATGGCCGAGTACTCCTTTCCTGCCACTTTCGGGATCAGTGCCCTTCCCAAAACGAACAACTCTATCCGGGAGTATACCTTATGGACGTGGGAGAAGAAAGAGAACTCTTTAGCCATCGGTATGGCGAATCTCCACGGATCCACTCCCCCCATTTGTTCCATAAATCCCTTAAGCACCTTGGCCGCTGCCGGCCTTCTTCTGGTCCTGGATCTGGACCGGTCTAGCCCTGGATCCAGCACTGTGTTAAAATCCCGCCCCCCCCCGCCCCCCCATTACCAAGCTTCCCACCTCCAGGTCCGTGATACGTCCCAGCATTCGCTTCATGAATGCCGCGTCATCCCAGTGCATGGCATATACATTCACCAGCACAACCGCCTCTCCCTGCAGTCTGCCACTCGCCATCACATATCTGCCCCCACTGTCCACCACTATATTCTTAGCCTCGAATGATTCACGTTTCCCCACCAATATTGCCACCCCTCTGTTTTTCCCGTCCAACCCTGAGTGGAATACCTGTCCCACCCATCCTTTTCTTAATCTAACCTGATCTGCCACCTTCAGGTGCGCCTCCTGGAGCATGACTACGTCTGCCTTCAGTCTCTTTAAGTACACAAACACCCGTGCCCTCTTAATCGGCCCAGTTAAGCCTCTCACATTGCACGTGATCAGCCGGATTGGGGGGGGGGGGGGGGGCGGGGGGCATTCACCCCCCCCTCGTCGACTAGCCATCCCCTTTTTTAGGCCATCTCCCCATCCAGATCCCGTGCACCCGTCTGTCCCCCAGGCAGCACCTTTTCGCCCCGATCACCTCATCTCTTACCAGCTCCTCCTTGCACACAGCAGCAGCAACCCAGTTAATCCCCCCTCCCGCCCCGCTCGATCCCCCTCTAGCTTGGTTACTCCCCCCATATTGCTTCCGGAAGTCAGCTAACTCTGGCTGACCTCGGCTTCCCCCGTTCACCCTTTGACCTCCCTGCGTGTGGGGCTCCCTTCCTTCCTGCGCCCGTTTTCCCGCTATAATTTCTAGAGCGCGGGAAAATACCCGCACTTTCCTCTCGGCCCCGCCCCCTATGGCGCAGTTCCCTCATGCCCCTTCCCTGTCCCTTTTTCCACCGGCGCCCACATTTCTTTGTGTGTCCCCCATTGGGGGGGGGGGGGAGAGAAATTCCCCGTCCAACATTGCTGTACAATAGCCCTCCCCTTTCCCCACTTTACATTCCTGTACCACCACCTCGCTGCTTCTCTCCAAACATCAAACTCTCAAATCTAGTCCAGTTTCTCTTCCTGGATGAATGTCCATGCCTCATCCGCCGTCTCGAAGTAGTAGTGCTTGCCCTGATGCGTGACCCACAATCACGCCGGCTGCAGCATCCCAAATTTTATTTTCTTCCTATGCAGCACCGCCTTGGCCCGGTTAAAGCTCACCCTCCTTCTCACCACCTCCGCACTCCAGTCCTGATACATCCATATCACCGCATTCTCCCATTTGCTACTCCGTGCCTTCTTGGCCCAGCTCAAGACCATCTCTCTGTCCATGTAGCGATGGAACTTCACCACTATTCCTCTTGGTGTTTCACCTGCCTTTGGTCTTCTCATGAGGACCTGGTACGCTCCCTCCACTTCCAGGGGGCCCGTTGGGGCCTCAGCACCCACTAGCGTGTGGAGCACTGTGCTCACATAAGCCCCAACATCAGCTCCCTCTGCTCCTTCGGGGTGACGTAGAATCCGTAGGTATTTCCTCCTCGAGCTGTTCTCCAGGGCTTTCAGCCTTTGTATGCACCTCTTGTGTAGTGCCTCGTGTGTCTCCATTTTTACCACCAGGCCCTGTATCTCATCTTCATTCTCGGCTGCCTTTGCCTTCACTCCACGGAGCTCCATCGCCTGGACCTTTTGTGTTTCCTTCAGTCCCTCGATTGCCAGTAGCATCGGCGCCAGCACCTCTTTCTTAAGCTCCTCCACACATCGTCGGAGAAACTCCTGCTGGTCCGGGCCCCATACCATCTGGGCTCCATCCGCCGCCATCTTGCTTCTCCATTCCCTTCTCTGCCACTGCTCCAAAGGATCCATCGCAACCAGGCCACTACCGCCGCTCCTTTCCATACACAGCCGGGAGGACTCCTTTCTTCGTCACCCCACACTGGGTTAGGTCGATACCAAATTCCGTTTGGGCTCCAGATACAAGCCCAAAAGTCCGTTAGAATGGGAGCTGCCGAAACGTGCGGCTTACCAGTGAATCACCGCAACTGGAAGCCCATGCAGTTCAATTCTTGTCTGACAACATCGTATTTACCCTTCCCCCAATTGTAAACCTTGCCCTGTTGCACGCACCTATCCCTCTCCATTACTAAAGTAAAAGTCAGAATTGTGGTCACTATCTCCAAAATGCTCCCCCACTAACAAATCTATCACTTGCCCTGGTTCATTACCAAGTATTAAATCCAATATTGCCCCTCCTCTGGTCGGACAATCTGCATACTGTGTTAGAAAAGCTTCCTGGACACACTGCACAAACACCACCCCATCCAAGCTATTTGATCTAAAGAGTTTCCACTCAATATTTGGGAAGTTAAAGTCACCCATGACTATTACCCTGTGACTTCTGCACCTTTCCAAAATCTGTTTCCCAACCTGTTCCTCCACATCTCTGCTACTATTGGGGGGCCTATAGAAAACTCCTAACAAGGTGACTGCTCCTTTCCTATTTCTGACTTCAACCCATACTCCCTCAGTAGGGTGATACTCCTCGAACTGCCTTTCTGCAGCTGTTATACTATCTCTAATTAACAATGCCACCCCCCCACTTCTTTTACCACCCTCCCTGATCTTATTGAAACATCAATAACCAGGGACCTCCAACAACCATTTCTGCCCCTGTTCTCTCCACGTTTCCGTGATGGCCACTACATCGTAGTCCCAAGTACCGATCCATTCCTTAAGTTCACCCACCTTAGTCCTGATGCTTCTTGCGTTGAAGTATACACACTTCAACCCATCTCAGTGCCTGCACGTACTCTACTTTGTCAATGTTCCCTTCCCCACTGCCTCGTTACACGGTTTGGCGTCCTGAATATCGGCTACCTTAGTTGCTGGACTACAAATCCGGTTCCCATTCCCCTGCCAAATTAGTTTAAACCCTCCCGAAGAGTACTAGAAAACCTCCCTCCCAGGATATTGGTGCCCCTCTGGTTCAGATGCAACCCGTCCTGCTTGTACAGGCCCCACCTTCCCCAGAATGCGCTCCACTTATCCAAATACCTGAAGCTCTCCCTCCTACACCATTCCTGCAGCCACGTGTTCAGCTGCACTCTCTCCATATTCCTAGCCTCGCTATCACGTGGCACCGGCAACAAACCAGAGATGACAACTCTGTCTGTCCTGGCTTTTAACTTCCAGCTTAACTCCCTCAACTTGTTTATTATCTCCACACCCCTTTTTCTACCTATGTCGTTGCTACCTATGTGCACCACGACTTCTGGCTGCTCCCCCTCTCCCTTAAGGATCCTGAAGACACGATCCGAGACATCCCTGGCCCTGGCACCCGGGAGGCAACATACCTCCCGGGAGTCTCGCTCGTGACCACAGAATCTCCTATCTATTCCCCTAACCATTGAATCTCCTACAAATATTGCTTTTCTATTCTCCCCCCTTCCCTTCTGAGCCCCAGAGCCAGACTCACTGCCAGAGACCTGGCCGCTAGGGCTTTCCCCCGGTAGGTCATCCGCCCCCCCCCAAAAGCATCCAAAACCGTATACTTGTTTTGAAGGGGAACGGCCACGAGGGACCCCTGCACTGACTGCCTGTTTGTTCTTTTCCCCCTGACTGTAACCCAGCTTTTCTTGTCCTGTACCTTGGGTGTGGTTACCTCCCTGAAACTCTTCTCAATCACCCCCTTGCCTCCCGGATGATCCGAAGTTCATCCAGCTTCAGCTCCAATTCCCTAACACGGTCTTTGAGGAGCTGAAGTTGGGTGCACTTCCCGCAGGTATAGTCAGAGGGGACACCGGTGGTATCCCTCACCACCCACATCCTACAGGAGGAGCATGCAACTGGCCTAGCCTCCATCCCCTCTTACCTGACAGAACATAGCTGCCCTGTGGACTAACTAGATCTCCGGCTTCCGACTCTGCTCCCAGTCAGCTACACTTTCTGTAAACTCCTGGCTCTCTTCTCACTCTTTGCGGAAATGTCGGAAACAAAATGAAAGTAGCACCTTACTCCCTCCTCACCTAACTCCCTCGGTCAGCAAACTCTTACTGTAGCACTCAATGCACCAAATTCAGCACTCAGTGCAAACAAAGTCTGCACTGTAGGGGATCACTTTTATACTGTGAATCTAGCCTCTGAAAATTGGCCTAATCCAATTAACCAATTAACAAACTCCAGCTGCAAGTGCCTACAAGTAGAAGCTTTGTTTAAGGGATGGGATGGTAATCTTTTCACCCAGAGGGGGTTTGCAATTAGGAACTCGCTGGCTGGATGGATGATAGAGGCAGGAACCCACACATCATTTCATAAGGACTTAGCTGAGCACATAAATTCCCACAGCATACAAGGCTACGGACCAGGTGATGGAAACTAGGATTAGAGTAGATAGGTACTTCATGGCCATCATGAAATGATGGGCCGCAGGGCCTCTTACAATGCTATAAAAACCCAATTCGCCGGTCATTGTGATTCTCTTGTCGCTCAGGCAGCAAACCCCTGCCCACTGGTTTTTCAGCAGCATGGAGTGGGTTCAATGGGAATTTTAATTGGCAAGCGACGGGAGTATGGAATCTCACCAGCAGAGAACAGTAAAACATACGGCTGAGGGCCAGGTGTATCCAGCTATATGACTCTATGGTTATCTGCCAAGTTTTTGTCCACCCACTTAATCTGTCTATATGCCTCTGTATCTCTTTGTGTTATCCTCGCCACTTGCCTTGTATATATTTTGGTGTCATCCGCACTCATTTGCAATAATGCAGTCATTCCCCTCGTCCAAACCATTAATATATATTGTAACTAAGTGTGGCCCCAGCACTGATCCATGTGACGTTCTCCAGCAGTTGTAGCTTACCATTCTGAAAATTCCCCTTTGATCCCAAATCTGTCTTTTATTATTTACTCAATCCTCTGCCATGCTGCCCTTATCTTATGAAGTAACCTTTAGTCCGGCACCTTATCGAACTATTTTTAGAAATCCTGCTACATTACATCTGCTGATGCTCCTTTATCTATCCTGCTCCTTACCATCTCAAAGAACTGTAATAAATATGAAAGGCATGATTTCTTTTTTTTGAATCCATGCTGATTCTGCTTGAATAAATTACTTTTTTCTAGATGTTCTGCTATTGCATCCTTTATAATGGACTCGAAAATTTTCCAATGGCGTATGTTAAGCTAACTGGTCTGTAGTTATCTGTTCCTTTTGCCTCTCTTCCTTTTTGAAGAAGGGTGTTACATTGGCAGTCTTCTAATTCTCTGTGACTGATGCAGAATTTAAGGATTCTTGGACGATTACTCTCAGCGCATCTATTATCTGTCTAGCTGCTTCCTTTATCATCCTATAATGCAACTCACCGGGCCCAGGTGAGCTATCGACCTTCATCTCCATTACCTTCCCTCGTATCGATAGAGATCGCATTTATTTCCAGCTAGTACTGCATTTTCTTTCATTTCATATTAAATGCCGTCATTTTTCTTGCCTCCATTGGACTTATCCACTTTGCATTCGCAGGCAACTTTTTTTCCAGATCCACCTAATTGCTGCGTGAAAACACTTTGCACCGTGCTGATATTGCTTATTTTGCCAATTAACTTGAGTCAGTGCCTTCTTGTTCTTGAACTCAAACAGTGAAAATATTTCCTCGCCTAATGTGTTCACTTGCCTCATGCTTTCCAGTATCTTGAGAAAATCTACTCAATATCCTCAAAGAAAACGGCCTAAAAGTTTCCAATCTATCTAATTAACTAATGTTGATCATCATTGGGACCATTCCAGTGTATCTTTGATGCACTGTGTCTAACGCCTTCATCCATTTTCTGAAGTCCAGAACTGGATGCATTACTTCAGTTTGGTACGAAATAGTGCCATACGGGAACTTAACATGACTTACTTGTTTTGTACTGTGTATAATTAGTAATCCATGCGATGTTGTATGCTTTATTCTCCGCCTGCTCAACATGTCCTGTTTAAACAATTACCTGCTCCACAATCTGCACTCCGGCTCCCCCTCCTGTTCCGGGGATTAAAGACCACTGGAACCTGGGAGTAAGTTTAAACACTTACCTGATTCCGAAGCTGCACACCGGCTCGCTCTCTCTCTCCGGTTCCCGGAAATGAAGGCCGATGGATAAACACTTACCCGATTCCGAAGCTCCCTCTCTCTCATTCCCGGAAATGAAGGCCGGTGGAACCTGGGGGTTAGTTTAAACACTTACCTGCTTCACAAGCTGCACTCCGTTCCCTTTTTCTGTAACGGGAGAGAAAGAGGGAGCCGGAGTGCAGCTTGTGAATCAGGTAAGCGTTTAAACTTACCCCCAGGTTCCACCTGATTCCCAAGCTGCACACCGACTCTCCCTCTCCCACTCCCGGAAAAGAAGGTCCCTGGAACCTGGGGGTAAGTTTAAACACTTAACTGCTTCACAAGCTGCACTCCGTCTCCCTCTCTCTCCCGCTCCCGGAAATGAAGGCCGCTGGAACCTGGGGGTACGTTAAAACACTTTCCTGTTAACAAGCTGCACACCGTCTCTCTCTCTCACTCCCGGTAATGACGGCCGCTGGAACCTGGGGAGTAAGTTTAAACGCTTACCTGATTCCCAAGCTGCACACCGGCTCCCACTCTCTCCCGTTCCAGGAAATGGAGGCCGCTGGTACCTGGGGGTAAGTTTAAACAGTTACCTGCTCCACAAGCTACACTCCGGCTCTCTCCCGTTCCAGGAAATAAAGACCGCTGGAACCTGCGAGTAAATTTAAATACTTACCTAATTCCCAAGCAGCACACCGGCTCACTCTTCTCTCTCCCGCTCCCGGAAAAGAAGGCCCCTGGAACCTGGGGGTACGTTTAAACACTTACCTGGTTCACGAGCTGCACACCGGCTCCCTCTCCGCTCCCGTTCCCGGAAATGAAGGCCACTGGAATCTGGGGGTAAGTTTAAACACTTACCTGCTTCACAAGCTGCACTCCGGCTACCTCCCGCTCCCGGAAATGAAGGCCGCTGGAACCTGGGACTACGTTTAAACATTTTCCTGATTCACAAGCCGCACAGTCCCGGAAATGAAGGCCGCTGGAACCATGGGAAAGTTTAAACACTTACCTGCTTCACAGGCTGCACTCCGGTTCCTTCCCTCTTTCCCGCTCCCGGAAATGAAGGCCGCTGGAACTTGGGGTAAGTCTAAACACTTACCTGCTTCACAAGCTGCACTCCGGCTCCGCCGCTCTGTCCCGCACCCGGAAATGAAGGCCGCTGGAACCTGGGGGTACGTTTAAACACTTACCTGATTCACAACCTGCACACCGGCTCCCCCTCTCTTTCTCCCGTTCCCGGAAATGAAGGCCATTGGAACCTGGGGGTAAGTCTAAACACTTACCTGCTTCACAAGCTACAGCCCGGCTCTCTCCCGCTCCCGAAAATGAAGGCCGCTGGCACCTGGGGGAAAGTTTAAACACTTACCTGCTTCACAAGCTGCACTTCGGCTCCCTCTCTCTCCCCCGACCCCGGAAATGGCAAGTCCTTTTGCAAAATCCAGTCTCAATTTCAATCGTATCCTTCGATGCATCCTGTTGAGGGGCGGCACGATACCACAATGCTTAGTACTGCAGCCTCACAGCACCAGGGACCGGGTTGAATTCCAGCCTTGGGTGACTGTGTGGAGTTTGCATGTTTCTCCCGTGCCTGCATGGGTTTTCCCCTGGGTCCTTCGGTTTCCTCCCACAGTCGAAAGATTTTCACGTTCGGCGGATTGCGCATGCTAATGTAACGAATGTAACAGGCTCGATGGGTCGAAGGCATCCCACTGCACTCTAGGGATTCTATTGCTGTGATCTCGGATTTCCATCCAAAGCAATGGAGGATGTGATTACAAGGAGACAAGTTTTAAGCATGTCAGCATTGCCTGACAACACCGTTTGAATTCCTTGGCGAAGAACAGTAGTTCAGTTAGGCACTGCACAATGCCACTGAATGACTTTTGTTATTCGGGATTCACGAGTTCCATGTACAGTGGTTTTATAGAAAAGGGGCAGTTTTTCAATGTATTCCGGCAGGATTCGTTTTTTTAGCATTTACATATTTTGTCACTTGAGTTTTAAAATATTACAATTGTAATTTTGCAAGCCACATTCGCAGTACGCAGGACTTCATGTAAAGATCTTGCGGGAATATGCTGCAAGACAGCCACGAAACGAAAGACTTGAGTGTCTAACCGAGTACATATCCTGCATTGGAAACCATCTACAATAATGTAATTGCCAGATAAGAGAGTCAGCATAGAGGTCTGTGAAAAAGGAGGAAAACAAACTAACATAAATATATATAGTAATATTGTGTTCTCTGTTGTGATGGCACACGTTTCACTCGGTTGTAACATACCTGGGCCTTGTGTCTCTACCTTTTTCACTCAAAGCCCATACCTGTTATTTGCCTCATTAGGATAAAGGATTACTCGCCTTCAATTTGTTTCCATGTTGTCCTGATAGGGAGATATTAGGAACTTGGGTCCAGAAATATAGATTCTGAAGAAAGCTGAGATCCAGCATCAGATTTCCCAGGAATTTCAGAACACCAGCAATGACCTGCGTCGATCGGAGGCGAGCGAAAACATTTGTACCAAGTGGGAGAACTATTCGTAAGACAGCAGGTTGTAACGAAAGAAACTGCTGGAACTGTGGAGCTTCAAGAGCAGTCAAATTCCGATCATAATTGTGAAACAGCAAATGTGATTGCCGATGACCTAACACGACCAAGACAACAATAAAGACTAGAATCGACTATATTCATCTGATGTTTGCTTATTTAAAACATGGTGATTATGGACAGTAGAGAATGTACACTATGTAATCTCCAGAAATGTTTGAAATTGGAAAAAGTGTCCAAAAAGTAAAGTTATCTATGTATATTGATGGTTCATTCATTATGGACCAATTGACTCTTTCCAAAGGTTGTCTGAAGTGGGCTTACAATATCTTTAAGGTATAAAGTCGAGGTCTCGATCAGCCATTTTTGTTAACATGTTGTCTACGTTTTTCGGAACTATCACTTCATTCTCATCAATCGAGGAGCATGGTATAAAGTCTAATGATTTGCTAAAGTTATGGTTTCTCCTCTTACTGTTAATTACTACCAATTACTGTTAAGTACTGTTAATTAATTGTCACTCTGTTTTCCATCTTTCTGACTTTTAATTTTAATGGTTAATAAACTTTATGTATTTACCATTTAAAGTGTTCCTCGCCGCCAGCTGATTGCGTCTGTAGAACTTAGCATGATTTACAATTGTGGAACTTTTGCAATTGGTGAACCCCACCAACCTTCCATCGAATTCACTGGAGTTCTATGCGTATGATATTCTATCACCAACTGTTTCGTAATGTAATCTTTTCCGTATTTCATTCTATCACATAACATCTTTTCTCTCATCCTCCCATCTGACTTGCTTGAAAAGTATTCATTTCCGAACTTCTCTCGGTTCTAATGAAACGTCACACTCCGGAATAGATCCCCCCCCCCCCCCCCACCCCGCGCAGGACAGATACTGCCTGACCTGCTGTATTTCTGTCATGTTTTCGGCTTTAAATTCCTCTAGGTTATTAATTGTGCTATTTCCTAAAATGCTTGTTCTGATTGTCTTATTTTTAAAAAAAGCTAGAGCCTCAAATCATGGTCCCTTTCCCCTCAGCTGGTGACATTAAATTTGATTCACAACTTCCCTCCTACTTTCTTCGGGGATCAGAAATGTGCTTACATCATTCGTTCCAGTTATCCATCCTTTGTAATAATGGACTGACTCTCAATCATTCGCAATCGCGACCCCCCACCCCACCACCACAGCGTCATGAAATATGCCTTTGCAATTGATAAACGATATGAAGAGGAGGTGAGCAGCATTTCAAAAGTTGATTTCCATATTCGAGCGACATTTGTCAAGTTAAAGAATGCCTCTTTATGGAGTTTCAAGTGAGTCATGTTATAACATGTATTTGCCCCGGCCGCCACGGACCTTGCCTGCAATGTGATGTTCGAATACTCGTTGTTGGTTATCTCGGCGCCATAACAGTTGACGATTGTTCTTGAGAGTTCAGGTGCATTGCCAATTATTTTTCACTCCCATTGCCAAGATTGTTGCGTCGGCATTGGACATCCGCATTTTCTCTTTTTTTGCATTCTGATGAATGTGAAAAGCTGCCGGTAGCATGTGCTCATCTTGAAATAAGCCCCAAATATTTTTACCTTTGTTAATAATTGATATTAAACATGAGATGAATTTGCAAAAGCACCCTTGTGGCCAACTATCTGATGACTGGGTTTCGTGCTTCAAATATCTGAACAAAGAGTGCCAATGCTTGAACAACTAGTACATCCCGGACTGCTCAGATATTTCGTTCATTATAATTCTTTTAGTGTTAAGTGGTGCAGCTATTTAATTCACAAATTCTATTCGACGCTCTCTATTTTTCCCTTCCATTTATCATGCATTTCGACAGCACTAAAGTAAGTGCAAATAAATGATATTGAGCAAAGCAACCTTGTTTCACGCTGACGCATGAATCAAAACGACTGCGTAGTCAAAGTATAACATTGCGGAATAGAGAACTATAATTTTACCCCAGGACAATAGTGAGCTCGAGACAGTTGGAAAAAAGGAAAAGTTATTGCAATAAACTCTTACCCTCCGTTTTCTCTTTCAGCTGGTTTTCTGCAATAAGTGATTACAATAAAAACACTCTTACTATGTTATTCGTAAGAAGTAAATCTAAAAATTAGCACTTATTTCAAAGCTCTCTTGTTTAATTATAAAACACTTAAAATGAACCGTTCCTCCTTTTACACCCTTCCAGAAACGCTTTTGCATTCTGGATCCTTAAATTTAAATTAGGCAGGAAACTCAAATTCTCCAGTTCTCAGAATTGAAAAGCCTCTTTCTTATCCTATATTCAACAGTCACACATTTTTCTCTCTGTTAATTCTCTTTCCATGTCGTGTTCTATTGTCCGAGGTTTGCTCAATTATGATTTAGACCAGTATTACATGGTCGAGTAAAGCGAGTCAGCAAGCCCAAGGATATATCTCTGTCGCCCTCTCCCTCATCCATGCTTCTTTCTGTTGTTCTCCTGAGTTTCCTCCTCATTTCGTCCCCCCTCCGGTTTGTAACTCTAAGTGTTGTGTATTTCCGTCTGCTCCCTCGGTCTCTCACTCTTTCCCTCTTTCCCTAATCGTTCTTGGCCTCAAACAGGTCGTGGAAGAGGCCGACGAATTGCCCCCATGCTTTGAGGAAGCCTTCTTCCGAACTCGGATGGTGTATTTGATCTTCTCCAGATGGAGAAATTCCACCACGTCTGCCAGCCAGTCTGCAGCTGTGGGTTGTGCTGCCGATCGCCAGCCCAGCAGGATTCTCCAGCGTGTGAAGCGTGTGAAGTACAGTGCTAACCACTGTACTACCGTGCTCGACAGCAAGGGCGTCGGCCTTCTTCCCTATTTGTCGCTCTGGCAGTTCTAATACCCCGATGGTTGCCACGACGGGCCCGGCTCCACCCTCACAACCTTGGACATTACCTGGAAGAAGGCTGTCCAGAGCCCTACAACTCTGAGAAAGACCGACAACATTTGGGTGTGGTTGGCCAGGCCTCTCTGGCACTGTTCACATTTATCCTCCACCTCCGGGAAGAACCTGGTCATTTGGATTGTGGTTAGGTGCTCTCTGTGCACCACTTGAACAGCATGAGGCTGAGTCTTGCAGTGGAGGACGTGGAGTTGGCCACGCACAGCGATTTGCTCCAGAGTCCTCACATCCGTCCCCATTTCGACTCCCCACTTTAACTGGCTTCGTCAAGGTGTATTCCCGCCCTGTCCTGCAGCTGTCCGTAGACTTTTTCGCTGTTTCCCCCTTCCTTACTGTGCATGTTCATCAGGTCCTCTAATAACATGGTTCTTGGGGTCTTGGGGGATCCAACCGTCTCCTTGCGGAGAAAGTGCGTTCCCTGAAGGTGCCGAAGTTCCAGGTCTTCTTTCAGTTCCTTGAGTATCGCTAGTCTGCCTGCCAGGTAAAAGTCCCTAACTGTTAGTATCCCCCGCTCTGTCTCCACCTTTTGAAAGTGATGTCGAGCATGACTGGTGGAAATTTGTGGTATCCACAGATGGGGGCCATGAGGGAAATCTCGGTCAAACCGAAATGTTGCCTCATCTGGTTCCATGTCTTTATTGTAGCTACCACCACGCGGCAGGATGTGTATTTCGTCGGGGGGATGGGAGCTCTATCATGGCGAGGGCCCGGAGGGTCGTTCCCTTGCAGGAAAACTCCACCGTTCTCACCCAGTCCGTGGTGGGTTCACGTATCCACTCCCTCACTCTCTCTTGGTGCCTAGTATTGTAGATTCAGTACTGCCAAACCACCCATGATTATTTCCACTGTAGTGTTGATTTGGGAATTGTTGGACACACACACAAACACCATGATAATTTTATCTATGCTGTGAAAGACGGCCTTGGGGATGAAGATCGGTATAGATCTGAACAAGTAGAGGAACCTCGGCAGTACGTTCACTCTGATCGTCTGCACCCACCCTGCCAGGGAGAGCGGGAGTGTGTCCCATCTCTGTCGGTCCTTTTTGACTTCCTCCGCCAGGCTCGTGAGATTCCACTTGTGGATCTGTGTGCAGTTCTGATCTATCTGGATCCCCAGGTAGAGAAAGCTGTTTGGGGTTAGTTTGAATGAGAGTCAGACCAGCTTGTTCCTCTCCCGTTTTCCTTCACCGGGAAGGCATTGCCTTGACCCAGTTTTCGTTTATAACCCGAAAAGGATCAAACTCTTTCAGGAGCTGCAAGATTGCTCTCAAGTCTTCCTGTAGTTCAGAGACGCAGAGGAGCACGTCACCACATATAGTGAGCCACTATGCTTCCTCCCTCCCCTTTGGATGCCCTTCCAGGTTTTTTGCATCCCGCAGTGCGATCGTCAGGGATTCGATTGCCAAGGCAAACAGGAGCGGGGACACTGGGCATCCTTGCCGTGTGCCTCTATGTAGCTGGAAGTATTCAGAGCTGATGGTGTTGATTGGAACACTCGCCTTGGGGCGTTATACAGAAGTTTCAGCCGGGAGGTAAACCCTGCTCTGAGCTCAAACCGCTCCAGGACTTCCAAGAGGTACTTCCACTGGATCTGTCGAAGGTAGTTTCTGCATCCAGGGAGATGATCACCACTGGTTTTCTCTCCCTAAGGGTGGGGGGGGGGGGGGGGGAGAGGGTCATTATTACGTTCATCAGAGCCTGATGTTCGCAGTTAGCTGCGTACCATTGACAAAGGCTGCCTGGTCCTCTGCGATGACCTCTGGTACACGGTTCCACAGTCCCTTGGGCAGGACCTTCGCAAGTATCTTCACGTCTACAGTGAGCAGTGAAATGGATATGTATGATCTGCATTCCGTCAGGTCTTTGTCTTCTTTGGCTATCAGCGATCTCGTGGCCTATGTTAGCGTAGGAGGCCGGGTGCCCCTCGCTAGCGAGTCATGAAAATGTCCCTTAAGTATGGGGCCTGGGCCAACGCGTATTGTTTGTAGAGGTCCGCCGGGAACCTATCAGGTTCTCAATCCTTCCCCGCCTGTATGCAGCTGATGCTTTCCATGATTTCTCCCAGATCTATTTGTGCTTCAACCTATCAGGTTCTCAATCCTTCCCCGCCTGTCCACTCTCACAACTGACATGCCCAGTCCATCAAGGAAATATTCCATCCCCGCTCCCCCATCGGGGGGTGGTGGGGGTTGGGGGGGGGGGGGAGGATTGTGGGGGGGGGGGGGGGGGAGGCCTCCGAGGTGTACAGCCCTCGGTAAAAGTTCCTAAATGCCCGTTGAACTCTTTTGGCTCGGTTATCAGTCTACCTCCACTGTTTTGTCTCTGCACTATTTCCCTCGTTGTTGCTTGTTTTCTCAGCTGGTGAACCGGTAGTCGGCTAGTCTTTTCTCCGTGCTCATAGAATGTCGCCCGTGTCCGGCGGAGTTTGTGTAATGATTTCCTAGTGGATAGCAGGTTAAAGTCCATTTGCAGCATTTTCTTCTCCGCCAGAAGCTCTATGATCGGGGCCTCAGAGTATTTCCTGTCGACCTCCAGAATGGAGTCGATCAATTGTTGCCTTGCCGCACTCTTTTCCGTTCTCTGCGAGCTTGTAGGCTGTAATTCCTCTCCTGACCACAGCCTTCAGTGCCCCCCAGAACGTGGAAGATTAGACTTTCCCGTTCTGGTTATTAATAAATGATTTAAGGCCTTGCCGGGCAAGAGGTCTGTGTCCAGTCTCCATGTGGGGTACTGGGAATGGCCCGTCTCAAACCTCACACCCATGGAGCGTGGTCGAAGATATCTTGGAATGTTCTGCTCTCACTATTCCTGGAAGCACGAAATTTGTTACTGCAAAGAAGTCGATCTAGTTGTATACTTTGTGGACCAGTGAGAAGAACGAGAATTCCCTCTCGCCGGGTTGCAGGAATCCGCCATCAACTGTTCCTTGAACGTTTCTTGTTCCCTTCCTATGCCTGTCTTTTCCCCTTCTCTGGGGTTTGATCGGTCAGTCAGCGGTCCTGTATGCAGTTAAAGTCGCCCCTCATAATCAGTCTGTGTGCGCCAATGTCGGGGATATCTGCCAGTGTCTTCTTTATAAAGTCCGTGTCGGCCCAATTGGGCATGTGCACATTTACCAGTACTACTGGTGCCCCATCTAGGACACTGCTGATCATGATGTAACAGTCCGTGACCGTCTTTGTCTCCGTGAACCTCGTCCTCCTATTAATCAGTATGGATACTCCCCTAGCCCTCGTCCCGTTGCACAAATGGTACATCTGTTCCACCCAGCTCTTTCTTACCAGCAGTCGATCATTCTCTGTCAGGTGCGTCTCCTGCAGGAAGGTTACGTCGACCTTCAGGCTTCTTAGGTTGGTGAAAACTCTGGATCTTTTCACTGGGCGGTTAAGTCTACTTACATTCCAGGTGACTATCCTGATGGGCCGGGGCGAGGGGAGGAGCTCTGTCTCACCTTTACTGTGGGATCAACCATACTTACCTTTGTGTACGCGCCTTTGCACTTCGGGGTTTCCCTTTGTTAGAGGGCCGTCCAAAATGGGCACAGTCACCAGTATGACGTAGGCCTGCTGCGCTCCGGCTTTTCCCATTTCTCAGGGATCCTCCAAAATGGCTGCTTGCGCCGCCATCTTGTTTCCTCTGCCTGCCCTTTGCCTGCCAAATCTAATAGGAGTGCCAACTTTTTTCTCCGTATCATTTCCTATGTACTCTTTGTTCCTCCCTGCCCCCAGTGTACGCCCTCCACGCGTCTGCCCCACCCTGCTCCCCCCTGTGTTCTCCCTCCCTGCCCCATTGTCTGCCCCTCAAACCGAGCTCTCCTTCACTGCCGAGAGTTGAGGCGCGGCCCCTATACTTCCTGTCTTCCCGTGACAGCCCACCATGCTAATAGGGTGACTCCCCTCCCTTGGCTGGTCTAGTCTTTTGTCTGTGCCCACTGACTGCCTGTTTTCCCTGCCTGTCCCCTTAGCTTCTTTCGGTCTCTCCTGCGCTTGGTCTTTCTGGTCAGAGTGAGGCAGTACAGTCCTGCACTAACACATAACAATGATTCTGCTTCGTTCAGCGTAGCTCCTCTGACATGCCTTCATTGCTGCCTCACCTTTTCTTTGTCCAGGCCGTTGGCCGATACGACGTCGTTTTCTCCCTCTGGGGTATTGAAATAATATTCTTTACTCTGTTGCGTGACCCAGAGTCTGACGGGAATAACATGAGAAGTCGCACGCCTCTCTCTTGTAAAGTGCCACTTTGTTTGATTAAACTCCGCCCTTTCGTTTGCCAAGTCTGCCCCAATCTCCTGACAGATCTGGATTCTATTTCCTTCCAATGTACTCGCCTTCATCTGTCTAGCCCACTGCAGCATCTTCTCACGGTCTTGGTATCGGTCCAGCTTCGCTATGATCGCTGTCGGCTGTTCCCCAGCCTTGGGCTTTGGTCTGAATGATCAGTGTGCCCTGTCGTGTTCTGGAGGGTTGGGGAAGGAAGCTGTCCCTCCCGACTCGGTTGCCCAGCATTTGGATCACATTGTCTGTCGGGTCTCTGCCCTTGATGTCTTTCGGCAGACCGACGATCCGTACATTCTGCCGTCGGGACCTGCTTTTCTCGTCCTTGACCTTTCTCTTCGAGCTCCCCTGGGCAGCCACCAACATTTTCACCTCAAGCGTCCAGAGAGACGATCCTGTCACTCAGGTCTGTCGATGCTCTCTCTCTCTCTCCCTCTCTCGAGGCCTTGGATCATCGTCTCTTGCGCCTCCACTTTCTTTCCCAGGCGGTCCATAATTCGTTTTAGGGAGACCATCGCCTCCAACACCGCCACCTTCCCCGCCATCTGGCTCTTGATTGTAATCATCTCCTTCATGGCGGCTTGCTCCTTCTTTAGGAAGGTCCTCCATCCGTCTCCTGGTGGGGACGGAGAGACTGATGTTCAGATCGACCGTCTCCCTCTCTCTTGAACAGGGGCCTCCTCGACTCGTGCGTCCGCCAATTCTGCTCTTTCGTCGGAGTCTTGAGCTCCCATTCGCTAGCATCGTTCCCCCTGTTGTTTCTTTTCCTCTCGTGTTGGTTTTTCGGGTCCAATACGTCTGAGAGTGTCTTTTCTGGTTCTGGCTGGGAGGAGAGCCACCTGATTGTGCGTCCGCTGAGCCCATCACCGTCACCGAATGTCGTCGAGTGCAGCATTTTCTTCTTGGCAGGAAGCAGCATAGTTTGCGGAGGAGAAGAATGAACTTATTGGGGGTTCCCATCAGCCGACGCAAATTCGACAATTTTCCCGAATCTTTATTAAGGTCCAATGAATGGGTCTAAGGACGTAAAGTAAAACGAAAGTTTGGAAGAACTGGGATCTGTGAGGGCAGTGGTGGCGTTCTTGAGATTTGAGAAAGCTGCACGAATGGAACGAGGTGTCACAGATCACGTTGAATGCAAAGAAGTGAGAAGTTAAACATTGAGGTAGGGAGAAGGAGAGGAAATATAAAAATGATTTTTATTTCAAAGGGAGTAATGAAGCAAATACCGGAGAACATCTATACCGGGCAGCAGGCATATTGAGAAAGGACATAAGAGGTCCTGAACTCCAAAATGAATATAGTAGAAATAAAAGATGTTGTGATATAAGAATGCTTTTCGGAACGACCAGCTCCAGATAGATTCACATTCGGATAGATTGGAGAATCGTGTGTTCTTATGCCTCCAGGAAATTCGATAGACATATTTAAATCACAGAGGTATCGTAGAAAGAGTGGGATTTTTCGCACAAGCACAATACCGGGGAACCAAAGGCCGCTGTTTTAGGTGAATTGCAAAGAACAGGTGGCAACCCGAAGAAAGCATTTATTTTTACTCAGCCATTGTCTAGAATATGGAATACACTGCTTGAGAGTGTGGTGGGACGAAATTCAACCGTGGCTTTCAATCGGAAATGGGATACACAGCTGAGGAATGTAACAATTTTGGACCACGGTGATGATTGGGAGAGTAGTATCCTCCCCGTTGCTCTTCCAGAGTGCTGGCGCGCGCACAACTGGAAGAAAAGCCTTCTTCCTTTCTTCGACCATTCGACGATTTTATATACTCGTTGTTTATTTCAGTTAGTTGCTTATTTTCAGCGCCTGTGCTTTAAGAGATTGGGCAAATGGTTTCAAAATAATTTGAAAAAAACTAATTCACGGAGCTCAGTTACTCTATGTAAAAGTTGTTTAAATGATCCGTGACAAGGTTTACGTCTAATATATTCATTACTATGTGGTCGAGATGGGCAATAAATGCTGGACCGGCCTGCGACGCCCATATCCCATGAACAAATTAAAACAAAAACGTCATGAATATGTACCACAAGCAGAAGTTTGTTGTGACTATTTATAACATAACAGAAATAACGTTGGTGACAAACATTATAACAGTTTTTCGAAAGAAAGCGAATCGTTTTTCGGTGAACAAAGGAGAGGAAAGAGAAAATTACAACTGAGTAATGATCTTATCCAATCAAGGTGTAGTTTTTAATTCACAGCCTGCATATTCAAGACAATGCAGAACTCTGCTGTGATGCAGAGCTTGGTGTGCATTTTCAGAATAGTTATTTTGATTATTTTTTGCACCAAGGAGATTCACATCACATCAGTTCCGCAAGAGGCGTCCTGTACTCGCCAATGATTTATGTAGACTTTATTTCATTTAAAATATCCAACTGGTGGTCAGCGACAGGTATCAAAGACGACAATCTATCCAGATGAATACATCATCCTTCGTAATATTGACTTTGTAATGGAATTGAACCCTACCCAATTTCGCACGTATTTTCTCTAGGTCTGGAAACAAACACACGGAGTCATGTTACTCTGTGTACATGTTATAATCTTTTGAGTCAGGGGCAAATACAGATAATAATAGCAACAACATCACAATCGTCGTCATTAGTATCGATATTCATATGTATTCTCAGAGTACCAGAATCCATTCGGCTACTCGAGTCTGGCCCTCTGAAAGAGCACCCTCCCTTGGCCCACTCCTCTGCCCAATCCCTGTAATCCCATAACCCCATCTAACCCGCACACATTTTTGGACTAAGGGAGGAAACCGGACCGCCCGGAGGATCCAATCAGACACGGGGAACACATGCAAACGCTACCCAGACTGTCACCCAGTCACCCGGGTCCCTGGCGCTGTGAAGCAACAGTGCTATCGACTGTGGCACCATGCTGCCCAGTCTTAGTATCAGTGTTGCATGAACTTGGTGCAAATGATTGAAAGGTCAACACGTTTAGAAGGATTTTGTTTCTTTGAAGGTCAACACTGGAAGTGGCAAGGGATGTTTTCGGCGGAAAATGTCACCCCCCATTGTTAGATAATTGAAATGATAAGAAACCTGAACTGAAGTAGGCAAAGCAAATAAGGGAAATACGCAACATTCAGACACTGCAGCTGTGTAGAGAAAAATGGAGATCATGTTTCAGGTCGTAACCTTGAGTCCGAACTGAAAATGTCAGAAATACTTTTTTATGTGGTTGAACTTGGGGAGGGTAAAAAAATGCAACATGGGTGACAATGAAGATGATTGGTGGCATTAAATGGCAAAACAAATGACGGAACAGCGCAACACGGAGTGTTTACCTAACAGAAGAGTGGCGAAACTGATTTGCTGTTGGCGGCAAAATTTGCATCGGACGATCAGTGGTTCCAGAATGTGAACCTCAGGAAGGCCACCTCCATGTTCGAGTGCAGGCAAGCGTCCAGCAGAGCGGCGTAGCTGATTGGCTGTTCACGGAATATTTGTATCCAGTGGTCAGTGCATCCAGAATGTTGTTTGCGGAGCAGCTGTTGCCAAAGGACAGTTAAACACCAAATATTACTTCAGTGGTTGCCTTCTTCCTAGAATATGTGGGAGCTCAGGGAGAATTCCGTTGTTCCTGATGACATCATCTGTGGGAAGACCACCCGGCTGCAGCTCCTGGGAGACTGAGTTACAGAGCTGAAGCTGCAGCTAGATGCACTCAGGCTCATCCCGGATGCTGAGTACTTTATGGATAAGCGTTTTGCTGAGGTGGTCGCACCTAAGGTGCAGGCAGCGCGTAGCTGGGTGACCACCAATAAAGGCAAAGAGAGCAGGAAGAGAATGCAGGAGTCCCCTGTGGCCATTCCTCTCCTAAAGAAGCATACCGTTTTGAGCAAGTTTGGTGAGGAGCGTTCAGGTGAAGGCAGAAGTAGCCAGATCTGAGTAGCTCTGCGTCACCGCGGGAAATGGTAAAGGTAAACAGGACCGTGGTGATAAGAGACTCGATAGTTAGGGGCAGAGACAGGAGATGCTGTGACCGCAAACGGGAATCCGAACAGTGTGTTGCCTCTCGGGTGTCTGGGTCAAGGATATCTTGGTGCTGCTGCAGAAAATTTTCAAGGGGGAGGAGGAGCAGCCAGAAGTCGTGTGCCCGTTGGCACAAATGACGTAATTAGAAATAGGGTGAGGTCCTGAGGAGTGATTATAGAGAGCGTGGATAAAGGTTACGAAGCAAGAGCTCGAAGGTGTTAGTCTCTGTATTACTTCCCGTGCTATGTGCTACTGAGGGGAAGAACAGGAGAATATGACAGGTGAATGTGTGGCTGAAGAATTGGTGCAGGTGGCAGGTTTTCGGATTCTTAGATCATTGGGATCTTTATTGCGGCAGAGGGGCGGATTACATCTGAACTGGAGGGGGTAGTTTTGCTAATACTACAAGGAAGGGTTTAGAGTAGATATTCGGTGGTGGCGGGCCGGAGGGAGGATCATCAGCAGCAGGGAGGCAAATGAGGGGCTTAAAGGAGATGCAGTACTCAGAAACGGCAAGCTGAAAAGGCATGACATGCAGGAGCATGACAGGGAGCAGTGAAAACCTGTAAGATTAAATTGCATCTAATGCAATGCAGGAGGGCTGACTGGGAAGGCTGATGAACTCAGGGCATGGATAGGTACTTGGGACTGGGATATTATATCCATAACTGAAACATGGCTAATGCAGGGACAGGTCTGGCAGCTTAATGTTCCAGGATACAGGTGCTTTAGGGGGGACAGAGGTGCGGGAAGCAGAGCAGGAGGAGTTGCAATGTTGATTAAGTGACGCATCATGGCAGTAGTCAGAGATGAAATAATCGAGGGATCATCGAGCGAGGCTTTGTCGGTAGATCTAAGAAATGAGAAGTGGATGGTGACCATATTGAGGTTGCACTGTGGACCCTTAAATAGTCAACGGGAATTCGAAGAACAAATATGCAGGGAGATTTCGGAGGCTTACAAGAGGAATCGGGTTGTCACAGTAGGGGAATTTTACTTTCCCTAACAAAGACGGGAATGCCATAATGTTAAGGGTTTGGAAGTGGCGGAATTTGTTGAGTGCGTTCTGAAATGTTTCCTCAGACAGTATGCTTGGGCAGCACGGTTGCAGAAGTGTCTAGCACTGCGCCAGGGTCCCAAGTTCCATCCCGCGCTGGATCACTGGCTGTGCAGAGTCTGCACATTCTCCTCGTGTCTGTGTGGGTTTCCTCCGGGTGCTCCGGTTTCCTCCCACAGTCCAAAGACGTGTAGGTTAGGTCGATTGGCCATGATAAATTGCCCGTAGTGACCAAAAAGGTTAGGAGAGGTTATTGGGTTACGGGGATAGGGTGGAAGTGACGTCTTAAATGGCTCGGTGCAGAGTCGATGGGCCGTATGGCCTCCTCCTGCACTGTATGTTCTATGTTCTATGTGGAGGGTCCTACTCTGGAAAGGTCAAAACTTGATCTACTCTTGGAAATAGGGCAGGGCAAGTGACTAAGGTAACGGTGGGGGACCAGTTTTGGACCAGTGACCATAGTTCGATTAATTTTAATATAGTTATGGAAAAGGACAAAAGTTGTCCACAGGTGCAAGTTCTAAATTGCAGCAAGGCCAATATTGAAAGAATTAGACAACGGTATATTGAAGGAGCTTGTCTGAGGGCAAATGTACTTCCGACAAGTGGGATGCTTTTAAAAGTGAAATAGGTAGAGTCTATTGTCTATGTGTTTCTGTTAGGGCGAAGGGCGTGGCTGGCAGGCGTAGGGAACGCTGGGTGACAAAACATATTGTGGATTTGGCCAGGAAAAAGAAGGAGGCTTGTCTCAGGTACAAACAGCTGCAATCAAGAGATCCCCTTCAAGTGTACAGGGAATACATGAGTATACTGACGAAGGAAACTTTAAGAGCATAAAGAAGGCACGAGGTAGCGTTGGCTGAGAGGATTACGGTGAATGCAAAGGTAATCTTTAAGTATATTAAAGGAAACAGACTAACTAGAGAGAGAATAGGACCCCTCACGGACCAAATTGGACACATATGTGTGGAAACAGAGGAGATGGGAGAGGTTCTCAATGAATATTCCTGCTTTGTGTTTACCGTGGTGAAAGGCATGAAGAATTGGGAACCTGGGAAGCTTAGTGGTGATATATTAGGCACAGTTCGCATTGTAATAGAAGAGGTTATGGACGTATTAGAATGTATGAAGGTGGATAAATCTCCTGTCCCTCTCCAGGAATGTCGAAGACAACTGAGTGAGGTTAGATAAGAAATTGTGGCAGCCCTGGCTGAGCTATTTGCATCACTGTTAGACACAGGTGAGGTACCAGAAGACTGTAGGGTAGCAAATGTTGTCCCCGTATTTAAGAAGGGCTCCAAAGAATACACTGGCACATTAGACCGGTAAGCATAATATCTCTGGTAGGTAAGTTACTGAGAGGATTCTGAGGGGTAAGATATTTGGAAATTTGGAAACAGGCATTTGGAAAGGCAATGTTTGATTAGGAGTATAGTAAGAAGTCTTATAACACCAGGTTAAAGTGCAACAGGTGTGTTTCAAATCACTAGCTTTCGGAGTACTGCTCTTTCCTCAGATGAATGAAGAGGTAGGTTCCAGAAACATATATATAGAGAAAGTCAAAGATGCAAGAGAATACTTTGAATGCGTGCATTTGCAGGTAATTAAGTCTTTACAGATCCAGAGAGAGGGGTAATCACAGGTTAAAGAGGTGTGACTTGTTCAAGCCAGGACAGTTGGTAGGATTTCGCAAACCCTGCCCAGATTGTGGTGGTGGTGGTGGTGGTGGTGGGGGGGGGGGGGGGGGGGGGGTGAACTTAATGCGACAAGAATCCAAGGTCCGGTTGAGGCCGTACTCATGTGTGCGGAACTTGGCTATAGGTTTCTGCTCGGCAATTCTGCGTTGTAGTCCGTCCTGAAGGCTGCCTTGGACCCCGCTTACCCGAAGATCACAGGCTGAATGCCCTTGACTGCTGAAGTGTTCCCCGACTGGAAGGGAACATTCCTGCCTGGCGATTGTCACGTGATGTCCGTTCATCCATTGTCGCACGACATCGCGTGACAATCGCCAGGCAGGAATTTTCAATTCCAGTCAAGGACACTTCAGTAGTAAAGGGCATTCAGCCTCTGATCTTCAGGTAAACGTTCTCCAAGACAACCTTCAGGTCCTGCGACTTAATTACCTGCAAATGTTTGCATTAAAAGTATCGTCTTGCATCTTTGACTTTTTCTATCTATATATTTCTGGAACCTACCTCTTCATTCACCTGAGGAAGGAGCAGTGCTCCGAAAGCTAGTGATTTGAAACAAACTTGCTGGTGTTTAACCTGGTGTTGTAAGACTTCTTGCGGTGCTCACTGCAGTCCAACGCCGGTATCTCCACATTATGATTAGGAGTAGTGAGCACGGCATTGTGCACGGGAGATCATGCCTTACAAATCTGTTGGAGATTTTTGATGAAGTGACCAGGTAGGTTGATGAGAGCAGGGCGGTAGACGTAACCTATATGGACTTCAGTAAGGCCTTTGATAAAGGTCCACATGGTAGGCTGCCCTGCAACATGAAATCCAGCGAGAGCTGGCAAATGGATATACAATTGACTTGATGGCGGGAAGTAGAGGGTGATGGAGGAAGGGTGCTTGTCGGACTGGAGGCCGTGACTTGTGCTGTGCCACAGTGGTCAGTGCTGGTCCCATTGCTCTTTGTTACCGATACCAACGATTTGGATGAGAATGTACAACGCATAATCAGTAAGTTTGCAGATGACACTAACATTTATGATATTGTAGACAGTGAGGATGTTTCTCAAACATTGCAGCAGGATTTCGATCAACTGGGGAAGTGGGCCGAGAAATGGTAAATGGAGTTCAATACAGATAAGATGTGTTGTATTTTGGAATGTCAACTCAAGTTAGAACATTCATTGAGAATGGTAGGACCTCAGCGCGTGTCGTGAAAAAGAGGGTTCTTGGAGTTCAGGTGCACTGTTCTCTAAAGGTGCAATCGCAGTAGAGAGGACAGTGAAGTAGTCTTTTGGCATGCTGGCTTCATCAGTAAGGGTATTGAGTTTTGGAGTTGGGAAGTTATGTTGCAGTTGTACAGGACGTTGGTGCGGGTGCACCTGGAGTATTGGGCTTAGTTTTCATTGCCTTACTATAGCAAACATGTTACTAAACCGGAGAGAGTGCAGAAGAGATTCATAAGGATTTTGCCAGGACACAAGGGACAGAGTTATGGGGAGTGATTGGACAGTCTTTGATTTTTTTCCTTTGGAGAACAGGAGACTGAGGGGTGACTTTATCGAGGTTTATAATATCAAGAGAGCAATTGTTGGGGTGAATGCACTCAGCCCTTTTCCAAGTGTTTGGGAATCAAGAACCAGAGGGCACAGGTTTAAGTTAAGTGGAGAACGAATTAATCGGAACCCGAGGAGAGACTGTTTTACACCGAGGGTGGGATGTACGTGGAATGAGTTGCAGAAGGAAGTAGTTGAGGGAAATTGACAACATTTAAAAGGCATTTGACAGATACATGGTTCGGAATGTTTTAGAGGGATATGGGCCAAATCCAAGCAAAGGGGCTCAGTTTAGATGTTTTTTTCCGTTGGCATGGACTAGTCTATGCTAATGGGTCTACCTCCATGCCGTAAATTCTATGATTCTATGGAAGAAAATCAGTAGAACGCTATTAGGAAGGAAAATGCGCCGTCTTACAATAGGGAATGTCGCTACAAATACGTTCATTCCTGATGGTAGAGTTCGGGTAAAACGATACCTTGTCCGAACTACTTATCCAATGGTCATTTCTCATTGTTTAAATGTCGAGCTGTCAGGCATCATTGTAATTAAAGTGAAATATTTAACCACAATTTAAGCTGAATGTAAATGGGATCAAATACATCACCTTATTTAAAAAAATGTTTTGAGCCATTAGTCGTCATCTATATTTTCCTCATTCTGTACTGTTTCATGAACACAATATTGAGATGACTAATGTACTTCGAATACCGTATTGCTGATGCAATTGTTATTTCAAACAATTTTACAAGACATTATATACAATTCAACTGTAATTCAACTTCTATAGTGTGGGCACACAAGCACACGCACAAATCTGTTATCTTGCTTCACGCTTCAGCTTCCTAGCTGCAGTCGCCTTCCAACGTATGTGTTCAATGTGTCCAATGAATAACAACTTGCACCACTTAAAGAATCATTTATTGGTAGACAATGGAAGCAGAACTTCTATATTGCCTTTTACTTGAGAGATCTTGTTAACTGAAAATAACATTAAAATAAGTTCGTTAATTTGAGAGTTTTCTGTATTGACCGTTGATTAAACTGTTCAAACCGCACTGCGACTTGAAGTAAATTCAGTTGATAAGTCGGAATTGAAAAGTTACTTTGAGTAACGGTAACCATGAATGGCGCATGTGGATTATTGTAATTTACTAATGTCCTTTAAAGGAGTAATACTACTGGCTGCACCTCCTCTAATGTAAAATACGACCAAGACCCAAAGGATGCTCTCCCCTTGAGAGAGCGAGCTGACTGGTAGCGATTTTACCTGAGGGTCACCACTCCTCAGACGAGGGGAAGGTGAAAAGGACGGTACCCTCAGGAAACCCCCAGCCAGTACTGCAATTGAACATGCTCTCTGTGAGTCGCTCCGATCGCGAAGCAGCCGTCCAGCCAACTGACCCCCTCATCTCAGCAAGATGTGACTGCAGGTCAGAAAAATGTGGGTCACTTTCAATTGCGTCCGGAATGGCCAATGAAGTCAGTTAGTTAAAGATCAATTAGGAATTGACAGTATGTCGTTCTTGCCAGTGAGTCTCACAACCCATGGAGGCATTTAAAAAATAATGGTTTGTCATTCACTTTTCCCGCCGGGTGCACTTGCCCGCCTGCAGTATTCCCGGCGGCGTGGGGTAACTTCACTGGAAAATCCCATTAACAAGCGTCCAAAGAATAGAATCCAGCCGCCAGCGATCGGCACGCCGCCGGGAAACAGGCGGCTGGAGGACATGAGAATCCAGCCAAATGTTTACCAATTATGATTCACTATGGGATAAAAATAGTGGGTAAAATTCGACAGGAGGCAATGGTAAACGATTGACAGCTGAACGGACACCCATTCTACACGGTGCTTAAATTTGCCTTCCATGACTTTAATGCAGTGAAATGTCGGAACAGTATGTAATCACTTAATGTCTATTTTTTTTTCTTCCCAAGTAGAATTTTATCCTGAACAACACAAGTGAAAATAGAAAATATAATCCATATGGAATCTAGTACAATACCTTTCGTTCAACAGTTAATTTAACATTGTCTCTATAGCAACACAAGAAAGCAAACGGCAGTGCACAGCTCACAACGTTCCGACTCAATTCTCGTCACTAAAGTCAATTAATCTGACGTCTTCAGATGAGCATCATCATATATTCAAAGCAATTGAGACAAATTAACTGGGGCACATGAACAGGGACAACTGCTACATATGAAAATAATTGGAGGGCGTGGTTTTATTCGAGAAGTCTGATATCACAAATTTGGCAGCATTGGCTGTATTACTAGAGGAACAGAGTCGAAAACGACTTTTTAAAACATTGGTCCTGCGTCAGCTGAAGTTTCATGCTCAATCACGGCCTCAGCGCATCATGAAGAATGGTATAATATTGCAGAGGGTACTGAAAGGGATTTAGTAGACCTTGTGAGGGAGCTCAATATAATCAATTAATTTGATAGGGTTAATGAGGAACTGTATTGACTGGGACTAGAGTTCCACCATAAAGTTGTGCTGCAGACTCATTGGGAAAGGCACTGGAAGTGGAGCGAGAAAATAATTATTCACAAAGCGAGTTGTAGGGTTTTAAATAAGATTCATAACATCAAAACTGTCACTGGGAAACTTCGTAATGGGACTACTTAGAGGGGGGATTGTGGAAGGGCAGAGGAGGGGCATCAATGGATTGATTAATGGAATCATCGCGATTAGACGCAATGCAGGGTGCAAGTGTTTTCTATCCGGAAATAAAGGGGATTGTAACTTTTCAACAGCATAGAACAAGCTTAGAAATTTCAATATCAAGCATCATATCTGATGAATTATCGGCATATCAGATTGATACTTACTGAATTGGATTCGAAGCACGTCACTTGCTGCATAAACCAGATAGTCAAAATATCGTCAGAACAACATGCAATATAGATCCCACTCTCCCATTCAATAATTAGTATTTTATTTCACTCTAGACATGATAAGAAATCGCAGCTGATCAGTCACCCTTCCCCCACCACTCGGTTAGCGAAGAATGGAGCGTGGTTAGATTTATCGGTCTGCTGGTGCAAGGGCAGAATCTGGCGACACGGGAGTGTTGTCGAGGATAGGCTGACGCTGGCGACAAACGGCCTTCTCATTATTACGTATCCAGTATAAAAAATGGATTGGTCATTTTGACAGAAAGCATCGGTCAGGAAACTGGTGGGATCCCGTATAAGGCTGTGTATCTCGACACATTTAACTCGCAGGTGACTCCACTCGGTTTCAATCGCTGGGGAAATTATGGGCTGGATGATATGTTTGCCAACGGGGCGAAAGTGAATGGATCGCTTGATCCTACCCCTGTCCTTTCAATTCAACCGATCGAGCTAATCAGGGGCTGTCTGGCAGGGTGGAGGAAATTACAGGCTTATATAGATTGGTATCTCGTCAAATGATCGTGAGATCGGGTATCCAGACATCAGTTCCGCTGGTAAGGTTGTCGGGCATCCCACAGAGTATTGAACTCTGCCCACCACAAGTAATCATTAAAAGGTCACTTAAACGCACAGTGGACCAAAGGGCAGTAGGGTCTCACGATGCCTGTTTAGTTCCAGGGACATTGGTGTTCGGTGTCCAGGTGTCGAAAAGACCATCCATGTGGCTTTTATGGACTTTCCGTGCCTTCAAACAGGCTGGCGAAGGCGCAATTGTCCAAGCCAATGATTGCAAATTTACGTTATTTTAATTGTTAATTCTCACTCAATTTCTATTAATTCTACGCATTTGCATGTTCAATGCAATACCCTGCCTTTGTAGAATGGCAGGAATAGAACTTCCTTTCGGTTCACGGAGTTGGACAAATATCTAGTTGAGAGGATGAGCTGAAGTACACGCTTGGCGTGTGGGAACCATGGGTGGAAGTGGAAGTAGTTGTTATTTAAGGAACACTCAATTCAGACAGCCAACATCAATCACTCGCTGGCCAGCCATGTGCGTTTGATGTTTTAAGAGAAACCGAGTCCGGGACTGCGGTCGGAGGCGTATCGGATTGAAGGTGTGGAAGAGTACGCGCAGGCGGGCTTTTAAGGGGTTCCTGGCAGAGTACAACACGTGTGGGAGGGATAGAGTTGCAGCAAACGAGGAACAGCCCTGGCGAAAACCTGAAAAATGCTGTATTAGCAAAATCCTTTTGTTGAGGATGAATCATGCTTGCTGTCAGGCCTAATTGTCTTGAGGGCCTTTGCATCGAGTGAACGGTGGAACAGGGTTTGTACTGTTGGTGGGTGGGGGGGGGGGGGGGGCGGAATCTCGACCAGCGGGATGCGAAGCGAAAAACTAATCATATAATAATTAATACTTTTTAGGAGCTGGTCGACATGGTCAACACTTTGTGTGTCAGGTGTCGAAAATGGGTGCGTCGTTGGAAGCGCATGAATAGCGTTATATTCTCCTCAAAATGGATGAGGAAGCAACTTGCCACTGCGAATGTATATCTATGGGGGATTACGAATCTGGTGCAGCCGGAGTTTTGGTTTCTGGGTGTGTTTAGGTATTTAACAGGATCATTCGTAGTGTCAATTGTAATCTTGGCATCCATAAAGACTTGAACAATAAGTCATGCAGACTCGAAACGTTAGCTCCCTTCTCTCTCCACAGATGCGGTAAGACCTGCAGCGATTGTCCAGTATTTTCTGTATTTGGTTGAGATTCCAGCATCAGCAGTATTTTGCTTTAATCTTTCAAGTCTGTCAGGTAGGAATGCCTCCTCATTGGATGCGATAATCAGTCTTGCAATGCGCAGTGCACTGTGACCGGAGATGATTGCCACTGCATGAATGGGTGATCTGTTCAGATTTTGGACTCATCGATGTATCTTTATTCTTAGAGAAGAAGATGGCAAACAATGCCCTTGAATTGCCCCGAGCACTCAATTGAAGATTATCTCTAAGACTGAGACCGTAATGACGTGGACAAACATCACCGTTTCGTCACTTTCGCTGGGTCAAAGCCCTGGAATTCCGTTCCTAACTACACTGTCGGTGTACCTGCACCACGTGGAATGCAGAGGTCCAAGAAGGCGAATAATCACGAAATATGCTTGGCATCTCTACAGTGGGATCACTTGATCCTTTGTGACATTTATGGCATCGGTATTGTAGATGCTACGTAGCATTTCACATTTGCACCGTTGGTGGGCACGGTGACCTTCTCGGTTACTGGATACATTTTCCCTCAATTGGTCTGTATTTTCCGACAGTGTCGATCGTATTTAGTATTATTGGGCCTACCATCGTTCAAACAAATGGGAAATATTTCATCCCTTCTCTCTTGCACAGGGGAGTTAGATAATGAATTACTTGCTGGGGAGGAACTAGCCGAAATCGCTATCAGTAGTCGACTGATGGTTCTGTTGAAGTAGATGGTCCAAATATGAGACTGTCGTATCATCTTACAGAAAATTACCCAGTATCAATCAACTAGATTCCCGCAGCAAGAAATCGGACTATCCCATTCAGAGAGGTAAAAATCTTACCGGCTGATTGTGATGGATAATTCCTCCGAGGCATTATGACGTCTGTGAATATTGCATTGTTGTTATTCGTGGCATAGATGCGTGTAATATATTGTGCTCATCAACTAAAAATGGCTGTAGTTTTCCGCTCTGATGAATAATTTCCCGCGCTTAGTTTAATCGGTACTCTAAGAAGTAAAGAAAGCCTGCATGATAGCTGATATGTTATAATATTGTTTGGTATTCCTTTCAAAAGTAGAGATCAATAATGTTCCTCCCATCTTGGTATGATAATTATTGTTATTATAAGGCCTGAAATGGACTCAAATTATTTTCTTAATGTTTTGAGGTATATTGCAAGTCTGATCTATAATTAAAATAATTATATAATATATTATCATCAACTTGAGTCAAATGTTATCACCAAATTGACGTTTGTGCATTCGAAACAGGAAGGATGTAGATGTTCTCCAAACTGTTGCAATAATAGTAATCACAATCATAGCAATGTTACCAACAATACTCCGTGTTGGTATTGCGACCTTACTACGAGGGCTCAGTCCAGCAGATTCAATACAACCCGTAGACGAACTGGGAGGTCATCCCTGGTGCCCTGGCTAACATTACGATTCATTGAACATCACAAAAAATAATTGCCCACCTGGGAACTTCCTTTGTGTAACTTCGCTGTTACCATTATTCCTCAATGAGCAACACACCAATTAAGTGACCGCCTGATGAGCTGCAATGAGAGGCGGACCCGGTAATTTCAAACGGGGAAAGGGAGTGGAGCATCGGAGTTAGAGACAGCTGGGGAGACGGGGAGCTGGCCAATGACGAGCAGGGTGTGGTGGCTGGTAAGTGACTGTTAATATGCATGATCTATTCTAATTGACTACCAGATCAAATGGAAGTAGGTGAAAAATTAGACAGGTTGGAAGATTAAAGACCAGCTGGAAATTGAAATAGAAACTCAAAAATAATAATTAAATAAAGTTGAGTTGTAGGGCCAGGCGATGTGGTGTACGTGCATGATATGGGAACTGGTGGACCACATTACGGTTCCTCGTGAACTAATTTGGAGAATTGTGAGTTTCCTGAGAAATCTTGGCTCAGAGTTGATGAGCTGGAGTCTGAGTTTCAAATGCTGCGACCCACCAGGGAGTGGAGAGTTTCCTGGACGCTATGTTTCAGAAGACAGTCAAACCCCTTAGTTCAACTACCTTGAATTTAGTCAGTGCTCAGGGATAGGCGGAAATGACTCTGAGTGAGACTGGTGGCTTGATCCAAGACATCAGGTTGCAGGAAACACAGCCCTTGTCCTATTACAACAGGACAAATGTAATATAGCCTTTCTTACGTGCCTTTTCTATCTCCTGATTTATTTTCTGGCCCACAACCTGAGTACAGCTAAGGACCTCTCAGCAAGGATAACCCCCATCACGGCCCATTTTCCTTTGAGATTCCTGAGCCCTACCACACAGATTCTACATCTTATGACCCTATATCGCTTCATACTGTCGATTTAATTGAACTTCTTACCAATATTGCATCCCCTCCCAACTGCCCACCTGCCTGTCCTTTCGATAGGATACATATCCTTGGATATTTAGATCCCAGCCCTGATCCCCTTGCAGTCAAGTTTCTGTGATGCCGGAACAACATTTCTGCCAATTTCAGTGTGTGCTCGAAGCTCATTTAACTTATTTTACATACGACACGCAATTTGGTGCAACACACTGAGTCCTGAGTTCACCATCCGCCCTCTCCTTCTCATGTTGTCCTCTTTTCTGCTGTGAACGACTTTCGATTCCTGCTGCTTTCCAAACTTTCTGTTCCATTACTTCTTCTATTACTTGTTCTCAGAAACTAAATCAAGAGATAGAAAATACACCTAAGGAAGGCAATATTTCAATAACAATGGGGGACATCAATGTGTAGGTGGGCTGGGAAAATTAGGTTCGTAGCGGATTTCCAGCAAATTAATTTGTAGAACATCTACAAGATGTCTTTTTTGGCGTACCTTGTCGTAGAGCCCACTAGGGAACAGGACATTTTGTATTTTTCTTTAGTTTTAGAGCACCCAATTCATTATTTTTCCAATTAAGGGGCAATTTTAGCGTGGCCAATCCATCTACCCTGCGCATCTTTGGGTTCTGGGGGCGAAACCCACGCAAACACAGGTAGAATGTGGAAGTTCCACACGGACAGTGACGCAGAGTCGTGATCGAACCTGGGAGCTCGGCACAATGCTAACCACTGCGCCAGCGTGCTGCCCGGAAATTTTATATTTGATGATTTTTATGATTTGTAATGAGGAATACTTGATTGGAACTTACTGTGAAGACATCTTTGCGATGCAGTGAATACAGAATGGTAGAATTCACCCTACAATTTGACGGGAGACGCTGGAATCAGATGTAACAATTGAGTAAATGTAACCACAGACATGAGGGAGGAGCTGCCCAGAGTTGATTGGAAGGGGAGCCTATCAGGGTGGACAGTGGAACAGCAATGGCAGGACTTTACGGGGGTTATTCGAGAGGCACAACCCAAGGGCGAGGAAACATGCCCAAGGGAGGACAACAATGGTTGACAAGGGAAGTCAAGGAAAGCACAAACACAAAATTTCATGCACATAAGGTGGCCAGGATTAGTGAGAAGCTAGCGGATTTGGAAGTATTTACAATCAAGCAGAGGACAACTGATAAGCAATTCGGAGCGGGGAGAAGATGAGATACGAGTACAAGCTAGCTACTAGTATAAAAATATAGTAAGAGGTTTTTTTCGCTATGTGAAAGGCAAAAATGGGTACTGAACCACTATAGTAATGAGGAACAAATAAATGATAGAGGAACTGAATAGATACGTCGCATTAGTCATCATAGTGGAAGTCACCAGTGATATGCCAGAACTTCAAGACAGTCAGGGGGCAGGGATGTGTGTCGTGCCCATTACTCAGGAGAAGGTGCTGAGGAAACTGAAATGTGTGAAAGTGAATAAATAGTCCACACCGGGTGAACTACACCCGAGTGTTCTAAATTATTGCTGAGGAGATTGGAGCTAAGGAATTACTGGAGTCAGAGACTGTCCTAGAGGACTGGAAAATGGCTAATGGAATACCACTGTTTGAGAAGCAAGACAAGGACAAGATTGGAAATGACAGGCCAGTTAGCCTGACTTTCAATGTTGGTAAGACTTTAGAGTCTATTATTAAGGATGAGATTGGGGAATACTTGGAAGTGCATGGGAAAATAGGGCTTAGTCATCAATGATTCATAAGGCCATAAGACCATAAGACGTAGGAGCAGATTTAGGCCACTCGCCCCACCGAGTCTGCTCAGCCATTCAATCATGGCTGATATTTTTCTCATCCCCAGTCTCCTATCTTCCCCCCATAACCCCTGATCCCCTTATTAATCAAGAATATATCTATCTCTGCCTTAAAGACACACCCAGTGATTGACCTCCACAGCCTTCTGAGGCAAAGAGTTCCACATATTCACCACCCTCTGGTTGAATAAATGCCTCCTCATCTCTATTTTCAAGGATCATCCCTTTAGTCTGAGATTGTTTTCTCTGGTTCTAGTTTTTCCTGCAAGTGGAAACAGCCTCTCCACCTAAACTCTAACCAGGGCTTGCAGTATCCTGTAAGTTTCAATAAAATCCCCTTCATCCTTCTAAACTCCAACGAGGACCCAGAGTCCTCAGTTGCTCATTCGCCAAGGTAATATCAGGCATGACTAATCTGTTAGAATTCTTTGAGGTGTAACGAGGAAACAAGACAATGGAGATCCAGTGGACGTGATCTATTTGACTAGATGCCGTGCAAGAGGTTGTTAATACGTTAAGAGTCCATGATACTAGCGAGAAGGTATTCGCATGGATAGGGGATTGACAGAAGGCAGGGAGTGACGATAAAGTGGTCGTTTTCAGGGTGGCAGCCGGTAACTAGTTGTTTTGCACAGGTGTCAGTGTTGGGACTACAGCTATTCATGATATATGTTAATGTTTTGGAAAAAGGAACTGAGGGCTTTTTTGCGAAGTTTTCAGATGTTCCAAAGATCTGCAGAAGGTAGTGTTGAGGAAGCAGGGAGGTCGCAGAACGACTTTGACAGCTCGGAGTGTGAGCAAAGAAGTGGCAGATGGCAAACAACTGAAAAAGTGACTGGTTACGCACGTTGGTGGGAGAATATTTACTAAATGCGAAAAGGCTCGGAAATCTGATCCACAAAGTGACTTCGGCGTATTAGTTCAAGATTCTCTTCCGGTTGACAGGCAGGTTCAGTTCGCAGTTAGGAAGGCAGCTGCAATGTTCATTTCGAGAGCGATAGAATATAAACCCAACATCTGTGGTGAGTAGATTACTAGAAAGGTTCTGAGGGATAAGATATACGCATTTGGAAGGTCAGAGTTTGATTAGGAGTTGTCAACACGGATTTGTCCATGCTTTACACATTTGTTTGAGTTCTTTGATGAAGCGACCAGGAAAAAAGATGAGGGCAGGCCGGTAGACGTAATCTATATAGACTTCACTAAGGCCTTTGATAGGGAGAGCTGGCTAATCGGATACGCAGTTTGTTTGATAGTTTGAAGCAGAGGGTAATGGTGGAAGGATGCTTGTCGGACTGGAGGACTGTGACTACTGGTGTGCCTCACGGATCAGTGCTGGGCCCATTGTTTTTGTTATCTATATCAACGATTTGGATGAGAATGTACAAGGCATGATCAGAAAGTGCAAAGATAGATATGCAGGGAAGAAAGATTTTGGCATGCTGGACTTCATCAGTCAGGGCACTGAGCATAGAAGTTGGGAATTTATGTTGCGATTGTACAGGGCGTTGCTAAGGCCGCACCTGGAGTACTGTAACGAAAGAGAAAATGCTGGAAAATCTCAGCAGGTCTGGCAGCAAATGTAGGGACAGAAAAGAGCTAACGTTTCGAGTCCAATGACTATTTGTTAAAAGCTGGAGTACTGTGTTCAGTTTGGGTCGCCAGGCTGCACGAACGATGTTACTAAACAGCAGAGGGTGCAGAAGAGATTTACAAGTAAGTTGCCAGGACTCAAGGGTCTGAGTTATATGGAGCGATTGGACAGGTTAGGACTTTTTTCTTTGGAGCGCAGGAGACTGAGGCGTGATCTTATAGATGTGTATAAGATCATGAGAGGCATTGATAGGGTGATTGCACTCAGTCTTTTTCCCAGTGTTGGGAATCGAAAACCAGAGGGTATAGGTTTAAGTTAAGAAAGGGACGAATTAATGGGATCTTGAGGAGCAACGTTTTTACACAGTGCGTGGTACGTATATGGAATGAGCTATCAGCAACTGGCTGAGGCAGAGATATGGACAACATGCAACAGACATTTGAATATATATATGGATAGGAAAGGTCTAGAGGGATATGGGCTAAATTCAGGCAAATGGGGTTAGCTTAGATGGGTTTGTTGGTTGGCATGGACCAGTTTGGGCAAAAGGGCGTGTGTCCGCGACGTAGATTCTATGATACGAGCAGGGATGTACTGCTGAGGCTGTATACCGCTCTGATACGACCCCTATTGGAATATTGTGAGCAGTTTTGGGCCCCGTACTTAAGGAAGGATGTGTTGGCCTTGGTGAGGGTCCAGAGGAGGTTCACACGCCTCGTAATGAAGGGTTTATCAAATGAGGAAATGTTGCAGATTCTGGTCTGTACTTGCTGGAGTTTAGAAGGATGAGGGGGAGGGGGGGGGGGGGATCTTATTGGAATTTGCAGAATACTGAGGCCTTGATAGGGTAGACATGGAGAAAATGTTTCCACTAGTAGAAGAAACTAGAGCCGAGGGCATCATCTTAGAAATAAGGTGCGATGCTTTAAAACTAAGAGAAGGAGGAATTTCTTCAGACAAAGGGTCTTGAATCTGGAACTCTTTGCCGAAAAAGGCTGTGGAGGCTGAACCCCTGAGTGTTTTTATGTCAGCGATCCATAATTTTTCGATTAATAAAGGAATCAGTGGTTCAGCGGAAAAGGCAGGATAAGAAATGTATCTACCATGATCGAGTGGGGGAGCACACTCGATGGCCTGAAAGACCGAATTCTGTTCCTCTCCCTTCTCGTTTTATGGTAGCTTGGCTGTCGCTCATTATATATTGCAACAGACCCATTTGCTGCAAAGTGCTATTGAATGCCTGCCAGTCACGATCCATTACGCATAAATGCAAAGATGTCATTCTTTCTCTCAGTGCAATCACGATAACAATTGCATCAGTTGCACGCACTTAAATTTTCATCAATTATTTAGTCTAATTGACAAATTCACCTGAGCCGTTATATTATCTAGAGAGATATGAACATTCATGCAGAATGAGCGTTTGGGAGTACCTTTGAAATCATAGGCAAATATGGCAAAGCTACTAAATTTGGAAAAACTATCATTTAATTTGTGTTTACATAATGATGATCAGATTGACTGCTTAGTTGACAGAAAATCTTCAGAGAGTCCTATGAGCGTGTTACGAAAAGACAGAAACGTTTTGGAACGAAACACAGACATTTACTTACATCAACAATTCTCAAAAGATATCAGTACATTTCTTTTCATTGATACTGATTTACATCTTTCAGAACTATTGTTGGTGGTCGTCTATGAGAAAAGTATTTGTAAATAAACTCAGAAATGTCATTAACGAAAAATCATCGAGTCAACTTAACTGTAATTATACAAACAAGCAATGGGAAGAGAACATCATAATGTGAAGGACCAAAGGTGCACAGAGCTTCCACGCTACACGAAGAGAAACACCTAACTGCTTCACTAACACTACCTATACATTAGGCACACATTAATTGAGAATCATTTGATGGAAATAAACACCAGTGGGGGAAATGAATAAAATGTTTTAAAATAAGGATCGTAACATGTTACAAGATTTTACCTTTCTCTCTTTGATTCAGGTTTTCTTCTAATGAGGGAAGGGAATAGTGCCAGTATTCAAAATACATTGGTTGTTAACGAAACATTTTTATAATTGTGCACGCCTTGATTTCTCGTAAAGTATCTGGATAAGGTATCCAAAGACTAATTTTGGTGAACTGATGCCTCGAGCAATACAAATAGTTTTGACTTTGTAAAACACACATAGCTATTCACCTATCAATGAAGACTTAACATGCTGATTTTAAAAATAAATGTTGAAATAGAATTATCTCGGAATTTTTGTGACGTAGACAATAACAGGTACACCGCAAAGGAGTACGACTTTAATGCAAATATTTTAGTTATCCCAGATAGTTTTTACTCACCTATCTTTTGGAGAGCTTGTTTTGTAATATTTAGTTCTGAAAAAAATGCTTTTAATATCATGTTTCAATATTATTGTCTTGTGTTTACTTCCTTTTAATAGGTCATCTACAATAGGCTTGTTTTAGCGATATTATCTCATATCTCGAATTTTGCAGAATAAATATAATTTGTGCAGTGTCACGCAGCCATTGTGAGAGAATACAATCTGCATGCACGAAGAGCTCCATTTGTGCCTGAAAGCACCGGATCTCTTTGCATATGGACAGGGTTGCTGGGCTACGAGGTGTCCTTTGTTCATCTATAAATAGAAATGTGAGAGTCCTATTTTGCATCTCTTTGCAGAATCATCTTGGGATATCATAGAAGATAGGAAGAAGGGCGTATGCAATTACACTGCTGTTCAGATAAACGGTTTAATTAATTTTAATAGAAGAAACACGCTATCAGTTTCTATTTCCTCCTTCGGTTCCCGTTTACCACTAAAGTCTTCAATGCATTGTCAATTTATGTCAGTCTTTCTCTGAAAGACAAAGTATAATGACATAATTGTTGACAGTTTATGGAAATAGTGACTCTATGATTATTCAACCGTAGATATTGGTGAACCACATTCGAGTCATGATGTGTTCACTGGATACGTTAACTTTGCCCAGTGTCTTCATTTTCCATTTCGAAATGAATTTTGACATGAAATGACGTGACCAGACTAATACAACATGGAATTGCTGTGTATGCCGCAATTTTGCTATTGGGCGTCATCTTCTATTGTCAAGGACACGACTGAAATGTTGTTAATATCTCATTAGATACATAAGATACGTTTTGAAAACGATTGTCAGGAAATTTGCTTGAAAGAGTACACAAATTCATGGCATGGTCAAAAGCCGAGCACATGCCGATAGACCAAAAAAGAGAGAAGGAAAACATGAAAAGAGAAATACACGTAAGAAAAAATAAAGAAAAAGGAAGGACGAAAGAAAACTAATAAAGGAAACAGTCGATTGGTCGTAGATAACTTGAACATTTCTGAAAGAGACAAATGTTTCCAAAGGGCTCAGTTCTGCCACTCACCAGTACAAACACAGAATGCTAAATTTCAGAACAATTATGCAAATGATAATTGTTGGCATGTCAGCTCCGATATGTGTCTTCCAGCAATAAAAAGAAACACAGATCAAGAGCTCCGCTGATAATTTTAAACTGTCTGTTAAGGATTTTTTGAGTGGACTGAGATTTATTAAACATATCTGCCTATTTTCCGAATCATATCTAACAGTATTTATCATGATGTGGAGATGCCGGCGTTGGACTGGGGTGAGCACAGTCCGAAGTCTTACAACACCAGGTTAAAGTCCAACAGGTTTGTTTCGATGTCACTAGCTTTCGGAGCGCTGCTCCGAATCCTTCACCTGAGGAAGGAGCAGCGCTCCGAAAGCTAGTGACATCGAAACAAACCTGTTGGACTTTAACCTGGTGTTGTAAGACTTCGTACAGTATTTATCATAGAATAGAATTTACAGTGCAGAAAGAGGCCATTCGGCCCATCGAGTCTGCACCGGCTCTTGGAAAGAGCACCCTACACAAGGTCAACACCTCCACCCTATCCCCATAACCCAGTAACCCCACCCAACACTAAGCGCAATTTTGGACACTAAGGGCAATTTATCATGGCCAATCCACCTAACCTGCACATCTTTGGACTGTGGGAGGAAACCAGAGCACCCGGAGGAAACCCATGCATACACGGCGAGGATGTGCAGATCCCGCACAGACAGTGACCCAAGCCGGAATCGAACCTGGGACCCTGGAGCTGTGAAGCAATTGTGCTATCCACAATGCTACCGTGCTGCCCCTATTTGCTCTTTGTTGGCCATTTTCAAAGGTGGGCGGGTGGAGTATATATTCTACATGAAATGAAATGAAATGAAAATCGCTTATTGTCACAAGTAGGCTTCAAATGAAGTTACTGTGAAAAGCCCCTAGTCGCCACATTCCGGCGCCTGTTCGGGGAGGCTGTTACGGGAATTGAACCGCGCTGCTGGCCTGCCTTGGTCTGCTTTCAAAGCCAGCGATTTAGCCCTGTGCTAAGCAGCCCCTGCCATTATCTGCCACGAACAACAGGACCGACAACAGCAATCCCTGCGGCAAGTAACTCAACTCCTGACCCAACAAAAGACATGTCCACCACCTACAAGGCACAAGTTAGGAGTGAGGTGGAATACTCTCTACTTGCATGGATGAGCTTAGCACAAACAACAGCCCACAAGTATTGACACCATCCAGGAAAAAGCAGCCCGGCGTTTTGGCACACCTTCCAGAAACGGTTGTACCATCAACAAGATGCACTGCAGGGCTCATCAATGTTGCTTGGGCAACATCTTCAAAACCCATGACCTCTGCTATTCGACACCTACAAGAACAAGGGAAGCAGATTCATGGGACCACCACCACTTAGAAATTCCACTCCAAATCAATCACCATTTTGTCTTGGAAATGCATCGCCATTCCTTCGGTGTTACTGCATCAAAATCATATAACTTCTCCCTTAACAGCACTGTGGGTGTACATACATTTCAGGGACTGCAGCAGTTCAAGAAGGCTACTCAGCGCTCGCTTCTGAAGGAACACCAGGTCTGGCCAATAAATATTGGCCGACCCAGCGACGCCCGCATCCCGTACATGAATCGAAAAAACCCAGATGTAAATTGAATACATCAGCCATTCATTGGGACGTGAGGCTTACTGTACATTATCATGCTGGCACATGGCAGAGTTGTGTTGTTGATAGTACTTTTTGACTGACGGCGACGTCCTGTTAGTTGAAAGCACCATCGGTATAGCCACTGCATTGTAGCATCATCAAACAGTCCGCTAAGCATTATTCACATTTTGAGATACTTTCCCTTTCTATGGGAAGTTGAATCAGATTGGGCAGTGTTCATGCCGAAGATTTGCAAGCTTTGGCATATTTGTGAGATTTCCCGATGAACAGCAAAAAATGTCATGGAAAGGATAGCTATTGACCCGACGGACAACTTTCATGCACTCTATTTATAAGTAGAGATTTAGAGGTGTGCAAATGGCAATCGAAAAGATTGCTGGAGAGATCAGTCATCTAGCACACCGGAGTTATAAGAATCATAAAGCACATCGGGGAAATGGAACACGAAACAACGAGAAGGACAAGGCCATTCTCTCGCACTGATCTGACAGAAAACTCAAATCTGCATCCTATCTACTCGCGATAACCTTTAACATTCATGTTTACCAAGAAGCTATTCATCTGCCTTACAAAATATTTAATGGACTTCGAGACTGGCATTTGCTGAAGAGTAGCACATAAGGAGGCCCTCTTCTCTGTAAACAGCAAAATAGGCACTTTTGGCCCAGTTTAGCCAGCAGGATCTGACCAGAACATCGCCATACCCTCAAAGACAAGATATAGTGAAAATGAGAGGAAGCAGCAACTCGAGAGGCCAGCGGGACACCAAGCACTACTGCAAGTGACAAGAGCAGCAAGCAAGCGGTTCTGTGGACTCACGCGGCGAGGTGTCCTCAACCATCTCCGCGAGAGGGAGGCCAGCGAAGAAAAAACCGACCCCTCCCCATCCCCCACCCACCAGGAGTTGAATGGAAGACGTTCCTCACCAGGCAACTGATGGCGATGAAGGACAGCATCGAAAGCGAAATAACGACGGCAGTCAAAGAGGCGGCAGCTGAGGCGCCATCTGTCATGAAGATGGCTCTCGAACGCACGGGTAAGAGACTAAAAGCCCAGGGGAACGATAAAGGAGTTGGAAAATGGAGCCAACAGTGCGACCCAACCATATCCCTCGGCACCGAAATCAAAAGGTTGGCGGCGACCCATGGGAGCCTGAGGAACAAGAAAAAATAGTCTAGGCGGCAGACCATCCAAATGAAGGGCCTGCCTGACGGAACCGATGGCAGGGACCCGACCGACTACGTGGCAAAAATGCTGGGCAACCTAGTGGGAGGGACCGCTTCCCCAAGCTGCCAGAGATCGACAGGACTCACAAGTCGCACAGACCAAAACCCAAGGCGGGGAAGCAGCCGAGAGCGGTTATAGCCAAGGTCCCACTGCCAGGAAAGAATCCTTCACTGGGCCAGGGAGACGAAGATATGCACCTAGGAGGGTCATAAAATTAGAATATACCAGGACATTGGGACAGACCTGGCGAAGTGTAGGGAGAAGTTCAACAGGCAAAGTCAGCCCTATAAAAAAGCAAAATCAGATTCGGGTTGCTATAAACAGCAACTTGGGAACGTACCAGGCCAAGGAACATTTTTCTTTACTGCTCCTGCAGAGGTGTAAGAGTTCGTCCATACGAACGGTCGAAGGGGCAGACAGCAAGAGAGGCAGCGATGAGTAAGGCACAGAGGAAGCAGACGAAACAATGCATAATTTTGCGTGAGATTGCATTGCCTCGTTATCAACCTGTTAGAAAGGAGGGGGCAAGCGAAGCACAGTGCAGGAGCGGGTGAGGTGGAGGCAGCGAGGTCACCAACAGAGCGGGCGCAACCGTGGGTGAGGTCGACCCTGGTAGGGAGGGGCACGACACGAGCGGAAAGCTAGTGCCAGGAGGTATGGGTGAGCGGGGGCCACGGTGCACCTCCCACTGGGGAGGAGCATCTGGCGAGGCCAAATTGCGCCAGTGGGCGGAAAGTAGAGGTGTAGACAGAAGAGGAGGTACACGACGGGGGGAAGGGGGGAGGGGTCGGGACAGCGAGGGGGGGGGGGGGGGGGAGGGGAACAAAACGGCAAGGGTGAAGAGCTCGAGACTGACCTCAGCAGGTCACTCTCGGAAATGTGGGACAAGATGGGACCACAAGCAGCTACTTCGGAGGGTGGCTAAACAAACGGAAACCACAGAGTTTAGCGGCTCACCCACATGTCGTACACAAAGTTGGCAGCCATGTTGCGTGTCCCCTGGAGAAAAGGGAAACCCCGAAGCACAGGGACCGGGCCCCATGATGAGAATGGTGACAGAGGCCATCTTGAATGGCGGTCTAACAAAGGAAAATCCCGGAGCGCAGGGGCACATCGACAAGGTAAGTATGGTTGACTCCGCAGGAGTGGGGAACCCCATCAGAATAGTCACCTGGAATGTCAGGGGACTTTATGGCCCGGTGAAAACATCCAGAGTCTTCGCCCACGTGAAAAGTATGAAAGCTGACATAGCCTTCCTGCAAGAGACACACCTCCGGGAGAAGGACCGACTGCGGGTACGAATTGCTGGGTGGGAAAACCTATTATTCTTGCTATGGAACGAGACCCAAGTGGATAGCAAATATTGATAAGCAAGAGGTCGCTGCTAACTGTGACGATGATGGTAATCAACCAATGGAGGGTCGGTACATCATGGTCGGCAGTGTTTGGACGGAGCACGGGTGGTCCTCATGAACATATAGGCGCCCAACTGGGATAACACTGAATTTGTAAAGACGATGGCAGAAATCCACAACATAGACTCGCACCAACTGATCATGCTTGGAGGTTCTAACTGTGTTCAGAACCCACTGACAGACAGATCGGAGCCCGGAACTGGGTGAATGGTAGGCATGGTCATATAACTGGGAACGTTTATAATGAACAAAGAACAAAGAAAAATACATCACGGGAAAATGCCCTTCAGCCCTCCAGGCCTGTGCAAATCATGATGCCCTAACTAAAACACACCTTCTGCACTTACTCGGTCCGTATCCCTCTATTTCCTCCCTATTCATGTACCCATCCTGATGCTTCTTCAATGTCGCTAATGTGCCTCTCTTCACACATCCTCTGGCAGCGTGTTCCAGGCACCCCCCACTCTCTGCGTGAAAGGTGTACACGACACATCTCCCTCAAACTTTGCCCCCTCACCTTGAACCTGAGCCCCCTTGTAATTGGCACTTACACCTTTGGAAAATGGCTCTGACTATCCAACCTGTCTATGCCTCCAATAATTCTGTAGACCACTATGAGATCTCCCGCAGCTTCCGTCTTTCCAGTGAAAACAATCCTAGTTTATTCAACCGCTCTTCAGTGTAAACCACTCGAGACCAGCCAACACCCCGTTGAACGTTCTTTGCACTCTCTCCAAAGCTTCCATGACTTTCTGAAAATCTGGTGACCAGAACTGCATGCAATACTCCAAATGCATCCCAAGCAAGGTGTTACGCAACTAAAACATGATTTTCAAACACCTTTTTTCAATGCCACGGCTGATGAAGGCAAGCATGCTATATGACTTCTTAATCACCTTGGCTACCTGTGTTGCTACTTATAGGGAACTGACGACCTGCAGGCCCAGATCCGTCTGTATGTTAATGTCCCTACGTTTTCTGTCATTTACAATGTAGTTTATGCCGAGATTTGATCCTCCAAAATTCGGCACCTTGCATTTGTCCAGATTAAACTTAATATGTAATTTATGTGCCCAAATATCCAATCTATCTATAATCCTGTTGCACCCTCCGACAATCCACGGCACTATCAGCAACTTCGCCAATCTTTGTGTCATCCGTAAACTTACTTATCAGACCACCCGCATTTTCCTCCAGATCATTTGTATATACTACAAAGAACAGAGGATCCAGTACTGATCCATGCGAAACACCACTAGCTTCAGATCTCCATTTTGGTAAACACCATTCTGCCAATACTCTCTGTTTTCGCTGACCAAGCCAGTTCTGTATCCATCTAGCACTCCCCCCCCCTAGTGACTTCCGATTTTACTTTTTCTACCAGTCTGCCATATGGTACTTTGTGAAACGCCTTACTAAAGTCCGTATGAATTACACCCACAGCCCTTCCATCATCACCTTTCTTTGTCAACTCTTCAAAAAACTGAATTAAGTTGGTTACACAGGACGTTCCCCGTAGAAAACCACTTGCCTGTCACTAACCAGTCCAATTTTACTCCATTGTGCATATAATTTGTCCCTCAGTATATTTTCCAAAAGCTTCCCCTCCATTGATGTCAGACTCACAGGCCTATAATTTGCTGGATCATCTCTGCTTCCTTTCTCAAAAAAAATATCAACAATGTCTATTCTCCAGTCATCTGGAAACTCGTCTGGGTCAAATAAGATCTGACTATATCTATTAAGACCCCAGTTATTTCTCCCCTTGCCTCCCAGAGTAACCTGGGATAGATCCCATCCGACCCCGGGGACTTGTGTACCTTAATTCAATTTAGGACACTCAACACTTCCTCCTTTGATATATTGACGTTCTGAAGAGCGTTCACATCCCTATCCCCGATCTCAATATCCTTCATCTCCTTCTTCCAGGTGAATACCGATAAAAAGTACACATTAAGGATTTCACCCACTTCCTGTGGTTCCACGAATAACTTCCCTCTATTGTCCCTGAGTGGGTCTAGCCTTTCTCTTGCTACCATCTTGCTCCTAATATATGCATAAACGCCCTGGGATTCTCTATCATCATGTTTGCTAAAACCATTTCATGGTCTCTTTTAGCCCTCCTAATACCACATTAACTTCCTTCCTACTTTCACTGTACTCCGCAAGGGCTTCGTCCGTTTTAAGATGCCTAGACGTATTGTACGCTTAATTTTTCCTATTGATTAAGCTTAAAATCTCCATTGTCATCTACAGTTCCCCTATCCTGCCATTCCAGTCCTTCATTTTTGCAGGGACATGCCTGTCCTCCAGTTCAATCAATTTGCTTTTACAAGCCTCCCACATGGCAGACGTGGATTTGTCCTCAAATTGCCGCTCCCAATCCACAGTCCCACGTTCCTCTCTAATTTGGATGTTCGCCCAATTAAGTACCCTCGACTGAGGGCCACGCGTGTCCTTATCCATGACTAATCGCAATCGGATGGAATTATGGTTGCTAAGCCCAAAATGGGCCCCACTAAAACATCAATTACCTGGCTTGGCCCATTCCCCAATACCAAGTTCAGTATGGCCCCTCCATCGTTGGCTTTTCAACATACAGTATCAAAACGCCCTGCTGCATACATCTAAAAAAATGCTCTCCAACCGAGCCCCGAATGGAAGGAATTCCCAGTCATTATGGGGGAATCCATACTCTGCCATCAAAACTACCCTGGTTATTTCCACACCTTTTCAGTTTCTGACTATACAACGGTTCCTCTGTCTCCTGCGGGCTGTTGGGAGGTTTACAGTACACTCCCAACATTGTGATTTCACCTTTCTTACCCTGATCTCTACCTATAATGCCTCACTACAAGCTATCTCCAATGTGTCTTCCCCCAGCACAGCTGTGATATGCTCCCTAATAAGCAGTGCAACTCCACCACTTCTTTTGTTTCCCCTTTGTCCCAGCTAAAACAACGATATCCCTGAATGTTAAGCTGTCATTCCTGTCCCTCCGTTAACTGTGTCTTCATTATTGCAGTTACATCACAGTTCCATGCAATCATCCAGGCTCTCAGTTCATCTGCCTTACCTGTTGCACTTCTTGCTCTGAAGCAAACATACTTTAGACCACAGTCCTGCTGAGCCCTGCGGCTTCCCTCTGCCTTCCCTCTTCCCTTCATTTCAGTCTCACTTGTTTCCTCAGTCACTTCACTTACTGGCCCGCTGCTACTGTGCCCATCCTCCTGGCACACACGTTTAAACCTACGCCAACAGCACTAGCAACCTCCCGCCCAGGATATTGGAGCCTCTCCGTCCTTCTTTTACAGCTCCCACCTTCCCCATAAGACATCTCAGTGATCCATTTATCTAAAGCCCTGCCTCCTACAACTCTTTAACCGCGTGTTCAACTTTTCTGTCTCCCTGCTCCAAGCCTCAGTAATAATAATAACCTTTATTGTCACAAATAAGCTAACATTATCACTGTAATGCAGATATTGTGAAAATCACCTCGTCACCACATTCCAGCGCCTGTTTGGGTACACGGAGGAAGAATTCCGAATGTCCAAGTGACCGAACAGCACCTCTTTCGGGACTTGTGGGAGGAAACCAGAGCACCCGGAGGAAATTCACGCCGACACAGGGAGAACGTGCAGACGCTGAACGGGGAGTAATCCTGAGATTACTAACCTCGAGGTCCTGCTTGCTAGATCCTGATCTAACTCCATGAATTGTCTTTGCAGAACCTGATCCCTCTTCCTGCCCATTGCATTGGTATCAATATGGATAATGATATCAGTATTTTTCCCATCCTATTTCAGGATGCCCTGTAGCCCTTTAGAGACATAAAGGACCCTGACACCAGGGAGGAAGTACACCCTAAACGGCATACCTAATTGAGAGGAGAACAGCCACAATAGGCTCCTGCTTTACCTGCTTGCCCCTCCTAGCGGTCACCCACCTAGCTGTCTGAAAGTGTGTTATGACCACCTCCCTGATATAATAGTATCTATTATATCCTGTGCCCTCTGTTTATGGAAGATATCGGGGCAGTCGACCCATGCAGTTCATACAGCCCGGTGAGAAGGATTTTTCTCGCCAGTGCATCGGCGTATCGACTTCTTTGTCGTTGGAAATTCGGTGCTCCAAGATAGTCAGAGTGGGATACAGTGCGGTAGTAGTGTACGGCCACGCTCCACTTTCGATGAATGTGAGGTTGATCGACGGCGGTGCACAACGCGGCACATGGAGGTTGGACACAACCCTCTGGGCGACAAGGACTTCTGCTAAAAAACTTCAAAGGACATTGGCGAATATGATACTAACAACCGGAACAGAGAAGTCTCACCTTCCGCGTTCCGGGAGGCACTGAAGGCTGTGATTTGAGGAGAAATTATCTCCTTTAAGGAACACAAGGAGAGGGAAGAGAGGGTGGCTCGGCAGGAACTGATGGACCATTCTGGAGGCTGACAGAAGATAATCAGAGGCCCTACCGTAGAACGTATGATGGAATGGAAAGACGTTCAAATTGATTTTATCCTGCTCTCCACCACGAAAGCAGAGCACCAACTTCGTCAGATATGGGGACGGTTCCACAAACGAGGAGACAAGGCCAGCCGTCTACCAGCTCGGAAATCAGTCAGCCACGACTGAAATAGCATAGGTAAAGGATATCAGAGGCGTACCGGTAGCCAATCCCCCAAAAAGGTCAACAAAAGTGTTCGAGGCCATCTACGGGCGACTGCAAAATTCAGAGCCCCCAATGAGTATTCGGGATGAAATAACTCGTCAAAGGGCTGCACATGCCTATCATGCATAGATAGACGGAGGGGGCTCGAAGCACCAGTAGGACTGTGAGAGGCCATGGACAGCACGAACTACATGTGGGCGGGGATGGGCCGGGACCCAACGGGTGCACGTCTACAAAACAATTGTGAACGGCATTAGTCCTGCACTGTGGGAAATGTTCGCAGACTCGTCAGCGAGGTGCAGATTACCTCCAAGGCTAATACAAGCCACCATATTGCTGATTTCAAAAACTTACAATGACTCAACGGAATGCGTATCAGACAGACCCATTTCGCTGCTGAATGCAGACGCGGAAATGCTGACAAAAGGTCTGGCTAAGCAGGTGGAGAACTATATGCCTGAGGCAGTCGCAGGCCAGACGGGCTTTGTTACGAGCTGTCAGCTACCAAAGAACATCAGACGATTGCTGATCGTGATAATGTCCCAATCCGGAAAGAGAACACCAGAGGTGATCGTCTCCCTTGACGCAGAACATTCCTTCGACAGAATCGAATGGAAATGCCTCATTAAAGTACTAGAGCAGTTTGAGCGAAGGACAGATTTCCCTCGGGAAAACTCCTGTACAACGACCCCCCCCCCCCCCCCCAGACCTTAAAAAAGGATCAGCTCCGAATGCTTCCAGCTGCACAGATGCAAAAGCCAACGCTGCCCACTGTCTCTGCTCCTGTTCGGCAATCGGACCGCTGGTGATCGCCCTCAGAGCGGCAAGAAGGTGGGAGGGTATGCGAAGAGGAGGCACAGAGCACAGAATCTCGCTCTATTTGGACGACCAGCTCCTATTCACCTCGGACCCACAGAGCGGCATGGAAGGAGTCATGAATTTCCTGGGAGAGTTTGGAGGCTTCTCGGACTACCAACTGAACCTGAACAAATTGAAGCAATTTCTGTCAACCCGAGAGGGGAAGAGACAGAGCTGGGGAATCTGCCATTAAAGGTCGCCCCAAACAAATGCAGCTACCAGGGCATCCAGATTGCCCATGATTGAACACGGATCCAACAGTGGAGCTGACCAGAATGGAAGAGAAAGTAAAAACGGACCTGTAAAGATGGGATACTCTCCAGCTGTCCCTAGCAGGGAAAGTACAGACGATCAAGATGGTCATACTGCCTAGGCCCCTCTCCCTGTTCAGGTCGTCATATTATGGCATGTCATGAGATTGTGTATGTGTGTGTGTGTGGATGGGGGGAGGGGGGGGGGCGTGGAGGTTGAATTCAATGGTCTACGAATACGTCCTACAAAGAAGAAGAAACATGGGTACCTGGCCCTCCGAAACCGAGAGTACTATGACGGGACAACCACGGCGGAAAGAAGGAAGGGGTGGGTGAAATAACCAGGCACAGAATGCGTGAGGATGGAGTGGACTTCCTGTCCATGAACCGACGCTCCGGGCCTTATCCAGGGAAGCACTCCCATCCCGCCAAGAAAACACTCAACAAGTGCAGTGGGGCGAGGGGGAGTGGGGGGGGGGGCGAGTTGGGTAGAAACCCTCAGAACATGGAACCAGATGAGGCAGCCCTTCGGCTTGACCGAAATGTCCACCAAGGTCTCTATCTGTGGCAAACATTGATTCACATCAGCCATACTTGACGTCGCCTTTGCGGGCTTAGACAGAACTTGGGGACACTGCCGGTTAGATACGTTTCCACTGAAGACATACGAGGAACCCTCGCGGAACTGACGGAGAGACTGGAGCTACCTCACAGAACTGAACTCTGCAAGGTGGCGATAGCTTAACCCACGGACACAGAAGAACACAATTTTGGAGGAACCACTGAAACATGTGGGCAGTCTGGGGAGGGTAACCGTGGTGACCTGTACAGACGACTATTAGAAAGGACATGTCCCCTCTGGACGAAACATGGAAAAAATGGGTGGAAGAGGTAAGGTCGGAAATAGGGTGGGGTGTCTTGAGCAAAGAACTGAGCATGGCCAACATCATCTCATCATGTGCAAGCCTAACCCTCCTGCAGCTGAAAAAGGCGCACAGAGCACACAGGTCAAGAACCCGAATAAGCAGAATCTTCCCGAATGTGGAGGAGAAATATGAATGATGTCAGAGACGCCCGGCCAACCACGCCCACACGTTGTGGACATGCCCTAGACTTGTTGAGGTTTGGGCAGCCTTGTTCGAAGCAATGTACAACGTGATGGGGGTGTGGGTGTAGCCGTGCCCATGAATGACAGCCTTTTGCGTATCTGACTAGGCAGAACTATTCATGGGAAAGAAGGCCGAGGCTCTTGCCGTTGGTTCCCTGTTCGGCTGGCGATCAGCAGCACTACACACAGCTGTAGACTGGTTGGCAGACCTCCCGGAATTTCTCCACCGGGATACGATCAAGCTCGAAATCGGAGTGTCAGAACGCGGCTCCCAGAAAGCGTGTGGCTCATCCACCAACTCGTTCATGGCCCTGTTCGAGGTCACCAACCGACATAGCGAGGGCAAGGAGGTGCACAGGAATCTAGGAGAGAGCGAGGAACCGACAGGGAAGTGAGGGATGGAGGAGACCTGAGGAAGAGGAGGCCGAGACAGCAAAATAATTGACACAGATATTAGAGTGCTCTGAGGAAGGCCACAAGGCATGGACCCCCCCCCCCCCCCGCGCCCCCACACACAAAAAAAAATGCTGAAGGCGAGGTGGCGGGCGGAACCAGAAGGGGCTGGGGCTAAAAAGGGGCAATTGGAGAACCCTACACACATGTAAAGACAAGGTAACTCCCTAATGAATTAGAAGCGACCCAGGAATGGACTCTAAAAGAACAAAACGAGGTGGCAGAAGAGACCAAGTGGCTGGGGGGAGGGTGGATCGGTACAAAGGAAAATATCTTGTACATTGTAACCGACTCATATATCCCTGTTGAATGTACGGTGTATAAAATGTAAAATCTTCAAAAAAACATTAAAATATATATTCAATGACTTTTTAGGAAGAGCTGGTCAAAGAATCAGAACCAATCGTCTAAGAAAAAGAAAACACATCGCCAATTCTCCTTTTCAAAATGCTCGATCCCTTACTTTCACACAGGGTAGTCCAGTTCTAGATTCTCGCACCAGAAGGAATATCCAGGCAACATCCACCCTGTAAACATTGCTCAGGTTTGTTTCTGTTTCAGGCAAGTCACACCTTACTCATCTGAACTCCAGTGGATACAAAGCGTGTCTGTTCAACGCTTTCTCACGAAACAGGCAGCTCATTCGGGTATTAATTTAGTAAAACGTCTCCGAATGTCTTCCAAAGTATAGGGACAAATTGTTGAGGTCTCAGCACACCACGCCCGTGGCAACCGTGATTACAAACCTGGGAAGGGTTTTGCCGACAAACCCGCCCCATGTTTTTGGTGGCTGACAAGGACACCAGCGGTATTTTTCGACCCTGCCATTGTCAACTAGATTTCCCGGTGACTGTACCCCTCGACTCCGGGAAACCCATGCGCCAGAGTGGGAATGGAATATCCTACCGGCGTGAACAGTCGGTAGATCACGCCCAAGATAAAGAACCCATTGATGACTCCTCTCGGCATCCTGTTGGCCAGCCAATTTCCATTTAGGACAGTATATCCGGGGTCAATTGGTTCAGTTCGTTGGACGGCTGATTCGTAACGTGGAGCGATGGCAATGCTGTGGGTTCAATAACTCCACCTGAAAACACGGAGTCAACTTCAATTTGCCATGGAAAGGGAAAAATATCGAGAATTTGAACAGAGGTCATTTTTGTCTGAACTGGTGGGATGTGGGACAAAGGGAATGTTGTTTTCTGCCCCACTATATATTTGGCTACAAAATTGAGCAACGTTGAATATGAATTACATTGTTGGTGCAATTCGTGGTACATAGACCGTTGATCCCTATGGTTGGTCACTCGAATCATGCATTATTTCCTTTGATTGTTTCCAATAGGCATAATGCTGTGCTGGAAAAGCCAAAACAAACATGTGATTCCATGATTGGGCGACGATTGCTGAAGATTCCGGAGTGCGCTGTTCGGTATCGTAACTTTCCCTGACAGTTAATCAGTATAGCTCACGACCTGGCTCTTTTACGGGTGTTAGAACGGGTGTATATTCACACCGAATGATTCGGTCTCTGTGAACCAAAGGAAAGTGTTCAAGCTTTTGAATTAGATAGAACTTGGGAACAGTATTATTGCCCGCTGCCATGTCTGTGACGATGCTTCGGCCTATCAGACTCCAATTATCAACGTTCAGCATCCTTTTCTCCTGCGGTACAATTTGCTGTGATCCTTTGACTTGCTGAGTGCAGAATGGAAACTGCGACTTGTGTCGCTTTCCCGCAATATTCAGATATCAATTAAGGAATGAAGGAACGAAAGTACGAGATAATGAAAGCGCGTGGGTGGAGGGGGTTAGTGGGGCGACTGGAATGCCATCCTTCTCAATATTATGCAAATTTGGCAACGTTTCTATAGTCTGCACGCTGATAATGTTATTGTGTAGCATTACCTGACAATCCATTCTTTGTAAAAGCCACAATAGTTTGAATAATCTGTACGAATGTGAATTTAGGATGATCGCAATTCTTATAAATATTTGGCTAACATCACCAAGTTCAATGCAAACTTCAGGTTTCTTTATGAGCACTTACCCCTTTCTTTCTCGCTGAACGCGTCTTCTGTGTAGTGAATATGGCGTTCACTTTGTTACAAATAATGTCGCTATGATATATCAACTGGTTGCAAAATAGGTCCTGTTAAATTTTTGACATGTTGGCTAATAATTAGTATAATCATCTGAAAACGTGCTGCATTTAGGAATATATAGCCATCTTTAAAAGAGCATTGAATCGTTAACGCAATATTAGGCCCAACAAATCTCATTGAACGTTGTGAAGAAGTGGACAGTGGCGGACAGGGGAATATCTATGAATGCCATTTATATGGGTTTCCAGAGGACATTTGATCAAGTCGCACACAAGAGGCTGTTAAAGAACATGGAAGCCCACCGAGTTGAGGGCAAATTATTGACATTGTTAGGAAATTGGTTCAGTGGCAGGTTGCACAGAAGATGGTAATGGATAATTACTCCAATTGGCAGGAGGTGGATACTGGTGGAAGACAGGGATCTGCTTTGCGTCCTAAATGATTAACAGTATACACTAATGCCTCGAATGATAGCATTGAAAATATTTTGAAATCTGTGGACTATACAAAGTTAAGTGGCATTGTAGACAGCCTAGATGACAGCGCCAAATTGTAATGAGATATTGACAGACTAGGAGCATGGGCAAAGTTTTGGCACATGGAATTTAATGTAAGCAAGACTGTGGTTATCCGTTTTGACTAAAAAAGGAGAAAGCTGAGTTATTTCTAAACCGAAAGAGGTTAGGTACAGTGGATGTCCAAAGTGACTTGGGAGTTCAGGTGCATGGGTCCTTAAAATGCCTGGAACAAGTGCAGAAAATAATCAATAAGCATAATAGAATGCTAGCCTTCATATTTAAAGGATTGGAAAATAAAGACACGGGAGATATGATGCAACTATACAAAACCCTGGTGAGACCCCCCTTGGAGTGCTGTGTTCTGTCCATCTCACCTTAGAAAGGACATTTTGGCCTTGGAGGGAGTGCATCTTAGTTTTAAAAAAGTGATACCTGGATTACAGGGGTGAAGTTACGAGGAGAGATTAGTCACATTGGACCTGTTTTCGCTCGAACATAGAAGGTTAAGGGGTGCTGTGATCAAGAAAGTAACAGGGAAATACATGGTATATAACGATAAACTATTTCCACTGGTTGGAGATTTTAAAACTTGGGGCATAGTTTAGAAATTAGGGCTAAGCGGTACAAGAGAGGTAATAGGAGGAACTTCTTAATTCAAACAGTGGAAGATGTTTGGAACTCTTGTCCACAACTAATGGTTGAAGCTAGATCAGTTGTTAATTTTAAATCTGGGACTGATAGATTCTTGATAAACAAATATATTAAGGCACTATGGGCTACAGGCAGGTATATGGCGTTAGATCACAGGTGAACCATGATCTCATTGAATCACGGGACTGTCTTGAGGTACTGAATGGCCGACTACTGTTCCTATGTCCCTTGAAAGTATTGACTGAAGTGATTTGTACACGTTGAAGAATGGAGCTTTTGTTTCGTATTTGGAGACTGGTTAATGCGAAATAAATGAGATAAAAATAATCGACTCATCCATAGGGGAACTGACCAGATCAACTGCAAACCAGATTTGCGCCGGATTTTACTTTCTACTCAAATCAGTGTAATGGGAGATTTTGTTATTTGGAAAACAACGTCACAACTCGATCACTTGGTGTGCCACAAAATGTGTTCCGTGAAAATAAAACTAATCTGCGAGTAACTGAAACACGAACTGAATATTGGGCAAGCGACTTAATAGAATAGGGCCCGATTAAAGCCGGAGGTGAATATGATGTCATAGAACTTGAGAGCACAGAAAGAACCCTTTTGGCCCATCATGTTTGGACGGCAATCACGCAGCTATCCATTCAAATCCAATTTTCCAACACTTGGCCTTGTATACTATAGCGCTATAAGTGCTCAACTAAATGCTTCTTAAACAATTTGAGCGTATCTGCCTCTACCACCCTTTGAGGCAGTGAGTTGCAGATTTTCATCACCCTGTGTTTTCTTTTTCAAAACCACTTTAAACCTCTGTCCCTTAGCTTGAATCTATATCCCCTGGCAATTTACTCCTACATTAAGGAGAAGTATTTCTTCTTATCTACCCCACCTACGTCCCTCATAATTTCTTCACTTCAATCTGCCTTCTTTGCTCTAAGGAAAATAACTGAAACCTAACCAACCTCTATTTCAGGCTGCACGTCTCCCACCCAGAGAAAATCGCCGTGAATCTGCTCTGATTCATTTCTCATGCAATTACTTCCTTGCTACAATGTGGCGAACAAAACTGCATTCAATACTCCAGCTATGAGCTAATAAATGTTTCACGCAGCTCCATCATAACGTCTGTGCTCTTATACTCTATGCATTGGCTCAGAAAGGTAAGACATCCATATGCCTTCTGAAGCACCTTATCGACCTGTCCAGGCATATTTTGGCAATCGCTCTAAGATCTCTTTGGTCTTCTGTACTTCGCAGCGTCCTAGCGTTCATTGTGTATTGCATTGCTTTGATAGTCGTCCCAAAGTGCATCTCCTGCTATCTACCTAGATGTTCCTAAGGTATGAAATAACGTCTTCCATCCATATCTTTATGAATTTATGTACTGATCCTAATGGTTTTGCACATTTAAATGCAACTATTCTGAGTGAGAGAATGAAAAATTCACCACGACCTATAAATGTCCATGACTTCACAGCATCAGCCTGCTCTCCTGCAGAATTGTAACCAGTCACGTTGGCTAACAGAGACACTGTTGATCTTATATAATCATTACCCGTTTCTGGTGATTTATATAGACAAATTAAAGCAACACAATGCACACTTAGCTCCAAGCTAGCGTATCAGAGTGTCCAGGACGGGAAAGATCACTTGGTTGCATGGTGTACCCGAAATAACCTCTCTCTCGATCTCTGCGAAACCAAGGAACTGTTCATCATAGAATTTAGAGTGCAGAAGGAGGCCATTCGGCCCATCGAGTCTGCACCGGCTCTTGGAAAGAGCACCCTACCCAAGGTCCACACCTCCACCCTATCCCCATAACCCAGTAACCCAACCCAACACTAAGGGCAATTTTGGACACTATGGGCAATTTAGCATGGCCAATCCACCTAACCCGCACATCTTTGGACTGTGGGAGGAAACCGGAGTACCCGGAGGAAACCCACGCACACACGGGAGGATGTGCAGACGCCGCACAGACAGTGACCCAAGCCGGAATCGAACCTGGGACCCTGGAGCTGTGAAGCATTTGTGCTATCCACAATGCTACCGTGCTGCCCGACTTCATCTACTTCAGGAAGCACAGTATGACACACGCCTCTGTCGCCATCAATGGCTCCGAAGTGGAGATGGTCGATAGCTTTAGGTTCCTGGGGTCACCATCACCAGAAGACTGTCCTGGTCCACTGACGTTGATGCAAAAGTTAAGAAAGCCCCACAAATTCTGCACGACGGAAGCTATATAAATTCTGCATGCCTCCATCGACTCACAGAAACCTCTGCAGATGGGCAGCACAGTAGCACAGTGGTTAACACAGTTGCTTCACAGCTCCAGGATCCCGGGTTCGATTCCTGGCTGTGGTCGCTGATTGTGCAGAGTCTTCACGTTCTCCCCGTGTCTGCGTGGATTTCCTCCGGGTACTCCGGTTTCCTCCCAAAGTTGTGCAGGTTAGGTGGATTGGCTATGCTAAATTGCCCTTAGTGTCCAAAAAATTTAGCTGGGGTTACGGGGATAGGTCACAAGTGTTGGCTAAATGGGGTGCTCTGTTGAAGGACTGGTGCAGACTCGGCGGGTTGAATAGCCTCCTTCTGCACTGTAAATGCTATGATTCTATGTGCCACGGAGAGCATCCTATCTGGCTGCATCGGTGCTTTGCATGGCGACCGCTCGGCCCACGATCTCAAGAAACTGCAGTGTGGCGAACTCAGCCCAACGTATCACAGAATATTTCCACCCTCCCATTGCTTCTGTCTGCACATCCCGCTGTCTCAGGAAGGCAGACACCATGGCCATTGACCTCCCATTCCCAGGCTTTGCGCATTTCCAGGCCCTTCCATCAGGCAGAAGATGCATAAGTCTGAAGACCCGTCCAGAGTTAGGAGCAGCTTCTGCTCCACAGTTACCTGACTCCTCAACGACTCTCCCTTGGACTAATCTGTTCCCTATAAGACACTGCTCACGATGCTCTATGTTGCTCATCCTTATTTTGCATTTGTTTTGTTATTTTGCCCTTGTTCCATACTGTAACTAATTATTTATTTGTCGATATACTATGTGCTTTTTCGCATCCACTGTAACTATCTTCTTTTTTGCCTACCGTGTACGTACTGTGTACGTTTCTTGGGCCGCAGAAAAATACTTTTCATCATACTTCGGTACATGTGACAATAAACCAATGAATCAATCAATCAAATTAACCAAACAATTAATCAATCAATCAAGATCGTTTGCCTCCTAAATTTGTTTCCTGGATTCCAGCAATTTTTCCATAGTTGAGCATTGAATTGTGTTATCTACAGTTGTTTAATAACTCTTATTTAAAGGAAATATAACTTAATAAGATTTAAACATACTAAATATTTAAATTTTTGGTGTGATATTTTCTTTCCCTCGTCCTTGGTATTTCTATTTCAATGGACTGCGATATTTCACCAAAAAATGAAATAAGAGGAATCACATTCGCTTCTGGGAAAATGATGGTATATTTTCAATCATCAAAAGTCCCATGCTTTAATAAATAACATCATAAATATTGATTGATGATCTAATTCATTCATAGTCTAATTAAACGGCGGAGAGGACTCGATGGACTGAATGGCCTACTTCTGCTGCTATCGCGTATTGCGCTATGCCCAAATGATTATGTTACGGTACTAGAAATCCACAAGTCATGATAATTCCTTGGCGACACAGATTCCAATCCAACAACCACAGCTGTTGGAATTTACAAGTCAGTTAATAAATCTGTAAATACTCTCATTAATGATGGTATCTGTTTCACTAATGCCATTTTGGGGAGGATAATTGCCATAATTATCTGGTATGGCCTATAGGTGACTCCAGAACCACAGCATTGATGCTCAACTGCCTTCTGAAATGTCCTTGTAGGCCACCCAAATCCATGATAATGAGGCATAGGCAACAATTGCTGACATTGTAAGCGACGCCCAGATCTCATGAACAAATAGTAATAAAACAAGATTTCCAATACAATGCGACATTTAGTAAACGGGTAGACTATTTTTCACTGTCTTCGCTCAGAATCCTCGGCAAAAATAATCAGATCTGTTTGAAATACATAAATTTATTTGTTTGACATTACTGGGTCTTGCATAATACCATGCTGATCTTTTGCCCATCAAAATTGAATGTCATAACCAAACTGAAAATGCTTGCTTGCTGGTTCGAATTAACTTATTGAACTTATAATTTGTGTCGGTCTTGCAGATCTTTCGACGGTTTGTCATTGAATAGGATATTAGCAAAACTGTCCACTTTAGTAATCTGTTAGAGAAGGGATAGTAGTGGATTGACATTGCTAAAATATTGTTTTCAAGAGACTGAAATTCAGTGGGTTGTTGATTGGCCGTCTGATCGTCGATTGAACGTTTGTTTACCGCCAAACGTTTTTGCAAGTTTGTTTTTGCTGAAACATCGCATGACGACTGGTTTAAATGATATATATGTATGCAGCTGATCTGTTGTGAACATTGGTAAATAATTAATCAGCGAACCGCAGGAGCTGGTGTCACATAATCTCCACCTGGAAAGATGGGGGAACACAGCACCGCAGTGCAAAACACAAAGGTACGGTGTTCACAACAATGTTAAGGAAAGAGGAGGATCTATCTCGAGCTGGTTCTGGATGATTTCTGTTTCAATAGTGCTCAATAAACCTAACGAAATCCGGGGCAAAGCAGGCCGTTCCGTCAGTCATGATCATCAAAAACATGCACTATCTCCACCACTTACATACAACTCCCCAAACCTCCGTCAAAAGCACTTGTACGAACATACGAATGAATAGTAGTAATAGGCCCGTCCTTCATGTTCCGCATATGATAAAATCATGGCTTATCTGATTGTGGTGTCAATTCATTCCTGCACCGTATTCCCTTAGATTCCTTTGTTAGACAAGAGTCTATATGACTCTACCTAATATATATTTAGCGATCTTGCTTTCACTGCTCTCGTTACAGGAGACTTCCACAGACTCACGGGCTATCGAGGGAGAAAATAAATCTGATCTGTGTCTTAAACGAGAGCCCCATTATGGTTAAACTACGTGCACTAGTTCTCACATCTCCCACAAAGGGAAACCTTTCAGCACCCACTCAGTAAATATCTTCAATATCTCATGTGCTCCAATAACCTCACCTCTCATTCGTCACGCCTACAGTGCATACCGCTCTAAACTGCCCTCAGTGTCCTCTTAAGGTACACCTTAACACAGGGAAATACTCAGATAAACCTTGTCTGAACTGCTCCAAATGCAACTATATCTTCTTGAGAAAGAACAAAATTGTACACAGTTCTCCCATGTAGTCTCACAAATGTATTGTGCAACTGTAGTATCACATCCCTATTGTCATATTCAACTTCACTTGCAATTAAGGCAAAACCATTGTCCCTGAAAGAGTACGCTTTGTGATTCGTGTACCCGGCAACTCAGATTTATTTGTACCACAGAGTACTGCAATATTTCTCCATTTAAGTAATATGCTGCTTTTCTATTGTTCACTCCAACATGGACAGTTGCACATTTTCTCACATTGGATTCTATCTCCAAAATCACATCATCAAGGAACTCTAAACTATTAGTCAGGCACGACTTGCCTTTCACAGAATGATTTTGGCTCTATTGAATTGAAATAAGATTTTCCACGTGCCCAGCAATATCCATTTTTATACTAGTTTCCAACATATTCCCAAGACAGACTTTTGGTGAACTAACCTGTAACGTCCTGCTCTCTGTCTCCCTCATTTCTTGCCAGATGAGTTGCATTCGCTAATTTGCAAGATAATTGGACCTTCCTGGTCTCCATTACTTTTTGGAAAAATAAGAGCAATGCATATGCGAACTCAACAGCATGATCTCTAAATTTTAGAAGGATAAGGGCAGAAGGCAGATGGAATGATGAGCGCCTTCCGGTTAACCTCGAATCCACCCACCATTCCGACTTGGAACTATATCTGCATTCCTTCGTTGCAGCTGTATAAACACCTTGGCACTATGTGAGCACCTCCATCAGATTGACTGCAGCTGTTCCATATTGAGCATAAAAATATCAAGGGCTAATAGGGATTGGCAGCAAATGTTGGCTTTCTCCCTGATGCCATCATCCTATGAAGAAGAAAAATATGCCTTTTCTTTGATGTCAGCGAGTCAGTGTGCATATTACGTATGCAACAGTTTCATATTTTTCATAAAGGTTGTTCTCTTACTTCAGGACTACGACTATTCGTTCTGAAACATCCAAACAGGAAAAACGTCCACCCAGCATCTTACATAAAATATTCCTTCTAGATTCCATGCATTTCATTGAGATCAAATACCGGCTGTTCTAAACCCCGAGGAAGTACGTCTTTTCCAGTCAATCATGGCTCACGTGCGCATTTTTGGAAAAGTGCAGAGTATATATGTTGCATTTCCTGCAAGGGAAGAATATTGTTTGCCAGTTAAATAGAGCAAAATTGTGTAGAGAACTTCTCGTATTGCCACACCATGTCCATATGTAATTGCAATGCAATTTATTTGTATTGACCGAATGGTGGCACAATGGTTTAATTTGCTGCCTCACAGCGCCAAGGACCCGGGTTCAATTCTGGCCTTGGGTAGTTGTCTGTGTGGTGTTTGCACTTTCTGCCCACATCTATGGGGGTTACCTCCAGGTGCTCCAGTTTCCTCTCACAGTCCTACATATGCAGGTTATGTGGACAGGCATTATAACATTGGCCCTCAGTGTCCAGGGATATTTGATTTGTCTCGAGTGAAAAGTATTGTTCCTTGCATGCTATACAGACAACGCATGCTGTACATAGCGAAGGAAGGAGAGACTGCAGAGTGCAATGTTGCAGTAATAGCTGGGGTGTAGAGAAAATATGAACTTAATACAAGGTAGGTCAAATTCAAAATTCTGATGGACTTCTAGGGAAGACGTTGTTTTTGAGTCGGTTGGGACATGACCTCAAACGTTTGTATCTCCTTGCCGACGGGGAAGGTGGAAGAGAGTATGTCCGGGGTGCGTGGTGTCCTTAAAAAGGCTGGCTGCCTTTCAGAGGCAGCGGGAATTGTAGACAAAGTCAATGGATGGGATGCTGTTTTGCGTGATGGATTGGGCAACATTGAGAACCTTTTGTAGTTTCCTGCGGTCTTGGGCAGAACAGGATCCATCCCAACTGTGATACAAGGAGAAAGAATGCTTTCCATGATGCCTCAGTAAACGTTGGTGAGAGTTGGAGTTGACATGCCAAATTTCCTTAGACTTCTGAGTAAGTAGAGTCGTTGGTGGGCGTTCTTAACTATAGTATCGGCATGGGGAGACCAGGACAGGTTGTTGGCGACCTGGACACCTAAAAACTTGAATCTCTCGACCGTTTCTATTTAGTTCCCATTGATGTAGACAGGGGCATGTTCTCGACTACGCTTCCTGAAGTCGGTGACAATCCCCTTCATTTTGCTGGCATTCAGGGAGAGATTATTGTCTTCCGCACCAGTTCACCAGATTTTCTATCTCATTCCTGTACTCTGTCTCGTCATTGTTTGACAGGGTTATACTGGCTTACGGGGGCAGGTGCATGGTTCTCGATAAAGTGCTCTTTCAGAGGGTCGGTGCAGGCTTTATGGGCTCCAGGGTCGACTTCTGCACTATAGAGATTGTATATTGCAATGCTTTATTTATTAAATGTTAACATGTAACATCCATTTCGAATTTTTCACTTTTTCTGCACGTTATCGTTCTTCATGTGTGAGCAAAGACCACCAGGCGACTCTGGGTCCAAAAATGTCCCAGTCTTTCACCCGTCAGACATGATTTTGCTTTTATCTTACACGGTGGATATCAGCGCAATTTTCGACATTATATCCCAATGGCCTCCTTCTTGCCCATTACTTTCCTGGATAATTTCATGCCTTGTTCACGAGACCCACAAGGCATGTGTTCCCACCCAGAGTCAAAATCTTGAAAAATATGATTATTGTATCGTCAGCTGGTCTTTGATACTGATTGGAAATAGCGGAAGCCCAAACATACATTTTAGACAAAACCGGTCAATCCTGTGTCTCAACTCTTTTTTTGTCATTATCCGTATCTCAGTCAAAGCTATTGAGCACAAGCAGATGGAACATAGTATTGTGCAATGACGTGTTGGTGCATGTCAACTTGTCGAATGTTTACTTTTTTGAAAATTGAAAGAAGCTACACCTCCCTCATATAGTGTTACGTACATCATATAAAACGTAATATTCAAGCGCGATTTCCCTTCCACATATATGTGAATTATCTAATAATACGTATAACGTTTCTGTGACATAAGAACATAAGAACTAGGAACAGGAGTAGGCCATCTGGCCCCTCGAGCCTGCTCTGCCATTCAATGAGATCATGGCTGATCTTTGTGGACTCAGCTCCACTCTCCGGCCCGTACACCATATCCCCGAATCCTTATAGTCTTTAGAAAGGTATCTATCTTTTTCATAAAAACGTTTAAAGAAGGAGCCTCAACTGCTTCACTGGACAAGGAATTCCAGAGATTCACAACCCTTTGGGTGAAGAAGTTCCTCCTAAACTCGGTCCTAAATCTACTTCCCCTTATTTTGAGGCTATGCCCCCTAGTTCTGCTTTCCCTGACCAGTGGAAACAACCTGCCCGCATCTATCCTATGTATTCCCTTCACAATTTTATATGTTTCAATAAGATCCCCCACATCCTTCTAAACTCCAATGAGTACAGTCCCAGTCAACTCAACCTCTCGTCATAATCTAATCCCCTCAACTCTGGGATCAACCTAGTGAATCTCCTCGGCACTCCCTCCAGTGCCAATATGTCCTTTCTCAGGTAAGGAGACCAAAACTGAACACAATACTCCAGATGTGGCCTCACCAACACCTTATGCAATTGCAGCATAATCTCCCTAGTATTGAACTGCATCGCTCTAGTAATCAAAGACAAAACTCGATTAGCCTCCTTACTCACCTGTTGCACCTGCACACTATCTTTTTGCGACTCGTGCACCAGCCACCCAGGTCCCTTTGCACAGCAGCACGTTTTAACATCTTATCGTTTAAATAATAATCCATTCTGCTGCTATTCCTCCCAAAATGGATAGCCTCACACTTGGCAACATTGAATTCCATCTGCCAGACTCTAGCCCATTCACCTAACCTATCCAAATCCTTCTGCAGACTTCCGGTATCCTCTGCACATTTTGCTTTACCACTCATCTTAGTGTTGTCTGCAAACTTTGCCACATTGCACTTGGTCCCCAACTCCAAATCATCTATGTAAATTGTGAACAACTGCCGGCCCAACACTGATCCTTGAGGGGACCCCACTAGTTACAGGTTGCTAACCAGAGAAACACCCATTTACCCCCACTCTCTGCTTTCTGTTAGTTAACCAATCCTCTACCCATGCTACCACTTTACCCTCAATGCCATGCATCGTTAGTTCATGCAGCAACCTTTTGTGTGGCACCTTGTCAAAAGCTTTCTGGAAATCCAGATATACCACATCCATTGGCTCCCCGTTATCTACTGCACTGGTAACGTCCTCACAAAATTCTACCAAATTAGTCAGACACGACCTACCCTTTATGAACCCATGCTGCATCTGCCCAATGGGACAATTTCCCTCCAGGTGCCGCGCTATTTCCTTCTTAATGATAGCTTCCAGCATTTTCCCTGCAACCGAAGTTAAGCTTACCGGCCTATAATTACCCGCTTTCTGCCGACCTCCTTTTTTAAACAGTGGTGTCACGTTTGCTACTTTCCAATCCTCTGGGACCACCCCAGAGTCCAGTGAATTTTGATAAATTATCACTAGTGCGTTTACAATTTCCCTAGCCATCCCTTTTAACACTCTGGGATGCATCCCATCAGGGCCAGGAGACTTGTCTACCTTTAGCCCCATTAGCTTGCCTAATACTGCCTCCTTAGTGATTACAATCATCTCAACGTCCTCACCTATCATATCTTTATTTCCATCAGTCGCTGGCATGTTATTTGTGTCTTCCACTGTGAAGACTGACCCCAAAAAACCTGTTCAGCTCCTCAGCCATTTCCCCGTCTCCTATCATTAAATCTCCCTTCTCATCTTCCAACGGACCAATATTTACCTTAGCCACTCTTTTTTGTCTTATATATTTGTAGAAGCTTTTACTATCTGCTTTTATGTTCTGAGCAAGTTTACTTTCATAGTCTACCTTACTCTTCTTTATATCTTTTTTAGTAGCTTTCTGTTGTCCCCTAAAGACTTCCCAGTCCTCTAGTCTCCCACTAATATTTGCCACTTTGTATGTTTTTTCCTTCAATTTGATTCACATTTGACCCGAGACTGCTTCAACCACTTACTGGCGCTACATTTATAAGTGAAACACAACAACTGCTTATTTTCAACAAATATAGTGGTAAGACATACAATACTTATAATAGAATAACAGCTAGATTATCTACTACTCCTCCCTTTTACCATCCCACCCTCTAACCATGCACATGCAATACAGACAAATAGGGAGGGTAGCTGAACAAACAATAAGAGGATTAATATGAATTGAAATATGAATGTCCTTGCTTCGGATGCTGACATCGTTGCAGCAGCAGTCTGTCCTCCCAGGATGTGGAGTGATTGGAACCACCCATTGGACAGCTAACAAGGATCTTCCGGTGGTGCCATTCAGTCAGAACTCCTGGTTTCAGCAGTCTCTCACAGTCTCAGTCCTATGTAATTCACATTTGTTTCCAACTCCGGCAGAATATCACAGCCTTTCGGAGGTAAGAACAGAGCTCCCCACACGGATTTTAAAAACGCTTTTAAAACTGCTGACCTTGCTTTCTGCTGGTGGTTTTTCTAAATTTCCTTAAGGTTTTATCTGTCTCCCCTCAAACCACTGAGACTTGTCTCAGCCCGAGCTTTCGTCTTGCTTCGTTTCCAGTCTCACCAGAACGACCTCCTAGAATGTCCTCCAGCTGTACTGAGGAGACAACAGAGTCTCTACTCGGGCGTCTGAGAGATATTTACCCCTGCAGGGAGGTAGAAACTCAAAGAGACTGGAAACGAAGCAAGACGAAAAGAAGAGCCTCCTTCAGATTTGAGTTCAAAATGAAACTAACCTCTGGTAGCACAGTCTCACAGGTAATGAACATTGCAGAATGGTCAGGAGCAATCAGAATAGATTATCAGACACGCCGCAGCGTTCAGAAACAGCTCAGTGTCCGCCAGCCAAATCCATCAAGACGAGGCAACACTGATTTCAGACCAAGCAGAACATCCAGCTGGAGGTCGCTTTAAAAAAAAACCTGAAGTCCATCTTAAAGGCATAGGTCCCAGTAATTGTCCAGGTACAAATATTAAATATCAGAATAACAGAAATTAAAAGGAAAAAAAGAAGGCAACGATTAACTGGAGAATCCTTACACTCTCAAATTATATTCTAGTTTACTGTGTGTCATATTATTAGAGGCATCCTCTTTACTCCTGGTGTCAGGCTAACTGGTCTGCATTTATTTGTTGTCCCATTCACTCCATTGTTGAATGGTGGATCGACATATATTGCCTGCCAAACTACGGACGGTTCTGGAATCGATGTAAATGAGATGATCATAAACAAATCAATACTGCCCACCCAGCTTATTGCCCTATTATGCAACTTTTATTTCATTTTAAAAATAGCTCCCATGATATAAATGTCGATGTTACACGAAAGTGAAATTTTCAAATTACTGGTGCAAGTTTTACCGTAAATTCTAAATTAACAAAACGATCATTTTGTTTCTCACCCGTGTCTTTCAGACTTTTCCTCAGTTGGTCCATTTCTAGAAAATCACATCAGAACTCATAAGCTGTTTTAACTTACGATCTAATGCAGCACATTTGATTTGCTCCCTCGTTATATTTAAAACATTTATTTTTATTTCCGTTTTACGCGATGTAATGAAGCAAATAGAGTGACATTGCTGACGTACTTGCAATTCTGGAGTTTGCATACCAGGAGTAGTGTCTCACTGTTCCAATTGATTGATGGAAATTAAAGAAAGGGCAGAAAATAAAGGGCGAGCAGCACAGCCTGGCAGCGAATCTCGAATAATGGGTGCAATTTGACATCACAAGAAAGGACAGATTGAAAGGCTATAAAATACAAAAAATGGACCATCATGACATTAAGCTCAGAGAAATGAAAATCGCTTATTGTCACAAGTAGGCTTCAAATGAAATTACTGTGAAAAACCCCTAGTTGCCACATTCCGGCGCCTGCTCGGGGAGGCTGCTACGGGAATTGAAACGTGCTGCAATGGCCAGCGATTGAGCCCTGTGCTAAACCAGCCCTTTTCATCTCCAGGCACTATCATCTCACTTGAAAGCAATTTCGTGAGATGGAACTCAAAATTAGAATACCATTGGGCATCCGCTTAAGGTAATTAAAGTCTTCCAAAGGCACCAGTGAGCATTACTACCAAGTGCAGATATTTCTGGGCTGCGACCCTTACTCACGGGTGTTTGGGGCTGGCTGGAATGGCAATTGAGCAAGGTTTTATACACACCATTGTGTAGGCACATAAAGTGGTCAGAAAGGCTGAAGATCTGGGATTGAAGAGGGTAAGGCATCAGAAGAATTTGCTTTATAAGATAAACAGCATGTATTTTTGAAATAACGAGGCACTCTGGGTTAGTCACGCCTGGTATCTGCGTCGATTCGACATAGTGCTTTGAAGGCCTGCTTGCAAATTCTCCAAAGTGCATCGTGTGCATCCTGATACGAATTGGCGTCAAACTGGTTAGCACTGCGGCGTCACAGCGCCAGGAGTCAAGATTCGATTGTCGACCTTGGGTGACTGTCTGTTTGGAGTCACCTCAAGTTACTTACCATCCTGACTTGGAAATGCTTCGCTGTTGTTTCACTTCAAAATTCTGGATCTCTCTCTCTCATAGCGTGTATCTGCACCACGTGGACTGCAGGGTTTCAAGAAAGCAGCTAGCCACCATTTTCGCAAAGAGAGTTATTGATGAGCAATAAATTCTCCCAAAGCCAATGAAGTCAACATCCCTTGAATAAATTAAAAAACAGTACTTCAAAGTGCTTCGTTGTCCATTTTGTACTATTTGAATCCTTTGTCTTGCACACTCACTTGCTGAGTTCGTGTATTCCATTTCCAGCTTTGCTGCTCCCTTCTCGATCTGCGCTCATTGTTTAATCCCCACTAGACGGGAATACTCCGGCCATTGCATTTGAATTTTCCTGCCGGCAGCGAACTCTGACCAACGGGTTTCCCGGCGGCATGGGCTTACGACAGTGGGAAATCTAATTGATAGTCTAAGAATTACGTGCCGCCAACGAACAGCACACTGCAGAGAAACACGTGGCTGGGGAACCGGAGAATGCATCCCAAGGTATCTGAATCCGTTTTGAATTAGCACTATCCTGATTGAAATTCTCCACCATCCTGCCGTGTGTTCCTGGGCAGAACAGCGTCGCTGGTAGCAGGGTTCTGCGTTGCCGCTACGGGTCAATTTCCCATTGTAAGTGCAACATGCCGCCGGAAAATGCACGGGCCAGGAAAACAATGGTGGCTTTTGCTCGGGCCGGGGGAGCAGGGGGAGATGGCGAGGAAGTGGGTTTCATGGTCAGGGCGGACAGGCGTGGATCACCATTCCCGCAGCCGGAGACGTTGCCTTGTGGCGCGTACGCTGCTGACAGCCGACTGTGAACCTCGGGCCATGGGCCATCCGGGTGTCCCCCCAGCCTACCCCACTGTGTTCCCGACTAATTCTGCACTGTTTTTCATTGCAAGCGATTGGGTTCTACGTGGCGCCAGTACTATCCCTCCACAGTCATTGAATCAGACCAGTTTGAGCGACGGTTTTGCTGTGGTGAAAGTCCATGAATTGAGCACTGCCGTTAACACATTACGCGGGATTCTCCATAGGCCAATGCCGAATTCGGGAAACGCGATTGGGCGCAGAAGAGCCTCTGATGATAAAATCGCGGTAGACACCAGTTTGATACCAAATCACGATTCTGCGATTACCCTGAAAATGGGGTAACTGCGACGCGGCCCGCAGTGGAGTTTATACAAAACTGGCATATCATTAGTGGGGCTGACACAATATAGAATCATAGAATCATAGAATTTAAAGTACAGAAGGACACCAGCCCATCGAGTCTGCATCGGCCATTGGGAAGAGCACCTCCACCCCTCCCCCATACCTCATCACCCCACCAATCTTTTTGGACACTACGGGCAATTTATCATGGCCAATCCACCAAATCTGCACATCTTTGGACTGTGGGACGAATCCAAAGCACCCAGAGGAAACCCACGCAGAATCGGAGAGAACGTTCAGACTTTGCACAGACAGTGGCCCAAGCCAGGAATCGAACCTGGGATCCTGGAGCTGTGAAACAACTGTGCTGACCATTGTGCTACCATGCTGCCCCGGGGCCTCCGCGGTTCTCCGCCTCCGATGTGCCGAGTTCACGATGGCGTGATTCACTTGTCGTTTCAAAAATCGCGAACCTGACGTGGTAGCTGCTGAGAGAGAGGTAGAAGAGGTTCGACATGAAGAGAAGTGACTGCGGGCTGTCAGCCAAGACACTACCCGTGTTTGCTGGGGTATGGGTCCCCTGACAGGGCCGCAGAGGGGACGGGGGGCAGGACGAGCGGCCAGCGTGCAACCCACGCGGGTCGGGGGCGATGCCAAGGCACCGAATGCCATTATGCCGGCCATCTTGCTGCACACCCACTGACCACCCACCCCGGCTCCTGGTTCTACACAGTGACACCGGCCGTATGGGAGCGCCCAATCTGGCCCGGGGCATGGACACCACATCCCAAAGTGACACCCCTTACTTCCCACACTGCCAAACACCCCACTTGCAACCCCTTTGTTATACATACGTGCAGTGCTACGATGTGTGGGGCATTGGCTGGCAGCAAAGCGGATGATTGGATGGAGGATGATGACAACCCATGCTACGATGAGCTCTTGTGCTCCGCATCGTATGACAACGTCTGACATGCCCACAGTTGCACCATCCACCTGGGTGATCACTGCATCAAGGCTGACCATTGCATCTCAAGGTTGGACCAAATCCCTGGGGTGGGGGTGGTAGGGATAGTCGGAGGGCGGTGAGGTGGTGCACTGAGGAGGGTGAGGTTAGGATGGTGAGGAGCACGGTTTACAATAGGGTCTTCACCAGCCAGGCCGGACCATCCAACCCCTCAAACGCATCAGACAGAGCACTGAGACAGGTTGTGACTGCGGTACCAAGTATTTACAGTGGACAAATACTTCCAGATATGGGCCCTTGCGCCTATAACTAAGGTGTGCCCTGCACCCGTGCTATCTTAACTGGTGTCTAGCCTTCTGGCCTTACGGCCCCTAATACCTCGCCGAGGTGGTTCCCCAGACAGTACAGCAGGGGTGGGGGAGGCCTCCTGTGACTCCTGCCTTGCAACAAGGGTTCGCATTGGCGCGCGGTTCGTGGATATACCCGGCCGCTACTCGGGTGTCCCATGTAGCTTGCTGTCGTCTTGTTCTTCCTGCTGCCCTCCAGGTGCGCCAGGGACAGGAGAGGGGGCGTCCGAGATGCTGCGGTGTTCCAACATCTCTCCTGCACGAGTCACCAGCAAGGGCCCCATCACATCCTACCATCTCGGTATGTTCGATGGGCGCGGGCTACTTCATAGGACTGGGGCGCAAGAACAGCCATCCCCTGATGCCTCTCCACTACGTGGTTCTGCCAGTAAGTGGGCAGCACAATAGCATGGTGGTTAGCACAATTGCTTCACAGCTCCAGGGTCCCAAGGTCGATTCACGCTGGGGTCACTGTCTGTGCGGAGTCTGCACATCCTCCCCGGATAATCAAGGGGCCAGCTCTGGACTCAACTTGTGTCTGCATGCTCACGACCATGAATTGGACTATCTCCGTCTGGGGCTGCACCACGTCACGCTGCGATTGTGCCACCACCAAATGGTGCTGGGCAGCACGGTGGCATCGTGGATAGCACAATTGCTTCACATCTCCAGGGTCCCAGGTTCGATTCCGGCTTGGGTCACTGTCTGTGCGGAGCCTGCACATCCTACCCGTGTGTGCGTGCGCTTCCTCCGGGTGCTCCGGTTTCCTCCCACAGTCCAAAGATGTGCAGGTTAGGTGGGTTGGCCATGCTAAATTGCCCTTAATGTCCAAAATTGCCCTTAGTGTTCGGTGGGGTTACTGGGTTATGCGGATAGGATAGAGGTGTGCAGTTGGGTAGGATGGTCTTTCAGAGAACCGGGGCAGACTCGATGGGCCAAATGGCCTCCTTCTGCACTGTAAATTCTATGATAATCAAGGGGCCAGCTCTGGACTCAACCTGTGTCTGCATGCTCACGACCATGAATTGGACTATCTCCATCTGGGACTGCACCACGTCACGTTGCGATTGTGCCACCACCAAATGGTGGTGGGCAGCACGGTAGCATCGTGGATAGCACAATTGATTCACAGCTCCAGGGCCCCAGGTTCGATTCTGGCTTGGGCCACTGTCTGTGCGGAGTCTGCACATCCTCCCCGTGTGTGCGTGGGCTTCCTCCGGGTGCTCCGGTTTCCTCCCACAGTTCAAAGATGTGCAGGTTAGGTGGATTGGCCATGATAAATTGCCCTTAGTGTCCAAAGTTAATATCAAAGTGGCTCTGTCTCTGCCTGTGAGAGGGTAGCCCTGTCCTGGGCCTCGGCCACCGCCTGCACAGAATGCCCCAGGCCTAAGCCGTGCTGATCCATCGCTGAAACCGTCTTCCGCAATGCCTCCTTCGTGGATGCTGGCCGTGCGGTGTTGGCCTGGGTGGCATGCATGGCCGCCGCCAACCCTGCCCCTGCACGCGGTTTGACTCCTCCACCTGTGCCCGCAGGTGCTGGATACTCGCCGACATCACCACTTGTTGTCACTGGCTCTCTGTCTGCATCTTTCTGTGCGAGATTGAAATATTTTACTTACACTAAAAAAAGTTTCACTTTGGAACGAACTGCCATGTTCTTGTTCACTCAGAACATTACAGCGCAGTACAGGCCCTTTGGCCCTCGATGTTGCGCCGACCTGCGAAACCATTCGAAAGCTCATCTACAGTATTCCCTTATCGTGCATATGTCTATCCAATGACCATTTGAATGCCCTTCGTATTGGCGAGTCCACTACTGTTGCAGGCAGGGCATTCTACGCCCTTAGCACTCTCTGAGTAAAGAACCTACCTCTGACATCTGTCTTATATCTATCTCCCCTCAATTTCAAGCTATGACCCCGCGTGCTAGACATCACCATCCAAGGAAAAAGGCTCTCACTGTCCACCCTATCCAATCCTCTGATCATCTTGTACGCCTAAAATTAAGTCACCTCTTAACCTTCTTCTCTCTCACGAAAACAGCCTTTCCTCATAAGATCTTCCCTCCATACTCCCTCCATACCAGGCAACATTCTGGTAAATCTCCTCTGCACCCTTTCCAATGCTTCCACATCCTTCCTACAATGCGGTGACCAGAATTGCACGCAATACTCCAAATGCGGCCGCACCAGAGTTTTGTACAGCTGCAACATGACCTCATGGCTCCGAAACTCAATCCCTCTACCAATAAAAGCTAACACACCGTATGCCTTCTTAACAACCCTCAACCTGGATGGCAAATTTCAGGGATCTATGTACATGGACACCGAGATCTCTCTGCTCATCCACACTGCCAAGAATCTGACCATTAGCCCAGTACTCTGTCTTCCTGTTATTCCTTCCAAAATGAATCCCCTCCACTTTTCTGCATTAAACTCCATTTGCCACATCTCAGCCCAGCTCTGCAGCTCACCTGTGTCCAACTGTAACTTGCAACATCCTTCCGCACTGTCCACAACTCCACCGACTTTAGTGTCATCTGCAAATTTACTCATCCAACCTTCTACACCCTCCTCCAGGCCATTTATAAAAATGACAAACAGCGGTTGCCCCAAAACAGATCCTTGTGGTACACCACTCGCAGCTGGTCTCCAGTCTGAAAACGTCCCAACAACCACCATCCTTTGTCTTCTTCCAGCTAGCCAATTTCTGATCCAAACTGCTAAATCACCCTGAATCCCATGCCTCCGTATTTTCCGCAGTAGCCTACCGTGGGGAACCTTATCAAACGCTTTACTGAAATCCATATACACCACATCAACTGTTTCACCCTCATCCACCTATTTTGTCACCTTCTCAAATAACTCAATAAGGTTTGTGAGGCACGACATACCCTTCACAAAACCGTGTTGACTATCTCTAATCAAATTATTCCTTTCCAGATGATTATACATCCTATCTCTAATAAACCTTTCCAATATTTTGCCCACAACAGATGTTCGGCTCACTGGTCTATAGTTACCGGAGTTGTCTCTACTCCCCTTCTGTAACAAGGGGACAATATTTGCTATCCTCCAGTTTTCTGGCACTATTCCTGTAGACAAAGATGACTTAAAGATCAAAGCCAAATGCTCAGCAATCTCCTCCCTATCTTCCCAGAGAATCCTAGGATAAATCCCATCCGGCCCAGGGGACTTATCTATTTTCACACTTTCCAGAATTGCTAACACCTCCTCCTTATGAACCTCAAGCCCTTCTAGTCTAGTAGCCTGAATCTCAGTATTCTCCTCGACAACATTGCCTTTTTCCTGTGTGAATACTGATGAAAAATATTCATTTCGCACCTCTCCTATCTCCTCGGACTCCAAGCACAACTTCCCATTACTGTCATTGACTGCCCCTACTCTTACCCTAGTCATTCGTTTATTTCTGACATATCTATAGAAAGCTTTAGGGTTATCCTTGATCCTACCTGCGAAAGACTTCTCCTGTCCCCTACTGGCTCTTCTTAGCTCTCTCTTTAGGTCCTTCCTAGCTAACTTGTAACACCTGCTATTGATTGATTGTGAAAAAGAAACCCTTCAATTTCTCAGAAATGGTGAGAAGAAAACAATAAATGAAAAATAATGGAAAACAGCTTACAGTTATTGGGAGCGAATGCACAGCTGATCAGGAAATTTATACATATCAAGGGCGTTTTGAAACAACATTGTGGTAGCGAATATGGGTATTCAAATCCCGAAGTGTGTCACACACAAAGATGGTGAACACGATTGCAGTGGTCAAGCAGCCTACCTGACAGGAGTACACAATTAGTGAAAAAACCTCAAGAGTAATGTAGAGCGACAACTCTTCCACAATTCTTATACTAGATCATTATTTGCGTAGTTAACAGCAAAATAAGAACTTACAATATCGATTAATATGAGTAAATCAGGCGATGTCGGCTTGAACGTATATCAGATGAACATCCGAACATACAAACACAGCAGGGGCTAGCACAGGGCTAAATTGCTGGCTTTGAAAGCAGACCAAGGCAGGCCAGCAGCACAGTTCAATTCCCGTAACAGCCTCCCCGAACAGGCGCCGAATGTGGCGACTAGGGGCTCTTCACAGTACCTACATTTGAAGCCTACTTGTGACAATAAGCGATTTTCATTTCAATTAGGCCCTGCGAGCCTGCCCCGCCATTCAGCCATTCGATAATATTGAGGCTGATCTGATTGTCGCTTCAACCCCGCATCCAGGCCTACCGCAGATAACCTTTTACAGTTGTTAATCGAGTAATTATCAAGCTTTGCATTACAAATATCCAACGTGTCTACTTATACCGCCTTCTGGGGAAGACAGTTCCAGAGACTCACAACCCTCTGCGAGAAAAATCATTTTCTAATCTCTGTCTTAAATAAGAGACAACCTATTTTTGACAAGTGAACGCATTGGAGTGGAGTGATATATCGTGTCTTATGTAACACAAAATCAATTAGATAATAAGAAAAACCAACCTTTCAGTGAATATGACAGATCAGTAATTGAATACAGTGACATTTTATCTCCTGCTGATATTGTTGCTTTTTACCTGATATTTTAAGAATATCTTTCAGGCTTTTATTGTCTGAAAATTAAGATAGAATGAAATATACCTGGATTTGATGTCAATTTTAATCACTGGAGAGATAAACCTCATTTACAAGATGATTTTCCAAAATATTTTAGATATTGCTACAAAATTGACCTGTTTGTTTATCGTCAAAGCGAGCCAGTCGTCGGTCGGAGTGCAGCATAACATGATAAAAGCGCTGTCAAACCTTAAAGTCATTGAGTCCAATGATAAAATGGTTACATTACGGAAGGGCAGTCCTCGGCTCGTTCTGTCGGTTCTAACATTTCGAAGGATCAATTAACAGAGTGTCACTGCTCCGCCTAACCCGTAGCTCTGCAGTATCTTGTTTTCCAGAGAATAACCCAATTCCTCATTAATGTATGGTCTCCATTACATCCTAGGTAATATATTCCAGATTCTGACCGCTAGATCTCAGAATAAATATTCTCTCACATAGTCGTTGCATCCGTTGCTTATCTCGTGAAACCAGGTAGTATTATAACATGGGACAATAAAACTGCATCTGTACTAAAACATGTTCTGATAGAAGGTCTGTTTGAGGAACTTTCAGGGTGATGCACTTTGCGAACTGCAGGAGGAAGTAAAAGGAATGCAGACTTAATCAACTTGAAACTATATACTTCCATGCCGAATATTTTTGGAGCATGGAAGTTTCTTTTGAGAAATATATAATATGATATCCAATGCAACGAAGTGTAAATATAAGTTGCATTGCACTTTTTTAGGGATAGATATCGGTAAGTGCTTTTCAAACCTATTTTATTGACGTGGCACTGCTTTTAAATATCTACGGAGCGCTATTGTTGCTTTTGTGGACTGAATGCATGCGGCGTGTTCTGCCACTGGAATCATTTGGCGTGTCACCTTTTCTCACTTTACAGACAACATTTTTTGAAAGCGGCCTGACATGTCCTTTTTCGCACATTACATTTAAGTTTGTTAATCAGGTATACAGGCCAAATACAAATGTAAATTTGTACGATAATAGACTGCTCAGTCAGTTCCGAGGAGTTTAAAAATTTCTGTTACGCTGCCAAGCTTAATGTAGTGAACATTATAGTCTTTTGACACGAAGGAATCAAAGTATGTTTGCAATCCTGCACATGGAAGACATATTTCGAAGACCATAACAAAGTGGGACACCGTGTGTCAATGATGTTTGCAGGTGGCAATGAGTTATAAGTTGGCAATTATGGGTACATGACCAGGTATTTGGAGACACGGAGAAAAACATTCGAAGGCACCACAAAGTACACATTCGAATGAGCATAATGAAGACACAATTCCTGGTTGCTAACTTTGAGAAGGATGTCTTGTTGGCCACGGCAGGAGAGCAAAACTGGAGAAAGTTCGCACTTCAAATACCTGGCGGCAGTACAGAAATGGTAATCGGGAAACTATCAACTTAGTTTGAATTAATTGGAAGATGTATCGGTCACCAGAGTAGCGCCAAAACTAAAAGTCAGAATTTACAAGACTGTTGTGAGACTGGCGTTGTCATGTAGTGCACAAATTGGGAAACTTCAAGCAGTGAGGAAAACAACTGCATAGAAATGAGAAGTGGTTGGTAAGATGGGTGTGAGAAGTACCGAGAAATGACAAAATCTTGAACCAGCCCATCAGCGAGTCAACACAAATTATAGTAGCATGGAAGAAAGTAGCCGAGCGGATGCTGGAAATGTATGGTCAACTGTTGCGGAAAGAGGAAATGTATCAGATAAGCAATGGAGATGCAGCTGTCAGCAGACGTAGGAGAAAAGGAAGGCCTAAGATCAGATACAAATTTCAATGTAAACAGACTCAGGTGGAACGGTGTTAGACGAACAACTGGGCGTATTAAATGGACATGGAGAAGGGTGAACAAGCAGGCATCTTTCGATTCAAAATTAAAATTGAGAAGCTGAAGAAAGAAGACACATCGTAAAACATTTTCCTCCTGCAATAAACACGATACATACATCTTTTTCCTGGCAATGCAACTCAACAAACAATGTCCATCGCGTCCTATTTCCCCGAGTAAAAGCGGATCTGGCCTTCTCCTCGAATTAAAGGAATGTAGAGGGAGGAACATTTGGCGAATTCAACGAAGGTCCGCAGATGCAATTGCAATTAAACATTGAAAGTACTGCACTTCCCCACTTACTTGGTGGACTGCGATATTATTAGCAAGAGGTAGATTTAAGTTTTCTATACAAAACAGAGCATTAGGTAAATGCCCAAACACAAGGCCTGCTCCCGAAAGAAAGACAAAACCGAAATGCTGTTTCACCGCCTTTGCTTGAAAGTTAAAACTACAAAGAACAACGCGTCCAAACAAACTGACAATAGCGATGTGAATGCGCAATTTAAGATGGAAAGATGAACAATAATACATTTCACTAAGCGTGACACAATTGGCCTACTTTTGTAATGAGAAATAGCATGTAAATCTGAAATATATAATAAATTACAAATCGATGAAGCGATAGTAACTAAGTTCTGTTTTAAAAAATCTTGTCCACACAATGATGCTGAAGACGCTGGGTGTTGGTGGGGGGGGGGGGGGGGGGGGACATTAGGGACATTGATATAGTATTATCGTCTTCCGGACTTCCTATTCCTCGTGGTCTTCAGATTTTGGGTTCATTACGGCGAATGTAATTGGCAATAGTCTGTTAGTTTACCTTGCATGATCCATTCGAGCACATTACAATTACAGGAAAGATGCTTCGTCTCCATAAATGATTGAAAAGTTGCAAAGACACCAGACTGCAACATAAATATAATGTCGCTACCTGACAACTTCATAAATTCGTTAAGTTGCTCTATTTCTGAAAAGAAAGCGATAAATAATAAAACATAGATAAATAATCGGTTTGGCAGCATATGTGGAGAGAGAAAGATATTTAACCTTCCGATGCCGTATGTATTCTTCAGAGCGAAAGAGAAGGAAAAATGCGATGGATTATATACTGTGTAACAGGTGCGAGATCAGCTGGGACATAACACAAATTCAGTGAAAGGTGGGAGCGTGGCGAGCTTGCAACACAGCTGTGCGGGACACGAGATAAAAGAAATGTTAACTGAATGAAGTGGTTTAGATGTGCTGTTTTTGACATAAAGGTAAGTGTTTGCTTTTATAACAAAGGTCAGGATTTGGCATTGCCCATCTACACGAGTGGGAACGATTTGTGGATGGTTTACTTGTTTTCCAGACAAAGGTTGCAGATTGAGAAGTGCACGGCGACGTCCGTCTTCAGTTGGAAGAAAAACATAGTCCACTTGAATAACTTGCATGAATTCTGAATCTGGATTTGAGACCTCAGCAGGGCTGTCATAAAAATCCAACTGGATGGAAAGTAATCTAACTAAAATTAATTGGTGGTATACACTTCCCCAACGCACAATTGGATTTGATCTTCCAGCGTCGAGGTGCGTTCAAGGTCCTGTCAGCATAAAGGGAGTAATTTCCTCCGAAATTAACTCCTCGTTCATATTTCCAGCAGAGTCGTGATCAACCTGAGGCTAGGATTACAATCTAGACCAAAAGATGCAGCATTGCTATCGAGAAACATTTTTCTTCTGCTTTGCATCATTTCCATATTTATTCCGAGTAACGAAATGTAGCCCACAGTTGTTCCTCTGTGTTTGCAGTGTGGACAGACAAGGTGTGATGGAACCAAGAAAATATTGTGCTGGAGAATTCTTACCAATATAACAGATAAGGCGGTAAGATTGCAATTTTCACGAAAATAAACAGTTATGGATAAGTTGAAGGTCTTAATAGCCAGTAAATCAGATCAATTTCGGCAGATCACTTCCGAATATATTAGATATAATTTAGGCAGGATTATATTAGCGTAGCAGCTATATTGATTTCGGATTTGGAAAGAATGAACGTTGTCGTCAAACAGATAGTGGCGAAGATCATCTAATTTGTGGAAGGAACACTCAATGCTGTAACGCTATTCTCAACAAGTATGCAACGTTTTACATTTTTTATTTATTTGGTTATTGAGAGTAACCACTTTCCGATATCCACCTGCAAATGATCATATGCATGGTATAAATATGAAGATTCAGATCACGTGGACCCATTTTACAGATTGACATTGAACGACATTTTACGACATTAGAATACATTGTAAAATAAGCCAAATTATTTCTAAGACTTACCTTTATCTTGCTCACTGATTCTTTTTTCTGAGGCAGAAAACGTTTAACTTCTGTTTAAGAAACCAGGAAATATATTCATGTATTTTTGCATAAAACAATATAAGCCGTATGGTGCAGAAAGAAGATCTGCACCGACGCTCTGAAAGAGTACTACACACAGGTGCACTCCACATTCTTGTAACCTCATCTAAGGGACACTAGTGGGAACCTTAGCGTTTCCAGTCCACCTACCGTGCAACTCTTTGGACTGTGGGAGGAAAATGGCGCAAATCCATGCAGAAAATGGGCAGACTCCACACAGACAATCACCAATGGACGGAATTCAAACCGTGTCCTTGGTGCTGTGAGGCATCAGTGCTCATCACAGTGCCACCCCTGGTGTCTTGCGAAGCAACAGTGTAAGGATTACCAGGAGGTGTAATATTTGACAAATACTTGACTCTTTCCAGTTCTATTTCTGCCTGTTTCCATCACTTTATGTTTTTTGAAGAAGTATAACGTTTTGTATATCAATGAGACAAATTCCGTGTGAATCGTTCAAATTCTGGGAAGTGCTGTCGGGAAAGGTCCTGCTGACTCCACGGATTACCATTCCAAATCCTGCAACAGTTTCCTAGCATGTTGTTGGAAGAGGGGACAGTGTTGCATGATGTGGCTTGGTGAAGGTGCGGGTTGGGGGATGAAGGGGAGGAGAGTAGTGGTGGGCTTTCGAGTCCCAGTTCCTTTGTGTCTCAGTGGATTTTTACTTTCCTTTGTTTGACATTCCTTCATCCCTCCGGTCCTTTTGTCCTCCAGTTGTTCATTCCTTCTCTTTTTCCTTCCATCCATACAGTCGTCCCTCCTGTCCATCCATCTGCCCTTCTATCAATCGGAGCACCCATGCAACTTTCCCTACATCGATCTGACCGCCCATCCATTTCTCCATATCTCAATCTGTCCGTCTTTCCATGCACTAATCTCCATCCATCCATCCATTCATCCATCCATCGCTCCGTCCGTCCATCCGCCGTCCGTCCATCCATCCGTCCGTCTGTCTGTCCTTCCGTCCGTCCATCCAACCATTGATCCATCCACATATCCATACGTCCATCCATCCATCAATCCATCCATTCATCCATCGATCGATCGATCCATCCATCCATCCATTGTTCCATCCGTCCATTCATCCGTCTATCCGCCCATCCGTTGAACCGTCCATCCGTTTGCCCGTCCATCAGCCCATCCATCAATCCCTAAGTCACCCATCTGTTAATTGCTCACAGATGTAGAAATGGTACAGCAATTATCTTGGGGGATTTTAATCTACATGTCGATTGGTTTAACCAGGTCGGTCAAGGCAGCCTTGAGGAGGAGTTAATAGAATGTATCCACGATAGTTTCCTAGAACAGTATGCAAAGGAACCTACGAGGGAACAAGTGGTCCTGGATATGGCCCTGTGTAATGAGACAAGATTGATTACTGATCTCATAGTTAGAGATCCTCTCGGAAGGAGCGATCACAATATGGTGGAATTTAAAATACAGATGGAGGATGAGAAGGTAAAATCAAACACTAGTGTTTTGTGCTTAAACAAAGGAGATTACAATGGGATGAGAAAAGAACTAGCTCAGGTAGACTGGGAGCTATGCCTTTATGGTGAAACAGTTGAGTAACAGTGGAGAACCTTCCAAACGATTTTTCACAATGCTCAGCAAAGGTTTATACCAGCAGAGGGAAGGACGGTGGAAAGAGGGAAAATCGACCGTGGATATCTAAGGAAATAAGGGAGAGTAACAAATTGAAGGAAAAAGCATACAAAGTGGCAAATATTAGTGGGAGACTAGAGGATTAGGAAATCTTTAGGGGGCAGCAAAAAGCTACTATAAAAGCTAAAAGGAAGAGGAAGATAGATTGTGAGTAAACTTGCTCAGAACTTGGGCAGCCCGGTAGCATTGGGGATATCACAATTGCTTCACAGCTCCAGGGTCCCAGGTTCGATTCCGGATTGGGTCACTGTCTGTGTGGAGTCTGCACATCCTCCCCGTGTGTGCGTGGGTTTCCTCCGGGTGCTCCGGTTTCCTCCCACAGTCCAAAGATGTGCAGGTTAGGTGGATTGGCCATGCTAAATTGCCCTTAGTGTCCAAAATTGCCCTTAGTGTTGGGTGGGGTTACTGGGTTATGGGGATAGGGTGGAGGTGTTGACCTTGGGTAGGGTGCTCTTTCCAAGCGCCGGTGCAGACTCGATGGGCCGAATGGCCTCCTTCTGCACTGTAAATTCTATGATAATATAAAAACTGATAGTAAAGGTTCCTACAGATCATAAAACAAAAAAGAGTGGCTAAGGTAAATGTTGGTCCTTTAGAGGATGAGAAGGGAGATCTAATAATGGGAGATGAGGGAATGGCTGAGGAACTGAACAGGTTTTTTGGGTCGGTCTTCACAGTGGAAGACACAAAATACATGCCAGTGACTGATCTCTATGAGGCTATGCCAGGTGAGGACCTTGAGATGATTGTTATCACGAAGGAGGTAGTGATGGGCAAGCTAATGGGGCTAAAGGTAGACAAATCTCCTGGCCCTGATGGAATGCATTCCAGAGTGCCAAAAGAGATGACTACGGATATTGCAAATGCACGAGTGATAATTTACCAAAATTCACTAGACACTGCGGTGGTCCCGGCGGATTGCAAATTAGCAAAGGTGATACCACTGTTTAAAAAAGGAGGTAGGCAGAAAGCGGGTAATTATAGGCCAGTTAGCTTAACTTCGGTGGTAGGGAAGATGCTGAAATCTATCATCAAGGAAGAAATAGCGAGGCATCTGGATTGAAATTGTCCCATTGGGCAGACGCAGCATGGGTTCATAAAGGGCAGGTCGTGCCTAACTAATTTAGTGGAATTTGTTGAGGACATTACCAATGCGGTAGATAACGGGGAGCCAATGGATGTGGTATATCTGGATTTCCAGAAAGCCTTTGCCAAGATGCCACAGAAAAGCTTGCTGCATGAGATGAAGATGCGTGGCATTAAGGATAAAGTAGTAGCATGGATAGAGGATTGGTTAATTAATCGAAAGCAAAGAGTGGGGATTAATGGGTGTTTCTCTGGTTGGCAATCAGTAGCTAGTGGTATCCCTCAGGGATCAGTGTTGGGCCCACAATGTTTCAGAATTTACATAGATGATTTGGAATTGGGGCCCAAGGGCAATGTGTCCAAGTTTGCAGACGACACTAAGATGAGTGGTAAAGCAAAACGTGTAGAGGATACTGGAAGTCTGCAGAGGGATTTGGATAGGTTGAGTGAATGGGCTAAGGCCTGGCAGATGGAATGCAATGTTGACAAATGCGAGGTTATCCATTTTGGTAGGAATAACAGCAAAAACGTATTATTACTTAAATGATAAAATATTAAAACATGCTGCTGTGCAGAGAGTCCTGGCTGTGCTAGTGCATGAGTAACAGAAAGTTTGTTTACAGGTGCACCAGGTAATAAAGATGGCAAATGGAATGTTGTCCTTCATTGCTAGAGGGATGGAGTTTAAGACTAGGGAGGTTATGCTGCAATTGTATAAAGCGTTAGTGAGCCCACACCTTGAGTATTGTGTTCAGCTTTGGTCTCGTTAACTGACAAAGGACGTACTGGCGCTGGAGGGTGTGCAGAGGTGTTTCATTGGGTTAATCTCAGAGCTGAAGGGGTCGGATTACGAGAATAGGTTGAGTAGACTGGGACTGTACTCGTTCGAAATGAAAAGGATGAGGGGCGATCTTATAGAAACCTATAAAATTATGAAACAAATAGATGCGGACAAGTTGTTTCCACTGGCGGGTGAAGGCAGAACTGGGAGGTATAGCCTCAAAATAAGGGGAAGTAGATTTAGGACTGGGTTTAGGAGGAACTTCTTCAGACAAAGGGTTGTGAATCTATGGAATTCCTTGCCCAGTGAAGCAGTTGAGGCTCCTTATTTAAATGTTTTTAAGATAAAGATAGGTAGTTTGTTGAAGAATAAAGGGATTAAGTGTTATGGTGTTCGGGCCAGAAATAGAGCTGAGTCCACAAAAGATCAGCCATGATCTCAATGAATGGCGGGGGAGGCTCGAGGGGCCAGACGGCCGAATCCTGCTCCTAGTTCTTATGTTCTTATGAATGATGTAACCATCGAAGGCACCAGAAAGTACACATTCGAATTAGCATAATGAAGGTGAGTAGTGAGTTTAAAAGCTCTTACCTTTACAGGAGCAGCCCTTTGGATTTCGGTGGCATCGGTGCGCAGGGGCCTTCTGGGAGGTGAGTAGTGAGTTTAAAAGCTCTTACCTTTACAGGAGCAGCCCTTTGCATTTCGGCGGCAGCGGTGCGCAGGGACCTTCTGGGAGGTGAGTAGTGAGTTTAAAAGCTCTTACCTTCACAGGAGCAGCCCTTTGGATTTCGGCGGCAGCGGTGCGCAGGGGCCTTCTGGGAGGTGAGTAGTGAGTTTAAAAGCTCTTACCTTCACAGGAGCAGCCCTTTGAATTTCGGCGGCAGCGGTGCGCAGGGACTTTCTGGGAGGTGAGTAGTGAGTTTAAAAGCTCTTACCTTTACAGGAGCAGCCCTTTGGATTTCGGCGGCAGCGGTGCGCAGGGGCCTTCTGGGAGGTGAGTAGTGAGTTTAAAAGCTCTTACCTTCACAGGAGCAGCCCTTTGAATTTCGGCGGCAGCGGTGCGCAGGGACCTTCTGGGAGGTGAGTAGTGAGTTTAAAAGCTCTTACCTTTACAGGAGCAGCCCTTTGGAATTCGGCGGCAGCGGTGTGCAGGGGCCTTCTGGGAGGTGAGTAGTGAGTTTAAAAGCTCTTACCTTTACAGGAGCAGCCCTTTGAATTTCGGCGGCAGCGGTGCGCAGGGACCTTCTGGAAGGTGAGTAGTGAGTTTAAAAGCTCTTACCTTTACAGCAGCAGCCCTTTGGATTTCGGCGGCAGCGGTGCGCAGGGACCTTCTGGGAGGTGAGTAGTGAGTTTAAAAGCTCTTACCTTTACAGGAGCAGCCCTTTGGATTTCGGCGGCAGCGGTGCGCAGGGGCCTTCTGGGAGGTGAGTAGTGAGTTTAAAAGCTCTTACCTTTACAGGAGCAGCCCTTTGGATTTCGGCGGCAGCGGTGCGCAGGGACCTTCTGGGAGGTGAGTAGTGAGTTTAAAAGCTCTTACCTTTACAGGAGCAGCCCTTTGGATTTCGGCGGCAGCGGTGCGCAGGGGCCTTCTGGGAGGTGAGTAGTGAGTTTAAAAGCTCTTACCTTTACAGGAGCAGCCCTTTGGATTTCGGCGGCAGCGGTGCGCAGGGGCCTTCTGGGAGGTGAGTAGTGAGTTTAAAAGCTCTTACCTTTACAGGAGCAGCCCTTTGGATTTCGGCGGCAGCGGTGCGCAGGGGCCTTCTGGGATGTGAGTAGTGAGTTTAAAAGCTCTTACCTTTTCAGGAGCAGCCCTTTGGATTTCGGCGGCAGCGGTGCGCAGGGACCTTCTGGGAGGTGAGTAGTGAGTTTAAAAGCTCTTACCTTTACAGGAGCAGCCCTTCGGATTTCGGCGGCAGCGGTGCGCAGGGACCTTCTGGGAGGTGAGTAGTGAGTTTAAAAGCTCTTACCTTTACAGGAGCAGCCCTTTGGATTTCGGCGGCAGCGGTGCGCAGGGGCCTTCTGGGAGGTGAGTAGTGAGTTTAAAAGCTCTTACCTTTACAGGAGCAGCCCTTTGAATTTCGGCGGCAGCGGTGCGCAGGGACCTTCTGGGAGGTGAGTAGTGAGTTTAAAAGCTCTTACCTTTACAGGAGCAGCCCTTTGGATTTCGGCGGCAGCGGTGCGCAGGGAGCTTCTGGGAGGTGAGTAGTGAGTTTAAAAGCTCTTACCTTTACAGGAGCAGCCCTTTGGATTTCGGCGGCAGCGGTGCGCAGGGGCCTTCTGGGAGGTGAGTAGTGAGTTTAAAAGCTCTTACCTTTACAGGAGCAGCCCTTTGGATTTCGGCGGCAGCGGTGCGCAGGGGCCTTCTGGGAGGTGAGTAGTGAGTTTAAAAGCTCTTACCTTTACAGGAGCAGCCCTTTGAATTTCGGCGGCAGCGGTGCGCAGGGACCTTCTGGGAGGTGAGTAGTGAGTTTAAAAGCTCTTACCTTTACAGGAGCAGCCCTTTGGATTTCGGCGGCAGCGGTGCGCAGGGACCTTCTGGGAGGTGAGTAGTGAGTTTAAAAGCTCTTACCTTTACAGGAGCAGCCCTTTGAATTTCGGCGGCAGCGGTGCGCAGGGGCCTTCTGGGAGGTGAGTAGTGAGTTTAAAAGCTCTTACCTTTACAGGAGCAGCCCTTTGGATTTCGGCGGCAGCGGTGCGCAGGGACCTTCTGGGAGGTGAGTAGTGAGTTTAAAAGCTCTTACCTTTACAGGAGCAGCCCTTTGGATTTCGGCGGCAGCGGTGCGCAGGGGCCTTCTGGGAGGTGAGTAGTGAGTTTAAAAGCTCTTACATTTACAGGAGCAGCCCTTTGAATTTCGGCGGCAGCGGTGCGCAGGGACCTTCTGGGAGGTGAGTAGTGAGTTTAAAAGCTCTTACCTTTACAGGAACAGCCCTTTGGATTTCGGCGGCAGCGGTGAGCAGGGGCCTTCTGGGAGGTGAGTAGTAATTTAAAAAGCCTTGCCTGGCCCCATGTCTGTTCTTCTTTTCTGTTTTATTTGTTTTTATATAAGGCGGGAACCGGAAGTTCGACCTCTAGCAAGACCCCCCCCCCCCCCCCAAACCAATAAATTCTGGTGGAGAGGAAACCCGAGACACTACACGTGTAGTGTCTCCCACCCGCCCTCCTCCTCTAATCTAATAATAAGACCCATTGGTGTAAGGTAAGTGCCATATTATATTATTATATTATTAGCATTGTGCAGGTCAAGGATCAGAGGTGGAGGAGCAGTCTCTGTCAGCGAGAGAACCTGAGAACATCTCAGACACTCAGAAGGTAAGAAGGTAAGTAAGTGATTTTTACTTTTACACCTTTTTTCAAATTGTGTGTGTCGGGGGGAAACTGAAGTGACATCACAGAAAAGCTGTGGCCAGAGTGGCTGGTTGGGATTCTAACCTAAATTTAAAAAAAATTTGAGTATTTGGGAACTAATTAAACATAATAACTTAATTATAATTTAGAGGATATCTAAGCCAGAGATCGGAGAGTATTATAGTTAGCTATCGCATTTCTATTAGAAATCTAGTGCTAGGAAACAGATAGTTGACAGTAACTTTGCAATTTAAAAAAAAAAGTATTTAAAAAAAAAAGACAAATTTTAATTTTAATTAATTGACGCAATGTCAGTTAGAGGGGTGCTGTGCTCTGACTGTGAGATGTGGCAGGTCCGGGAGGCTTCCAGCGTCCCGGATGGCTTCATCTGCAGAAAGTGCACCCAACTGCAGCTCCTCACAGACCGCATGGTTCGGTTGGAGCAGCAATTGGATGCACTTAGGAGCATGCAGGTGGCGGAAAGCATCATAGATCGCAGTTATGTAAATGTGGTCACACCCAAGGTGCAGGCAGAGAAATGGGTGATCACCAGGAAGGCCAGGCAGTCAGTGCAGGAATCCCCTGTGGTTGTCCCCCTCTCGAACAGATATACCCCTTTGGATACTGTCGGGGGGGGGGGGGGGTAGCCGATCAGGGGAAAACAGCAGCAGCCAGAGCAGTGGCACCACTGCTGGCTCTGATGTTCAGAAGGGAGGGTCAAAGCGCAGAAGAGTAATAGTAATAGGGGACTATATAGTCAGGGGCACAGATAGGCGCTTCTGTGGACGTGAAAGAGACTCCAGGATGGTATGTTGCCTCCCTGGTGCCAGGGTCCAGGATGTCTCCGAACGGGTAGAGGGAATCCTGAAGGGGGAGGGCAAACAGGCAGAGGTCGTTGTACATATTGGTACTAACGACATAGGCAGGAAGGGGCATGAGGTCCTGCAGCAGGAGTTCAGGGAGCTTAGGCAGAAAGTTAAAAGACAGGACCTCGAGGGTTGAAATCTCGGGATTACTCCCTGTGCCACGTGCCAGTGAGGCTAGAAATAGGAAGATAGAGCAGACAAACACGTGGCTAAACAGCTGGTGTAGGAGGGAGGGTTTCCGTTATCTGGACCACTGGGAGCTCTTCCGGGGCAGGTGTGACCTGTATAAGATGGACGGGTTGCATCTAAACCGGAGAGGCATAAATATCCTGGCCGCGAGGTTTGCTAGTTTCACACGGGAGGGTTTAAACTAGTATGGCAGGGGGGTGGGCACGGGAGCAATAGGTCAGAAGGTGAGAGCATTGAGGGAGAACTAGGGAATAGGGACAGTGTGGCTCTGAGGCAGAGCAGACGGGGAGAAATTGCTGAACACAGCGGGTCTGGTGGCCTGAAGTGCATATGTTTTTATGCAAGAGCATTACGGGTAAGGCAGATGAACTTAGAGCTTGGATTACTACTTGGAACTATGATGTTGTTGCCATTACAGAGACATGGTTGAGGGAAGGGCAGGATTGGCAGCTAAACGTTCCAGGATTTAGATGTTTCAGGCGGGATAGAGGGGGATGTAAAAGGGGAGGCGGAGTTGCGCTACTTGTTCGGGAGATTATCACAGCTATACTGCGAGAGGACACCTCAGAGGGCAGTGAGGCTATATGGGTAGAGATCAGGAATAAGAAGGGTGCAGTCACAATGTTGGGGGTATACTACAGGCCTCCCAACAGCCAGCGGGAGATAGAGGAGCAGATAGGTAGACAGATTTTGGAAAAGAGTAAAAACAACAGGGTTGTGGTGATGGGAGACTTCAACTTCCCCAATATTGACTGGGACTCACTTAGTGCCAGGGGCTTAGACGGGGCGGAGTTTGTAAGGAGCATCCAGGAGGGCTTCTTAAAACAATATGTAAACAGTCCAACTAGGGAAGGGGCGGTACTGGACCTGGTATTGCGGAATGAGCCCGGCCAGGTGGTAGATGTTTCAGTAGGGGAGCATTTCGGTAACAGTGACCACAATTCAGTAAGTTTTAAAGTACTGGTGGACAAGGATAAGAGTGGTCCGAGGATGAATGTGCTAAATTGGGGGAAGGCTAATTATAACAATATTAGGCGGGAACTGAAGAACATAGATTGGGGGCGGATGTTTGAGGGCAAATCAACATCTGACATGTGGGAGGCTTTCAAGTGTCAGTTGAAAGGAATACAGGACAGGCATGTTCCTGTGAGGAAGAAAGATAAATACGGCAATTTTCGGGAACCTTGGATGACGAGTGATATTGTAGGCCTCGTCAAAAAGAAAAAGGAGGCATTTGTCAGGGCTAAAAGGTTGGGAACAGACGAAGCCTGTGTGGCATATAAGGAAAGTAGGAAGGAACTTAAGCAAGGAGTCAGGAGGGCTAGAAGGGGTCATGAAAAGTCATTGGCAAATAGGGTTAAGGAAAATCCCAAGGCTTTTTACACGTACATAAAAAGCAAGAGGGTAGCCAGGGAAAGGGTTGGCCCACTGAAGGATAGGCAAGGGAATCTATGTGTGGAGCCAGAGGAAATGGGTGAGGTACTAAATGAATACTTTGCATCAGTATTCACCAAAGAGAAGGAATTGGCAGATGTTGAGTCTGGAGAAGGGGGTGTAGATAGCCTGGGTCACATTGTGATCCAAAAAGACGAGGTGTCGGGTGTCTTAAAAAATATTAAGGTAGATAAGTCCCCAGGGCCTGATGGGATCTACCCCAGAATACTGAAGGAGGCTGGAGAGGAAATTGCTGAGGCCTTGACAGAAATCTTTGGATCCTCGCTGTCTTCAGGGGATGTCCCGGAGGACTGGAGAATAGCCAATGTTGTTCCTCTGTTTAAGAAGGGTAGCAAGGATAATCCCGGGAACTACAGGCCGGTGAGCCTTACTTCAGTGGTAGGAAAATTACTGGAGAGAATTCTTCGAGACAGGATCTACTCCCATTTGGAAGCAAATGGACGTATTAGTGAGAGGCAGCACGGTTTTGTGAAGAGGAGGTCGTGTCTCACTAACTTGATAGAGTTTTTCGAGGAGGTCACTAAGATGATTGATGCAGGTAGGGCAGTAGATGTTGTCTATATGGACTTCAGTAAGGCCTTTGACAAGGTCCCTCATGGTAGACTAGTACAAAAGGTGAAGTCACACGGGATCAGGGGTGAACTGGCAAGGTGGATCCAGAACTGGCTAGGCCATAGAAGGCAGAGGGTAGCAATGGAGGGATGCTTTTCTAATTGGAGGGCTGTGACCAGTGGTGTTCCACAGGGATCAGTGCTGGGACCTTTGCTCTTTGTAGTATATATAAATGATTTGGAGGAAAATGTAACTGGTCTGATTAGTAAGTTTGCAGACGACACAAAGGTTGGTGGAATTGCGGATAGCGATGAGGACTGTCTGAGGATACAGCAGGATTTAGATTGTCTGGAGACGTGGGCGGAGAGATGGCAGATGGAGTTTAATCCGGACAAATGTGAGGTAATGCATTTTGGAAGGGCTAATGCAGGTAGGGAATATACAGTGAATGGTAGAACCCTCAAGAGTATTGAAAGTCAAAGAGATCTAGGAGTACAGGCCCACAGGTCATTGAAAGGGGCAACACAGGTGGAGAAGGTAGTCAAGAAGGCATACGGCATGCTTGCCCTCATTGGCCGGGGCATTGAGTATAAGAATTGGCAAGTCATGTTGCAGCTGTATAGAACCTTAGTTAGGCCACACTTGGAGTATAGTGTTCAATTCTGGTCGCCACACTACCAGAAGGATGTGGAGGCTTTAGAGAGGGTGCAGAAGAGATTTACCAGAATGTTGCCTGGTATGGAGGGCATAAGCTATGAGGAGCGATTGAATAAACTCGGTTTGTTCTCACTGGAACGAAGGAGGTTGAGGGGCGACCTGATAGAGGTATACAAAATTATGAAGGGCATAGACAGAGTGGATAGTCAGAGGCTTTTCCCCAGGGTAGAGGGGTCAATTACTAGGGGGCATAGGTTTAAGGTGAGAGGGGCAAGGTTTAGAGTAAATGTACGAGGCCAGTTTTTTACGCAGAGGGCAGTGGGTGCCTGGACCTCACTACCGGAGGAGGTAGTGGAAGCAGGGACGATAGGGCCATTCAAGGGGCATCTTGACAAATATATGAATAGGATGGGAATAGAAGGATACGGACCCAGGAAGTGTAGAAGATTGTAGTTTAGTCGGGCAGTATGGTCGGCACGGGTTTGGAGGGCCGAAGGCCCTGTTCCTGTGCTGTACATTTCTTTGTTCTTTGTTCTTTGAAGGCACCATTTCTGGATGGTAAATTTGAAAAGAATGTCTTGTGGCAGAGTTGAAAATTTCCAACCTCTGGACCATTCGTTTCGTGTCCAAAGCCAGGACTTGTTGGCCACGGTAGGAGAGCAAAACTGGAGAAAGTTCGCACCTCACATACCTGGTGGCAGTAGTGACAGATGACGGAAGTACAGAAATGGTAATCGGGAAACTATCAACTTAGTTTGAAATAATTGGAAGATGTATCGGTTACCAGAGTAGCGCCAAAACTAACAGTAAGAATTTACAAAACTGTTGTGGGACTGGCCTTGTTATGTAGTGCACAAATTGGGAAACTTCAAGCAGTGAGGAAAAGAACTGGATAGAAATGAGAAGTGGTTGGTAAGATGGGTGTGAGAAGTACCTAGAAATGACAAAATCATGAACCAGCCCATCAGTGAGTCACCACAAATTATAGTAGCTGGAAATATATGGTCAACTATTGCGGAAAGAGGAAATGTACCAGACAAGCAATGGAGATGCACCTGTCAGCAGACGTAGGGGAAAAGGAAGGCCTAAGATCAGATGCAAATTTGAACGCAAACAGACTCAGGTGGGGCGGTTTTAGACGAAAAACTGAGCGAATTAAGTGGACATAGAGAAGGGTGATCAAGCAGTCATTTTTCGATTCAAAATAAAATTAAGAAGCTGAACAAAGAAGAAACATCGTAAAACATTTTCCACCTGCAATCAGTACGATAAATACGTCTTTTTCCTGGCAATGCAACTCAACGTACAATATCCATCGCGTCCTATATCTCAGAGCAAAAGTGGATCTGGTCTTCTCCTCAAATTAAAGACATGCAGAGGGAGGAATAGTTGTCGAATTGAACGAAGGTCCACAGATGCAATTGCAATAAAATGTTAAAAGTACTGCACTTCCCCACTTATTTGGTGGACTGCGATATTATTAGCAAGAGGTAGATTTAAGTTTTCTATACAAAACAGAGAATTAGGAAAATACCGAAACACAAGGTCTGCTCCCGAAAGAAAGACAAAACGGAAATGCTGTTTCACCGCCTTTGCTTGAAAACTAACACTACAAAGAACAAAGCGTCCAAACAAACTGACAATATCGATGTGATTGCGGAAATTAAGATGGAAAGATTAACGATAATACATTTCACGAAACGTCACACAATTGGCCTAGTTTTGTAATAAGAAATGACATGTAAATCTGAAGTATTTAATAAATTACAAATCGATGAAACGACAGAAACTAAGTTTTGTTTTAAACAATCTTGTCCACACAATGATGCTGAAGACTATGGGTGTGGGGAAACATTAGGGACATTGATGTATTATTATCGTCTTCCGGACTTCCTATTCCTCCTAGTCTTCGGATTTTGGGTTCATTACGGCGATGTAAACGGCAATAGTCCTTTAGTTAACCTTGTACCTCCATTCGAGTACATTACATTTACAGGAAAGATGCTTCGTCTTCATAAATGATTGAAAAGTTGCACACACCAGACTGCAACATAAATATAATGTCGTTACCTGACAACTTCATAATTTCGTTAAGTTGCTCTATTTCTGAAAAGAAAGTGATAAATAATAAAACATAGATAAATAATCGGGATTGGCAGCATATGTGGTGAGAGAGAGGTTTAACGTTCCGATGTTGTATGCATTCTTCAGAGCGAAAGAGAAGGAGAAATGGGATGGATAATGTACTGTGTAAGAGGTGCGAGAGCAGCTGGGACATAATACAAAGTCAGTGATCGGTGGGAGCGTGGCGAGCTTGCATCACCTCTGTGTGGGGCACCAGATAAAGGAAATGTTAACTCTGTGAAGTACTATAGATGCGCTGTTTGTGACATAAAGGTAAGCGTTTGCTTTTATAATAAAGGTCAGGATTTGGTATTCCCCATCTACACGAGTGAGAACGGTTTGTGGATGATTTACTTGTTTTCGAGACAAATGTTGCAGCTTGAGAAGGGCATGGCGACGTCCGTCTTCAGTTGGGAGGCAAGCTAAGTCCACTTAAATAACTTGCATGATGGCTGGATCTGGATTTGAGACCTCAGCAGAACTGTCATAAAAATCCAACTGGATGGTAAGTAATCCAAATAAAATTAACTGGTGGTATACACGTCCCTAACACACAATTGGATTTGAACTTCCGGTGTCGAGTTGCGTTCAATGTCACAGGTAAGGCGGTAGGATTGCAATTTTCACGAAAATAAACATTTAAGATAACTTGAAGATTCTTAACAGCCAGTAAATCTGATCAATTTCGGCAGATCACTTCCGAATAAATTAGAAACGATTTTGGCAGGATTATATTAGTGTAGCAGGAGTATTGATTTCGGATTTGGAAAGAATGACCTTTGTCAACACAGATAGTGGCGAAGATCATCTCATTTGCCGACAAAGGCAGGAACTCGAAATTTCTATTTTACTTTCCATATTCGTCATAGCTTTGCAACAAAGAGAGACACATGAGTCCAAAATTATATTGGTGGTAGAGGAAAATAGATGATATCATTTTGACACTATTTTGGATCAGAATTTTGCGCAATTTGTGTAAAGAATAATCAATGCACTATCGCTATTGCTCAACAAGTATGCAACTTTTAAAGTTTACATCTATTTGGTTACTGAGAGTAACCACTTTCCGATATCCAGCTGCAAATGAATAAGGTAATGATATGCATGGTGTGAATATGAAGATTCAGATCACGTGGACACATTTTGCAGATTGCCATTGAACAACATTTTGCGACATTAAAATACATTGTAAAATAAGCCAAATTATTTCTAAGAGTTACCTTTATCTTGCTCACTGATTCGTTTTTCTGAAGCAGAAAAAAATTAACTTCTGTTTAAGAAACCAGGAAATATATTCATGTCTTTTTGCATAGAACAATATAATGTGAAAGAAGGTCTGCACCGACGTTCTGAAAGAGTGCTACACACAGGTACACTCCCCATCCTTGTAACCCCAACTAAGGGACACTAGTATGAAATGTAGCGATTCCAATCCACCTAAACTGCAACTCTCTGTACTGTGGGAGGAAAATGGAGCAAATCCATGCAGAAAATGGGCAGACTCCACACAGACAATCACCCGTGGACGGAATTCAACCCGTGTCCTTGGTGCTGTGAGGCAGCACTGCTAATCACAGTGCCACCCCTGGTGTCATGCAAAGGAGCAGTATAAGGATTACCAGGAGGTGAAATATTTGACAAAGAGTTGAGTCATTCCAGTTCTATTTCTGCCTGTATCCATCACTTGATGTTTTTAAAGAACTCTAACATCTTTGTATATCAAAGTCCGTGTGATTCGTTCAAATTCTGGGAAGTGCTGTCGGGAAAGGTCCTGCTGACTCCACGGATTACCATTCCAAATCCTACAACAGTTTCCTAGAATGTTATTGGAATGGGGGACAGCGTTGTACGATGTGGCTTGGTGCAGATGTGGGTTGGGTGAGGGAGGGGAGGAGTATAGTCATGGACTTTCGAGTCCCAGCTCCTTTGTGTCTAAGTGGATTTTTAATTTCCTTTTTTCCTCCATTTCTTCGTCCCTACGGTCCTTTGCTCCTCCAGTCGTCCATTCCTTCCCTTTTTTGTTCCATCCATACAGTCGTCCCTCCTGTCCATCCATCTACCCTTCTATTAATCTGAGTGCCCATCCAACTTTCCATACATCAATCTGACGGCCCATCCATCTCTCCATCTCTCAATCTGTCCGTCCTTCCATGCATCCATCCCCAGCCAACCATCCATTCATCCGTCCATCCATCCATCCGTCCATCCGTCCATCCTTCCGTCCGTCCATCTGCCGTCCCTCCACCCATCCGTCCGTCTCTGTCCCTCCGTTTGTCTATCCATCCAACCATCCATCCATCCACATATGCATCCGTCCAACCATCCGTCAATCCATACATCCATCCATCCATCCATCTATCAATCCATCCATCCATCCATTGTTCCATCCGTCCATTCATCCGTCCATCCGTCCATCCGCTCATCCGTTGATCCGTTCGCCCATCCATCAGCCAATCCATAAATCCCTAAGTCACCCATCTGTTAATTGCTCACACATGAATGATGTGACCATTCGATCATGCTGGAATATTAGATACTCGATGTTTAAGTCCATCAAGAGAATTGGTTGAAGAATGACCCACAAGATTAGACTTATCATGATAATTTGAAGAAAGTGTCGCCAACTCAATTAAAATACACGAATAAAGTTTAATGCATTAAAGAAGGATGCATATCGTACCTGCTTGCTTCAGAGAATGGGTCAATTTTTGAATTTCTGTTAAAGAAACATAACATTTCAGATTTTACATGATGTGAGAACTATCCCCCACTGTCAAATGTCTGTTCTCAGTCTCTGCTTGTTACTGTTATAATTCTTCTTCGTGAAGACAGCGATTTTAAAAATTTACGCTGTCTGACTGTCTGAACTAGAACATTTCACAAATCAGTCCTAGAATGTGTTGCAAACGTCCGGCTGTACCTCTCAGTATTGCAACTTTATTTTCAGTGAATCTTCACCGGACAAAAATGCAGATTTCTATATTGAGGTAAACCGATTTCAGCAGAATAATTTACATTTACCTATAGTTGCAAAATACTCAGTGAAATTGGGAAACTCAGACAAGAAGTGGTGACAACGTATGATGTTCTGTTAGTCAGCAGAAACAGATACAGGCACAAGAGTATATGCTATTATTAGACATGTATACACCTGGAAATTTTCTATCAGTCATTTATCTAGAACATTAGTTATTGAAACAGGACGCACACCAGTACGACAAAATGTAAACTGAAAAAAATAACAGACATTACCCATGAACACATCGGTCGCATTATAGAGAGTACCCAAGCCAGACTAATGGTGCAATTAATTCAGTGTAATTTGTGGATGGTAGGTAAACATGAGTCTTAAGACGTGAGGTGAGTTACGGGAAACAGGATGGAGATGAGTGTAGTTAACTTGTGGATCAGCCATAAATCGATGCCAGTGTTTGGTCAACATGTAATGAAACCCAATTCAACCAATTAATTTTGAAGGTAAAAGGAGACAAAATAGTTGGTAAAACGGACCGCCCATCTACTACATCTATATTCAAGAAAGGAGGGAACCAAAATGCAGGAAAGTGCACGTCAGTTTGCTAATCATCCGTTGTAGGAAATATTCGAATCAATTATTATGAAAATAATAGCAGGGCATTTGGGGAATCATAATGCAAGTAGCCAGTTTCAAAAAGTTTTCTGAAAGGGAAATTGTATTTCACAACTTTCTAAAATTTCTTTGGGTGATGTAACATGGAGGCATATTAAACGGTGCAATAAAATGGAGTACATTTAGATTTTCAAAATCAATAGATACGGTGCCACATGAACGGGTACTGCAAAGGACAAGATCTCTTAATGTCTGAGATGATGTATGATCATGAATAGAATACTGGATAAAGAATAGCAAACATGACATTTATTAAGCTGGTCATTTTCCGTTCGGCAAATTGCAATTAGTGGACAGCCACGGGGATGATTGCTGGACTCACAACTATGTGCGATTTAAAATATTGACTTGGAGGCAGGACCTCCAACCTCTAATAAAATATTGACTATGATGCAGCAAAATATGCCGACCATGCTCAGTGTGGCATGTAATCAAGTTCTGAGGCGGACTGAAAGTGTTGTATGTAGATAAGTTAAGTGCAAAGCATAGTAGATTGAATAAAACATAAGAAAAAGTAATACACAATGTGTCACGGAGAATACAAGAAAGAACATGATTTAATTGCGGCGGTGCTGCAGAATCTGTCGCAGAGTGATCAGCGAATCCTTGCAAAAAGATCATAAAATGTTACCATGCAGCTGCATCAAATAATTAGGAAGGTGATGAAACGTCTATCTATAAGGAAAACGGAGGATATACGTAAGGGGGCTCCGATTTTTGACGGAGATGAGGCGGAATCGCTTTTCTCAGAGGCTTTTTTCACTTTGCAAATCTTTCACAGAGACGAGTACAGATCGAATCATTGGATATTGTCATGGGTGGGTTAGACATTTTCATCGACAAGTAAGTCAAGGATTATAAATGACAGGAAGGAAATTGGATTAAATGTCGAAACCACGGTTGCTGTGGTCTTATCTAATGGGAGACCACGTTTGGTTGCCTATTTCTGCTCGATTTCATATGGCTTCCTTTTTTTTACTCAGCAGGAAACACTCAGTTGCCTTGATCTGGTGAGGGGCTGTCAATCATATCGAGAGAGGTTATAAACAATATATTTCGTATTAAAGTGGTGTAATGGATATGCATTCGATAGTCTGAGGACAGCCAGTCGTTTCTGTGGTCGCAAACAGGACTCTAACATGGTGTGTTGCCTCCCTGGTGCCAGAGTCCTGGATGCCTCTGAACTAATATAGGGCATTCTGAAACAGGAGGGTAAATGGACAGGTGGTATTGTCCACATTGGTACTAATGACATACGCAGGAAGAGGTTCTGCAAAGGTAATTCAGGGAGTTAGGTCGGAAGCTCAAAAGTAAGACCTCTAGGGTAGTAATCTCAGGATTGCTCCCTTGCCACACTCGAACAAGCGGCTAGAGAGATGGTGTCGGAGGGAGGGCTTTAGATCGGTGGATCGCTGGCATGTCTTTTGAGGAAAGTGCGACCTGTGCATGAAGGATGGGTTGTACCTGAACTGGAGGGGCACCAGTACCCTGGCCGGGAGGTTTGCTCGTGCTGTTCGGAATGGTTTAATCTAATTCGGCAGGTGGGTGGAACCGGAACAGAAGGTAACAAGTGTAGAGACTTGGGAAAAATGTGAGACTCAGGTAAACATAGCGCAGAGTAAGAGCAGGGGAAGGGAAGTCGCAGGGCTCAGCGGGACAGTTGGTCTTGAGTGCGTTTGCTTCGACGCAAGAGAGAAACAGTTCAGGCAGATGAACTGAGAGCCTGGATTACTACATGCATTTAGGGTATAATTGCAATTACGGAAGCATGGTTAAAGGAGGGATAGCACTGGCAGCTTATCCTTCCGAGATATCGTCGTTTAAGATGGGAGAGAAGGGGGAACAAAAGAGGTAGGGTTGTTGTATTGGTGAGTAAGGAACAGGTCCTAGCTGTGGTGAGGGAGGACACATTGGATGGATCTAAAAGTGGGGCATTATGGGTGGATCTCAATTTTACAAAGGGTGAAATCACAATATTTGGATTGTAGTGCAGACCACCTAAGAGCAGGAGACAGAGGAGCTGTTGTGTAGTCAGATACTGAAAAGGTGTGAAAAAAGCAGCGTAGTTGTGATGGGGACTTTAACTTCCCCCTTATTCGTTGGTAATCTGTTACAGCCAGGGGCTCGGATAAAGGACAATTTGTTAGATGTGTCCAGGAGGGCTGTTTGATTCAGTATGTTAATAATCCAACCAGGGAGGGGGCCATGCCAGACTTGGTATCGGGGAAAGAACCAGGCTAAGTGACTGATCTTTCAGTGGGAGCATTTCGGCATTACCCACCATAATTCCATAAGATTTCGGCTCGCTGATGAGAGTGCTTAGTTGGGCGAGGGTCAATTACATCCCAATCACGCAGGCGCTGGCGAATGTGGATTGGGAGCGGTTAATTGAGGGCTCATCCATGGCTGACATGTGGGAGACTTTTGAAGGCCAGTTAATTGAAGTGCAGGGCAGGCATGTCCCGAATACCGTAAGGATACCAATGACAACATTCGGGAACCATGGATGACGAGGGAAACTGTAAGTTTAGTGAAAAAGGAAGCAATCGCTAGGTCTAAAAACTAACAGTCCTAGAGGATTACAGTGAAATAAGGAAGGAACTTAAAAGTGGAATTAGGAGGGCTAAATGGAGTCATGAAATGTCTTCAGCAAGCATGGTCATGGAGAATCCTTTTATGCATATATTCGGAGCCAGAGGGTAGCAAGAGAAATAGTAAGCCTATTCAAGAACAATAGAGGGAAGTTATGCGTAGAACCACAGGTAGTGGGTGAAATACTTAATGAGTACTTTGTACTTGCATTCACCAGGGAGAAGGACATGATGGACGTTGAGTTCAGGGATAGATGTGTGAACGCTCGAGAGAACGTAAGTATATCAAAGAAGTATGCTAAATTGCAGTAAAATAGACAAGCCCCCCGGTGCCGGACAGGATTTATCCCAGGTCACTGCTGGAGGCAAGGATAGAAATAGCTAAGGCCTTAACAGATATCTTAACATCCTCTTGGACCACAAGCGAGGTTGCGTAGACTGGATAATAGCCAATATTGTTCCCATGTTCCAGAAAAGAAGCTGCGATAATCCAGTAAATTTCAGTCTGGTGAGCCTGACATCAGTGGTGGTGAGGCTTTTGCATAAGCTAATGAGGTGCGGGATACATGCACATTTGGACGAAAATGGTCTAGTTAGTGATAGGCAGCATGGATTTGTCCACGGAAGATCATGCCTCACCGACTTGATTAAGTCTTTTGAAGAGGTGAGAAAGAATATTGATGAGGGACGGGCTGCAGATATAATTTATACACACTTCATTAAGGCGTTTAACAAGATTCCTCATGGCAGACTGGTACAAAAGGTAAAATCCCGTGGATTTTGGGCTGGGCTGCCGAGATTGATACATATCTGGCATGGTTCTGGAAGAGAGAGATAGCGGTGGAAGGGCATTTTTCTGAACGGAGAATAGTGGCGAATGGGTCTCTGCACAATTAAAGCACAATTAAAGCTCATGACATTGGGGTAATATATTGGCGTGGATAGAGAATTGCTTGGCAGAGAGCGGGAATAAACGACTCCTTTTCAACATGGCAGGCAGTGACTATTGGTGTATCGCAGGATTCAGTGCTGGAACGCCAGCTGTTTACATTAATGATTTGGACGAAGGAATTGCATGGAATATTTCTAAATTTGCAGACTACACTAAGCTGGGCGCCCGTGTGCTGTGAGGAGAATGCAAAGAAGGCTTCAGGGTGACTTGGACAGGTTGGGTCAGTCGGCAAATACTTGGAAAATGCAATATAATGTGGGTGAATGAATGCGAGATTATCCACATTGCTGGCAAAAACAGAAATGGTAGGGCAGCGCGGTGGAACAGTGGATAGCACTGCTGCCTCAGTTGTCCCGGGTTCAAACCGGCTGTGGGTCGCTGTCCGTGTGGAGTTTGCACTTTTTCCCCTTGTTTGCGTGGGTTTCACCACCACAACTCCAAGCTATGCAGGGTAGGTGGATTGGCCATGTTAAATTACACCTTCAAGAAAAAAAATGAATTGGGTACTCTAAATTTAAAAACAAGAAACAGAAATGGAGATTATTATCTGAATGGTGGCAGAAATAATAATCGGAAAAGGGGAAGTGCAACGAGACCTGGGTGGACCTATGGCGGAAGGTTGCCATGCAAGTACAGCAGGTGGTGAGGAAAGCTCATGGCATGCTGGCCTTCATAGCGAGTGAATTTGAGTATAGGAGCAGGGATGTCTTGCTGCAATTATAAAGGGCTTCGGTGAGATCACACCTTGAGTACTGTTTGCAGTTTCGAACTCCTAGTATTCCAGCGAATAGTACTCCAGCGAAGGTTCACGAGACTAATTCCTGGAATGGCAGGACTGACATATAAAGAATAACTGGGTCGACTGGGCTTGGGTTCATTGGAGTTTGAAGAATGAGCGGCGATCTCATAGACATATAAATCCTGATGGGACTGGACAGTATAGGTGCACGAAGAAAGTTCCCGATGTTGGCGACTTCGAGAAATAGGGGTCACAGCCGAAGAATAAGAATTGAGCCATTCAAGACTGAGGTAATGAAGAACTTCTTCGCTCAGAGAGTCGTGAAGTTGTGGAAATCTTAGAAAGCTGTTGAAGCCAGTTCGTTGGATATATTCAAAAGGGAGCTGGACCTGGCCCTTGTGCCGAAATGGATCAAGGGGCATGGAGCGAATGCGGGAGTCGGATACTGAATTTGTATGATCAGCCATGATCATAGTCTATGTACAGTCTATAAAGAGGCCATTTAGCCTATCGAGTCTGTACCGACCATTTGAAAGGCCATCCATTCCCCGTCATATCACTCTAGCCCTACCTAAACCTTGGGGACAGGGGCAATAAGCATGGCCAACCCACCTCACACACATCTTTGGGCTGTGGGGGGAAACCGGAGTACATGGAGAAACCCCATTCATACACGGAAAGCATGTGCAAACTCCATCCAGACAGTCACCAGAGGTCAGAATCGGACCCTGGTCCCTGGCTCTGTGAGGCATTTGGGCTAACCACTGTGCCACGGTGCCGTGCTCATGCAGAATCGAAGGGCTGAATGGCCTACTCCTGCAACGTTGTTCTATGTTTCTATATTTTGATGTTTCTATGTTTCTATGCGTCTTTGTTTCCATGTTTCTATGTTTCTTTGTTTCTGTGTTTCTATGCTTCTATGTTTCAGTGTTTCCATTTTTCCATGTTAATGGAAACCAAAGCAGTAGGTTAGCACGTGGAGAGGTGGTGTCAAGTACAGTGAAATTGATGAAAAAAAGGTAAAGGGAAGAAGAAGTCAGGCGATGTTATTAATGGCGATGTTGGGATTAAGAAATAAGGTAAAATAACTTGCATAAGGGCACCTTACCTGAATGCTGGAAGCATTCCAAAGAATGTAAATGATTTGGCGGCTCAAATCATTGCTAATATGTATGATTTTGTGGCCATTACAGCGATATGGTTGCAGGGTGGTCACGACTGGGAGTTAAGTATGAAGGACTATCAGATTATTCGGAAGGACAGACAGGAAGTTAAGTGAGGTGCTGTAGCTCTGATATTTAAAGATGACATCAGAGTGGTAGTGAGAGCTGATCTGGGTTCTGTGGCGAAAACTTTGGAAACCATTTGGGTGAACATTAGAAATAATAAGACTTAGTCCAAAGGCCACCAAATTTAAACTTCATGGTTGGGCGGTCAATACATAAAGAAATAACTGATGCATGTAAAAATGTTATGGCAATTATGAAGTAAGGTTTTAACCAGGTCGGTCAACGCAGCCTTGAGGTGGAGTTCATAGAATGTATCCACGATAGTTTCGTTAAACAGTATGCAATGGAACCTGCGAGGGATCAAGCTGTCCGAGATCTGATGCTGTGTAATGATACAGGAACAATGAATGATCCCATTGTTAGGGACGATCTAGGCAGCAGCGATCATGGTATGGTTGAATTTAATGTACAGATGGAGGGTGCGAAGATAAAAGCCAATGCTTTTAAAAGTTTATTGGATAAACATATGGATGATAATGGCATAGTGTAGGTTAGATGGCCTTTGTTTCGGTGCAACATCGTGGGCCGAAGGGCCTGTACTGCGCTGTATTGTTCTATGTTCTATGTTCTAAAGTCTTGTTCAAAAACAAAGGAGACTATAATGGGATGGGAGAAGGGTTGGCTAAGGTAGACTGGGAGCAAATAATTTATGGAGGGACAATTGAGGAAAACTGGAGGACTTTTAAAGTCGTTTTTCATACAGTGCTCAGCAAAACCATATGCCAGTGAAAAGGAAGGACTGGAGGAAAAGGAATAATCTGCGATGGATATCTAAGGAAATAAAGGAGTGTGTCAAAGAAAATACATACATGTTGGCAAATAGTAGTGGGGAACTAGGGAATTATTAATCTTTAAAGGTCAACAGAAAGCCACGAAAAAAGCTGGAATGAAAAGTAGGATGGATTATGAGTGTGAGATAGCTCAGAATATAAAAACTGATAGCAAAGGTTTCTACAAATATATTAAGCGAAAATGAGTGCATAAGTTAAACATTGGTGCTTTAGAGGATGAGAAGGGGAATTGAATAATGTGAAATGAGGAAAGGGCCGAGACTTGAAAAAGTATTTTGTATCGGTCTTCACAGTCGAAGACACAAATAAAATGCCATTGAAGGAGGCTATGGCAGATGAGAACCTAAAAACGATCATTGTCACTAAGGAGGTAATGTTCGGCAAGCGAATGGGGCTAAAGGTAAACAAGTCTCCTTGCCCTGATGGAATGCACCCCAGGGTACTAAAATAGATGGCGTAGGAAATAGCAAATATGCGCGTGGTAATTTATCAAAATTCGCTGGACTTCTGGGCGGTTCGGGCAGATTGGAAAATAGCAAATGTGATGTCACTGTTTAATAACGTAGTAGACAAAAGGCAGGTATCTATAGGCATGTTTGGCTAACTTCTGTAATTGAGAAATGTTTGAATCTATCATCGAAGAAGAAATAGCGAGAGATCTGGGGAGAAAATGTCCCAGTGAGCAGATGCATCATGGATTCATGAACGACAGGTCATGTTTATCTAGCTTATTGCAATTATTTGAGGACATGACGAGCGCAGTGGACAACGGTGAACAATTGGATGTGGTGTCTTTGGGTATTTGGGTTTCCGAAGGCATTAGATAAGATTCCGCACAAAAGCCTGCATGAGATAAAGGTGCACAGCGTTACGGGTGATGTATCAGCGTGTAAAGAGGATTTGTTAACTGGCAGAAAGCAAAGAGTGGGGAAAAATTGGCGTTTTTCTGATTGGAAATCAGTGGCTAGTGGTTTGTCTGAGTGATCAGCTTTGGGCCCGCCATTGGTTACAGTTTACATAGATGATTTGGAGATGGGAACCAAGTGTAATGTGTCAAAGTTCGCAGATGACACTGCCATGAGTGGTAGAGTAAAGTTTGCAGAGGACACTGAAAGCCTGCAGAGAGATATAAATAGTTTAAGTGAGCGGCAAGGGTCTGGCAGAAAAAGTACAATGTTGGTAAATGTAAGGTCATCTATTTTTGTTGCAATGACAGCAAAATGGGCTCTTATTTTAACAATTGTGGAAGCTGCTGTGCAGAGAGACCAGGGTGTTCGGCATGAATCGCAAAACGTTGTTTTGCAGGTGGAACAGATATCTAAGGAGGCAACATAAACCGAGCCCTACATTGCTAGAGGGACGGAGTTTAATAACAGCGGGGTTATGTTGCAGCTGTGTAGGGTGCTAGTGAGGCCACAGCTGGAATACTGTGTACAGTTCTGGACTCCTTACTTAAGAAAGGATGTGGAGATGGCGGCATTGGACTGGGGTTTACACAGTAAGAATTGTTACAACACCCAACAGGTTTGTTTCGAATCACTAGCTGTCGGAGCACAGCTCCTTCCTCTGGTGAGTGACCTGATTCACCGGAGGAAGGAGCTGTGCTCCGAATGATTCGAAACAAACCTATTGGACTTTAACCTGGTGTTGTAACAATTATTACTGTTAAGAAAGTATGTACTGGCACTGGGGGGGGGGGGGGGGGCAGTTAGGGGAGGGGTTAGGGGGTGCAGATGAGATGTAGGTTGATTCCGGTGTTGAGAGGATTGGCTTATGAGGAGAGACTGTGTAGACTGGGACTATAGTCATCCGAATTTAGAATACTGTTGGGTGATCTCAGCAGAACATATGTAGTTATGAAGGGAATAGTTAAGATGGAAGCAGGGAGGTTATTTCACTGGTGGGTGGAACTAGAACTAGGGGGCACAATCTTAAAATATAGGGACGCTAATTTAGCACCAAGTTGAGAAGGAACCTGGTCACCCAAACGGTTATAAATCTGTGGAATTCGCTGCCCAGTGAAATTGTTGACGTTGCACCCCGATTGCCTTGATGATCAAAACCTTTCTGACACAGATTTGAATATTTTAAATGTCTCAGTCTTCATTGCTCTCAGGGTAGGAAATTTCCCTGGAAAAACCCGGAGGAGCTCTATTCAGAAGATCACCGTAATATCTGCCATAAATTCAAAATTCCTTATATTAAGGAGTGTCATCTAGCTCGGTGTTTCCCAAAAATAAACCATCTTTCTCCCTTGAGACATGGAAAGTCCACTCAGAATCCATCATTTTACAATAAGAGCACCACTCATTCTTTTTAACTCAAAGGAACATAGGCCTAACGTGCTCCATCTTTACCCAGAAGACAATTTCCTCAACTGAGGAACTGACCAAGTGAACTTTCCCGCAACTGCTTCAGGGGTGACAAAAAAGTATTAATTCACTGTTTCACATAGCTGGAATGGCATTTAGATTGGGTACCGAGTTGAAAAATTGTTGCTCGTTATCCCAATAGCTTATTTGGTGTCAGTTACAATACTTAACGCCTTAAGACTTGCCAAGCAATGCACAGAATGAATATCTGAAGCGACAGTGCCATGTAGCTCAAATCAAATTAAATCGTTTATCATATTATGAATATGAAACATTAATTGCCTAAAATGAAACATTTCCCCCTGAAAAATATCCGCATAAACATTTACCGATGTCTTTCTGAATGAGAGCTTTGTCTGTCAAAAAGGAATATAACCGCTCATGAAGCATTATGTGTTCACAAATATATTTTGTTGCAAATATGGCGAATGGACAGAATGGTTTGAGTAGCTATAAAAATAATTTCTAATGTCACAAGTAGACGTACATTAACACTGCAATGAAGTTACTGTGAAAAGTCCCTAGTTGCCACATTCCAGCGCCTGTTCGGGTACACTGAGGGAGAATTCAAAATGTCCACATTATCTAACAGCACGTCTTTCGGGACATCTGGGAGGAAACCGGGGCACGCGGAGGGAACCCACGCAGACACAGAGAGAATGTGCAGACTCCACACAGACAGTGACCCAAGCCGGGAATCGTACCTGCGACCCTGGAGCTGTGAAGCGATCGTGCTAACCACTTTAGTATCATGTTGACCATCGCGAGGTCTTTATACTCAAAAATGGAAAGTTAACAGGCTGAACTAAGAACTTTAAAAGTTTTCCCGAGCAAGTAGACTTTGCTTTATGACATTCCCGCGCACTTAAAAAAGCTTTTCTTTAAATAAATGCCTGATTTCTTTCTCACCTTTCTCAGCTAGAGCTGAATCAATCGTGTTGCTTTCTAAAAGAAAAGTGAGATACTTTATGATGTGCTTCCTTGTGTTCTCCCAGTACTTTTAGGCTGCAACGAAAGTTAATTTTAAGACATCTTCATGAACAAAAATGAACAATCTCCGATCGGAGAAACTTCAAGGACAATCAGTACTAATATTTAAAATATCAGTACTGCAGAGTTTCTGCATTGTAAGAACAAGGGAAACAAACTTCGACGAGTGCATTATTTGTTGGCACGAAAACAACTTTAATTACTGAAAACAAAGTTGTTTTGTTTTAGGTCGCGATGCTGAAACGTGTTGCTTTTGTGTGAATCATAGAATCAAAGAGCTTTACAATAGAGGAGTCAATTATCCCTGCTGGACGACTAGCAGTGCAATTTAATTGGAGCGTAAGACAAGGGCAGCACTGTAGCATTGTGGATAGCACAATTGCTTCACAGCTCCAGGGTCCCAGGTTCGATTCCGGCTTGGGTCACTGTCTGTGCGGAATCTGCACATCCTCCCCATGTGTGCGTGGGTTTCCAGCGGGTGCTCCGGTTTCCTCCCACAGTCCAAAGATGTGCAGGTTAAGTGGATTGGCCATCATAAATTGCCCTTAATATCCAAAATTGCCCTTAGTGTTGGGTGGGGTCACTGGGTTATGGGGATAGGGGGAGGTGTTGACCTTGGGTAGGGTGCTCTTTCCAATAGCCGGTGCAGACTCGATGGGCCGAATGGCCTCCTTTTGCACTGTAAATTCTATGATATCTATGATAACTCTTGGCATTTAATCTCGTTGGTTACACCAATTGAGCTGTATGTTAATATTCGTTTTAAACGTTATGACGGTTTCAGGCAGCAAGCTGCGGTGCGGATCTCCACCGCACTTCTACTGCCGAAACAAATTCCCTTAACCTCCAGCCTATTACTATAGTCTATTTGCCATGTGTCTTGATCCCTCGTAAAAGGCCTCGTGAAAGGATAATAGCGCCTCCCTCTTCACTGTATCTGGACAGTGCAGAATGTTCTAAACTTCAAACAGCCTCTTCCCAGCCCGCTGTTGTCCAATGAAGACAAGCCGAGAATTACTGAGAAATTGACATTGTCTTGCACTCATCATCACAGGTACAAACATGTCAAATATCAAAGGGAAAACAATATATCCTACATTAGGAAAGGTTGCTGAATACTTGACAAGTCTACTCTGAATGATCCAGACGTTGCCATGGAGAATGGACCAGGATGCAATGTCCCTCATTCTTTTATTTAATTCAACAGAAGAGCAATGCCTGGATATTCTCCTTGCGCCTCCAAAGGCCCCTGCCTTTGAATAAAATTAGATTCAACCAAGCATAATTGAGTCACATTATGAGACCAAATGATAACATTAAATTGGCTGTGGGTGCAATTATTAGTGCACTCGGAATTTTAAAAGTATTTTAAAATTGATTTTCATTTATATTACAACAAAAAAGAAACAAAAATAAAACGCAGGTAACATATACAGGAACATGGGGCATATTAGCTAGCAAATCCAAACGATCCGGGAACTACAGGCCGGTGAGCCTTACTTCAGTGGTAGGGAAATTACTGGAGAGAATTTTTCGAGACAGGATCTACTCCCATTTGGAAGCAAATGGACGTATTAGTGAGAGGCAGCACGGTTTTGTGAAGGGGAGGTCGTGTCTCACTAACTTGATAGAGTTTTTCGAGGAGGTCACTAAGATGATTGATGCAGGTAGGGCAGTAGATGTTGTCTATATGGACTTCAGTAAGGCCTTTGACAAGGTCCCTCATGATAGACTAGTACAAAAGGTGAAGTCACACGGGATCAGGGGTGAACTGGCAAGGTGGATACAGAACTGGCTAGGCCATAGAAGGCAGAGGGTAGCAATGGAGGGATGCTTTTCTAATTGGAGGGCTGTGACCAGTGGTGTTCCACAGGGATCAGTGCTGGGACCTTTGCTCTTTGTAGTATATATAAATGATTTGGAGGAAAATGTAACTGGTCTGATTAGTAAGTTTGCAGACGACACAAAGGTTGGTGGAATTGCGGATAGCGATGAGGACTGTCTGAGGATACAGCAGGATTTAGATTGTCTGGAGACTTGGGCGGAGAGATGGCAGATGGAGTTTAATCCGGACAAATGTGAGGTAATGCATTTTGGAAGGGCTAATGCATGTAGGGAATATACAGTGAATGGTAGAACCCTCAAGAGTATTGAAAGTCAAAGAGATCTAGGAGTACAGGTCCACAGGTCATTGAAAGGGGCAACACAGGTGGAGAAGGTAGTGAAGAAGGCGTACGGCATGCTTGCCTTCATTGGCCGGGGCATTGAGTATAAGAATTGGCAAGTCATGTTGCAGCTGTATAGAACCTTAGTTAGGCCACACTTGGAGTATAGTGTTCAATTCTGGTCGCCACACTACCAGAAGGATGTGGAGGCTTTAGAGAGGGTGCAGAAGAGATTTACCAGAATGTTGCCTGGTATGGAGGGCATAAGCTATGAGGAGCGAAGGAATAAACTCTGTTTGTTCTCACTGGAACGAAGGAGGTTGAGGGGCGACCTGATAGAGGTATACAAAATTATGAGGGGCATAGACAGAGTGGATAGTCAGAGGCTTTTCCCCAGGGTAGAGGGGTCAATTACTAGGGGGCATAGGTTTAAGGTGAGAGGGGCAAGGTTTAGAGTAGATGTACGAGGCAAGTTTTTTACGCAGAGGGTAGTGAGTGCCTGGAACTCACTACCGGAGGAGGTAGTTGAAGCAGGGACGATAGGGACATTCAAGGGGCATCTTGACAAATATATGAATAGGATGGGAATAGAAGGATACGGACCCAGGAAGTGTAGAAGATTGTAGTTTAGTCGGGCAGTATGGTCGGCACGGGCTTGGAGGGCCGAAAGGCCTGTTCCTGTGCTGTACATTTCTTTGTTCTTTGTTCTTTGTTGATCGGTTACAACAACCATACGATAAACTACGTACAGGCTTCCCAATTCTATTAAAACACACTGGGGGTATAGTCGAGGCAACAAGGGCGTGACCTATTGAAAGCCGCGACGATACAAATGCTGTCCCCCCTACTCAGGCCCCTTTAAACTCCTTGCGCTTTCCCCCCCCCCCCCCCCCCCCTGTATTATGCCCTCTCACTTCCCCTGTTTTTGCCATGTCTTGGTCACCCCTCCTCCCTGACTCTCCTCCCTGCTTGCACCCCCCTCCTGGGCCCATATGTTGCTGGTTACGAATAGGTCCTCGAAGAGGCTGATGAATTGCTTCCATGTATTGTGTCAGTCTTTTTCCGATCCAGGAATCGCAAATTTTATTTTGTCCAATTTGAAGAATTCAGGTTGGTCGGACAGTACGTCCGTGGATATGGCTGGTGCTAGTGATCTGCAGCTGAACAGGAGCCTCTGGCAGGCGTTCAGGGGGGGGGGGGGGGGGCAAAGGCTATGGCGTCTGCCCCTCTCCCCATAATGAGCTCTGCCTATTCCACCATGAAGACTGCCACCAGCGGGCATGACTCCACCATCAGCACCACAATCCTGGACATAGATTCGAAAATGTCGGTCCAGTAGCTGAAACGTTTGGGGAAGGATCAGAATATGGAGGTGTAGTTGTCTGGGGCTCCCTGGCATCATTCACCTTCGACCTCCACCACCAGGAAGTACCCGCGCATACGTGTTCTGGTCAAGATCGCCCTGTGCATTACCTTGAGCTGCATTAGGCTTAGCTCTGTGCATGTGGAGGGAAAGTTCGCCTTGTGTACAGCTGCCGTTCAGAGTCCTGCCCCAATCTCTATGCATAGTTCTTCCTCCCACCTTTCCCAACGGGGCTCTTAACCCCTCTGACAATCATCCACACATAAAAACGCAGTTACCATCCCGAAATTCGCTGGAGGCTTGCAGTCTTTCCAGTTTGTGTCCGGGTAGTTGTGGTCTCCTTGTGGAGGAGGTTCCTCAGTTGTGCGTATCAGAAGTCGTGCTCTTTCAGAAACTGGCGCCTTTCTGTAAGCACTCCAGGGCTGCTACTCTACCATCGTTGCACCGGTCTCCTACTGTCTGTACACCCTCGCCCTGTCCCGCATTCTGAAGGAGGTGTCACTTGTAGTCGAGATTAATTTGTGGTTTTTGCCGACGGGGCCCGTAGGGGACATTGCCCCAACATTTAAATGATGCTTGTGCTGGTTCGGGGTCCTTAACATGGCAACTATCACCGGGTTCCTCGAGTATTTTTCTGGGGGAAATGGGAGTGTGGCCATGGCAGTGCTCGCAGGGCCGTCGCCATATAACAGGTATTTTCCATACGCACCCATTCTGCCTCTGGCTCTCATACTCGCCCACCTACCCTTCCTCTATTTGCCATCCAGTGGAAAAATAGACGGTTCGGCAGCGCCATTCCCCATACACCTGCTTCTCAGTTGGACACTTTTATAGATATTGGGTTTACTCCCTTCCGCACAAACGCCATGATTATTGTATCTATCTTGGTCAAAGAGGCCTTGGGGATGAAGATCGGGAGTCTCTCTTTACCCCTTCCACCTCCACAGGTTCTACTTATGGATCCATGTCCTGTCGTGGGCTGTGAGTATACTCAAATAGCAGAACTTGATTTGGGCCAGTTTTAACCACAGTGTCCCCGCTCTTGTTCTCCCCGCTCAGGATTCTCAGGGAATCATAACACTTACAGTGCAGAACGAGGCCATTCGGCCTGTTTGAAAGAGCACCCTACCCAATCCCATACCACCACCCTATCCCCATAACCCAGTATCCCGACCCACCACTAAGGACAATTTTGGACATTAAGGGCAATTTTGGCATGACCAATCCATCTAACCTACACATCTTTGGACTGTGGAGGAAACCGGAGCATCCGGAGTAAACCCACACACACACGGGGAGAACGTGCAGACTCCACACAGACAGCGAACCAAGCCGGGAATCGAACCTGGGACACTGGAGCTGTGAAGCAATTGTGCTAAACACCGTGCTGCCCTGGCTGAAAGATTTCGCTCTTGCTCTAAGTGTGTAACCCAATGATGCTGCTAACTCCATTCGGACCTGCCTTATTCCTGCCATGCTGGCTAGGAGGGTTGCGACGTAGCGTACCAGATGATTCTCATAAAGTGAGCTCTGTGCTCTCTTTTTCCCCTTTGGAGAATGGCGTTTCCTCCCATTCGACGACCTAAGGGCGATATCTAGTGCGCCATTTCCAGGCAAATAGCTGCGGGTAGTATGGCCATCCACACGTCGTGCCGCTCTGCAGGCGGAAGTATTCATAGTTGGTCGCTTCTATCTCTATATTTACTGCTGTACAGTAGTTGCACCCATTGAGTGAATCCTGGCCCAAACCCAAACTGTTCCAGTATCTCCATGAGGTACTTCCATGCGACTCTGCCGATGGCCTTTTCTGTGTCTAGGGAGATGAACACATCTGGTGTCTCCTTCATGGATGCCGTTATAATCATGTTCAGCAGGCGTCTGATGTTCGGCTTTAGCTCTTTGCCCTTGATAACCCAATCTCCCTTTATTCGCAGTCCTTTTTTCCCTTTCGAATTGCTTTCAGAGTACATTTGAAGTAATGTTCATGGAAACATCGGCTGACAGACACTAACGGTCTCCACGCTTCTTTCCTTGAGATTTCTATCCGATAACACCGAGCCCATTCTTTCAGCGATATTGTAAGTGGGGTGGCATGGTGGCACAATGCTTAGCACTGTTGTCTCACAGCACCACACAGCCGGTTCAGTTCCAGCCTTGCATGCTTGTCTGTGTGGAGTTTGCACATTCTCCACGTGTCCGCCTGGGTTTCCTCCGAGTGCTTCATTTTCCTGCCACAGTTGAAAGATCTGCAGGTTAGGTGGATTGGCCATGCTACATTGGCCCTTAGTGCCCAATCGTTTCGATGCTGTTCAGGGAATAGGGTAGATATGAGGGCCTAGGCTCTTTCCGAGGGTCCGCACAGATTCGATGGGCCGAATGGCCTCCTTCTGCATTGTAGGGATTCCATAAAAAATTCCCGTAGCTGTTTTATAACGAGTGTAACAGGTATTTCATTTTAACAGATTTTAACTGCAGCCGCACATTTAAATATTTACTTGCGAGTTAGTCAACAATCATTTTGCATGATCGACTTTTGTAACCAGTATTGTGTGGAGAATTGTGTTGACGATCTGCGAGTAATGCATTCTCGGTTGGCTTTGAGATTATGTAATGGATAATTAATACGCAAAATCTTAGCCATTTGGAGTTGTGAAACGCGGGTTTCAAAAGTAGTGGACAAAGATGCTGATCCATTGTGGAGCCCAGTTAGCACAACTAACTTGGAAGTAGGGAGAGTAACGCAAAGGGGCAGATTCAGTCCGTGCTGTGCTAAGAGCTAACGTTTTCTGCATGGCCAAGATGATCAGATTATTTGGCATGTTTCTGTTACATTTAACTTGATTGGTGGATTCAGCAAGGCTTTTTTACTGACTTCGTCCTTCGAGGACAAGCAATTTGTGGAGAAGGTGGCCTAGTGGTATTATTGCTAGACCAGTAATAGAGATACTCAGGAGAATGATCTGGGGACCCGGATTCGAATTCCACCATGGAAGATGATGGAATTTAAATTTAATAATATATCTGGAATTAAAAATCTAACGATCACCATGAAACATTGTCGATTATTTGCCCTTTAGGGAAGAAATCTGCCATCCTTACCCGGTCTCGCCGACATGTGACTCCAGACCCGCAGCAATGTGGTTAACTTTTAAATGCCCTCTCAAATGGCCCAGCAAGCTACTCAGGTGTACTCAACCAGTACGAAAACAAAAAAAATGAATGAAGCCGGATGATTCACGCAGCATCGAACCAGCCTCCGGCAACCACAACAGCAAACTCAGCACTGCCGATCCTGTAAAGAACTTCTCACTAACATCTGGGGGCTGTTCCAAAGTTGGGAGAGTTGTCTCACAGGCTAGTTAAAGAACAGCCTGACATAGTCATTCTTACAGAATCATACCTTACGGACAATGTCTCAGACACCTCTATCACATTCCTGGGCACGTCTTGTCTCACCGGCAGGACAGACTCAGCAGAGGTGGCCGAACAGGAAAACAAACGAGAGAGACTCGGCCTGCGACTGCTCAGCATTTACTCTGGACCCCTTGAAGTCTCATGGCTTCAGGTTAAACGTTGGCAAGGAAACCCCCTGCTGATGACCACGCACTGGGCACCTGCAACTGATGAATCAATACTCCTTCATGTTGAGCACAATTTGAAGGTAGCACTGAGGGTGTCAAGGACGCAGAATATGCCCTGGGTGGGGGAACTTCAATGCCCATCACCAAGACTGGCTCGAAATGGAGCATGCCGGTTCAAAACGACATAGCTGCTAGACTGGGACTGCAGCAGGGGGTGATAGAACCAACATTTTAATTTTTAAATAAATTTAGAGTACCCAATTCGTTTTTTCCAATTAAGGGGCAATTTAGCGTGGCCAATCCACCTAACCTGCACATCTTTGGGTTGTGGGGGCAAAACCCACGCAAACAAGGGGAGAATGTGCAAACTCCAGACGAGCAGTGACCCAGAGCCGGGATCAAACCTGGGACCTCAGCGCCGTGAGGCAGCAGGGCTAACCCACTGCGCCACCGTGCTGCCCTTGAGAGAACCAACATGAGGGGAAAGCATACTTGACCACGTCCTCACCGATGTGTCTGCTACAGATGCGTCCGTCCATGACACTACCGGTAGAAGTGACCACCCCACAGCAACTTGTGGAGACAAAGTCCCATCTTCACACTGAGGATACCCTCCATCGTGCCGTGTGGCACTACAATCGTGCTAAATGGACAGAGTACGAAGAGATCCAATAACTAAAAACTGGGCACCCATGAGGCGCCGAGGGCCATCAGCAGCAGCAACTCACCCACAATCTGCAAACTCATGGCCCGGCATGTCCTCCACTGTACCATTACCAACAAGCCAGGGAATCAACCCTGGTTCAATGAAGAATGCATAAGTGCATCACAGCAGCAGCATCAGGCATATCGAGAAATAAGATGCCGAGCAGGTAAAGCTACAACACAGGACTACTTGTGTGTCAGTAGCATCCGTAGGAACTAATAGACAGAGCTAAGCGATTCCACAATGATCGCACCAGATCAAAGCTCTGTCGTCCTGCCACTTCCAGCCGTGAATAGTGGTGGACAATTAAACAACTCACTGGAGGAGGAAGCCACATAAATATCCCCATCCTCAATTATAGAGGAGCCTTGCACATATGTGCAAAACACAAGGCTGAGGCATTCGCAACAATCTTCAGCCAGAAGTGACGAGTGGATGATCCTTCACGGTCTTCTCCAGAGGTCCCCAACATCACAAATATCAGTCTTCAGCCAATACGATTATGTTCACGTGATATCAATAAACGACTGAAGGCACTGGATGCTGCAAAGGCTTTGTGCCTTGACAATATCCCAGCAATAGTATTGAATATTTGTGGTCTGGAACCTGCCACAGCCATAGCCAGGCTGTTCCAGTACAGCTACAATACTGGCATCTACTAGGCAATGCGGAAAGTTGCCCAGATGTGTCCTGTGCACAAGAAACAGGGCAAATCCAACCCAGGCATTTACCGCCCGATCAGTCTGCTCTCCACCATGATTCGCAAAGTGATGGAAGGAGTCATCACAGTGCTATCAAGCAGCACATACTCAACAATAACCTGCTCATGGACGCTCAATTTGGAATCCAACAGGATCACTCAGCTCCTCACTTCATTACAGCGTTAGTTCAAATATGGATAATAGAGCTGAATACAAGAGGGGTGGCGAGACTGACTGCCCTTGACATCAAGGCAGCACTTGACCGAGTTGGGCATCAATAATTCCTAATAAAACTTGAGTCAATTGGATCAAAGGGAAAACTGTCCGTTGAATGGAGTCAACCTGGCACAATAGAAGATCTTTGTGGTGGATGGAGGTCAATAATCTTAACTGCAGGATATCACTGCAGGAGTTCCTCAAGGTAGTGTCCTAGGCCAACGATCTTCATTTGCTTCATCAGTAACCTCCCGTCCTTCATGTCAGAAGTGGGGATGTTTTCAGATGACTGCACAATGTTCAGCACCATGTGTGCCTCCTCTGATGATGAAGCAGTCCATGTCCAAATGCAGCAAGAACTGGACTATATGCAGACTTCGGCTGACAGGTGGCAAATTACATTCGTGCCACACAAGTGTCAGGCAATGTCCATCTCTTAGAAGAGAGGATTTAACCACAGCCGCTTGACATTCAATGGCATTACCATCGATGAATCCCCCACAATAAACATCCTGTGGGTTACCATTGATCAGAAAGTGAACTGGACTCGCTACATTAATACAGTGGCTACCAGGGCAGTTCAAAGACTAAGGCGAGTAACGCACCTCTTGACCCCCACAAGGCCTGCCCACCATCTACAAGGCACAAGTCAGTGGGAAGCACGGTAGCACAAGTGGATAGCACTGTAGATTCACAGCGCCAGAGTCCCAGGTTCGGTTCCCCGCTGGCTCACTGTCTGTGCGGAGTCTGCACGTTCTGCCCGTGTCTGCGTGGGTTTCCTCCAGGTGATCCGGTTACCTTCCACAGTCCAAGGACGTGCAGGTTATGGCTACGATAAATTGCCTTTAGTGACGAAAAAGATGAGGAGGGGTTATTGGGTTACGGGGATAAGGTGGAAGTGAGGGCTTAAGTGGGTCGGTGCAGACTCGATGGGCCGAAAGGCCTGCTTCTGCACTGCATGTTCTAAGTCAGGAGTGTAATGGAATACTCTCCACTTGCATAGATGAGTGCCGCTCCAAAAACTCTCAAGAAACTCGACAGCATCCGGACAATTGACCCCGCTTGGTGCTCCCCCTTCCTCAACATTCAACCCCTTCACCTCCGGCGAACATTGGCAGCCCTGTGCAGTAACTCACCAAGTTTCCTTAGAAAACATGTTCCAAACCTACGACCGATACCACCTGTAAGTAGAAGAGCTGTAGATACGTGGGAACCCCACCACCTGGAGGTTCCCCTCCAAGTCATTCACGATCCTGACGAGTGAATATATCGCCGCTCCTTCAGTGTTACTGGGGAAAAATCCTGCAATTCTCTCCCAAATGTCATACGGGTTTACTGCCGCGGTTCAAGGAGGCAACTCACCACCACCTTCTGAAGGGGAACCATGGACGGCCAATAAATGCTGGCCTAACCAGCGACTCCCACACCCCGTGAATAAGTAAAAATGTTATTGCGCGCTGCACTGTAAACTCACTCGTGCTTCACAAATTCACGGCGCTTTTAATTGATGTCACAAGGCCCGGTTTACTTGAGCAAATTAGTCTTTTGCTTGTCTCCTCCGACCGGGGCCCCATCCATTTCAATGCCAACCTCAAAATGGGGAAATATTGCATATAATAGAAACATGGTCTTCGCAGGCTTTTCGCCGTGCTCACAATATCTGTGGACGGCAGGTGACTTCACACTGATCAAAAGAGAATGGAGAATTATGCATTTTGTGTCTCGAAACACATAATTCACGAGCAGAGCGGTTAACACACAGCATTTTAAACTGGCTTCAGGAAGCCATGGACAGTTGTTGGAGCCAACACTATCGGCTCACCGCTTCTTCCTCCATGCTGCGAAAATGAATCCAGCACCTGCTCGCTACGACGCAGCATCGCTCACTGAGAGACACCACGTGTTCCAAATGATCGTTTGAACGTGCCTAAAACGAAAATATCCAGCGCCGGTGTCAAACTAAACACCAAATGTTGCCATCAGGACGCAATGGTCTGAATTACTCCAGCGTACCACGGTAGTTGCTTGGACTTGCACTAGTTGCAGTCGACGGAGCCCGTGCGCTCCGACGTTTTCATATGCGCCATTTTCTGTCAGCCATTTTCATTTCGAAACGCCTTCTGCGAACCTTAACGCCCCGTGCCCTGCCAATTTACTGGCCATCACAGATTATTATGCCATTGCTTTTCTTGCCGCTACATTCCAGATCTCTCGCCCATTCTCCTCAAAACATGAAGAGGCAATCTCAGATCGTAAGACATGCCTTGAGGTGTGGATTGTTCACGGTGTCTCGTTCTCACCCGAGCCGGAGTGCTGCCTGATCTCCCTGTAGTGCAGTTCGGAGTTTTCATCTATTAATTGCCTTCGGTTTTAGCCTGAAACTCAACAATCCTCCCAAATGTGCAAATATTCACTCATCTTACCGTGCGTGACAAGGTACTTACTCTCAGTCTCTCTTGCATTCTTGTATTAGCGAGGGGCAGGACGGTTTTGTGAGGGGGACGTCCTGTCTCATTAACCTGATAGAGTTTTTCGAGGAGGTCACAAAGATGATTGATGCAGGCAGGGCATTGGATGTTGTCTATACGGACTTCAGTAAGGCCTTTGACAAGGTCCCTCATGGCAGACTGGTACAATAGATGAAGTCACACGGGATCAGGGGTGAGCTGGCAAGAAGGATACGGAACTGGTAAGGTCATAGGAGGCAGAGAGTAGCAATGGAAGGCTGCTTTTCTGATTGGAGGGCTGTGACAAGTGATATTCCGCAGAGATCAGTACTGGGACCTTTGCTGTTCGCAGTATATATAAATGATTTGGAGGAAAATGTAACTGGTCCGATTAGTAAGTTTGTGGATAACACAAAGTTTGGTGGAACTGCGGACTGTCAGAGGCTACAGCAGGATTTAGATCGTTTGCAGGCTTGGGCGGAGAGATGGCAAATGGAGATTAATCCGGAAAAATTTGAGGTGATGCAGTTTGGAAGGTCTAATGCAGGTAGGGAATATACAGTGAAAGGTAGAACCGTCAAGAGTATTGACAGGGAGATCGAGCTGTACAGGTCCACAGGTCACTGAAAGTGGCAACACAGGTGGAGAAGGTAGTCAAGGTGGCATACGGCATGCTTGCCTTCATTGGCCGGGGCATTGAGTACAGAAATTGGCAAGTCATGTTGCAACTGTATAGAACCTTACTTAGGCCACACTTGGAGTATAGTGTTCAATTCTGGTCGCCACACTACCAGAAGGATGTGGAGGCTTTGGAGAGGGTGCAGGAGAGATTTGCCAGGACGTTGTCTGGTAAGCAGGGCATTAGCTACGAGGAGAAGTTGAATAAACTCAGTTTGTTCTCACTGGAACGTCGGAGGTTGAGGGGCGACTTGTTCGAGGTTTACAAAATTATGAGGGGCATAGACAGAGTCCATAGTCAGAGGCCTTTTCCCAGGGTAGAGGGGTCAATTACTATGGGGGCAGATTTAAGGTGCGAGGGGCAAGATTTGGAGGAGATGTACGAGGTAAGTCTTTTACACAGAGGGTAGAAGTGCCTGGAACTCGCTTCCGGAGGGGGTGGTGGAAGCAGGGGCGACAGTGACGCTTAAAGGGCACCACGTATCTTGACAAATACATGAATAGGATGGGAATAAAGGCACATCGATTCCGGAAGAGTAGAAGATTTTAGTTGAGACGGGCAGCATGGTCGGCACAGGCTTGGAGGGCCGAAGGTCCTGTTCCTGTGCTGTACTTTTCTTTGTTCTTTGTTTTTTGTTCAGTCACTGTGTCTAAATCTTCCTTCCTTTGCACAGCGAGTCGCTGCCGCATATTGACACCATTTACCCCATAGAAATATAACAGAAAATGCAAAATCGCTTTTAGTTGCCTGCTTAACACTCTCAGGTGGCTGCCATCCGCCAACGTGTTCCAGGTTGACGAGCTCTTTACGATTTTCCATGCGGACGGATCGACGTCGGGGAGCCGATTTGGCACGGTGCAGTAAGATTTTGAAAAGCCCAGTCCTCCCCAAAACCATAGCCACTGGACGAGTAAAGTTCCACCTGTAATTTCTACAGTATCACTTTATCCAACAAGAACATTTAAGGTCACGCATCTTCAATGAATGGAGACGAAATTAGGCCGTTGTTTGAATCAGCTTTCACCAGGTTGCCTGCAAGCACCCACAGAAAATCTTCCCCAGTTCGCTTCTGCATTTCTACAATAAGATTTCGACGTAAACGGAGAATGTTACAACAAAAGTGCATGATTCAAGTGCTTGAAATAAATATCTAAAATCAAGCACTATTATTCTCAGAGAAACGGTAAGCTAATATGTCATGAAATGGTCACAAAATAATTGATTTCGCCTTGAATGTTTGATTAGCAACATATTAATACTTACGTATACTTTTCATACTCTCCTTCAAATAGTCCAGCTCTTAAAAGCGAATCGGAAATACATTATGTTGCTTTGTTTCACTTTGATAGTTCGGAATATCTGCCCAGAAACAACAAATACCAACAGAAAAGAGCTGCGAAACCCACGCAATCAGCAGCGGCATCCCAAACGAATTGTAGCATTGCGTCAATTTCCTGCCGTTATGTTCGCGTGGTGCTAATACAGAGTATAGGATATTGATACTTTTCTGGGTATCATTGTATTTCAGTTGCGACCTGCAGCATGTAATTGGCATTGTACGATTCACAACAATGGCAAAACTAGGATTGCAGAATAATTAATAGAGGAACGACGATGGTTGCAGAGTAAGGAAGAAAGAACAGTAAAATCATTAAGATGAAGAACACGCTAAATTTATTAAACATACATTTAATAACTTGAATCTTGGTATCAACTGATAAATAGAGATAAACATCTCCATTATACTTTTAGAGTTAAAGGAACAAAATGGACACCTTTCTCTTGTAGATTGAATATTTTTTCTGGTGAAGTGTAAACAGAAAATATGAATGCTCAGAATTGTAACATTATTGTCCAAACTAACATGAACTGAATTTCAACAAACTCGCATATAATGGAATAAGTTTAACGGTATAATTTACAGCTACTAAAATAATTTTATGCTTCAAGGTTATGCCGAGACAGAAAACAATGCCCTGATTTTCTCACTTGCATGCCGTGCAATGTTAATTTAAAGCGCCATCAGATATCCATGTGAGTGTTCACAAATAGTAAAGTAAATTAGACCGATTTGTTTAGCTCACCTCGTTCAGCCAGATTGTCAATGATGCTTTGAAACGCTGGAAGACAAATACGAAATTCGAATTATAATTTTCGAAGCTAATTCAGTTTCTTTTAACGTTTGGTGTTTTGTTTTGTTCTTAGATTATACGAAATTTTCTAGAGTTCAAAAGATATCACATGCTGTACTGAAGCCAGTCTATCTATTTGCAAATGTGCCCTTTAAATTTGGTGTTTTAGCTTGGCAGCAAAGAATCACCCATCACTGAAAAACTGTCCCATTGCACGACATGGAGATTTTATTTTTATTTTCCACAAGATTGTGAAATTGAAAATTCATTTAATTTTGTTCCTCAGCACTCAAGTAGCATAATTTAAGTGGTTACATCTTGGGAAGTGTGGATGTCCAAAGGGATCTAGGTGGCCTTCCATAACATTTAATGAAAGTGGAGAGGCAGGTGCAAGCACTTCTGAATATAAATGGCATGCTGGACTTCATAGTCAATACACCAGCATTAGGCATATCTTAATGCAGTTAGAAGAGCTTTGGTGAGACAAGACATGGATTATTGTTTGCAGTTATGGTCTCGTTGCTGAAAAAAACGATATACCTGCCATCGAAGGAGTGCAGCAGAGGTTTAATAAGCTAATATCGGAGTTGGCAGGACTGCCCTGTGAGCAGAGATTGGTTCGACTGGACCTTCATTCCATGCATATAGAAGGCGCAGGGGAAACCAAATTGAAAGGAATACAATTTAAACAGGACTGGACAGGCGAGATACAGGGCGGATGGTTTCCCTGGCTGGGAAAACAAGGACCAGGGCATGGAGATTAGATATATATATAATGGCATCGACGTATATGGGGAGAACGCGGGGAAATGACATTGATATAGAGGATCAGCCATGATCTTATTGAATTACGGAGCAGTTTCGAAGGGCCAAATAGCCTACTCCTGTTCCTAGTTTTAAAGGTTCAATTTTTAGTACTTTGATCTTTTCTATTCTAATTGGCTGATCAAGGCATTAGATTGATGAGAAGGTCAATCGATGAACACTTCACGTTTCAATTAGCGTTCTATCACGACATAAGCATTTCTCCAAGCAATTGTGAACTTTAAATTGTATTAAAAAAAGAATGTCTTCTCAGATTGAGAACGATGCCAACAAATGTGGAATGAGTTTCTTCATGGTTGCCGCTCGTTTAATTAATTTCAGAGCAGGCAGAAATTGTTCTGGTTGGAAAGTTGCTTTATTTTAAAGTACCTTTCTCTTTTTCAGCAAGAATGCTTTCTAATAGGGAAACAAAAAATATTGAAAATTGAACAAATACACATATAATATATGGTTAGTTGCACAAGATTGAAATTTAATTCCAATTTCTGCATTGAGAACTGGGTTTCCAGCCAGAATAACATTTGAATATTACAGCTATTATACAGGCACACTTTCTGAGAAAATCTAAAACCTAGGACAATTCTGAAAAATATTATAACGTGGAAAATCACGTCGAAACCAGAGCAATATGTTTTTACTGTCCAAATTTTCTTTAGATCTTACCCGTATTTTTTAAACTTTCCAGCAGATTTTCGATTTCTGTAATTTAGAATTCGATAATTTTATCAATTATTTTCACTTTCTAAATTTCTATTACCATTGAAAGATATTAAAAGTAGTGCGGACTTCAGATGGTCCAAAGTTATTGCCCCTGTGCACTAAATATAATTCACTATTGTGTTATGGAAATTAAAATCAGGCATATTGAACGGCAGACTCCCGTCTACAGCACTGATTTCAGTTCTGGACAGGCATTGAAAAGACTAATTCGCCTTTCGAAGTTGCTCGAAAAGTCAGTTTTACTTTCAAACCAGTTGCTAAAATACGCACTGAACGTACTGGATAAAAACGTCGTGCTAGTTCTGTAAAGTGTGCCCATCCATCAGCCCCTAAACCATGTAATTCTGCTAGTTTTTTGCCCAAGTGATGAAAGTCATTATTTTCCTCTTTGAAAGATAAAACTAATTGGCGTTCACATTCCATGTTTTTTTCCCCCTGAAACATTTATGTAAGGCTTATTAAAACGGCAAACAACGTTATAAGTATGTCAGTTATTGAGGTGCTCCCAAAATATATTCAGACAAAGGTTAACTTTATAAGCTCGGGTAAAGAGTTTTTTTTTAATGCTGCAGAAATTATTGAAATGCTGAGTTATGCTGGAATGCAGCTCAGGTATCAATGCATGAAAAAGTTCCGTAATCGGCTGGCTTCATTACTGGTGTTCTTGAAATTGATGCAACTTCTGTTCAGTCAGTCTTCTCGGTTATCCTGCCCCAGGATTCTTATTTAATCTCTCGAATAATGTGAAGATATTTCATCAATGTTTTAAATTGAAGCCATTGCATTAACAATTTTGTCTATGCTCAGTGTCACGTAAAAATGATCCCATGTGAGATGTGCCAATCTCACCGGCATATTAACGAACATGCCTTAATGCATCTGTCTTCGTAACTATATTGACTAAAACAAATATGTTAATAAACTTAACAAGACTCGGAACGATTGATTTCGCTGAGTGCTAAAGATAAACGTCACTCACTCCGCCCTACAATTTACGAAATGATGCAAAGTAGAGCATATGCATTGAAGAAGCTATCTTTGACGTTTTGAAACTGGATAAATAAGAATCTGGGATGCATGTTACATCTACCGCAAGGACATAAGGTAGCATTGGAAATTGACCAGACGTGAGTGACACCGACCGATTATGTATGGATTGTAAAATGAATAACGATACCAGAATGAAACTTTTATTACGGAAAGACATTGTGAGAGAAAACATTACATGAATGACTGATCAGGGCGGAAGGCTTTATAAATATGCATTTTATAAGGAGAATAGTAAATAATATTGATAATTTTTTCTATTTCCATTTAGTAGCTATCAGTAAAAATGATTGTGTGATTAAGTATTAATCAGTTAGCAATTGTTGCATGGTTGTGATCAAATGGGCACAATATAGTTGACAGTGTTTTCTACCTGAAAGTCTCGATAATACAAAGCGACCGAGAAGGAAATGCTTCATTAACCGAATGACATGCCGTGAATTTGGCACAAGGAGCAAGGAATTGTAAAAGGAGAATGAGGTGCTGATTTTTAAATACTTTCACTTGAACAAAATCAGCCTGTGTGTGTTTTGTTTAATCTCTGAACTAGGGGATGGGAATTTGATATTACGTTTAGTAACTAGTTAATACTTTTGTCAAGGATTCAAACAAAGAGAAAGAAAAACAGAAAAAATAAAGAAAGGACAACGACTGGCATTGCTGGTCAAGAATTTACGAGAACAGTAGTGAGAAGGGATTTTGGTTCAGAAGTTCACGATGTTGAATCAGTCTGGATGGCGGTTAAGAACACGATCAGAAAATATTGGTAACCGTAGTTCATAAGCCTTCTGAGATAGGTTGTCTGTGTGTAATAAGAAAGGAATCAATAGAGATCGTAAGAAAAGTTGTGCAATAATTGTGCGTGACATCAGCTTCATGTAATTTGGAATAATCAAAGTTGTAAATCCCTTCAAAAATCGATAGACACGTCAACGTGGCTAAAGGGTGAACTACTAGAATATGTACATTATTTATGGGAACTATTCCAGGGTTGGTGAAAGGCTAAACTCGGGGAACATCTCGGACATTATGCAAAGTGGATATATTCAGCTGGAAGTCTAAACAAGTGTCCGAACGTGGCCGACCAATTCTTGGGCAGTATTGGGTCCGCATGGCTGCTGGCTGAGTGGATGTCAACTCTTCAATTGGAAACGGCTAACATTTGGGAGCAGGAAGGCAGCTTGTCTAACTAGGGGAAGAAACAGGGGGAAAGTGTCACGCGAGTGTCCCTTTAAGAAATGTCTGTATTATCACATGGCTTCAATTATGCCATTTTGTAGGTGGAGCTGGGCTGTGGCCCTGCCTTTGACTTTCGTTTTGATCTGGAGGCTGGCAGTAGCTCAAGCGTTACTTTCGGTTCACACTGTTGGAAGCTGGATTCGGAAAAAGAAGGCTTCCCTTCTCTCTCTCTCTCTCTCTCTCCATATGTTAAAGTCCGTGAAGAATTCAAACCTACTGCTTTGGTAAAAGGGTTTTCCTGGATGTTTTATTGGATGTTGTTATCAAGTTCAAACAGCAGGAAGGGAAGGTATTAAGGTTTATATATATAGAGAGAACTGTAGCTGTGCTGGGAATTTATGTTTGTGGTTGGTAATAAATGCTTACTGTGTGTATTTATAAAATGTTAACTAAATTCGTAGAATAAACGTTGTTTTGTTTAAAGCTGCTTCAGGCCTCTGTTAAAACAACAGCTGAAAGGTAGGCCATTGTGCTTCTCATAACCAAAATTAATAAACAGTTGTAGGTCAGGTGAACTCCATGATATACTTTTGACTTTTTTGAACACTGGCCCATAACAAATTGGGGGCTCGTGGGGTAAAAGTATATCTTTCGTGATTGTGTTGGCTTAGTGAACTGAAAAACAGTGAGGGGTGAGCATATTTGTGTTTGTTTTTCAGGTGTGGTATTCCAGTTTAAGTAGGGAGTGTATTGTGGACAATGGCTCTTTCAGAGGCTCGGAGGTTCTTTGGGGTGGAAAAGGGCACACGCAGTCCCTTGCAAACAGAGACTCAAGAAAGGCTTTTGGATTTGGCAAGAACATTGCAGTTAACATTACCTGACACATACAAAAAGGAACGGTAATTGCAGCGGTAGCTGAACATCTTAAATTTCCTGAGACACAATAAGATCACTAGAAATGGCAAGCATTCAATTCCCTGTCAAGCAGCTTGAACATGAAAAAGAATTAAAGCAGCTTGAATACGAAATGAGGGAAAGGGAAAAAGAGAGAGACTTTGAACTTTAGAAAATGGCCATGAAGCATGACAATCAGTTAAAATTGGCGGATGCAAAGAGAAACGTACAGTCTGAGAATATTGATGAGGATAGACAACATGTGCGTCGGAGTCGAAGGCTTGATGGGGATCTATTTAAATATGTACTCAACACCGACAACTGCCAATCTCCAGACGCAATTCTGCAACTCATCTGCTTCATTCTGGATCACAACGTCTTCACCTTCGACAACAAGTTCTTCATCCAGACGCACGGAACAGCCATGGGGACAAAATTCGAACCCCAATATGCCAACATCTTCATGCACAAGTTTGAACAGGACCTACTCACCGCACAGGACCTTCAACCGATGTTATACACCAGATACAGCGATGACATTTTTTTCCTTTGGACCCACGGCGAAGAATCACTGAAACGACTACACGATGACATTAATAAGTTCCATCCAACCATCAGACTCACCATGGACTACTCTCCAAAATCAGTTGCATTCTTGGACACACTCGTCTCCCTCAAGGACGGTCACCTCAGCACTTTGCTTTACCGCAAACCTACGGATAACCTCATGATGCTCCACTTCTCCAGCTTCCACCCTAAACACATTAAAGAAGCCATCCCCTATGGACAAGCGCTCCGTATACACAGGATCTGCTCAGACGAGGAGGAGCGTAACAGACATCTACAGACGTTGAAAGATGCCCTCGTACGAACGGGATATGGCACTCGACTCATCGATCGACAGTTCCAACGCGCCACAGCGAAAAACTGGACCGACCTCCTCAGAAGACAAACATGGGACACAACCGACAGAATACCCTTCGTCGTCCAGTACTTCCCCGGAGCGGAGAAACTACGTCACCTTCTTCACAGCCTTCAACACGTCATTGATGACGATGAACATCTTGCCAAGGTCATCCCCACACCCCCACTACTTGCCTTCAAACAACCGCGCAACCTCAAACGAACCATTGTTTGCAGCAAACTACCCAGTCTTCAGAACAGTGACCACGACACCACACAACCCTGTCATGGCAATCTCTGCAAGACGTGCCAGATCATCGACATGGATACCACTATTACACGTGAGAACACCACCCACCAGGTACGCGGTACACACTCGTGCGACTCGGCCAACGTTGTCTACCTCGTACGCTGCAGGAAAGGATGTCCCGAAGTGTGGTACATTGGCGAGACCATGCAGACGCTGCGACAACGAATGAACGGACATCGCGCAACAATCACCAGGCAGGAATGTTCCCTTCCAGTCGGGGAACACTTCAGCAGTCAAGGGCATTCAGCCTCTGATCTCCGGGTAAGCGTTCTCCAAGGCGGCCTTCAGGACCCGCGACAACGCAGAATCGCCGAGCAGAAACTTATAGCCAAGTTCCGCACACATGAGTGCGGCCTCAACCTGGACCTGGGATTCATGTCGCATTACATTCATCCCCCACCATCTGGCCTGCGAAATCCTACCAACTGTCCTGGCTTGGTACAATTCACACCTCTTTAACCAGGGGTTACCCCATCTCTGGATCTGTAAAGATTTAATCACCTGCTAATGCTCGCATTCCAAGCATTGTTTGGCATCTTTGAATTTGTCTATATATGTGTTTCTGGAACAGACCTCTTCATTCACCTGAGGAAGGAGCAGCGCTCCGAAAGCCAGTGACATCGAAACAAACCTGTTGGACTTTAACCTGGTGTTGTAAGACTTCGTACTGTGCTCACCCCAGTCCAACGCCGGCATCTCCACATCATGATTATTCTGTATGCAACGAAGTAAATTTAGACAGCCAGTAAGATGGAACGTATCGATATTTGCTTCGATGTTCTTTCTCTGTTTCAATCCAAGGTGATGCAAAGAAAAAACTATATTTGAATTGTTACAAACGTTGAAAGTCAGAAATTTAAAGAAACCTGCGTGCATTTCAAGAGAAAAAAAGATAGATGGCATGTGCAATGAGTTAACAAAAGAGAATTTGACAACTTTCCAATCAGTTCGATCAACCAAATACACGTTTCAGGTTCGGATGCATTTATTTCGATCAATTCCTGGCAGGGAGCTGATGGTTATTGCTGCCAAGTTCTGAATAGGTGCATACGAATGACAGTGAGGGGAAAATCAAATGCCAAGTGATCCAGGGCCTCTTTCACTCTGAGCAGAGATGCAACGAACAATCTATCAGCTAGCCAGCCAGAGGCCGGACGATGAGCCAGCAGATATAGATGTTGGGACGAGAATCGCTAGTGAACAGCATATTGAATATGTGTGATCATACAGACACACGCAGAAGGAGCAGAGTGGGCCATTTAGCCCCTTCGGCTTGCTCCACATTTTGATACGAGTATGACTGTTCTGAACGCATCGCAAACCTACATTCAGCCGACCCCCAATAAACTATCATTCCTTTCCTTATCAAGAAGTTTTCCACCTGTGCCTTAAACTGGTTCTTACACCATCTTTTCAGGCAGAGCATTGCAAATATTCACGTCACTCTGAGAGAGAAAAACGTCGCTCTATTTAAGTTTCAAATTGGCGAGCCCTTGTTTTCAACAGGAACACCTTGTTTTAAATTCTGCCACAAAAGGAAACATTGTCTTCGCATCCACCATGTCAAGATCACTCAGGATCTTAAAGGTTTCGATCAAATCACTCTTATTCTTAAAGAGGCAACGGACACAAAACCGACTTGCCCAACCTTTTTTTATTAGGCAGCCTATAATTTTCAGATATTCGACTGTAAACCGTAACTGAACAGCTTCTGACACACTGACGTCCTACCTTAAAAATAAGGCCACAATTGTATACAGTACATCACTTGTGGTCTAACCAGCTCTCTGTAAAACAGAATAATAACCTCACTACATTTGTATTAAATTTCGCTCGCAGCAAATATATCCTTTCCTGATTAATTTCTGTCATGGCCAACGACACAATCCCCCCGACGACTATGGCAGGGCTTACACGAGTTCACCGGCTACAAAGCAAGGCCAGGTGGAATATCTGGGGTGGAGGATCCCTCCCCGATGTACTAGACAAGTTCGATGCCCACTTTCAGCAGTCAGCCAATGCAACAGTGCCACTCGCCCCAACAGCAATGGACACGCCCATACCAACTATTACAGCCTCAGAGGTAAGAGCTGCCGTCTTGAAAGTGAATCCAAGGTAAGTGACGGGACACGACGGAGTCCCTGGGCGAGCACTCAGAGCCTGCAAAGACCAGCTGGCGAGTGTATTCGCTGACATCTTCAACACCTCACTCCTCCGCTCCGAGGTCCCCACCTCCTTCAAGAAGACCACCATAATACCTGTACCAAAGAAGAACAAAGTAGACTGCCTCAATGCCGACCGACCGGTGGCCGTGGCTACTGTTATCATAAAATGCTTCGAGCGGCTAGTCGTGAGCCAGATCAACGTCAGCATCCCAGACCGTCTCGATGCATTGCAGTTCGCCTAGCGGCGCAAGTGGCCCACAGCAGAATCTATATCAACACTAGAACACGTCAACAACAAGGACTCCCACGTGAGACTGATGTTCACAGACTACAGCCACGCCATCAACACCATTATTCCAACAAGACATACAACCAAACTCTGCAATCTCGGACTTGACCCCGCCCTCTACCGCTGGTCTTTGACTTCCTCACCAACAGACCACAATCTGTCAGCCTATGTAACTGAACCTCCTCCACAATATTCCTCAACACCGGGGCCCCGCCATGATGTGAGCTCCGTCCTCTACTGTACTCCCTATACACACACGACTGTGTGGCAAGATTTAACTCCAACTCAATCTATAAGTTTGCGGAAGATACGACGGTGGTGTGTCGTATCTCAAACAACGATGTATCAGATTACAGAAGGGAAATAAATAAATTGGTTGCATGGTGTACCGAAAATAGCCTCTCCCTAAATGCCGGAAAGACCAAGGAACTGATCATCGACGTCAGGAAGAGTATCATGCCACACCTCCCCATCCCATCAGCGTCAATGGCTCCGAAGTGGAGATGGTAGATAGATTTTTGTTCCTGGGGGTCACCATCACCAACAGTCTGTCCTGGTCAGTCAAGAAAGCACAACAACCTTTCTACTTCAGATGAACGTTAAAGAAATTCGGTATGTCTGCTTCGACTCTAACAAACTTCTACAAATCTGCCATGGAGAGCATCTGCTCCTGCTGCATGTCAGCTTGTGGCAACTGCTCGGCTCAAGATCGCAAGAAACTGCAGAGTGTGGTGAACCCATCCCAATGCATCACTCAAGATTATCATAGATTATCATAGAATTTACAGTGCAGAAGGAGGCCATTCGGCCCATTGAGTCTGCACCGGCTCTTGGAAAGAGCACCCTACCCAAGGTCAACACCGCCACCCTATCCCCATAACCCAGTAACCCCACCCAACACTAATGGCAATTTTGGACACTAAGGGAAATTTATCATGGCCAATCCACCTAACCTGCACATCTTTGGAATGTGGGAGGAAACCGGAGCACCCGGAGGAAACCCACGCACACACGGGGAGGATGTGCAGACTCCGCACAGACAGTGACCCAAGCCGGAATCAAACCTGGGACCCTGGAGCTGTGAAGCAATTGTGCTATCCACAAGGCTACCGTGCTGCCCATTTATTCTGTGTATGTGATTGCCACCCATTTATTCTGTGTATGCATCCCGCTGCCACAGGAAGGCATACAGCATTATTAGAAAACCCTCGCTCCAAGGCTTTGCCTTCTCCCAGTCCCTTCCATCAGGCAGAACAGACAGAATTCTGAAGACGCGCACATCTAGATGTGGGAACAGCTTCTTCCCTACAGCTAATAGACTCCCTAACGACTCTCCCTCGGACTGATCTGTTCCCTCTTAAAACACTATTCACGGCGTCCTACGCTGCGTTTGCACACGTATTTTTTTTTTTTTGGCCCCTTGTTTTGCACTGTAACCAAAACACTGTTTGCCGATGTACCATTTGTCAATGTACTCTGTCGATGATTGTTTTTTTGTCTTCTCTGAATGTACTCTGTACGTTCCCTTGGCCACAGAAAAATATTTTTCAAAGTACTTCGGTACATGTGACAATAAATCAAATCAAATCCCTGCATACGATATTTTCAGATTTCCTCGCTAAAATATCCAGGTCTATCTGCACCTCAGAGCTCTGAAATCTCTAACCATTTAGATAAGAGCAATGAAAAAGAACAAAGAAATGTATAGCACAGGAACAGGCCCTTTGGCCGTCCATGCTGCCCGACTAAACTACAATCTTCTACACTTCCTGGGTCCGTATCCCTCTATTCCCATCCTATTCATGTATTTGTCAAGATGCCCCTTAAACGTCACTATCGTCCCTGCTTCCACCACCTCCTCCGGTAGCGAGTTCCAGGCACCCACTACCCTCTGCGTAAAAAACTTGCCTCGTACATCTAATCTAAACCTTGCCCCTCTCACCTTAAACCTATGCCCCCTAGTAATTGACCCCTCTACCCCGGGGAAAAGCCTCTGAATATCCACTCTGTCTATGCCTCTCATAATTTTGTAGACCTCTATCAGGTCGCCCCTCAACCTCCTTCGTTCCAGTGAGAACAAACCGAGTTTATTCAACCGTTCCTCATAGCTAATGCCCTCCATACCAGGCAATATTCTGGTAAATCTCTTCTGCACCCTCTCTAAAGCCTCCACATCCTTCTGGTAGTTTGGCGACCAGAATTGAACACTATACTCCAAGAGTGGCCTAACTAAGGTTTTATACAGCTGCAACATGACTTGCCAATTCTTACACTCAATGCCCCGGCCAATGAAGGCAAGGATGCCGTCTGCCTTCTTGACTACTTTCTCCACCTGTGTTGCCCCTTTCAGTGACATGTGGACCTGTACTCCTAGATCTCTTTGACTTTCAATACTCTTGAGGGTTCTACCATTCACTGTATATTCCCTACCTGCATTACACCTTCCAAAATGCATTACCTCACATTTGTCCGGATTAACCTCCATCTGCCATCTCTCCGCCCAAGTCTCCAAACAATCTAAATCCTGCTGTATCCTCTGACAGTCCTCATCGCTATCCCCAATTCCACCAACCTTTGTGTCATCTGCAAACTTACTAATCAGACCAGTTACATTTTCCTCCAAATCATTTATATATACTACAAAGAGCAAAGGTCCCAGCACTGATCCCTGTGGAACACCACTGGTCACAGCCCTCCAATTAGAAAAGCATCCTTCCATTGCTACTCTCTGCCTTCTATGACCTAGCCAGTTCTGTATCCACCTTGCCAGCTCACCCCTGATCCCGTGTGACTTCACCTTTTGTACTAGTCTACCATGAGGAACCTTGTCAAAGGCCTTACTGGAGTCCATATAGACAACATCCACTGCCCTACCTGCATCAATCATCTTAATGACCTCCTCGAAAAACTCTATCAGGTTAGTGAGACATGACCTCCCCTTCACAAAACCATGCTGCCTCTCACTAATACGTCCAGTTGCTTCCAAATGGGAGTAGATCCTGTCTCGAAGAATTCTCTCCAGTAATTTCCCTACCACTGAAGTAAGGCTCACCGGCCTGCAGTTCCCTGGATTATCCTTTCTACCCTTCTTAAACAGAGGAACAACATTGGCTATTCTCCAGTCCTCCGGGACATCACCTAAAGACAGTGAGGATCCAAAGATTTCTGTCAAGGCCTCGGCAATTTCCTCTCCAGCCTCCTTCAGTATTCTTGGGTAGATCCCATCAGGCCCTGGGGACTTATCTACCTTAATATTTTTTAAGACACCCAACACCTCGTCTTTTTGGATCTCAATATGACCCAGACGATCTACACACCCTTCTCCAGACTCAACATGTATCAATTTCTTCTCTTTGGTGAATACTGATACAAAGTATTCATTTAGTACCTCGTCCATTTCCTCTGGCTCCACACATAGATTCCCTTGCCTATCCTTCAGTGGGCCAACCCTTTCCCTGGCTACCCTCTTGCTTTTTATGTACGTGTAAAACCCTTGGGATTTTCCTTAACCCTATTTGCCAATGACTTTTCGTGACCCCTTCTAGCCGTCCTGACTCCTTGCTTAAGTTCCTTCCTATTATTTATTTTGCCCGCGAACATCGACACTTCATATTTTCCAGCATTATACCCCATTTGCCATAGTTTAGCCCACTCACAAAACCTATTTAAATATTTGCGGAGCCTCCTTATACTGTTTTCACAACTTAATTTCCTGCGCCCCAAGCCATTATATGAATTGTAAGCAGTTGATGTCCCTGCACTGATTCCTGTGGCACATTACTCGTTATCTTTTTGCCAATCTAAAAAGAAAAAACACATCGACGTCTCATCTCTGCTTCCGATTAGCCAGCCAATATTCTCCCAATCCCAATATGTTACCCACTATACCATGAACGTTTATCTTCCGCAATAACCTGTAATGCGCTGCTTTCACAAATGCTTTCACGTAATCTAAGTGTTGTTTACTTTTACCGATTTCCCCTTGATCCAATGCATAAGTTACTTCAGTAATTAATTCATATTCATTTAACATGATTTCCCGTTCGCAAAACCAAATTGACTTTGGACATATTACCCCGAACCTATCCATGCGCCTTGCTCTAGCTCCTCGTTATTGTTTACTAATAATGGCCTTGTGATGTGAATCTGGCGACTGTCCACAAGAGTGGACTCTACCTTTGCCGTGCTTCAGGAAAAAGGTGAGCTTAAATAGTGAACAAATTATGAAATAACGTCTTTCACCGACTATAATCGGAAAATGATTCTCAGTATCTTTATGGAACGGGACCGCATAAATACGCCAATTAAAATCGCCAATGAACAAGCTGGATTTTGATATGCAAGAGGGACGAAATGCCTAGTCACTAAAAATAGTATCTAAACTTGCAACGTTAAAGAAAATCGTCAGCCAATATACCCGTGATACGTTCATTTCGAAACTGCATTCTATTCGGTCTCACAAGAGAGGCACTGGCTGACAAGGTTAGACTACGGATACTCACTACATTGAATCGCCTTATTAGCTCAGCGTTATCATGAGCAACAATGCTCATTCCAGTCCTAATTGCTGGAACCCCCTCCGAATGGTTCAACATTAAAAACATGACAGATGGCGCATTTCCTGTTCATGAAGAATTGATATCAAGGAAATTGCGATCTGAATTGATATCAGGAAAGCTAATCTATTCTATACATTTGATGCGAATAGGAGGGAAGTGTCCTGAAAACGTGGTAATGCACATCACAAAAAATTGCAGAAGGATGATCCAAGATGGCATGGATGGATAACATCGGAACGCCGACAGTCATCTCTATGACACAGTAAGTGAGGGAAGCGGAGAACTGCGATTGGTGGAGAAAATTATTCATCGTGGATCCAACACTCGGTCTGAGTATGGAGGGAAGAGAAGACAATACACAGAAAACAAATCGCCAAAGTTCATCTGGAAGATGAATGCATAGAATGCTTTCTTGGCAGGTTTCTGGCGCAATATATTATGGAACCAACGACGGGTAAAACGATTTCGTATAAAGATTGTGCAATGAGGCAGTGCCACAAAGGTAACTAAGTGGATAATAACAATGATCAACATCAAATAATCAGGGAGAACACAATATATTGGAGAACAGAATGAGAGTAAAATCGGCAAATTATCGGCGACTACTTGCTGACATCCCTAAACTCTCTAAGGAATAATCTTCAGAGACTGTGTCTCTCTTTCTTAATATTCCAATATTCGTCGGTTCCTGAATTGTGCTGGCACATGGGATTGGTTTGTTATTCAAGAAAACGCAATATGAAAAAAGGAATCAAATGCCAGTTAGCATGACAACAGTAATTCGGAAAATCCTGCCATTTAGTAATTAGGAAATATTTGCAATTCATTTAGAAGGTAATATTATCATCGTTTTTATTGAACACAAAACGGATTTGTCAAATATCAAATTTGTGGACAGCAGATGGCAAATAAAGACCGAACAGAAATATGTTTGGTTTTCCACAAGGCAGGTATAACATGACGCACAAGAGATTAATGCACAAGATACGGAATCATGAAGGGAATTACATTAAACTGGAGAGAGGAGTTGTTCATTAGTAGAACACAGAGTGCATATTATGTAGACATTCTCAAGTTGAATGGTTTGACCAATGGAGTGGCGCAAGGAACACGCTGGTTCCGCAGTCATTTACAAACTATGTTACTGACATTTTCTTTGGAAGATAAAGTATTTTATGTAAGATGGTATGTGTACAAGGATCAGGAAACCTGCTAGAATTGTACCGGTCTTTCCACAGACCATACCTGGACTTCGCACAGTTGTGGTTTCTGTATATAAAGAAGGACATGCTGGCATTGGAGATGGTAGAGTGAAGATTCACAATATTACGATCCGTGATGATAAAGTTGTTCTTCGTGAGAAGCTAAATGAATTAGGGTTAAATTCTCGTGAGTTGAGAAGAATTAAAGTTAACAGAAACAAATCTTCACATACACACATTGGCAGACAATACACACTCACACACACACACACACACACCGAGGCAGACAACACACACACATAAACTACCTTTTGAGCTATAGTGGGGAAATGATGAAGGTATTCACAATATCAGTATTACTTATGTGGCCACAAAGTTCTGGCGCTTGACTCGAATTCAGACCTTTTGGTGTATAGATAGCAGCGCTACCATTATGCCACAACATCTGATGGCATTATAGATACTCCGGCTGCAACATTTATAATTCTCATGGGGTTCGCATTTGGTTGGTTCGTCTAGGTGGAAAATTGATTACAAAACGTAGCATATGAGGATCATATAACCATGTAATTTCTGCAACAGAAGGCGGATCATCGAGTCTGCACCGACACTCTGAATGAGAATCCCACAAAGGTCCACTCCCCCGGCCTATTCCTGCAACCCCTCGCAATCTACACATCCTTAGACACCAAGGGACAGGATAGTATGGCCAATCCACCTCAACTGCAGATTTTGTACTGTGATAGGAAATATGAGTACCCAGAAGAAACTCATGCATACATGGGAGAAAGTGCACACTCCGCCCAGGCAGTCACCCAAGGCATACACTTAACCCTCTGTGAGGCAGCAGTGCTAACCATTCTGCCACCATGCCACTAATTATTTGAGATTGAAATCAGGGAACATTTATTCATTGATAGCGCTGTGAATCTTTGAATTCTCAACCCCAGATCATAGAATAATAGAATCAGAATTTACAGTGCAGAAGGAGGCTATTCGGCCATCGAGTCTGCACCGGCTTTTGGAAAGAGCACCCTACCCAAACCCACATCTCTACCCTATGGGGCTAGTTTACCACACTGGGCTAAATCGCTGGCTTTTAAAGCAGACCAAGGCAGGCCAGCAGCACAGTTCAATTCCCGTACCAGCCTCCCCGAACAGGCGCCGGAATGTCGCGACTAGGGGCTTTTCACAGTAATTTCATTTGAAGCCTACTTGTGACAATAAGCGATTTTCATTTTCATTTTCATGCCCATAACCCAGTAACCCCACCCAACACAAAGGGCAATTGTGGATACGAAGGGCAATTTAGCATGGCCAATCCACCTAACCTGCATATCTTTTGGACTGTGGGATGAAACCGGAGCCCCTAGAGGAAACCCACGCACACACGGGGAGAACATGCAGACTCCGTACAGACAGTGACCCAAGCCGGGAATCAACCTGGGTCCCTGGAGCTGTGAAGCAATTCTGCTAACCATTAAATCGTTGGGCATGCTATGTCATTGAATATTTTACGGCAAAGATAAAACAAATAGACAAATATTCGGAGAAATAATAGACTAATGCTACGAATGGGCTGTTGTCTTGTGAGGAATTGTTGGACAGGTTAGGCTTGCATCCAATTGAGTTTAAAAGAGTAAGAGGTGACATGATCGAAACCTTTAATGTCCTCAGAGTTCATGAAAGGATGCATGTAGAAAACATCTTTCGCTTTTTGGTGAATCTGGAACTGCGAGTCACAGTTTAAAATCAAGGATTGCCTCATGTACGACAGGGATTAAACTATCCTTTTTTCTCAGGTGGTCGTGATAGTTGGGAGATCTGCAAAAAAAGTCAATGGACGTAGAGTTTTTGAATCCCTTAAGTCATAGATTGATCACTGATTCATCAATAAGGGTGTGAAAGATTATCGTGTGTGTGCAGAAATTTGGGGTTGAGGTTACAATCAGAACATGAACGATCTAATGGAATAGTGGAATAGGATCGAGGGGCCGAGTGACTTGCTGTGTTCCTAATTCAAATGTTCATATGTCGTATAGTATGGTGAATGTGTCAGGAAATCAGCAATGGGCATAATGCATAGCCGAGTAGTTTCACGGTGAAAGGTGCACGCATTCTCAAATTTTCTATGGTCTTTTGAATCTGCTTACACCAAAATGGTGGATACATGACGTGCCATTGTTTTCGCTGAGCTTTATCCATGTTAATTGCTGACCAAGCCCGAACTGTAACATGGAATCACAGAATAACAACATTGGTAAAGAGTACATGGGGGTTATTTGTCCCATTGTGTCTTCACATGCTATCGAAATGAGCAATTCATTTACTGTCATTTTTCTGTTTTTTATTCGTAATCCCACACATTCTTACTTTCCGTTAACATTCGAATTCCATGTCTAATTCTTCGACTGACACTGCCCCCATCATTGTCTCAGGCAGTGCATTGCAGACATATTTATACGGTATTCACTAATTATTTTTCCCATCTAGTTTCTACTACTTTTGCCATTTATCTTAAATCTGTGATCTCTAGTGTTCGATCTCTTCACGAGGGAGAATTTATTTTTTCACGATACGTTCTGTCCAGCCCATTTATGATTTTGAAGGCTTCCATCAAATCCCCACACACACTTCCGTTCCCCCAGCAAGACAGTCCTAACTCTTTCAATACATCTTTCTATCTGAAGTTGCTCATCCATGACACTATTCTCATGAACCTTAGCTGCATCAATGGAAAGTACGGGGCACTGACTCACATTCTTAATTTCCCTCTGGCCACAGAAGAGGCATTAGAGAACTGCAGGACGGCTAATGTGCTTTCACTTTTCAAGAAGGGTGGCAATGATAAGCTAGGGATGTACAGACCAGTAAGTCTCTCATTGGGTTTAGGGAAACGATTGGAGACATTTTTGAAGGACCGAATCTACCTCCATTTGGAGAGGCCGGGTTTGATCAAGCACAGTCAGTGCGGCTTTGTCAGAAGGGGCTCATGTCCAATACATTTGACTGTTTTTGTTTGGTGCAAGTGGCTAGGTGTGTGCATGTGGGTAGCACAGTTGATGTAGTTGATATGGATTTCAGCCACCCCTTTTTTAATTGTCCGACATGGGACATTGATAAAGAAGTTCAACGCACATGGGATTCAGAGTAATGTGGCAATTCGAATCCAAAATTGACTTAGTGGCAGGAGATAGATGGTGGTGATAGAAGGTTGTGTGTGTGACTGGAGTCCGGTGTCCAATTACATATCACAAGAATCAGTGCAACACCCCTTACTGTTTATATAATCGAGAAAGAAAACAAATGCTTTGTGTGGAGTGGGGGTGAGGAGGTGGGTGATAAGTAAGTTTGCAGATGACATGAATACTATCCGGATGGTTGACAGTGCAGAAGAAGGTCTCCGGATACAAGAGGATATAAATGGATCGGTCAGATAAGTGGCAAATGAAATGTAACTCTTAAACGTGTGAGGTAATGCACTTTGGAAGTGGTAACAGGACAGTTAGATATAGCACAGGGTAGACGTCGATCAAGGGACATGGAGGGTGGGGTGCGGGATTAGGCTATGTGGTTGGATGATGAGCCATGATCATAATGAATGGTGGAGCATGATTGAAGAGCTGAATGGCCGCACCCTGCTTCTATTGTCTATGTCTCTTTGCAAGGGAGTACGTAATGAACGGCAGGACACCAGGATGCTCAAACGAGCAGGAATCTTGAGATGCTTGTCCACAGATCCCTGAAGGCGGTCGGTTAATATGATAGTTAATACAGCATATGGGACATTCGCCTCTATCCATCGTGGCGTACATTTGAACAGCAGGGACGCCATGGTGGGCCTGAACTCGTCTTTAGTTAGGACACAGATGGAGTCCTGTGTTCAGTTCTGGTCACCGCACAGTTGGAAGGATGTGTTTGCACGAGAGAGGGTGCAAGGATATTCACCAGGCCGTTGCATTGGATGGAGCATTTTAGCTTGGATGAGAAGCTGAGTAAGTGCTGGTTGGTTTCTTTGGAGTAGAGCAGGCTGAGAGCGGATTGTGGTGCAGAACAGTATGATGGGCATGGACAGGGTGGGTAGAAAACGGCTGCTGGCCTTAATTGAAGTATCGATAAAAATGGGGGCGTGATTTTAAAGTGAAAGGCAAGAGAATTAAAGGAGAGTTTACGGAAACATTATTCACGGGGAGGGTGGTGGGGATATGGAGTGCACTGGCTGGGAGGGTACTTCACGTCGTAAACCTCGCACTATTTTCAAAGTATTAGGATGAGCACTTGAAATGTCAGAACATTCAAGGCTTTGGACCAAGCGCTGGGAAGTAGGATGCGTGCAGATTAGAGCTGTTTTTCATCTTCCTGTCGGTGCAGGTTTGATCGGCCGAAGAGCCTGTTCTATATTGTATCATTCTATGATCTAATGCCGATAGGTATTGGCTTCCAAATGAATGCAAAGTTCAATCAGAACCCGACGATATTTTAGCCTGTATCTTTCATACCTCCCAGACCACTAGCAATTCATAAGACCATAAGACCATAAGACAAGGAGCGGAAGTAAGGCCATTTGGCCCATCGAGTCCACTCCACCAGTCAATCATGGCTGATTTCAACTCCATTTACCCGCTCTGTCTCCATAGCCCTTAATTCCACAAGAAATCAAGAATTTATCAACTTCTGTCTTAAAGACACTCAACGTCCCGGCCTCCACCGCCCTCTGTGGCAATGAATTCCACAGGCCCACCACTCTCTGGCTGAAGACATTTCTCCTCATCTCTGTTCTAAAGTGACTCCCTTTTATTCTAAGGCTCTGCCCCGGGTCCTAGTGTCCCCTGCTAATGGAAACAACTTCCCTACGTCCACAATATCGAAGTCATTCATTATCTTGTAAGTTTCTATTAGATCTCCCCTCAACCTCCTAAACTCCAATGAATATAATCCCAGGATCCTCAGACGTTCATCGTATGATAGCCCTACCATTCCTGGGATCATCCGTGTGAATCTCCGCTGGACCCGCTCCAGTGCAAGTATGTCCTTCCTGTGGTGTGGGGCCCAAAATTGCTCACAGTATTCGAAATGGCGCCTAACGAATGCTTTATAAAGCTTCAGAAGTACATCCCTGCTTTTATATTCCAAGCCTCTTGAGATAAACGACAACATTACATTTGCTTTCTTAATTACGGACTCAACCTGCAAGCTTACCTTTAGAGAATCCTGGACTAGGACTCCCAAGTCCCTTTGCACTTCAGCATTATGAATTTTGTCACCGTTTAGAAAATAGTCCATGCCTCTATTCTTTTTTGCAAAGGGCAATACCTCGCACTTGCCCACGTTGAATTTCATCAGCCATTTCTTGGACCACTCTCTTAAACTGTCTAAATCTTTCTGCAGCCTCCCCACCTCCTCCGCACTACCTGCCCCTCCACCTTTCTTTTTATCATCCCCAAACTTAGCCAGAATTTTCCCAGTCCCGCCATCTAGATCGTTAATGTATAAAGAGCACAGCTGTGGCCCCAACACTGAACTCTGCGGGACACCACTCGTCACCGGTTGCCATTCCGAAAAATAACCTTTTATCCCAACTCTCTGCCTTCTGCCTGACAGCCAATCGTCAATCCATGTTAGTACCTTGCCTCGAATACCATGGGCCCTTATTTTACTCAGCAGTCTCCCGTGAGGTACATTATCAAAGGTCTTTTGGAAGTCAAGATAGATAACATCCATTGGCTCTCCTTGGTCTAACCTATTTGTTATCTCTTCAAAGAACTCTAACAGGTTTGTCAGGCACGACCTCCCCTTACTAAATCCATGCTGACTTGTCCTAATCCGACCCTGCACTTCCAAGAATTTAGAAATCTCATCCTTAACAATGGATTCTAGAATCTTGCCAACAACCGAGATTAGGCTAATTGGCCTATAATTTACCATTTTTTTCCTTGTTTCGTTCTTGAACAGGGGGGTTACAACAGCGATTTTCCAATACTTGCAGCGCCCGGATGGCAAAAACATTATGGCTGAGTGCCAATTCGTGAAACTGCTGTGCATGATAAAATTCGATGCTGATGGAATGAAGTTAGCTCAACAGTCGTTTGTTATACAATCCACCAGAATTTACTGTTGAAAGAAAGAGACAGCATGACCCCCGATCCGCTACTCTGCATTTTCTGCCTCATTAAAATTAATCCTCTCATTGTACCTGGATAATCATTCGAGAACCGATTGAGTTTCCATTAATTCCCAGTACCAATTTTAATCTTGACAGCAAGCTAGAAATGTAGCCCTGACAGATTGTCTTTGCCGATCACTTTCCCAGTGTTTTTGCTTTATTTTCTGAATGCAATTACCTTTTGTACTGAAGGATTTGAACTTTGCTTCATCTTCCCCCTCAGGTGCTTGGATAGAATTGCTTTCATCACTCGGCTCAGTGCCAATGTTGATGTATTCGTCAGCTGGTGCCGCCATTTCAAAATATAAAAACTGTGGGAAAAAAAGTCAAATTTTATTTTGAGATTTTAACATGATCTGTTGGTTGGAATTCCTCTTCTGTTCAACGTCTTGTAATTCATTGAATTGGCATTTTAAATCACAGATGTTTTTGTCGATAACATAAAGTTCATCATTTTATATCAGATCCCTTTATGCAGTTTTACGATAATGTCAATATTGAGCAATTCAAACGTGAAAAGAATATAAAAAACAGTCACCCCTTCTCCTTTGCTGTTGTAACGGCAGTTTTGAACATACAGTTCTCGAGAGACTGACATCAATCCTGTCATTCCTTGATCATATAATCTACAGTGCAGAAGCAAGCCATTCGGCATATCGAGTTTGCACAATTTTTTGGAAAGAACACACGACCCAAACCCACACCTAACCTGCACACCTTTGGCCTGCGGGAGGAAATCGGAAGAAACCCACGCAGACACGGCGAGAACTTGCAAACTCCGCACCGACAGTGAGCCAAGCCGGAAATTGAAACTGGGACTCTGGAGCTGTGACGCAACTTTGCTACCCACTGTGCTACGTGCCGCCCGAGATAGATCTATGTTATCAGAAACTGAGGATACCCATTGGTTTGGCTGAAGGTTATGTCGGTCCAGTCGCTTGTTTTGGTTCATCATGCACGATCGGGAAAGCAAAATCGTTTGGTATTTTTAATAAATGGTAGAGGTCATTTGTTTTGCAGATAATATTTGTCAAAATTAATTAATTAATCATGAGAGACGATTAATTCTTGATGATGGAGGATATATATGACAAATGGCAATTATGTAGAACGGTTTGAAATCGGTTGTTTTGCATAACTTTCAGGGGAATGGACTCCGTTAGAATTCCAGATTTCTCATTGCTTGCTTTGTTTGAATTAAATTGAACTTAAATTGAATTAAATTGAACTTAATTTCGATTTCCTGCAACGCTTTAAACAGCTGATACCCGATCAACTAGCTGATGTGCTCCCTACGGATGCAAAGTACTGCGGATGTTGGAAATCTGAAACAAAGACAAAAAAGTGCTCGTAAAACTCAGTAGGGTTTGCAGCAGCTATGGAGAGGGAAAGAGAGTTACCTTTTCGTATCTGCATGACACTTCTTCAGAGAAAAATACGGGTATATGTAAAAGCATCATATGGACTCGTTAACCTTGTTTCTCTTTTCACAGATGCTACCAGACCTGTCGAGTTTTGCAGAGTCTTCTGTTGATATATGCTACATATGACAGTTTGGTTTTGCGTGAAGGCAGTAACATAGTTTCCTAAAGTTAAATCCGATGTAGCTGCAGTTCGCTCACAATTGTAATACCCTATCAAACACAATCAAAACAATCCCGACATCATTCTCAACATAAGTGTTGAATATGTTTTTACGGTATGCGAATGATATCGATTTTATAATCTATTATCAATGAAACAGCAATCCGATATGCATGTCTCCCAAGTTTATTAACTGTATTCGCAGTTTTAGCTTATTATTTATTTTAAGCCTTAATTAGTTGTAGCACCGAATCCAATTTAATCGTAGTAAATGCACCCTGATTTCAGATTTTTCGTTTTATGCATACCCTGTTTCCGATTAGTACTTTTTGCTCTATTTGAAAAACTACAGTTGAATTATACCAGACCAGCAAACGTGTCTGAATCTACTAGCAGCAGTTGATCCTAAATCCTTAGTATTGGAAACACAATTTGACCGACGATAAATCCATTGCGATAGAAAAAGGTATCAGGCTAAATCATAGATGCATTTAGATATCTGGGCTTGTCAAAATTAATGTAGAGGAGACATTTCAAATTATACCATATTTAAGACCGTCATTTATAGCCTTTACGTTTACGAAGATATTCTTTCAAAAACATTCAGGAAAAATACCTGCGTATTTCCAAAGAACTCCAGACAAAAGATGACCCGTCCGTATCTCTCCGACTTTTACTTTGAAATGGCCGAAAGAAAAAATTGAGTTATCTCGGGTGATTCAGCAAATTATTACTTTATTATACATTTCTAAACGTGCAATGCAAGTGGATTGGTTCTTTCCGGAAGGAAGATCTTGATTGTATCAAGTTACATGTGATAACACATGTGGTCACTGCGTTACAATTGTTTCAAAAAGTGCTGGCATATTTTGTCCTCCTTTATCGATTTGAAAATGCCGCCGTGATAGTTTTACGAACGGAGGAATTTAATCCATAGAATCTATATAGTGCAGAAGGAGGACACTCGGCCCCTCGAGTCTGCACCGACCCTGCGAAGGAGAGCGCTTCCAAGACCCACTTGTCCGCCCTATCCCAGTAACCCCACGTGCTGTTTCAGCACTTACAGCCATTCAGTACGGCCAATCCACCTCCCCAGCAGTCATTCGGGACTGTGGGAGAAAACCGGTGCAACTGATGGAAACCCGCGAAAGAACGTGCAAACAACAGACAGGCGTGACCGAAATTGAACCCGGGTCCCTGGCCCTGTGAGGCAGCAGTGCTAACCTCCGCCGCTGTGCCGACCGTTTCGTATCCCCCAACATGTTCCTAATTCATTCTTAATCGTCAGCGACTTCCCATTCGGTAACAGAAACGGCCCTTTTTGCCTGACATTTGCTATGCGCTCCAGCGTGACTATGGAATCCGATTACAAGCGTTCCATAGCGCGGGACGGAAATTGTTTATTTTTTTTTGGACTGCTTAGCTTTTGCCTTTAGCTGCTTTGTTCTTTACTGTTCGAAAAAACAACTCACCTCACTGGCTCCGAAGTATCTTAAGAAGTGGAAATTCGAATTGAATTCAAAACTATTGCGTATGTCTTCGTAGTGTTATTCATCATGGCACGAGAAAAAAATCGTCTGGCAGGTGCCTATTTTCCAGCGTCAAAGTCGCTTATCTGATCTGCTGTCAAGTATGGTAGCGCTATTGGTTGCATGAGTTTGGGTAAAAGTGCAAAGAGCAGAATATTGCTTAACCGATCATAAAATTAGCTGAAACCTGTCAGCTATAACTGAAATAGTGGCCATCCATTTTTCTATTTGACGAACGAAATGAAAGTGCAGAAGATAATCATTTTGAAAACACACTCGAACCACCAAGATAAAATGTAACACGAAACATCACGAACGCATTTCTTGATAATGCACTGGCAAATGTTTCTATTGTTATTAATTGCTAACTACATTTTTAGACGCAAAGTTCATTTTAGAATGGAATGAAATAAAAGCTTGTTATGTCATGTGGTTTCTAAAAACTTATTTGCAAAACATATATCATGTTCACATGCGGTGATGCTGCGAATCAGCAACAGTAAATCCAACAGTCTATAGAAATAAAAATGCCCAGCGCAATGAGGAAAATGTCTCACTTACTTCAACAGTTCTCGCTTTAAACGTACAGGTTTTGTGCCTTAAGATTCAATAGAAAACAAAACCGTGTAAATTGTCTTGGGGTTTGGTACAAACAGGCCCGAACCAACCTATCTTTCGCTTCGTCACGTTTTCCTTTGCAGGGTAGCGACAGCAACGTTGTTGCCCGTTTTGTGCGACTGACCGAGACTACGAGCGTCAGCATAGATATAACGCATGTTCAACCAAAAGCCAATCTTCAACACGAGAAATGTCCACCGTTTGGGATGCAATTTTTAAAATATGTGAATGCACTTAAGCATATAAACTAAACAAAAAGAAAGAGCTTTAGAACAAATTGCAGCAAGAACAACTTACGTCTATAGCGACATTAATTTAAGGAAACATCCCAAGGCACTTCATAGATTAATAAAGGTTAATGCAAGGCCACTTGGCATGGCAAAAATGCAGCTCAGAGAGAACGGGATTCATAGCGGGATAGGGTTGCTCCAAGTTCAGACGTGGGCAGCGGACCTGAAACTTAGGAGACTGTTGTGTAAGATGCGAAGTAAGATTACATTGGAATTGTCAAGGTCTAATGTTACAAAATCATGAATGAGAGCTTCAACAGCGGATGAGCTGAGACAGAAGTGGATACAGACAACTTATATCTCCTGTGAACATGAGATCGCAATTAATGACTCCCTAGCGTTCAGAAGGAAGCCATTCGGCCCGTTCAGTCTGCAGCGACTCTCAGAAAGAGCACTTTATTTAGACCCACTCCCCCAACCTCTATCCGGAAATCCACCTAACCTTTGGAAACTAAGAAGCAATTTAGTATGGCCAATACACCTCAACTGCACTTCTTGAACTGTGGGAGGAAACCGGAGCACTCTGTGGAAACCGATGCAGAGGCGGGCGGAATGTACAATCTCCATTCAGTTACAGGAGGTCGGAATCGAATCCAGGACCCCGGTGGAGGCAGCAGTGATAACCCCTGCACCACTGTGCGACTAGTTCATCTCAGAAGTAATTGTGGGACCAAGATTTCGATTTGGACAATGAAAAAACATAAGCAGCAACGTCAAAAACGACATATCAACAGTGGACGAAATGTGTCCAACAAGGGTGCGTGAGGGGTGTGTGTGTGGGGGGGGGGGGGGGTGTTGGGGGTAGGGGGGTGGGGTGGGTGGGTGGGGGGGGCAGAGTCGGATAACTATGATCAACGTCAATCTTAGAATAGGCTTGAACAATTCTGTCAGCTTTCAGATCCAGAGCTTGAGCTGACAGCAACAGACAGCAACAGATCGATTCGCATGTCAAGACCTAAGCTGCCGAACGTCGATGGAAAGTCAATTGCGAGAAATGAACCAAAAAACAACGTGTCTGCAAATAATTCTGATATTATGTATCAGGTTATTTTGTGTTTGTTTCAAACAGGGAAGAAAGACAATTAGTGGCTATTTGCAAACAATTTCGTTGTCGGCCAAATTGAATCTCCCCTGTTGCACAACAGAACTTTTCGAATCTATGTTACCTTGCTATGGAAAGCTAGCATTTTTCTGAATAGCTGTTCTCTTTATGCGCTGACGACATCTAAGAAACTAGTTTTGCCCTGGTAATTTGGGAGGAATTCGATTAGATCATGAATGAATGAATTAAATAATTAATTATCTTTATTCTCACACGTAGGGTGTCATTAAAACTGCAATGATGTTACTGCGAAAAGCCCGTGGTTGCCACATTCCGGCGCCTGTCCGGGTACACAGAGGCAGAATTCAGAATGTCCAATTCACCTAACAGCACGTCTTTCGGGACTTGTGGGAGGAAACCCTCGCACCCGGAGGAACTCCACGCAGACACAGGGAGAACGTGCAGATTTCACACAGACAGTGACCCAAGGCTGGAATCGAACCTGGGACCCTGGAGCTGTGAAGCAACAGTGCTAACCACTGTGCTACCGTAGCGCCCATATTTCCTGACGTAAGTTGAAATGGATTTATGTCGCTTTAAAGCCGCTTATCTTCCCACCCACTACCGAGGGCGGAAAGTCCTTGGGCCACCCGTCTGCTCTGACCTCACCGAAGTGGCCATTTATTGGCCGCTTCGCAATCTCAAACCGCTGGGGGAAGGTCAGGCACCGAACGGAACCACGCTTGACTTGAGGAGCGCCCGAGGTTTTCTTCATGGACGCCGTTCCGAATCAACTGTCCCATATTATTTTCCTCTACACTCCAAACAATCCACACCCGTCAACAAACGCACCTTCCTCCTCCCGTCTCGACCGTTTAACTCTCACCTTCCGTCATGGTTTCTGCTCTCATATCCCCGCGGATCCACGCACGTGCCTGATCCCCGGGCACCCGTCACTCACAACCTGGGACTGTGCGTTGCTAATGGTACAGAACATAAGAACATAAGAACTAGGAGCAGGAGTAGGCCACCTGGCCCCTCGAGCCTGCTCCGACATTCAATGAGATCATGGCTGATCTTTTGTGGACTCAGCTGTACTTTCCAGCCCGAACACCACAACCCTTAATCCCCTTATTCTTCAGAAAACTATCTATCTTCATCTTAACAACATTTAATTAAGGAGCCTCAACTGCTTCACTGGGCGAGGAATTCCACAGATTCACAACCCTTTGGGTGAACAAGTTCCTCCTAAACTGAGTCCTAAATCTATTTCCCCTTATTTTGAGGCTATGTCCACCAGTTCTGCTTTCATCTGCCAGTGGAAACAACCTGCCCGCATCTATCCTATCTATTCCCTTCATAATTTTATATGCTTCTATAAGATCGGCCCCGCATCCTTCTGAATTCCAACGTGTACAGTCCCAGTCCACTCAACCTCTCCTCGTAATCCAACAACTTCAGCTCTGGGATTAACCTAGTGAATCTCCTCTGCATACCCTCTAGCGCCAGTAAGTCCTTTCTCAGATAAGGAGACCAAAACTGAACACAATACTCCATGTGTGGCTTCACTACCACCTGAAACAATTGCAGCATGACCTCCCTAGTATTAAACTCCATCCCTCTAGCAATGAAGGACAAAACTCAATTTACCTTCTTAATCACCTGTTGCACCTGTAAACCAACTTTTTGCGACTCATGCACTAGCACACCCAGGTCTTTCTGCACAGCAGCATGTTTTAATATTTTTTTCATTTAAATAATAGTCCCTTTTGCTGTTATTCCTACCAAAATGGATAACCTCACATTTGTCAACATTGTATTCCATCTGCCAGATGGAAGCCCATTCGTTTAACCTATCCAAATCCCTCTGCAGACTTCCGGTATCCTCTGCACTTTTTGCTTCACCACTCATCTTAGTGTCATCTGCAATCTTGGACACATTGCACTTGGTCCACAACTCCAAATCATCTATGTAAATTGTGAAGAACTTAAGCCCAACACTGATCCCTGAGGGACACAACTAGCTATTGATTGCCAACCAGAGAAACACTGATTAATCCCCACACTTTGCTTTCTATTAATTAACCAATCCTCTGTCCATGCTACGACTTTACCCTTAATGCCATGCACCTTTATCTCATGCAATACCTTTTTTGTGGCACCTTGTCAAAAGCTTTCTGGAATTCCAGATATACCACATCCATTGGCTTCCCGTTATCTACCGTACTGGTAATGTCCTCAAAAAATTCCACTAAATGAGTTAGGCACGACCTGCCCTTTATGAACCCATGCTGCGTCTGCCCAATGGGAAAATTTCCATCCAGAAGCCTCGCTATTTCTTCCTTTATGATAGATTCCAGCATCTTCCCTACTACCGAAGTTAAGCTAGCTGGCCTATAATTACCCGCCTTCTGCCTACCTCCTTTTTTAAACAGTGGTGTCACCTTTGCTAATTTGCAATCCGCTGGGACCACCGCAGAGTCTAGTGAATTTTGGTACATTATTACTGTTGCATTTGCAATATCCCTGGCCATCTCTTTTGTCACTCTGGGATTAATTTCATCAGGGCCAGGAGACTTGCCTACCTTTAGCCCCATTAGCTTGTCCATCACTACCTCCTTAGTGATAACAATCATCTCAACGTCATAACCTGTCATAGCCTGATTTCCATCAGTCAATGGCATGCTATTTGTGTCTTCCACTGTGAAGACAGACCCAAACAAATCCGTTCAGTTCCTCAGCTATTTCCTCTTCTCCCATTATTAAATCTCCATTCTCAACCCCTAAAGGACCAATATTTACCCGAGCCCCTCTTTTTTGTTTTATATATTTGTAGAAACCATTACTACTGGTTTTTATATTCTGAGCATGTTTCCTCTCATAATCTATCTTTTTTTTATTTTTTATTTTTTTATAAACACGATTTTTCGTAATATATATAATCTATCTCTCATAATCTATCTCACTCTTCTTTATAGCTTTGTAGTAGCTCTCTGTTGACCCCTAAAGATTTCCCAGCCCTCTCGTCTCCCACTAATCTTTGCCACTTTGTATGCTTTTCCCTTCAATTTGATACCCTCCCTTATTTCCATAGATATCCACGGTAGATTTCCCTCTTTCTGCCGACTTATTTTTTGTTGGGATAAACCTTTCCTGAGCACTATTATAAATCGCTTAGAAGGTTTTCCACTGTTCCTCAACTGTTTCACCATAAAGTCTTAGCTCCCAGTCTGCCTTAGCTAGCACTTCCCTCAACCCATTGTAAGCTTCTTTGTTTAAACACAAAACACTAGTGTTTGCTTTTAATTTCTCACCCTCCATCTGTACTTTAAATTCCACCATATTGTGATCGCTCCTTCTGAAAGGATCTCTAACTGTGAGATCATTAATCAATCCGGTCACATTCCACAGGACCAGATCTCGGACCGCTTGTTCCCTCGGAGGTTCCATTACATACTGTTCTATGAAACTATTGCGGATACATTCTATAAACTCATCCTCAAGGCTGCCTTGACCGACCTGGTTAAACCAATCGACAGGTAGATTAAAATCCCCCATGATAACTGCTGTATCATTTCTACATGCATCAGTTATTTCTTTGTTTATTGCCTGCCGAACCATAATGTTACTATTTGATGGCCTATAGAGGACTCCTATCAGTGACTTTTTCGCCTTACTATTCCTGATTTCCACCCAAATGGATTCAAGCTTATCCTCCACAGCACCGATGTCATCCCTTACTTTTTCCCGAATGTCATCCTTAAATAACAGAGCTGCACCTTCTCTCTTACCATCGACTCTGTCCTTCCGAATAGTCTAATACCTTTGGATATTTAACTCCCAGTCGTGACCATCCTCTAACCATGTTTCAGTAATGGCCACTAAATCATAGTCATTCACGATGATTTGCGCCATCAAATCATTTACCCTATTCCGAATACTAAGAGCATTCAGCTAAAGTACACTTATGTTGGCTTTTATACCTCTGTTTTGTATCAAAACACCTTGATCAGTAACCTCTCCTAAGTTATTTTTCCTCTTAGCCTTTCTCCTAATTTTCCTTGCCGTTGAACCCATATCATCATGTAACAACCTGCCTCGTCGCTTTCCATTTATGTATTTACTTCCCGTTGTATTCCTTTTAGTATTACTGGGCCTATTCACTGAGCTCCCCTCAGTCACTGCACCTTGTACTGTCGTCCTTTTTGATTTTTGACTATGGCTTCTCTGCCTTACACTTTCACCCCGACTGCCTTTTGTTTCTGTCCCTGTTTTATTACCTTCCGAGTTCCTGCATCGGCGCCCACCCCCTGGCACATTAGTTCAAACACTCCCCAACCGCTGAAGCAAATAGCCAGTGCCTGTCCTGGCCAGGTGTAACCCGTCCAGTTTGTACAGATGCTACCTGCTGCTCCCCAACCGCTGAAGCAAATAGCCAGTGCCTGTCCTGGCCAGGTGTAACCCGTCCAGTTTGTACAGATGCCACCTCCCTCAGAACCGGTCCCAATGGCACAGGAAACTGAAACCCTCCCCCTGACATCATCCCTTCAGCCACGTATTCATCCGATATATCCTGTGATTTCTACCCTGTCTAGCACGTGGCACCGGTAGTAATCCTGAGATCACTACCTTCGAGGTCCGATTTCTTAACTCCCTTCCTAGCTTCCTGTATTCTGCTTTTAGGACCTCATCCCTTTTTTTTAACCTATGTCGATGGTACGAATGTGTACCACAACCACTGGCTGTTCCCCTCCCCCTCCAGAATGTCCTGAACCCGCTCCGAGACATCCTTGACTCTAGCACCAGGGAGGCAACATACCATCCCGGAGTCTCGTTTGTGGCCACAGAAAAGTCGGTCTATTCCCCTTACAATTTAATCCCCTATAACTATTGCACTGTCACAATTATCACTCCTCCTCTCTGCAGCAGAACCAACCGTGGTGCCACGAGTTTGGCTGTTGCTGTTTTCCCCTGAGAGGCCATTCCCCTTAACAGTGTCGAAAGCGGTATATCGGTTCTGCTGGGGAATGGCCACAGGAGATGCCTGCACTACCTGCCTCGCTCTCTTGCGCTGTCCCGTGGTCACCCATTCCCTTCCTGCCTGCGGAGCCTGAGCCTGCATTGCGACCACCTCTCTATACGTGATATCCACGATGCTCCCCAACTCGCCGATGCTCCACAGTGTCTCCAGTCGCCGTTCCAGCTCTGAAACTCGAGCTTCCAGGAGCTGTAACTTGAGACACTTCATGCACACATGCTGACCTGGAGACTGGCACTGTCTCCAGCCTGCCACATGGAGCAAGAGGAGCAGACCACGCCTTGGAGCTGTCCTCCCATGATTTATTCCTTTGAAGTGACGAACAATATGACTGGTCGGTAGCACTTTGGGGCGAGACTTCTTCTGGCGTGTAAAGTTGAAGTCCCGCCTTCAGACTGTTAAGCTACAGGAGCGAAATGAGCGGCTTTACATTTTGACTGGAGCCAAATAAGAGGCACCTTCCACATTTCCCTTTCGAAGATGCCCAGTATCGGAAGCCGCTGACTTGTAAGTCCGAGGTATTATGTGAATTTACATACTACACGTGGTCATTTCTGATATTAGCCATCTAGGGCAACAGGAGACAATTTGTCAGAGTAACTTTGGAAATCTTCAATATCTTTCACATTTATACTGTTCAAAAACAGGATTGAGAACTGATCTGTGTACGACGGCTCGTCCTTTCCTTTTCGGCCTTGGGCACAGGCTGACACTCGATCTCTGTTCTCTCCCCGTAACCTGTGCTTCTCTCTGGACAGCAGGTACGAACCGCAGGTCCACATTTCATGCGCAATTTGCTAAGTGAAGCTTCTGATCATTAAGACATTCCAAACCACTACCCAGAGGGTGATCAGTGATGTTTTTGCATACCATTTGGAATTAATGAGGCGAGGCAAATTAAGAATTGGCTTATGGGGTTCTTAATCAATCTGTGGTTGGAATAGATGTGCATCTAATTGGTTTCTTGAAGGCAGTGGTCATCATGTGATGCAATTTCACATTGTCCCTGGCTAGCTCCATAAAGTTTTAATTACTTATTGGACCATCCCTCGCATTGATGTTTGATTCTGTTACTCATTACTGAGGTAAAATAATGATTTGCTGTCTTCCTTTCCCATTGGTTCAAAATGGGCCGTGATGCCCTATTGATTGATACCCAACGGTTGAGGCCTGTATATTTGCTACAGGATTTTTATGAAATCATACCCCTATTAGTGTCTGTTGTCAGAGGCCATTTTGAATGTTTGTATGCTTCCTTGGAATGGAGACTGACTTTTAAAACAAAGAATACAATGATAAAGTTGCTTATAAACTTAAAAACAGTAACAAAGTTTACAAATTACTGAAAAGAACTTTATGCGGCGGGATTCTCCGTTCCTGAAGCAAAGTGTTGGCACCAGGATAGGATTCTTAGATTTCCATGACAATGAAACTGGCACCGCACCTCGACAGACTAGGCAACTGTTAAAGGGCTAGCACCAGCGCTACGGGAGCACAATCGATTCCTATGAGAAACGGCGACGGGTTCATCGCATTCGCGATTAACATTCAGGAGACTGGCAAGCAGTAGCGGCATATACACAGTTTACTACCAACACACATGATTCCAGTCAATAGGATGGCAGCAAGGAGACGGGCCCCACACTTAATGGATGCCGAATTTGAGACCCTCCTGGGCGCCGTAGAGGAGAGGCGGCCCACCATCGACCCGTGTCTAAGAAGGAGGTTGCCAGGGCCACCATTTGCCCTGCCAGGCACAGGTGAGTGTGGCGGTCAGCGCCACCAGCAACACCATCCGGACCGGCCTTCAGCGGTGTAAAAAACTGCATGAACTCTTTAGGTCAGTCAGGGTCAGTAGCCAACACTATGCACCCGGCAGCACCACACTCATACACACCCATAACCCCACCCACAACAATGAGGATGGCAAATATTCCACCCTGCAACACATACCGGCACCCATGCCGGCCACCATGACCAGGTACCCTTGCAACTGAACATACCAACGACCCACCCCCTGGGCGGCATAGGACGGTCTAACTCTGTAGGTTTTCTGTTTGGCGCTCCAACCCCTCCCCCCAACTCCCCAGGAGAAGGCCGCTCCCAACTGCAGGAGCAGGAGTAATCTGAAGGTTCTACTACCTGTGTTGCGGCCCCTCACCGCAGCAGAGGAGCGGGTCCTGGAAGTGGTTGGCTGCCAGTTGGAACCCGCTGAGTTGTGGTTACCCGTGATACATGCGGCAACATCCCCAACACTACTCTCCCCGATAATATCCTTAACCCCACCACCCTTACCCCCACACCACCATCACCCCCACACCACCCTCACAACATCATCGGCCCAGCACCCTACGTCCACACCAACCTCACACCACCCTCACACCAGCCTCACACCCTCAACACCTTCTCAACTTCCCAGGCGATGGTGTAATTACAAGTCATATTTTGTGCCTTGCAAGATACGCTGTTAATGAGGCGGGCCCTTCTGGTGTTCCTTCCCCCAGCCTAAACCCGAACCCTGGCAGTCAAACAGCAACAATGAGACGACACGGAGGTGACCCATTTGCCCGAAACCCAGATCTCGAATCCGATTTTGACACCAATTTCCAGTCACAAGTGTCTCCAACACCCCCACCATCCCAGAGACACTCAGCTCGGTCTGGACACTGCACCGCCTCTTGGAAGGAGCACCCAAGCCCACGCCTCCACTCTATCCCCATAACCCAGTAACCCCACCTAACCTTTTGTGGACACTGAGGACCATTTATCATTGCCAATCCACCTAACCTGCACATCTTTGGACTGTGGTAGGAAACCGGAGCACCCTGAGGAAACCCATGCAGACACGGGGAGAACGTGCAGACGCTGCACAGACAGTGGCCCAAGCCGGGAATCATACCTGGCACCCTGGCGCTGTGAAGCAACTGTGATAACCACTATGTTACCGTGCTGCCCATATCAATGTAATTTCTATTATTGTGCTTTCCACCCAAGTCGACAGTTCATTTATTCTGTGAAATTAAAATGCTGTTTTTTAAACTATTTATCGTGATCAAATACATTTTGTCGTGTATGTTTTGAGAAAGTAAAAAACAACTGCATGCAAGGAATGTATTTTGAATCACTAGCTTTCGGAGCACTGATCCTTCCTCAGGTGAATGAAGAGGTCGGTCCAGGAACATACATATAGACAAAGTCAATGATGCGAGACAATATTTTGAATGCCATCTTTGCAGATAATTAAGTGTACAAGTTCCAGACGGAGCAACTGGAGAGAGGGATAATGACAGGTTAAAGATTCTCTCAAGCCAGGACAGTTGGTAGGCTTTTCAAGCCCAGGCCAGATGTGGGGGGTGAATGTGATGCGACTTGAATCCAAAGTCCCAGTTTAGCCATACTCATGTGTGCGGAATTTGGCTATAGGTTTCTGTTCGGTGATTCTGCATTGTTGGGCGTCCTGAAGGCCGCCTTGGAGAACGCTTACCCGACGATCAAAGGCTGAATGCCCTTGACTGCTGAAGTGTTCGCCGACTGGAAGGGAACATTCTTGCCTGGCGATTGTCGCACGATGTCCTTCGTCCATCGTTGAAGTGTCTGCATGTTCCTAGGTTCCAGAACTAGGCTCCAGAACTAGGAACTGTTTCAAAATAAGTGATCACCCAGTAAAGACAGGGACGAGGAGATATGCTTCCTCTCAAAGGGTGGTGTGCTTATTCAAAAGGCAGTGGAAACAATAACGCTAAATATGGTTTAAGGCAGAGGTAGACAAAGTCTTGATTAAAACGGTAGTGAAAGGTTATCCAGGTTAAGCAGAAGATGACAATCTGATCATTCATTTTCTTATTGAAAGGTGGAGCAGGGTCAAATGCCCAAGTGGTCTACTTCTCCTCCAAAGTTGCAGGTCGTATAATTGCATGTCAGACAAACTATAGACTTCAACATATTCCAAGTGGATTTCAATTGAGACTCCTACTTGTTTTCATTGGAGATAACTCGTGGACATTCAGAGTGCGTCAAAATACTCTTCCACTGCATCCTAAGAAGCGTTCTTAATATGATGTGACAGCACATGCTCACCTCTCGAGATCGCCCTTTGCAACTAGTCATGAGACGGTTCAACGTCAGCTTCCCAGAAGGTCTTGGTCCATTGCAGTTCGCCTATCGCTGAAACCGGTCCACAGCAGATGCTATCGTCCCGACAATCGATACTTGAATACTTGGACAACAAGGACACCTACGTCAGACTGCTGCTCATAGAGTGCAGCTCCGCCTTCAACACCATTAACCCGACACGACTAATAACCAAACTGTACAATGTTGAACTTGACCCCTCCCTGTGCAGCTGGATCCTTGACTTCCTCACCAACGGTCCACAATCTGTCAGGATAGGTAATAACACCTCTTCTACAATAGGCGTCAACACCGGTGCTCCCACAATGATATGTGCTCAGTCCTCTACTGTACTCCCGAACACACGCGACTGTGTGGTAAGATTTAACTCCAAATCAATCGGGAAGTTGACTGATGATACGGCTGTAGTGGTTCATACCTCAAACAACGACGAATCAGACTACAGAAGGGAGATAGATCACTTGGTTGCATGATGTACAGAAAATATCCTCTCTATAATTTTCAGCAAAACCAAGGAATTGATCATCGACTTCTGGGCGCATAGCATGACTCACCCCCCCCCCCCGTCTACATCACTGCCTGCGAAGTGGAGATGGTCGATAGTTTTAAGTTACTGGGGGTCACCATCACCTACAGTCTGTCCTAGGCCACTCACGTTGATGAAAAAGTCAGGAAAGCCCAACAACGTCTCTACTTACTACGGAAACTAAATAAATTCGGCATGTCTGCGTCGATTCTCACAAACTTGTACAGATATGCCATAGAGAGCATCATATCCAGCTACATCATAGCTTGGTATGGCAACTACTCGGCCCAAGTACGCAGAAATTGCAGAGTGTGTTGAACACAGACCAATGCATCACACAAGTCTGCCAACCTCCGATTGATTCTGTCTGCGCCTCCAGCTGCCTCGGGAAGGCAGGCAGCATTTTCGGAGACCCCTGAAACACATGCTGTGCCCTCTTCCAGACCCTTCCATTAGGTGGAAGATACAGAAGTCTGAAGATCTGCAGATCCAGAAATAGTATCAGCTTCTTCCATACAGCTATTAGACTCTTCAATGACTCTCCACCGGACTGACCTGTTCTCTGGAAGAACTATTCACGACAACATCTGCTGCTCCTGCTCGTGTATTTGCTTACGTTGGCCCTTTTTCCGCCCGTAACGAATCACTATTTGTCGACGCACTTTGTCAATTATTCTTGTTGTCTACTTTGTCCGTACTGTGCACGGTTCCTTGGCCGCAGAAAAATACTATCTCACTGTACTTCCGTGCATATGACAATAAACCAATCAATCAATCGATCAACATCGATTCACTTTGTGGAAAGGCTTACAGTACAATGGTACTGCCCTTACCTCCGGATAAGAAATTCGGGATCAAAACCCACACCAGGTCTTGTTGAACACGGAATAAATCGTTAATTAAACAATTTAGCGTGTTGCTATCAAGTCGGCAATCATTCTGCACTGGTCTGGAAGAAAGTGTGTGAAGATACCCTGAAACTCCTTGTCAACACTCCATCTTCATAACGTTTTTAGTATTTACAAATAAACACGTATAAAATTTCTTTGAGGAGAGACGATTGCAAGCCTCTCCAACTTGAACTTATTAATACTCCTCCGGTTCCTTCCCCGACCCCCCCCCCCATTCCCTCCCCTCTACCTGTGACTTCCTCGAACTTCACTCCTTCCTGGCTATTCATAACACATCCTAATCTCCCGTTCTTTGGATTTAAATGCTCTGCCGTCAGTTTCATCTCCTGAAGTCCGCACCTCAACGATTTTCGAGACCGAAATGACAAAGAGGCCTGCTTCAATCACATCCACTTCTCTGCACAATCATTTTTTCAGCAACTTTCCCCCACTTTCCAATCTTCTTCGTCCAGCTGGAGTCTTCACACTCTCTCCTTAAGCTCTGTAGGTCTTTTTATTGAGACGTTTTTGTGTGATATTGGTTTTCTTCATTTCTCTGCTCCTCTACTCACTCGAAACTAAGACCTACTGAACATGCAATAGCCCTCTGTTTCAGTTTGAACCCGAACAGGTTTCGCAGCTTGTTGAAATGGCAGCACAAATGTTTTTTCTGCTCTATTCAATCTAACACATTCCAACCGCCAAATCCGCAACACTTACTCCTTTTTCTCCTCTGCGCCATGAACCAATGTAACGAACAGACAGCCATTGTATCCTGCATTGGCACTGGTCATCATCTCCTACGGAGGTTCACCCTCTCCAGTCTCAAACCTGAGCATCACCAACCATGTAGCGATTCTACCGCCTTCAAAATATCCATCAAGATGCCTATCAAGTAGACCATTGTTTCAGACTGCATCTTCCTTTTATTTAGACGCTGTTCATCTCCCCTTTCCCAGTTTTTCCTAGCAATATCTCTGACTCTGGCGGCCTTATGCCTGTCATAATATACACATCAGTATATGATGGTGCAGAGACACACACTGACTGACACACTGCACAATCAACACACACCACAAAGCAGCTAATCACCAGTTAGGGCACGGTCACGAAAAGACAGAGGGCAATAGTTTTCTCGCTCATTCGGGAAGCAGCCTCTGAGACAGACAGAGCTCGCAGTCAGTAGCACAAACATCCATCATGTGCTAGCAGTAGAGGCTAGTCACGTTAGGCATAGGTCTTCAGTCAATCTAACATAGTGTCGACCCACAGTGCAAGTATGTTTAACAGCTCTTAGTTAAATAAAATAGAGTTGTACTATTACAAGTGTTGGTAACCTGCCTATGTTACTGCTAAGGTAAACGCAGTCTCCACAGATCCAGCGTACCCAACACATCATGGTACCAGTATGTGATGTTAGAGTTTAATAGACCTACCTTCAAGGGATCTGCCTTCGACCAGCAATCAGCCATCCGGTAGTATGGACAGGGTCCGCCCTCCCCCGCTGCCCCGCATCACCGGCAACCTCGTTGCGAACTGGAAAATCTTTAAACAACAATTCCAGCTACCCCTCGAAGCTACAGACCTGGAAGCTGCTTCAGACGCCAGGAGGATTGCTCTCTTCCATTCCACGGCCGGGGACCACGCCATCCATATCTTCAACTCACTCACTTTCGCTGAAGATGAAGACAAGTCCAAGTTCAAGACAGTCCTGCTCAAATTCAACAGTCACTGTGACATCGAGGTAAATGAATGTTTTGAGTGCTATGTCTTTCAACAGCGTCTGCAGTGTAAGGATGAACCTTTTCAATCTTCCCTCACCCATCTTCGCATCCTCGCGCAGTCCTGCAATTATGGCTCCACCTCCGACTCTATCACCCGTGACCAGATGGTTTTCGGTGTGCCAGCGGACCCCCTACGCCAGCAGCTCCTCAAGGTTAAACAGCTCACCCTTGCGATAGATATCGAGACCTGGGTTCTAACACACCACTAACTGATCCTCGCACCTTCAAGCAGCTGAAACGGAGCGGCAAGGTCCCCACCAGGCAGAGCGGTGCAAACCATTAAACAACTCCAGGGCCTAAGCCTGGCTGAGGGCAGCCATTTCACTCAGTTTTCGTGGGCTCCCGCGCATGCGCGCACTGACCGAGGGACGGCGAGGCCGAAGACCGCACTGCCCAGGCGCGCACTGCGTACGACCGCACCGCGCATGCGCGTTGGCGCACCGTCCGTTCTCACGTCACGACGTGCGGCAACTGTGGCTCCGCCCACTTAAAGCGGCAATGTCCTTGCAAAATCCCGACGCTCTCTCCAATGTGGGAAGCTTGGCCACTATGCAGTCCTATGCAGGTCTGCTCAACCTACTACCTCTCTTCGATCCAACCAGCCACGCATGGATGTCCGAACCATCAAGCGACCGGTCACCGATTCCGACTCTGACTTGGTCCCGGACCTTGACACCGATGACCCGAAAGCACCATTTCGGATGGGCATTATCACCAAACACAAGATGCTCCAGAAGACAAAAGCCAAGTCTCTCCCAATATCGTGCATTGATCTGGACGACGAGTGGTGTGCCACCCTTATGGTCAACTGATCCCGCATCCGATTCCGCCTGGACACCGGCGCTTCAGCCAACTCATTGTGTAGTCTGACCTCGAAAGCCTCCATGTCAAGCCTACAATCCTGCCATCCGCCTGCCAGCTTCTGGACTATAATGTTAATGCCATTGCTGCCAGTGGCTCTTGCCAGCTTGAAGTGTTGCACCGGTCATTAAAGGCTAACCTGTCATTCGAAATAGTGTGATCCACTAAAGCCTCCCTGCTTGGTGCTCAGGCGTGCATTCTTCTAAACCTTGTCCAAAGGGTTCAGTCCCTGTCACCCGCTGAAGCCTCCGCATCTCAGGATGCTGATCTTCGGACACAGCTGAACGCCATCATCTCCCGATACCACAGTGTATTCGAGGGCATGGACACAGCCATACACTTATTAAATCATGTTAAAACCAAAGGCCATGCCTGTGGTGCATTCACCTCGCAGGGTAACAGCACCCCTCAAGGACTGCCACAAGCAGCAGGCGCAGGACCTCCAGGACCAGGGCGTAATTTCGAAAATTACAGAACTGACTGACTAGGTCAGCTCTATGGTGTGTGTGAAAAATCATTTCGGCGAATTACGCATATGTATTGATCCCAAGGGCCTCAACCGCAATATTATGAGAGAACACTATCCCATTCCAAAGCGTGAAGAACTCATCTGTGAGATAGCTTGTGCCCAATTTTTCACCAAGCTAGACGCATCCAAGGGGTTCTGGCAGATCGAACTCAACGCATCCAGTCGGAAGCTCTGCACCTTTAAAACCCCATTTGGCCGGTATTGCTACAGCCCGATGCCGTTTGGCATCATCTCTGCATCGGACGTTTTCCACAGAATAATGGAGCAGATGATGGAAAGTATCGAAGGGGTTCGCGTATATGTGGATGACATCATCGTCTGGTCTACCACACCAACACGTCTTCTGACGAATCCATGAGCATGGCCTCCGCCTCAACAGGGCCAAATGCTCCTTTAGTCAAACAGAACTTAAATTCCTCGGAGACCACATTTCACAGTTTGGCGTGCAGCCAGATGCTGACAAGATATCTGCCATTAAGGCCATGAAGTCACCGGAGGACAAGAAGGCGGTCCTCTGCTTCCTGCGCAAGGTCAATTTCCTGGGGAAATTCATCCCTAACCTCGCCTCCCACACCACGGCTCTCAGGAACCTGGATAAGAAGACGACGGAGTTCCAGTGGCTCCCCGCCCACGGACAAGAATGGTGGGAACTCAGGGCAAAGCTGACCGGGGCCCCGGTATTGGCATTTTTCGATCCGGCCGAAGAAACAAAGATCTCCACGGATGCCAGTCAGTCCGGCATTGGAGCAGTGCTCCTTCAACGTGACGATGCCTCCTCATGGGCTCCTGCACATAAGCATCACGTGCAATGACACCCACCAAACAGCGCTATGCGCAAATTGAAAAAGAGTGCCTGGGCCTTCTTACCGGAGTCATCAAATTCCATGACTTTGTCTATGGACTCCCAAAGTTTACAGTAGAGACAGGCCACAGGCCACTGGTCAATA